>NC_136061.1:1085843154-1086443154 GCF_964261635.1 Lissotriton helveticus | reverse complement strand
CCTGTTAAAGGTCCTTACTATCACCTACAGAGCTTTCCATCACCAAGGCCCAATGTACCTGCGTAGGCACTTCATACAATACCACCCGACGCGGGTACTCAGATCCTCGACAGCGAATCTCCTTCTCGTGCCTAGATTCAGGCTGACAACCATAGGAGGTAAATCCCTAGCAGTTATCGGCGCTAAGGCCTGGAATAAATTACCCTGTTTCCTCCGGGAAGCCACCACTGAGCGAAGTTTCAGAAAAATGTTCAAAACATGGATTTATGCACTGTCAGACACAAGCTGTAAAGCACTGATATGAGCCACCCTCGCCAACTTGACCAGTCCAGCTGCGGTTATCTGTGGGAACTAGGAGTTGCAGCGCCAAGATGCTCCTTGGAGCGGTAGCGCGCTATAAAAGCATAACATCACATCACATGACATCACATTCCAGCCCATGTGGAGGGGACTAATGAGAGGAATAACATAAATAAAAAGGCTATTTTTACATTGTTCTACTTCTGTAGAGGGCACCATGATATATTGCAGAGGTGGAACATACTGAAATTAATCAAAATTCTCCCAGGGTTGAAAGATTGAAACTTAAATTATATCATCTCAGTATGGTACCTGGATAAAAGAATAAGAAAAGATCGCGAACCTAAAGACATCACCTGGGTCCTGCTATACACAATTTTAATGCATGAACAATCCCTACTCAGTTGGGGCATAAAAGTTGCTACTCACTAAGAATAACCCTACCCAACTTTATTAGGGAAGGCAGATGATGTAGTCAAAAAAAGGTTGAGTAACAACCTGAATTCTTAAAGATCCATATGAGGCCCAAGTCCTAACCACATGAACAAGAAAGATATACTTAATTTAGAGGAAAGAAAGTGTCAGTTCCAGATAGAATATGCGGCAAACAATATGACCAGCACAAACGAAGGAACAAAGAATCAAGTTAGTTAGCTACTGACCTACCAAATATCCAAAGCACTCCATCATAGAAATGTACTCTTTCCTGGAAAACATCTAATTATCAACCCACATATCAGGACTGCCTTTGAGCAAAAGGTTTTGATTGAACAATTAAGATATTAAGCTGGAACATTACTGGTTTAAAATAGCCTGCATAGGCACCTTTAGTATATGTTGTTTCCAAGAAATGTGGGCTACAGAAGAAATCGCAGCGGTGGGGTACATGCGATAGTGTGTTTCAGCTATATATTATAAGAAAGGAGGTGCCAAAGGTGAATGTTCTGACTGGGTCTCTGTTGCCATGACAGGGCATTCCCAGTCAATTACTTTACATGTACGTAATTTGCAATATGACATGTAGGAAAGTAATAACAGGTTGCTTGACATTTGTAAAGAATGTATATACATTAGGAAACAGCAAGGGAAATGATTCAGTCTTCACATTGAAAGCATCCCACATTACAAACTCAAAAGCAAAAGCAAAAAGAGAGGTTTTAAGGACACGTTTAGATAGAGGGGACTTTAACACCTTACCCAGATTAAGGGCTCATTAAAAACTAATTGCTTACATAGGAAAGTGTGTGGAGCCTACCAGAGCTTTATGTACAATGTGGAATACCTCAACAAAAACAATGTTTTAGGTACTGTAAAAACAGAGTCGTCCTCATAGATATGAGCGGCCACGAAAGAATAGAAAATGATCTTATCCATTTAATTACACCCTTTTCAATGCATGGCTAAAAGCAAACACTTCCACACATGGAGCAGATGTTGCAACTGAAAGCTTTAGCCTTAGAGAAAATTCAGAGGGCTTTAAGGTGGAGTATAGAAACCTCTAACAACCTTGTTACTCGCACAGAAATATATGAAAGACCAATTAAAAGGAAATAATAGAAGCACTAAAGGCACCAAAGTGGGAAAAGATCTTTTTAAACCTTTAAGATGTTATCAAAACTGATTGCCCCAAGCCTCCAAACGCCTAAGAAATTGTCAACAAATAAATCAAAGATGAGCGCAGAAAGCCTAGAGTGGTTTGATGGAGAGTGCGTCAGGGAAAAACTGAAAATATTAAGTGCCTTAAGATGCCAAGAAACAAGCCCCGTAGGGGAACTACCTCTAAAAACCATGTGAAAGGTAGATACAATTTGAATTAAAAAAAGATAAAATCCTGGAATACAGTGAAAGATGCTCTAAGCAATAGAGATACAAGAGTGTACTGAGAAATTGTCAAGTAGGGTTGCAACAGGCTCCCACTATGCTTCGACCTTGAATCGCCGCTAAGGAATGGCTGCATCGTTTCACCATGCTATACAAGAGTGACAAGGCTGTGGATGTCTTTTAATATGACAATATGCTCCGAATTTATGGAAATTGAGGTTTGTAATGTAATTTATCGCCAAAAGCTAAATAAGGAACCTGGCCCAGACAGTGTGCCATCAGTACTATCCATAGTCTTCAATGCAGTTGATAAGTTATGTGAAATTCCACACTTATGGAGAAATGCAATTATTGTTCCAATCTCCAAGAACGGCTCTTGCTCAGACCTAGGGACTTAATACCCAAAGTCGCTGCTCGATGGCGTAGAGAAAGTATACATTAAACTGCCACTTGAACGCCTGCAAGATTTGAAATTAAAAGATCTTAGCTGGCTATCGACCTGGATTCTGAGAAGGGACAGGGGCAATAGAGAAAGCCAAGAGGCTCTAACTGATATTTGCAAAATAATATGGGTGGGCAGAAGCTCAGAATTGTGCTATGGGTATGCTGCCCAAGAGCTACCAACAAAAATATTAATTGTACATGTTTTTTTTACCTTAGTAAATGGATGAACCTGACATGGGTACTTTTAAATATGGAGAAGATGGAGCTTGTGGTTTTTATGAAGCTAGGGCAGTGAAGTAACTCATTTATTATAGTAAATATTCTCACTTCTCAGTCAGATTATTACTCATAGCTGTAAGGCAAAAAATATGGTGGTCTTTCTGGACAAATTAAATTTACTTCAACCTTAAGCGGAGATGAGTGTAAATAGTACTCACAACTTTCTTTATTTCCATAAGAACATTATTCATCCAATACTAGTCAATTGAAAGCATTAATAATGAGGGACAATGTAAATTTCAAACTAAACTATACTACAATGAAGCTACCAAAAAAATCTATATAGTGGAATTCGGTTAGTCACTGAGCTTCCCAGAACAAGGAGTCTCTAACAACAAAAAATAATAATCTCAGTGGCTTTCAATAGAAAGACAGGATCAGTTTAACGACTGTATGTCAGAATTCCATCAGCAAAAATATCCTCTGACAGATATAGAATGGTCTAAATATCATTTAAATAAATATCACTCCATTGAGTGTAGAGCTTTTATTATTAACACTAATGGCATAATATTGTTATAGGTGAAATTTAGAACACAGTATTTTTGTCAGGTATGTTTCGGTTATGATATTTTGGAACCATAACCTTTAGCTGCCTCAGGGGGGGCTAGAGAGCCGGATGCAAGATGGCCGCAGCCTAAAGCGACTCTGCGGACTGAAGAGCTCCATCCGCCCAGAATTCCTGTTATTGGGATCAGTGGCTTCAAAAAAGCAGCGCTCCGGATGAATAAGGGGCCGGGACTTGAGGGAGTACAATGGAGTGAAGATATCTCGTGAGCCAGGCGGTGAACCACAATCCATTGCGTAGCTCCTGCACTGAACTGCACTCACAACATGGCAGCCACCGCGGTTCTAATATCGTAGATCTGCGACCCTCCTGATAACCCCACCCGGAGCAGCCCCGAGATGGAGCCCGGCCATTCGCAACTGCTGGAATTGTGGAGCGGATGTAGGGCTGCCACCTGAGGGCAGCAGCAGAAGTCGTGGGGAGGCAGACACTGTCAGGCAGCTGATGAGGGCCACAGTGTGTGGTCCTGCTGAGGTGAGAGGCGCAACGCAGCCAGAACTTGGTCCGGGTTGCAGGCGGCCAGCAAGACAGAAATGTTTCCCCCCTAGTAGCGGCACCAGCTCTTAGACACAGAGCTTGCCATGAAGAGACTGCCGTGCACCCCGGGAGTCGAAGTGGGAGAGAGTCAGCAGCCTTCCTTGCTGGGCCGATTCGGGGCCTAGCACAGCTGGCCTGAAACTGCAGTGCGCCTGAGATCATGGCACACAATGACCAGGGTGACGAGAGGCCATAGATACACTAATCCCCCTTTAATACCCTTAATAACGTGAAGACACACTGCACCCCTGTGGTGGGTAGATCTGCTCTGAAACCCACATCAAGAAATTGAGTAGACAGATCACTGGCACGGGGTCATACTACACACACCATGGGTAACCTAACAGTTGAATATTGCACGCATGCTCGCCCAGGAGTCCTCACTGTGGGGGAGTACTAGGATGTGACATTATCCCCACATGCCTCTGCCCCCCAGTTGTGTGGGGACTAGCGGAAACCATACTAGTGGCAGTCCACAAACAACGCACTGCCGCAGATGACAAAAGAGCGCATACCTGTACAGCTGATCAGCAACACACAAACTGGACCCACCACAACCTAATTCCCACTACTTCATACATGGCCCTGGTGACAGGAAGAGGTACCTGGCCTCTCACAGGATCTGGTGAGTGAGACACAACGCAAATGTACCCCTGAGGTTCAACAAGACCATTGCTGTGCACACCCAGCAGTAAAGTTGGCCAGCTGAACATAAAAGGCTGCACATGGGCAAGACAGACAAGCAGGAATCCCAGCTCAGCTTCGAGACCAAGAGAGCAGCCAAATCTGGCAAGGACGCCATGTCAGACTCGGAGCAAGATGGCCAACCCTAGAGCTCACTGGCACTAGCCTCCACATAGCAGCGATGCTTCAGAGTCTACAATCTATTAACGAGAAAATCGATACACTAAAACTGTGCATGGACCATTTGGCGACCAAATTGGACAAACAGTCGGCCAGAATAACAAAGACAGAGCAACGCATCTCCGTAACAGAAGATGCACTACGCAGCACTCAAGAGAAATGCTTGAACATGGAAAAGGTCCTGGAGTTGATCAAAGCTAAGAAGCAGGACTGAGGCTAGATTAAGAAGGAACAACATTTGGATTATGGGAGTCCCAGAAACCAATAACATAGGAAATATGGAACTCTATACAGACAGATCGCTGATTGCGATGTCCCCCCCAGGGCTCCTCTGCACCCCATCATCGCACGCCTTTTGAACTATCCAGACCGAGATGCGGTGCTGTACCAATCCAGGTAATGGCAGGAGATTCACTACCAAGGGAACCCCTTCTCTTTCTATCCGGACTTCACGGCGTCGGTACATGCTGCTCGTAGAGAATATGTCCCAGTAGAGAAAAAACTGCAAAAGAAAGGCATCAATTATGCTATGCTATATCCAGCCAAACTTAAGATTTCCTACAAGGGCACACAAAAAGTATGCACCACCCCTAAAGGGGCAATGGAAGACGTGAAGCAGATTATGAGCACCCGATGACCTCCACAGGAATAACAGGACCTAGGGACCCAAGGCAAGGTATTCCCAATGGCCGACTTCATGCCAAAATGAACTGTCAATAAAAGGGCAATGTCCACGGCAGCCACAGAGACCCTGTGCGAACACAAGCCATCCCGGTTGAGATCTAAGGGGTCTGTGAGTACTGCACTGAATGGGCGTGATGCTATTGTAATAGGGTGAGAGACTAAGACAATTGTCTTGTGATGGACAAACATTGCAGGCCGTCTATGCTGCACATCCGTCCAATGTGTTTGACTGCTGATCTCACGAGTAGATACTGCTAATATATCAATATTAGCTCCCCGGTCACCTCTGCCCACCAGGATGTTAACCCAAGCGTCTAGCTGCCCCTTTCAAGTACATCTCACGGGAGTTCTATGTTTAGACTACTGTATAGTCTGTTAATGCATTGTGTTCGGGAAGTTCAGGTATTTAGGGATGCTGTCTTTATCATGATTGGAATGCTGAAGTGGGAGGGGGAGGGAGGGTTGTAGGTTTTATGTTGAAAGCCCACCAGAAGATGATGTCTGAACCTGCCAGATATGGAGAGATAAGCAATACAGACAGGCATACACAACGTCATGCAACTAAAGTATTATTAAGAATTTTGCAACAAAGATGGAACCTTTGCGTCTTTTGAGCAGGAAAGATGTAAGGTTTGAGTGGTCTGACAAACAAGAAAATGCATTTCAGAAAATTACAAATGACATTCTGGAGGTGCCTACTCTCAAACATTTTGTATGGGTAAGGAATGTATAAATACTGTAGATACCAGCATGTATGGTTTAGGAGGAGTGTTATCTCAGAGGTGTGGAAAGGAAGAATGGAATGTAGCATTTGCATCTAGGACACCTAATGAAGCGGAGAGGAAATATGCAGTGATTGAGAAGGAACTACTTGGCTGTTTGTGGGTAACCCTGGGCGAAGCACTACGCTATGCTTGCAGAGTTTGCGAAGTTTTCGCAACTTCGCACTACGCGAGCTGCACGTAGCACAGTGCGAACATGCGTAGTGCAGCGTAGCGTAGTGCAGCGGTCACTTTTTGCTTGCTCGCGGTCCTGAACGTCATGTTCGCGACCGCGAGCAAGCAAAATTACATCCTGGCGAGATTCTCAATGCGAGGAGGTCAGGTTTCTCATTGTGAGTGGTTGCGCATGCTCGTGACCGCTCTCAATGAGAAACTACCTGTTCGCGTTGAAAAAGCTGCCGCTCGAGTAATAATCTACTTGAGCAGCAGAAAACTACAGCTCGCACTGTGCAAGATGCCGTTTTCAATGCTTGCACAGTTCCGGATGCTTGTCCGCACTGTGCAATCATTGAAAACGCATCTTGCACAGTGCGAACATGCTACTACGCAGCTCGCGTAGTGCTACGTGAAGTTCGCGTAGTGCGAAGTGCACTTCGCGTAGCTTCGCGTAGCTTCGCGTAGCGCTACTTCGCGAACTACGCCCACCCTTATTTGTGGGCCATTGAATATTTCCGTAATTATGTTTGGGGAAGTCATTTTTTACTTAGGACTGATCACAAACCACTTGTCCATATTCTGTCACCTGGTGGTGTAGGAATGCCACTGCCCGCATTGCCCGGTTGATGTCTAGACTACAGGAGTATAGTTTTAAAGTAGAGTATATACCTGAGAAAACTAATGTCATAGTGGATTGTTTTTCCAGATTACCTTGTAATGATGAAGACGGATACTTGGACAAACCACAAGAAGAAGATTTATTATTGCAACTATTAATGATGTTGTAGAGAAAGCCTTTGAAGGTACTGATGAAAAAGCCTGGTCTGATAATTGCAAGGAAAATGAATTATGGAACAAAGTGAAAGATTATGTTCCCGACAAGATGGCCAAGGAAAGACCTTTTATTGCCTGAAGTACTACCTTTCTTTAAGGTTGCAGATGAATTGGAATTAGAAGAAGACTTACTATTCAAGAGTGGTAAATGTATTCCTCCTGTAGGAATGCAAGAGATTATTCTTCTATTAGTGCATAAACAACATTTTAGTAAGTCTTCCATGAAAAGATTAATTAAGGCAAATGTTTGAGAATGTGAAGATTGTGTGAATAGTGAGAGAGGTCTCAGAGTGATTACTGCACCTTTAAAACCTATGGATTAGCCAGAATTTCCTTGGCAGAAAGTTGACATAGATATCTCAGGACCTTTCCATTCTTTGCCACAAGATGCAAGGTTTGCTCTTGTGGTAATTGACTATCATTCGAAGTGCACTGAGGTGAAATTGGTTAGTCAGATTACCACTGATGTAGTCATAGAATTTCTTAAGGAAATATTTGCGAGAGAAGGGTACCCTGAAGTACTCAACACTGACAATGGTGTTCAGTTTAAATCCGAAGAGATGCAAGATTTTATGGTGCATTGCCATTTGACAACTGCCTTATATGAACCTCAAGGGAACGGTCAAGTAGAAAGATTCAATCGAGTTTAGATGTATCGTACTACACTCACACCATCACGGAAGTGAGTTCTTTCAAACTGCTCAAAGGTAGGAATCCTACCACAAGACTATGTCCCTGGTGGTTCAAGAAAGGATGGGAAAGAAATGTCATGGTATAGATGTGGAACAAGTGGGAAAGAAGGTGGCGATTAGACAAAGAAAAATGAAAGAATGTTATGATAACAAATGGAGAGTTAAAAGTCCCAGTTTTGTTTCGGACTTTGGGTCAGGATCCAGTTGCCTGCAATTATTTCCAAAGGCATGCCTAGATTTGGAAAACTCACCAGAGTGGTAAAACGGAATTTGAACAGTGTGGTCACACAGGATGGTAAAGTTTGGAATGTTAGATGCGTTGCAAGATGCGATGGTTTTAAACATTTTAATGTGCATTTCAACCATGTCCTTGACCAGGATGAGGAATTTGCAAATTAAGTTTTCATTTGTGATCACACAAGCCAGGTTGATCCAACTGAGTCTGTGGCATCTAGAGTTAAAGATACCTGCTGTGTGAGACGTTTTACTCACAAATTCAATGATTTTACATTTTATTGATTTCTGTTTTAGAGGAGGAGATGTAATATAATCTTCATGTATTTCTGTTCGTATTATTGTTCAAATGTGTTGCACTGTTGATAGGCATGGATTTAGAATCTAGAATGCCTTCTGGATCAGTTTACTTCTGCTGAACCTTTAAGCTAGACGCTTGATGCTGTGCGGCAATAAAAGACACATTTTTTATCAACTTTGTGTCTGGAACCTTTATTCTACTTGGACGTTTTTATTTTTCCAAGCCAATGTATCTTAACAATCACTTGGATGTTGAGAGAAGTGGTGCAGTTGTCTGGGTGACTGTGATCTTTTTAGAGCCTGATAAATGAGTTTAGGTGTAATTTATTCCACTTGGTAAATAGCGATGCCAAGGGGTTCATTGTTTACCTGGTATGATAAATAGCACCTACTGCGAGCTTCTGGGGAATAACAAGCGGATTTTGGTGGTTAACACACCAAAATCCGCTTGATACGGTAATTATCTATGGTTTGCTCTGGCTGTTTTGACGTGCAAAAATGTAAGGAAGGTAAGGAAGGAAGGTTGAGGTATTTAGGTTTAATGTATCCGATAATTATCAGATGCATTAAATAACACTCAGCTTATAAATCTGACCTATTAACTGGCCCACTCGTAAGCAGGCCCATAGTGTACTTGCCAGATAGGTGTATTTTAGAATTAATATTAATGGTTACTTTAGAGGCAACTGTGCATTGAGAAGGTGGTAGAAATTGTGCAAGCATTTCTAGAAGGCTACTGACAAGTCAGGAGATCTAGATAAATATAGCACATGCTTATCATGTTTATATTGGAACCAGCTGTAATGAATACAAATTACGACAAACATATTTTAAATGATATTTGTTGGGAATTTAAAGCATTCAAAACCATTCTACAGACTGAGTGAAAATAACAAATGATGAAAAATTTTAAAAAGTGAATTCAGTGAAGAGAGACATATCTTCAGCACAACATCCATTTTTCTCAACAAAAGAAAATAAAGCGTGTAATTGTTTTCTATAATAATGCTGCATTTACCGCTTTACCTTTGCATAGTCGCGTGTTTCTGCAATTCTAGAACATTGCGTCCTTGAGCCTGGGAACCAGTGTGCCACTCTCGTTTCTCAATGGAGTTGATGTATGTTATTTGTATTGATAGAGAATACCACCCCATTAAGACCATAATTGTAAACTAATGGGCCTCATTTACGAGGTTTTGGTGCAGGGCAGCGCCGCAAGGAATCTTGTCAGAAAGAAAAGGGCAGGAATAATCTATATGTGTGAGATAGGGGTGCATTCCTGACTTTTTCCCCTCACTGGGGCACAATAAGTTGCTGTGCGTAAACACAGGCACCCTTGTGCCATGGTGCAAGGCTACCTGCGTTGCAGGGATGATTGTGTTTGTGCCAGAAGGGACACCTTCCTGCACAAAAACAATCACAAGAGGATTATCCTCTTTCTTTGTGTACTGGAGAATGCAGAATACATAGAAAGATGAAAAAACATGGAGAAATAGTGCCTCGTTTACAATCTTTAGGCATAGGGTAGCACTGCAAGGCATCCTGCAGTGCTGCCCTACATCAAAAGAAAAGTGCAAGAATGCACTATATCTGTCAGATACGACACATTCCTGTCCTTTCCCCCTGGGTTGGTGCACAAATGTCTGCCATGCGCCAACATAGGCACACCTCGCTATTGCAGGGTGAGGCAACGCTGCTACTTGAGCTGCATTGCCTCAGTCCTTATGTACAAGGCCATGAAATGTCAAGCAGGGTGGCATTACTTGGTCTTGTAGATATGGCCCTGCAGTGTGCACTGCTGGACCGTAACTAAAAGTAACACTCCAGAGGCGCATAGGGGCTTGTAAATTAGCCCCCAATGTATTCTAATTCCAAACAACTTAAATCTCAAACCCTCCAATATCAAAATGCTAATGTCTGATGCAAACAGTTTTAACTACCACATCATGACAGTGAGTTTAAGGTGGCTGTATTTTGAGACAATAATATTTGTGCAGGTTTTACCATACAGACTGCAATTGAGGTACTACAACACCACAAAAACTCAACGAAGCACCATAGGAAAACAGCACAGCACAATAATGCAACATCAATTTAACACTACACAAAAAAAATAACATAAACACAAGAACAAAAAAGAATCACATAACCCAGCACTACAATGTACTGACACAAAAACACTACAACATAATAACTCAAAACAAGGAAAAATTCACAACACAGGAACATAACACTATGACAACATAACTCACCCCAATTGCAGAAGAAATAAACGTCAATGCAACACAACCTATTCACAAGAAATCACAACGCAGCAATACAAACCATAACAAAATAGGACTATGCATCATTACAGCACATCAGCACCCCAGCAAATAACAGACCAACACAAAACATGCCAATAAAACCGTGATACATCAATAAAATACTACACACAAAAGAAACCGAATGCAGGCAAGCAAATCATCTATATATAAATACAAAATTAGATCTCAGAGGAGGCAAGAGTTTTCAGGTTTCAGGCTTTAAGAGTGTTTGAACAGTCTTACCCAGCACCGACTCCCCTCCCATTACCTCATTCAATAAGCTAATCCCTAAAGCAAGTGTCTTGACAGGAGAGTCTTTCCTGGGACAGACAAAACGGGAGACAAAAGTGGTCAGGTAAAGGGGGATTGCTGGTATAAACACATTCTGTCTTTTTGAGGTACAGGTGTGTGTTAGAACTGTGTTTTCTGGTTGTCAGAGTATGCACCCTGTACAAGCAGGAACCACTCCTCCAGACAGGGTAAGCTAGAGATACACTAAAGGATAACCTGGGCTCACCCTCTGGTAGCTTGGCAGAGAGCAGTCAGGCTTATCTAAAGAGGCGATGTGTAAAGTATTTGTGCAACACACACAATAACACAACAAAAACACACACAAAAGTACTCAATGCAGGGTTTGAAAAATAGACAATAAGTATATGAGTAAATCAAGACCACAACCAAAAAAATCCAATAACTAGAACCGGAGTTATGAATTATTAAAGATTAAAGCCAATTAAAGTGCTTAGATTCATAAAGTGCGTCGGGGTTACTTGAGGTCACGCCGGGCCGGGGTAACTCCAAAGTTCAGGCCGACCACAATGGAGGGCAGGCTGGCTACAGGACTCTCGCAGGTCCCGCTGAAAAGGTACATTGGATGGAGGAAGCAACCCTGTTGAAGACTCGATGTGTCAGTTCCGATTTGAGCAGACGATGAAAGCTTTGTCAATTAACCCCTTTATGAAAAAGGTGCTGCATCATCATTGAGCTGCATTGTCCGTTGTGCAGTCTGTCGAAGCAATGTGACCAACTGGCTCTTGCGTCAGCATCGAAGGGCAGTACATTGGTTCTGATCAGTGCAAAGTCATCACTGCATCAATTCTGATGGTTCTGCATGGAAGGATCACTTTAAAGGGCCCAGGACTGGAATTACACCACTTGGCAGGAGAGGACTCACAGATGGTAGTATCTAGGTGCTGTTGCAGAGTTTAAGACAATTTTTGACGGCCCTGAGACTTCAATACAGGGGGCAAGCCTGTAAGCCCTCTGAGCCACTCTGGGTTTAACTGACATTGGTCCAGTCCTTGTCCTCAGGAGGGCAGATATAAGCAGGCAGCAGTGCAGCACAGCAAAGCAGAACAAAAGTTCTTCTAGAGCAGCAGTCAAGCAGAGTGGTAATCCTTATAGCACAGCAGTCTTTACTGTTGGCAGGGCTCGTCACAGGTCCAGTAGAGTACTACCTTGGTTGGGTCAGAGGTCTAGTACTTATACCCAGTTATGCCTTTTAAGTGGGGGCACTTTCAAACCTGGACTTTGAAGTGTCTTCAGTCTATCAGTAGCGGGCAATCAGCCCTTTGTCTGGCAAACAAGACACTGCCTATTCAACTGTAAATGACAGATCCCCTCCTCTCTACCTTCTCTTGAAGAGCTATCAGGATGCATATGTCTGAAAATTAGTTCGCTGTCACATCCACCTTACCTGTGTTTGTGGCTGTCTAAAGGGAATGGACAAAGTGTAGCTGTCACCCACCCCAGACAAGTTTTAGAGACAGGCTCCAAGGCACACAGATTAGTAAGAACAGATACATCTCCACATTCTAAAAGTAGCATTTCTAAAAGAAGTAATGTTATAACCAACTTTACATTTAAAGAGGATTTATCATTACCATTCCAAAGATATGAGACATGAGTAGGCCTCACAGTATTGAAAATGAATTTCGGTGTTTGTCACTACCAGGACATGCAAAACGTACCAGTACATGTCCTACCTTTTACTTACATAATCAACCACTTCATATGGACAACTAATATTCACATTTATATCAATGAAATGTTTGCTGGTCCAATTATGTATTCTAGACAAAGTGCATAGCTGAATGCCATTAAGCATATTTTAGATTCATAGGGCATGTGTGCATGCCATTCCCTGTAGAGACCTAGCACACCTGATAGCACACCTGAAAACAATAAAGAGAGTACAATTCCTACAGGCCATTTGTAGACTCTTTGTGCTCCTTTAACCATCAGTCGATGTTATCAGGCTGTTGCTTGTGGGTGGTCCAGGAATAAGCCCTGGGCATGTAGGGTAGACTGAGGGCAACAGTAAAGGTCAAAAGATATTGGACACAAGGCATGGCTGAATGCCATAAAGTATTGCCATGATCAGCATGTACTTCCGTCAATAGCACTATGAAGAGGAAACTGGTAATGGATATAGTAAGACATTATTGCCCTGTGTATGGTACCCACATGCTATAACCTGTAGGTATTACAATCTACCAGGTGTCTTGTTAAAAAAAGGCATCAGGTCAATTGTTCAGTATGTTCAGTTGATTGCTACAGTGGGAAAAGTTGTTAGGCACATACCATGCTACGTGCCAACCCCCACCAGTAACACCAGGAATCAATGGACAGCACATATAATTCCATGCATTTATCTTAAACAATGCATAGTTCATAGGACAACAAATAGGGCATCCGTAAAAAATGAAATGCCCATTTATTTAGTAGACATATTGTATATTTAATCAGCAATCTGTTTGGGAAAGGCAAAAAAAGCTGAACATTTCAATTCCAATTAGAGCCTATTGATGGCTGCACCTTGCAGAGATCACGTTTATCATTCCGTCTCTTACAGAGATAAAATGCGATTTCGACAAAGCAGAGTGGCGGTTTCTTTTTCTTTTTTCCTATCAACGTTTACATAGACAGTCAACAGTATAGTCCATTGTGTGACTGTTCTCAATATACATTTCCTATTTGAAAAGAAACATCTTAATGAAACCAGGAACTCTCTTGAAATTCAAGCACTGTGGTGTTTGTGTTCAACATTAATGTTAGAGATCACGTTGGGTAGCTTAGAGTGCGCTGTCAGCCTATTACCCTTGGTCTGTGTAATTGTACAGTACTGGAAAGAGTGGTCTGGGAAATCTAGACTGTCCAGCTGGGCACCACTGAGGAAAATGCTTGAAACTAGGTTTCTAAAATATCAATATGTTTTTGTAGATTTTTTTTTATAAAGGAAACATTTCTCTTATTAGTTGTACAATCGTTAGAAATTACAGTAAATATCTGAATACCAAGTATCTAGCATTTGTTTGACTCAGGATCCAAGCCAATACATAATGAAAGAACAATTTCCTTGAAGCGACTATTGGTGATATCAACTTAATGCAATTCAGGCACGCCTTCAGCGGAAAATAATACAATGGTATTTTTATTATTAACTGTAAATAAAACAAAGAAAACACCCAAAATACCATCTAGCACTAAACCTAGATTCAAACCAGAGTTGAATATATCATACTCTTTATCTGTAAAAGTAATACAATAAAAGCTTAATCCCTACATCCAAACGTACAATTTAATCATCCATTCAATTAAAAACAAGCCACGAAATGTGCTGTTAATTAGCTGTCCCCATTTGCTTCAACCCTATAAACAATGTAAGAAAAGCTTTAAATATTGTGCGATTAGCGTTTAGGTTCCTATGTTTCAGAAACAAAAATAAGCATGTCAGTTCCAGACAGTGAAAAGAAAAAAATATATAATAAAAAACTGTGTGAGGTTAACCCCAACCGCTTCTCAGTGTAGCCATTCCTACATAACTTGTTTAAATGAAGGGGACGAGGACGACAGAGGTAATGAAGATTACCGGTAAGTAATAGGACTTCAACGCATGTAACGCAAATAATACAGCTGCTTTTCAAGTCGGAAATGTTGCATTAAAAAAAATAATAATTAACAAAGGTTTAAATTAGACACACAGTAACTTAGAAACTGAAATGTAAAACCACTAACAAAAAGAGTAGCTATTAATCAAATGCTACATACATTTAATTTTATTAAGATAAAGATACGTTACATAGCAGAATATAATCAGTCAGTTTGAAATAATGCTTTGACTGACCGTCATACAGTTCTTTCTAAGTGACACTTTAACCAAATAAAGCAGACATACCGTGATGGTTCAGTTCACAATATCAGGTTGAATGAAAAATAGGTCAGACAAAACTTGGAGAGATATTAGTAAATCTGTTCACTTTAAATGTAAGTAACAAAGGACCCAGGTAGAAATTAAAATGCATAGTTATTTTTAGAGGTTTAGGGTTTGTTTACCTGAATAGAATGCGGATAAAAAGGCAATGGTAAGCGCCGGAAGAATTATGCCATTCTGGGCTGCCGTACCTAATGCATACTTATGGATTTACCACACTTGCCACATAATTTGCACATTTGAACAAAATGGTGCTATTAAGTGAAAAGGATCAAAATAATCACTGCAATTAAAGGTGCACAAAAATACAAAATACGTTGTGTTTCCTTGTCACATAATTACAAAACTCTGCCACATAATTTAGTCAGCTATTGTTGCTGAATCTTAGCAGCCATTCAGAGAGGTTTCAGGGCAATATGATAATGAACCCCATATTTAACAGGAACTTTAGAATTATTTCCATATTTCATGAGTCTCTGTGAAACAAATGTAGACCAATAGCACGTTATTTGAAGCAACTAAACCAATAAACACACATTGATTATTAAAGTGCAGAAGTCTCATTCTGCTTTATTGCAGCACTTTATAGCAAAACGGACACAAGAAAAGCATTGTTTACTGTCTCAGACTGCATGTTCCAATTAGATACACAGAGAAAAAGACTAAACAACTTGCTCAAAAATCATGAGGCTCCTTCAATGTGATTTTACCTTGCTGCATAGGTGTAGCCACTTTCATTCTCGTTTTTGTGAAATATCCATTTTTCATACAATTAGAATTAAAAAAATGCAGCAGTGCAGAGTACAGTTGCTAATTAGTACCGTTATTGAGTGAAGGGATGGACATCATGTCATGACCCACCTTTGTCTTCGCCTCTCAAGAGTCGGGCCCCGCTCCACAATCAACAGTAGCAATACATAGCATATTAAATACTGCACATCTGCAAATATAATATATATACTGCTAGTAATGTTTATGCACGTATTAATAATAGGCTTGGAGGCACACATGAAACCCTACAGTTTATGACTAATACATGTAATCACCTTATTTTGTCAAGATCATGGC
Source organism: Lissotriton helveticus (assembly GCF_964261635.1). Taxonomy (NCBI): domain Eukaryota; kingdom Metazoa; phylum Chordata; class Amphibia; order Caudata; family Salamandridae; genus Lissotriton; species Lissotriton helveticus. The sequence goes on along the minus strand of NC_136061.1, from coordinate 1,086,427,072 downwards.
TGTGCTATACAGTGGAAAAGTCAGTACACAATATACATATCATCGCTATTTAGGAAACAGTACATTTTGTCTACATTTCATTGGTAAATAGGGTGGGCGTTTGATGAACTTTCACGACCCTTTACATAAAAGAATTTAGCACAGTCATTAAATATGGAACACTCGACAGGCTCAGCTACCGATTTAAGCGAAACTTGTATTTGCTTCAATGGTCAATCTAGCCAAGGCTTTCTTTCCTAGCTCCTTCTCCGCTTAATAATTTAAAAAGCTTCTCAAGTGCTTTCAGAGAACTTCAATGCAAATTGGCAAAGAATGGGCCGCGCAGCTGCCTTCTATTTTTAGCCTACAGTGCACGAACGCGCTTCTGTTTGGTAATCTTTGCATAACATGTAAGGGACATGTTGCTCCAGTAACTAAATTGTTTGGGGTGCGAAGATAAATTATTGTGTTATACAATAAGTCACACATATATTTCATTTGAAAGGGAAGGCGGACTATTGAGTCTGAGCGCCGCTGGCTTGTACGGGTGAAACCTGATACAGCACCAATTGTGTCACAAAATGGCACAGGATGATTAACGGAGGCGCTCCAGTGGCTGGAGAATACAGTGTCTGCACTATGCAGCGTCAGCATCATATTTCATATGAGGCGTTTTATTAATGGAGTAAGATAACGCGTCGTTATGGTATCAGAAAGAGTCTGCAATATGAGTTATCTCACTAGGAGTTGAAAGATAGATTTTTGGCCTGTGCATGTGTGCTACTCATAGTACCTTCAGCGAGTGCTCAATTGTCTGTGAAGCAGCAACAATTTTACTTACTTTAACAATTTGTACCTTCTTTTTTTTCTTAACATCGGTGCATAATTCTATTCAAAATTAGTTTTTATTCACAAAAATGCAATTTGAATAAATTGTACTATCAATTCTCATAAACCTAAAGAATACCTAGATACCTATTCATATACACATACTAAATTCATATATCCTAATGAATCGCTGTGGGTGGACACATTTCTAATTAAGGGACTCATATAATGTAGTAGCTACATCACTTTAACATGGAGTATTTTACTCGGACGCATTTCAGATTTAGAGATGTTTGCTACCTCAGTGGACATCTCTTACCTTGGCAGGGTCCTCTGTGATGGCAGCTCCTGTCAATGCATTGCCATTGTGCCATACTACTTGTCAACATGATGGAGCCATACAGCACTCTTTCAGTTTCTTTTATAATAGCCAAATAAAAAATCCCAAAGCAGGATTTTCGTTTTGAAAATAAAAAAATCAATGACCCCTTTGTCATGGGAGTTTTCTCCCATAACATGCGGTGTTATTGAAATGGTTTTACTTTCACTTACCACCGTTTTTTGGGTGGTGATTAACGAAAGTAGAAACTTGCCATTTGTTTTCCCACTCTGAATAAAGCAGGCGGACGAATGCCAAAACCTCACACGGCTCTTATTCCATCAGGCCATTCATTGGATGGGTATGTCTTGTATGCAAAGAGAAGTCATCCTAAGTTCTAGATAACAGCAATATTTCCACTGGCGGCTGGTGAATATTAAAAGTGGCGGGCGCAAATTTTATACTCAAATATAATGTACGAGTGCAGCTAGTGAGTCCAAACTGGAAAAGGGGTGGACTGAGTTGGATTCTTCCCAGAAAAAACATATTGCGATTTAAATGGTCGATTTTCACAGCATACATTTCCAACATATTTTTTAATGGGAACTAAATGAGGCATTTTACAGTGCGAGTTTCAAGAAAATATTAGATGTACAACAAAAATATGTGAAGTATAAGACCTCATTTATCTCTTTGGGAAATACCCTGCAATCCACAAAACAAGCACACACCCACCCACTCACAAATATAGGCGCCCAGGTGTTTCCAAACTGCCAGGTATCGCTACCTTTTTACTGTATTTTTGTCATGCATGGCCTCTCAAAACAGACTGGTTGGAAAATGAATGTGCCCAAATGAATTAACACCATTGCACATATATGGAAAGGAAAGGCAGGCACATTTGCATATATAGGCCACTAACAAATCAGCTAGCTGTTTGCACTGTGCTAGTGAAGGGAAGACAAAATAGTGGCTATAATGTACGCATAACATAAATACAATCAATTGCAGAGGATATGAAGGTGATAGGGCTGTTAGAAAGGTGTGAGAGGCTAAAGACATGCTGTAACACACAAAGACACATTGTGAGAGGCTAAAGAAGTGCTGTGATGCGGACACATTCACACATACACATGAGGTGGAGCGCATTGAAGGGCTCAGAACGCGGGGCGAGGACTCAAGCCATCAGCGGCTAGGAGAACCCAAGCTGCAAGCCTTTAGAGGCTGTGTGCCATTGACCACATAACCCGTGGGTCACAAACGGCTTTGAGTGGGTCAAGTGTGGGCCTGCACAGGAACCTGGAACTAGCTGGAGCGGCTGTAGTGCGGTGCCAACGACCAAGAAAAACATGTGGTGAGTGCGGTGAGTGCTCATTGCTTGGAGTGCTGGAGTCTCACTGGGCCCACCCTAGAAGCATGCAGTGAGGTGAGATCCAGTGCCTGCTGCTGTCCACATTGTCCCAATGCCACTGCCATCCAATGCTACTCAGATGCCCAGGCACCCAAATGCAGTGCCGGCTTTAGCACTGGTGGCTCCCAGTGCGACAATGTTTTTTGGTGCCCCCCCCCCAATGACCACCTCTACCACAGATTCCCTCCCAACCAGTCTCCAAAACCACTATCACTCAGATACATTTAATTCACTTTATAGCATCACACATAAAAGTGAAGGGTGTCAGAGCACTTTACATAACACTCACATTACACAGAGACTATCAATCATAGGTGTGTAAATCAGTTTATAGGAAATGTTATATAGCACAGAGGACAACAAGGGGTGGATTCACATAATATCCATACAGGTAGACAGTATAGTTGAAGAGTACTTGATCTGTAGAAGCACAAACTCTGAATTTAAAGTGTAACACAGTGGATTGGGGCTCTCTTTAATAACAAGAACTGATTTGCACCCAAATTAACCCTTTATGCACGTTAGAATAATAAAAGTCTGAGGAAAATATCCATACGCTTTAATCTATACCTTGAAGTCTGCACGCAGTTCTTTGACAGTTAATAGCTCACTGTATACTGCCACTAATAAAGGAAGTCTCTGACAAAAGCAGTAACCCACTGACCTGTTTACATTACGTTCACTTTGTGATCTGCATGGTACATGTTATTTGCAGCAGGCATATTAACTCTCTGCGCTACCTTACAATGAATAAAAACTTCTAGGAGTCAAAACTCCAATCTCGCCTGGAAGAACATTAATCACCAGAGTTTTCTTGACTTATTAATTGTTGTCTGAAAATTGCTTGAGGCCAGGAACGCAGCTGCAGTGCTGTTAAGCACAATATAAAGTAGCAAACAGGCGCCGCCATGCAAAGTCAGCACCCGGTGCGGTGGAACCGGTCGCACTGCCCTAGAGTCGGCCCTGCCCAGATGCCAAATACCTAGTACAAGCTTAAGACCAGCCAAGGCGCCGGAGTTGATTTATCTGATTTAGCTCAAGTCAGTCTAGAGGACCAACGTGCCTTCTTCCCCCCATAGTCTCACAGTGTCTCCAGAGGGGTTTTGAGAAATAGGAGGGTTAGCATCACAATCAAGGCCATGGGCATGGGCATGAATATGGATATGGATGTGTATATGAATATTTAGCAGGTAGCAAATACAGTACTTAGCATAACGGTAATGCCTTTGGAATTTTGGAATTGTGGTTCTTGGAATTGTGGTTTAAAATGAGCGACTAAAGGGACCAAGGAGAAGAGATCATAAAATCAATGTGGTCAGACATGTTACAGACGCCGTATGGCAGGTGGGGTGTGCTGACTGTGTGCTGACTGTTGTGGGTGTGACCTGACAGTAACAAGTGTATGGGTTTTTGTCATCTACCTTCTACCCAGTACATTAGGGGGTCGATTCTGGTAAAAAGCGCTCTGAATTGCCTTTCAGAGCGTTTTTCCATACGAATCGTACCCTGCAACGTCCCCCATACGTACGACGAAGTACAATCCGTACCGGGCGCTGGACTCCGTACGAATCGTACAGGGACCGTACGAATGAAATCCCCGTACAATCCCCCCTCGGAACCCGCTGTACGTGACATCTGTACGGTTCGCGGCTGCTTTTTCCGAACAGGCAAGTACGATTCGTGTTGGGTACGCGCTGTACGACCCTTTTTCTACGGGAGCTGAAAACAGCCGTAAAAGCAGAGTTCACCCCGAAACAGGTACGGAACGGCCCCTCCCGGGTACGGTGCGTACCCCCCATGATCGCAGGGGTACGGTGCGTACCCCTGCGATCACTGAGGGTACGCACTGTACCCCGCGATCTCGGGGTGTACGCACCGTACCCCGCGATCTCAGGGTGTACGCACCGTACCCCATGCCCACTGGATGTACGGTTCGTACCCCCATGATCGCAGGGTTACGGTGCGTACCCCTGAGATCATGGAGGGGTACGCACTGTTCGGTGTGTATGTGAATGTGCGCTTTTCCTTACAAATCGCCCTTACCTGACGTGGACCGTACGAATCGCGTCCTAATACCCCGGCCCGGATCGTACTCGGCGAGTCGTACGGTGTGTGTACGAGTCGTACGGAAACGGCTCCGGAAGCGAATCGTACGGACATAAATTTTACCAGATCGGAATCGACCCCTAGGTGTGGGGTTCCTCGTAATACTTGGGAAGTGGCCAACCTAGGAGTTGGTGCAGCTTGTGGGTAACTGACCAGACCCTCCATGTATACTGTTGCACTCTGGTGCACCATCCCTTAGCAGTGCTTACCTACCTGTTTACCTGCTCACCTCCTTGCCTACCAAATAATGCTTTCTGTCTTCAGTTGTCACCCTTCAACATCATCTGTTATAGTTCATCACCACCTCTGATAAAATGCCTTTTAAGTCCTCAGTACCTTCATGGGGGAAATTGACTCTACATTGCCCTCAGTTTGATTGTTGACTATTGCAGACTACTGACTATAATAACCACCGGTGTTTTCAGTATCACTGAGGGGTCTGATTAAGTATCAATTAATCAAACGAACATCATATAAGATGACTGCAAGGAAGGCAAAAATCCTTTGATACATCAAAAGCTACGAGGTATTCAATGAGAGTGTACAATCATCTTCTGACATCTCAATCAAAGGGTAGGAGGATTACCACAAGGTCCTGAGCTATACAGACCTGAATCATAGAGCACTATAGGATGATGTTTTGGGAGATATTGGTGAAAGTTAAATCATCATATCCCCACCAGCTGCCCTCATTATGCACTACATTTATATGTCCTCCAAGTGCACCAAAGCAAAGGCCATGTTAGCAGAGGAAGAATCCAAATCACAAGGTACTTTAGCCCTCTGTGAAATATTAGTTCCCCCCAAGACTTTAGAACATTCATATTCACTCTTGCCCACACAAGGGAGCCCAAAGCGATGAAGAAGACTGCTAGATACAGCGTTACAACAACTGTGTGTGATCTCTATAATAAGGCCCAGACCATTTTTGTAAGAAAACAAAGCCGTGATAGATCAGAAAAGGCAGAAGGAAATAATATCAGAAGTAATCAGGAAATGGGCACCAATAACAGTGGAGAAAATAGTAAGATCTCACCAATACTGCAATAGTCAATGCACTGAAAGGAAAAAAAAGTGAGCACGATATTCCTCTAGTAACAAGTCATTTGAAGCCTCAGTAACTGATTCAGTGACTCCTATAATCCATGACTACACACTACCAGATCCTTTCATACTACCTACTGTAACAGAAAATGATGTACAGAATATTAGCGGGTGTGCACAAACAGTCAAAGTACAGAGATCCAGAACCATCATGCCAAGATCAAGCGGCGATGAATCAAACTATAAGCGAGAGATCAGCATCGATGACAGCCGATATATTTTTTCTGGATTTCCTCAATGTAAAATGCCATGCATAAACTCACCTAGATGTGGGGTTATAGAAGATACCATCCTATCTGAGGCCTTACACTCACTGCATACTGTTTAAACTTCAATACTGATGATTTTGGAGAAGACACTTGGTGGGTCTGACCACACAATAGCTATGATCTCTGCCATACTACAGATACTTGTAGATTCAAGGAAAAATAAAAAGGATCAGATAACACAGAGCTTTGCCAAAAGGAGGATGATGAAATCGGGGTAAAAATTGCGGCAACCAGGAGTATTCTACAGCTGAAACTGATACAAGCCCAGGTAGTCATTACAGGGGGATGCAAGGAACCATGGCCAGTGCCTCTCAACCTCTACCACACTGCCACATATAACAGAAGCAGATGGCTTACCAACTGGGCAATTGTCTGCAGATGGCTTCCTGTACCCTCTTCAAAATTCCAGAAAAGAAAAAGAAAAGGGGGAAGAAGGGTAAGAAGCAATGTATATATCAATTCAAGACAAAAACCAACAAATAAGGCTGTGAAAATATCTGCAGAAGTAGCGGCTGGTGCAATTACTACCAAATACCATATACATTGCAACATGCGTAGTGAAGTGATGACAAAACAAACTGATAAAACTCCCTGCTCCATTTTTGAGGGGAAAATCAAAGCAAAAATGATAAACAAATCCCCAACCACATGGCAAGAGAGTAAACAAAACCCAATCGTTGATTCCTCAAAAATCTAACTAAATTATAAAAAGGTATAAAAAGGTATATGCTATTCTTATGTAATATAAAACCTCAGGAAAGAGCATTAAAGCGGTCCGTATCTACCACACATAATATCGCCACCTTGAATCAATGATCTGATATAGAACCAAACACAATAACAGTACCAACAAACGGTAGTTTAAAACAATTGTGTGTAACAACTTTAAATCCTAAATATAACATCAAAATCTAGCAGCACACTCCCAACAAGAACCGGATTATCTGGGAACTACTAATGTCACAGTAAGAAATTATAGACTATATTGTAGACCTTCATCTGGTCCAATTGACAATAAAGTACCAGAAGTAATGACCCATTACGAATTATCAATGAATTTCCAGATCTGAATAGTTTCAATCCACTAAATAGTGGTCACCTATTTACTCTCTTTCACATGGTCCTAGTGCTAGGAGCCATTACATCTAACGATATTAAGAGAGTGCCACTAGAAAACACTGGGGTTACAGAGAATTGCGAAACATTTTAACCTCCACGGTTGAGTTTGCCTTCTGTAACATTGGCAGACTGGTACTCCAACATCTGGATGTTCTCAATGTAATGGCCATAGATGTGCTACAGTTCCAAAATATTACAAACTTGAAATAAGTAGCAAAATTATCTAGAAGCTGCATGCACCTACCAGAAGGGGCTCAGTGGCAAACTGGGAGAGACAAACCAATAATCATGGGAAAAATGCTTACCAGTAGCCAGGTACTAGTCAATGACTACCAAAATCTGAATATCCCAATGTCCCATAACAACTAGACATTGATATATCGCCCAATTTTGAGTCAAGTGACTGTGGATCAAGTAGTAAAAACCGATCAAGACTGGGGATGGGTATCCTAGGCGCTGGGTGGCAGAAGTTCAGGGAAAGTATTGGAAGAGAGAAATTGAAACAAACAGACTGGCAGTACATAAGGCAAGGATGACCTCCAATATGATACACTTGACCCAATATTCATTTCTAAAAACAAGGACGTGAAAAATGTGAACATTTTGTCATGGGACATCACTGGACTGGGGTCAACAATGGAAGACAGTGATAGGCTGATGTTTGTCAGTAATTTTACCATCTGTTATTTTCAAGAAACATGGTTTCTATTCGACTATTAAACATAGAAGGGATAGACTGTGTGGGGGTTTAGCAATCTATGTTGCATATAACATAAACTGCAAGATGGCCCAATGTTCCTCGGCAGTAGTCGGTGCTAATTTACTCCATGTTAGGCTGCTGAAACCAAATGAGGAAGTTGACTGCATGGATATAATTAATGTGTACATTCCACCAGATTGGGGAGAGGATGTACAGCTGATATGGCCAAAATTAAGATCTATTGAGAGTCATTAAAATCCCCAAAAAAGCTTGATTATGGGAGAAGCTAAGGTTGAGAGGGGTAAACATCTGCTTTTAGATTTGTGGGTATATCAATGACCGCCCAATGGGCGGAATGGTAAATGATGAGATTCTGATGGAGTATTGTTGTCTGAAATACCTGACCCTAACATAGCATGGGATAAGCCACGTAGAAAGGGGGAGGCATTTGTAACTCTTTGCAGGACTTGACCTTTTTGGCTAAAGTTCCCAAAACGTTTTGCTTTCCCCCTAGACCATTTTCCTGACACAGAGTTGCCAATTTAGATGCTTTGGGTATTTTGCCACTGCCAATCAGTGTCAACGTACAAGTGTTCCCTATTTAGAGTGTAATGGTAATTGGTTGGGCATGATTGGTATGTTTGCCTTACTAGTAAATTCCCTAGTGATGTCCACTGTGTGTCCCAGGGCCTGCGCGCAATTTGCTAAGTTAGCATGTTGTCCTGACAAGTGCAACCACTTGTCAGGCCTTACTTTCCCTTTTGCATATACATTGGGCACCCCTGTGGTAGGTCCCGGGTAACCCCTGGGCAGGGTGCAGTTTAAGTAACAGGCAAGACGTATACTGAGGTGTATGCAATGTCCTCACAGCGAAAAACTCTCCATTTAATTTTCTCTGGTGAAAGGCCATCCTGCCCATAGGACAGAATGGGAAGGCTGGGTATTGTGTATTGTTAGACTAGTTTCCTATACATTTGTAATGGAGAGGTGAAGTTTAGTATGTATGGATTCACAGTGTCATAACGCATCTTTTTATGAAAGTGGTTTTGTCACTGTGTATTCAGAAACCACTCTTTTAGAAAGTGGCTGAGTTTTGTGCTTTAAGCATTTCTGTGTGTCTCTGCTGATGGGATTGACTGTCTGGATCTAAGAGGTGAGAGGAGCTGGGGGAGGTCTTGACCCAAGGGAGGGGATGAGATGGCACCTGGCTGACCTGCATTTGGAGAGTAGGCGAGGAGAAGACCGGGGAGGTGAACAGTTCTGGGCTGCTGCTGCTATAAAACAATTGACCCGTCTACTGCTGAGTGATTAAGGATACAGACCCCCAGTATCAAAGGGAGAAAGGTGACACTGGGAGGGAGACAACCAGAACTGATTTAGGGAGGTGTCAGGGTCCCCTTAGCACAACGAACTTCAAAGACATTAAGGGGTATAACTATGAGAGCTGAAACCCCTGAACGTTGAAATGCAACAGAAATGGATTGAGATTGCAAAGGCTTGGACCCATTTTGTGGCCAAGAGGAAACTCTGCTAAGGAAGGAACAACTGAAGCGACTGCTGGGGAAAGACCAACCCTTGCTACATGATCTGGGGCTGGTCTGCAGTTTGCTGTTTTAACCAAGGAAGAAAGTGTTGGGACTGTGCTTGGTGCACTTTGGTCACCCTGCTTGACGAAGACTGTGCTTTGTGCTGTGTCTTGTAACCCCAAGGGCCCGAGGTGAGCTGGCTCCCTGTTTGGAAACACAGCAACATAAAAGTTTCTTGAGAAGTTTCAAGCACCATGGTGGGCGCGTGTTGTGGCAGCTTGAGACCCTCAGAAGGTGTGCCCTGTGATCTTGGACACATGGAGGAGAAGCGAGACTCGGACGCGTTGGGTACGTATCTTGGTGCACAGGAAGTGTTGGTGAAGAGCACCTGTTCTACGTGTGCACCGACAGTGAAGTGAGTATTGGACGCGTGTCATGGTGCACCGCAGACGTTAGTGAACAGCGCCTGGTCAGAGTGTGCACCGAAACTGAAGTGAGACTCGGATGCGCTGGGTGCGTGTCGGGGTGCACCGGAGGCGTTGGTGAAGAGCGCCTGGTCATCGAGTGCACCGGAGAAGTGAGGCTTGGACACAGTGAGCGTGTTGTGGTGCGGCCGAGAGTGTCTGGAGATCGGAGCACCGGAGTTGGAGTAAGTCTCAGTGAAGCAGTGTGGGTGCCTTGGTGCTACCGGGGACTGTGGAGGTGATCGGCTTATCATCGTGTGCACTGGAAGAAAGTGAGCCTCTGCAGCGCGGTGTGCATGTCTTGGTGCCAACTGAGACCGCAGGAAGGAATGCCTGGTGAGCGCACACTTGGAGTCGACGTGGAGTCCCATCAGTGTTGTGTGTGTGGCTTAGTGCCAGAGGAGACCCGGAGGGTGCAGTGATGAACATGCACCTGAAGTAAAGCAACCTCTGGGGCATGGGGTACATGTGCCCTGCAGCCGCTGAGACCTTCCTAACAGTCGTGGCCCGGACCGGCAGCCCCGGAGGAGCTGAGCTGCCAGGCCGAGCCACTGAGGCCCATTGAGAAAGTTCTGCATGGATGGCCCAGTTCGCTGAAGGAGGAGAGGAGAGTGGGGTCGCACCACCAGGTAACATGGATCACTACCTGGGTGGAGTGCGGGCTCGGAGGGATACTCTCTCTGCCTTTCAGTCCTTCTGACGAAGTGGGCCTTTGCTTCAGCTTAGATTGGGGCCCGTACTGATGAAAGGAGTGCCAGTACTGAGGCCAGAGTAAGAAGCTGTATTTTATGTCATCGTTGATGCGTGTGGGGGCAACTGTAATCGAAGAGGCTGATTGTCGGAATGCACATTGCCAATATTGCTGCTAACAAACTGCTGGACTGTCTTATGACGCCTGATGTTATAACTGCATAACATAGTACACGTTTGTAGTGCTACGCATTGCATTATTTCTTAATTGCAAAGTACGTGATTGGGTGTGACGCATTGCATTATTCCTTCATTGCGCAGTACATGATTGTAGCGGTATGCATTGCATTATTTCTCCCATTGCAAGGTACAGGGGTGTATCATTACGTATTATATTATTTCTCCTTTGCCAAGCACAGGAGTGTTTTGTTACACAGTGCATTATTGTTTGTTCATTGCAACGTGTGTGATTCTAGCATTGCGACCAGCATAGCATTTTGAAAGCGGTGGTTGGGATTTGAACCTAGAAGCCGTCTGGAATGAATATTACCCTTTATTATATGTTGGCTTTTGTTTCATGTGGTCTGATTGTATATCTTTTTATATAAAGTGTATACTCGTTTGTATCAAACTCGTGTGGAGTCAATTTGTGATGTCACCAGGGGGTTGCTCCGGGCGTGGTTGCACATACTGTACACTCTTGCCTTGGAGGTAGGCCTGGCTGCTTGCGCCAAGCTACTAAGGGGGTGAGCAGGGCTATCTCAAACGGTGTCCCTACTTGGCCTAACGTTGAATGAGGAGTCCCGGGTCCCGCATTCAGTGACAGGTGTGCGGGACGGGGATTCCGGCTTCCAACTCTCTTCTATTGGAGATTGGTCCCTGGCTATTAAATGGCTGTACTATTTCTGATTACCCAGTTAAAAGTAGCTATGGAGCAGGGTTAGAGGCTCACTCATAGGTTACGTTCTAATCAAACTTGAGAACTGGGTTAAAGTGAGAAACATGATTGTAGTGAGGTGCATTAAAAGTGATAATGACCCTCTCACAGTGAGATTTACATTTGTGGCTAGTAGCTAATGGACCCAGATATATATCGAAAACCTCTAACCTGTCCCAAATAAATCAGCTAATAACAGTAGAACAATACGCTTATAAAAATCTAGCTGAGATACCTCACCTACATCTTTGATTAAATAGGATGGGAGAGGTCTCCTGTATTTACCAGGGCGTAGAAAAAAACATTATTTTGGATACTTTCTTGGCATTGCTAAAAGAGATCAAACTGATGTGGACATGCTTGGTTAACTATAATAACCAAGGTCAAGTCAATAAACCTAAATATGCTTGATATGATGAGGAATTCTACCAAGAAAAAAGGTGAGTCTCGCACACCCCATATTTATCGACACTCTGACAGGCAAAGTGAAATGTATTTCTAGACCCACAGGCAGGCTTACAAGCAATTGCTAAAAACCTAGAAACTTAGTCAACAGTGCCTGTTATTGGAGGAATTGAAGTCGATTGCAGTCGAAAAGAACTCCAAGTTTTATAGGAGACTATTAGTAATGTCAAAAGGGGACCAATGACCGGATAAGCCATCACATTGGTTCAAAAGACTTGGAAAATCATTTTATAACCTGTATATGGTGGCAAAGGAGGGGGGAAAAGGGACTCCATTAGACCATGGATATGAGCACAGGTACGCTAGCCAGAGCAAAAACTGCTCCACTACAAATTTTAAGACCAGAAGTTGAGCAAGCTCTCCAGTCTGTGATAGTTGAGCAGATATGTTGCTTATATCAGTTCCAAAACTGTGGTCCACGGACCCCCAGGGGTCTGTGACACATTCCCAGGAGGTCCGCAGGCAGCAGTTTTGAAAGCACTGTAAAGTTCCTTGTATAATCATCAGTTGTCAGGCAACAATAAAAGTGTCAAGATAACTCAGGTGATTAAGGTCCCTGATGGAGAGAGATGGGAGTTTTGTCCAGTGGCAGCTTTGCCTCATCTATGGTAGCACAGATGGTTAATATGCCTCCTGCAAAGAACATGTACAATGGATTTAAAAAAACAGTATTTTATGTGCATAGCTCAGTGGATTACAGTTCAGTTTATAAGCTACAATCATAATCTAGCACAGTGAGCTATGCACTGCCATCAAAGAGCTGCATGCAAACTGTGTGGTACAAGTTATTAAGTTATGTTCTTTTCATTATCCTGATGCAGCAAAAAAGGTTTGTTAGGGTAGAAATGAATTCTTATTTTTAAAGTTAACGCTACCCACTGTGTTATGTTCTGAATCCTGAGGCTGTGCTTCTTCAGACCAAGCACTCTTAAAAAAATGCCTAATAGTATGTATAAACTGAACAGTGCTTTTAAAACTGCTGCCTGCAGACCCCCTGGGAATGTGTCATGGACTGCTGGGGGTCAGTGGACCACAGTTTGTGAACTACTGCTCTAAATTATTGGAAGCTCTGGAGCATCAGGATGATACCACATCTGTACAATATGGGAAAATGGGGTGCACTGCTTCATTCTTGATAGAAAAGGGGGTAAGACAAGGGTGTAGATTAGCCCCACTACTCTTCACCTTATTTATAATACACCTTGATGTTCCTAAAATGGCAAGTAGCAAGGTCCCAATCCTCCTATTAGCCGATGATGAGGTATTAATTTCCAGGACAGAGAATGCCATGCACAAATTGTTGACAAAGTTCGTGGATTATTGTACTAGCAAGGGTTTGGTCATCAACAGTACCAAGACAAAGGCAATGGTAATACATTTGTCCGCAACATTTAAAAGAAAGATCATGTTAAATAAAGAGCGAATTGAGGTGGTCAACCATTATGATTGTCTTAGCATTCATCTGAACAGCAAATTAAACAGGAATGATCATGTAACTAAGGACCTGATTAACCTGCAACAAAATAGTCGAGTGATACTTAAGTTTAGATATAAGGTAGGTCCCAAGCACTTAATTATCATCCTGCTAATTTATATACAGGAGGTGGTAGTGGCTGCCTTTTATGGAGTTGAGGCATGGCTATATGAAAAAAGCGAGCTGAAAATAACTTTTTTAGGTCGTTGCTCATCTGGGATGTGGTACCTTCATGGTTCCCATTTTTCAGGAACTGGATGTAATTTCTAATATGGATCAGGCCAGAATTCAGTGAGTCTTTTACTGCATTAGATTAATCAGGATCATAAAGGCCAAGAGCTATTTAAAGGCCTTAGAGGAGGTGAGCAGGACTACCAGTAAATGGGCATGTCTGTGGTCTGCACACATAAGGAAATGGCTGATGGCTATGGGTCTGATTAACATATGAGTAGATCCCGGGCAGGTGGGCCGCTATTATACTTTATTAAAGGATGTCAAGGCTGGGAGTGAGTGACCTGGTGGTCTAATAGACTCCTATCTCAGGTGTAAGACTGAGGTAGGGTTCCAGGATTATCTGGATATAAATCCAGCCTAATCAAAGAAGGCAGGCGTATATTTTGTTCAGATCAGAGACGTTTCCAACAAGGTCATACCTTTTGAAAACAAAACCGTTCAGAGAGGAGTACTCTCTTTATAACTGCTCTGTAGTGGGGAGGATACCATAACCCACTTGCTTCTGTTTTGCCCAAAATATACTCCCATTTGATCCAGAGGGCCATCGCCTCTTTTTGAGTTATATGGGATTTTCAGCCTTACAGATGTAATTGAGCTATGTTATTACATAGATTGGGATTATATAATAAACAACGAATCAGCCTTACTTCTGGGGACTTGGCCGGTTGTCAAACAATTGACAGAAACATTTAGAAAATCTCAAACACCAGATAGTGCTCACAGCCTAATGCCAGTGCAGGCACCTTTGCATGGTGCAAGGGTACCAGTGTTGCAGAGATGATTGTTGTTGTGCAGAAGGGGACACCGTCCTGCACAAAGACAATCATGAATGGTGTTTTGCTCCTTCTATGGGTGCTGCAAAATGCAGTACACATAGAAAAAGCAAAAAACGAGGAGAAATAGAAGTATTTCTCCTCGTTGCACCACTCTTTTGCCTTCCCAGAGGCGTACGTTTTTGATGCTGCCTCAGATTTACAGATCATTGTAAATATGGAGCATTGTTAAAAAGCAATGGATGCTGTGTGGGAACATCCAAAGCAACACTCATTGTGCGTCCCTTTGCCGCAGAAAAATGCATCACGGGGGACCATACTTACAAGGTGGCGTTTAGCCACCCAAAGTGGCTTAGCTCAGTCTTGTAAATATGGAGTGGGGCACAGCGCAACCGGAGCGTTTACATTTCGGTGGTGTAATACCATTGTAAATATGCCCCTAAGTGAGGAAAACACAGCGGTGGTTCCTCCATATGAGTGGAGGATCTTCACCCCCCACACTGCCGCGCAGAATGTGAAAAATAGAATGGTGACAAAAATTATTTTATTACCATTTTATGTGTTACTCTGTCAGCAAACGCAGTGTGGGCGTGCGCTCAGTGAATCACTGCTGCCGATTGGCAGCACTGTGGAGTGACCACTTCAGTTTGAAATGTGCATGTTGGTTTGGCAAGCTACCTTGCTACCGCCAAACCGACATGTGCAATTGAAATCTCTCCAACCGAGCTTGGTTGGAGGGCAGGCACAGGCCTTCAGTGTCTTTCGGAGCAGAGAGCCAGCCTGCTCCTGTCAATCCAGATGCTTCAAGAGCAGTGTCGTGATTGGCTAAGGGAGATGGCTGTGGGATCGGGAGCTCAGTCTGGAGCCAGGAACATCAAGGACATGCAGTCTAAGGTAAGAAGACTTTTTACTTGTCTTTATTTGTAAATTGTGTTTTTTGCTCTCCCCCCCCCCCCCATTCAATATGTTACGAACTTCCCTCTCTACTGGAAGACATAGCAGCTCTTCGTCCCTCTTCTGGTCCTGCTCCAACTCTCCTGCTGGATATCACTGCTAGATTTCCCAGGTTCACAATATTAATGATTTTACTTCAAAGTACCTTGCCTTCCGAGAGTACGACCAGTCTTTGGGCTCAGAGTGCACCAGCCCTGCCATAAACATGTGATCATTTCACTTACACGCGTGCATCTTTCTTGCCCATAAATCTATCGCAGCAGTGCGGCATCAGACTGATGATGGCAGAGACCTCCGAGATGAACAGTTAACCCTCCCCTCCTTCCACATGTACCTTATAAACTTCTCTGCATAATGTTTCTTGTCAACTAATTTCCAATGTAAAGTCACGACATGTGCTTTGAAGTTTGGCTTTCCAAATAAACACACCCATTCAAAGAAACTGGAACAGAAGTTTAAAAAACTGTGCCTGGGAAATTGCTCAGCATCTGGCTTCCATTTTTTTATGCAACGAGAAGGGTTCAACGCTGGGGGGGGTCCTGCTTACACGAGGGGGCTATTAGAATGTAGTGTACAGCATATTGAGAATATAGGACTAAAGGCTGCCAGGTACAAGGGGCTAACCATGATGTGCTCATGCAAAGTGCTCTGAATTGTGTGGGTCTGCAGGCAGTAATAAGGAAGTTTGTGCCCAAAGCAAGCTTTATAACTAGAGCTGGCACAACCCTCTCCACTGACGTGAATTCTCTTACCAACTACACCTCGCTAGCCTTACCAGGTGGCTGCAGGCGCTGCTAATGCTGCTAATGCTCCCAGTAGCTGGGCCTTTGGTCAAATTGACAATGGAACATGTGCAGCGCCTGAGGGCACGCTAAAACACTTTCAAAATACAACCTTTTTCACTTTTTAGGAACTAGGGCACTCAGAGGCTGCTGGGCAGCATCAGTGTAGGGCAGTGTTTTAATAGAAGTGTCTCTAATTGGGTGAGCAAGTTTGTCCCATTGGACCCTCATTGTTTCCGGGGTAGTGAAGACAAGCAAGAAGTGGTAAAAGCTTTTGAAAAATCACACTTAGTATGAAACAGAAATAGCAAACACAAACAAGAAATGAACTGCCCAGGAAGGGATGGGTGGAATGTGATCTGCTGTGTTGTGCTAAAATGGCAGCCAAACAAAACGAATAATACAGAAAGACAGTTGACCCTGTCCAGCCTTGCAGTTCATTTTGGCATGCTACCCGTAAGAATCTCGTGGGAGGTTGCCAAGAACTAGATGCTGTATTGTTGGATCTGGTCTATAACCTACGAGGAGAAAAGACTCATGACGATGGGTGACCTACACGAGGGAGAAGGAAGGGCTCATGATGATGGGTGACCTACACGAGGGAGAAGAAAGGGCTCATGATGATGGGTGACCTACACGAGGGAGAAGAAAGGGCTCATGGTAATGGGTGACCTACACGAGGGAGCAGAAAGGGCTCATGATGATGGGTGACTTAAAAGAGGGAGGAGAAAGGACTCATAGAGTAACCTAATCGAGGGAGAAGAAAGGGCTCATGATGATGGGTGACTTACACGAGGAAGGAGAAAGGACTCATAGAGTGACCTACACAAGGTAGAAGAAAGAGCTCATGGTGATGGGTGACCTACACGAGGGAGAAGAAAGGGCTCATGATAATGGGTGCCCTACACAAGGGAGAAGAAAGGGCTCATGGTGATGGGTGACCTACACGAGGGAGAAGAAAGGGCTCATGATAATGGGTGACCTACACAAGGGAGAAGAAAGGGCTCATGGTAATGGGTGACCTACACGAGGGAGAAGAAAGGGCTCATAATGATGGGTGACCTACACGAGGGAGCAGAAAGGGCTCATGATGATGGGTGACTTACAAGAGGGAGGAGAAAGGACTCATAGAGTGACCTACACAAGGGAGAAGAAAGACCTCTTAACGATCGGTCAATGGTGCAGCAGGTGGAGTTGTACCAGGGCCCAACGCCAGTGGGTGTAAGTGTTAATGAGAATGCAAACAAGTATGATAGCATTTGTGTGTGAGTAACGGAGTGTGAGTGAGTATGAGTGAGAATGAGAAAGTGAGGGAATGCTAATTAGAGCGAGTGACAGGAAAGAGAGTAAATGTGAGAGGGAGCAAGTATGAGTAATGCAAATTTTGATAACAAATGGGGTGAGCTCCTGGACACTATTACGCCCCAACACTGCTAAATGTCACAAGTCGCAGAACAGGCTGATAGAATCATGAACAAAGAAAGAGGATGTAAAAGGCCATGTCCACATGAGATGTTGGAACTGGAATTGATCTGTCAAGAGGAGTGGCTGAACTGAAAGCTGTTTCCAGGCCTCAGCGACCAGGATCGAGAAAGTTTGTCTGTCTCTATATAGCCTGTGGAAATTGTATTTGCTGAGGGGAGCCTGATTATCAGATTGCAGTTGTCTGGTAGGAAGATACAACTGACTTATGGTCTTAAGAAACATTGGAGCTGTTTCAAACACTGATCAGTGAATGATGCACATAGCTTTAAATAACACACTCACTGAGGCCTGGAGTCAGAGTTTAGATTGAAGAACAGTGGGGCTGCAGTCTAATTGTTTGGCCCCACTTATGAGATGATTCAGAAAAGGGGGTGGTGATGAACAGAGTGTCTGAATTAAGCAGACCACTCTTACCCAGTCCAAAGATCAGGGCTTGATCCATCACCGTTATTTAGCTCACTGCCCCATCCCAGCTCAGAACCTGGCTATATGCAAATTAGTCTGTCCCTGGCCCAGTGCATCATGGGAACAGGGCAGACCAAACTACCAAGCCAATTCTTCACCAGAAAGGAGACAAGCTACCGGGGACCAGTTTCTGGCATTTCAGCCTCGTCGGCCCGGCTTGCTTGAATCCTGATGGAGCAGTGAGCAAGGGACTCATGTCTGAGTATACCCTGCCACACCTATAGTGGCCAAAAACGATTCATCACCACCCCTTGTTGTAAATTATTTTGTCCACCCTAAGCGTGGAAGGGTATACTCAGATGTGAGTCCCTTGCTCATTGCACCATCAGGATTCAAGCAAGCCGGGCCGAAGACGCCTGAAATGGCAGAAACCGGTCCCCGGAAGCTTGTTTCCTTCCCAGTGTAAGAATTGGCTTTTGTAGTCTGGTCTGCCCTGTTCCCATGATGCACTGGGCCAGGGACAGACTAATTTGCATACAGCCAGGTTCTGAAACTGGGATGGTGCAATGAGCTAAAAAACGTTGTTGGATCTAGCCCTGATCTTTTGACTGGGTGAGAGTACTCTGCTTAATTCAGAGACTCTGTCCATCACCACCCCTTGTTGTAAACCACTTATGAGATGGCCAGCGGCATTGTGGACTCTCTAGAGCCAGTAACACAAACCTTTGTATAGGTCCAAATAGAGGGAGTTTCATAACTCAGTCCTAGATCGATCCAATAAAAACTCGTACAGTGGCAATTTCAGCAGTGGCATTTAATGAGGTGAGCTAGAAATTTAACTTTGATGTTAGCAACAATAGGACTCTTTGGGGACCCTTCCTTTATGCTTACTGTGGGTTTTTTAGTAACATTTACAGAGAGAGTAGTTTCTGTCACAGTGATAACAGAAACGACCATACCATGTTATTCTGTCCCTTCCTTTGTAAATTAAAACAGGCCTTGAAATGGATAAAGAAAATTGTGTTTGGTAGGACTTATTAGTGAAATAATGAGCACAGAGGGAAACCTTTACTCTTTGATAATGCACTCAAGCATAAATGACCTCAGGCAAATTATCCCACGGATTTGAGATGCAGTACAGCTCTGCTACTCAAATGTTATTGTTAACAGCATCAACCAATTTCCTCTTCTTCCCCACCCCTTCCATTGAAAAAAAAGACAATGATAAAATGCAGCTATAATAAGCAATTTGCCTGAGTACCTGACCTATTAAATGACATTTTACCGCCATAATTTTAGAGTAAAGCAGGATGGATATTTTATTTAAAGGAAGAAGATTCTTCGAACAACAAAACCTATCCTTTTAAACTTTGTACACTACATTATATATTAGGTTAAGTACAATTTAAAATACATTTTTTAGTACCTTTCCAAAGGGAATAAATGATAGTGCTTGGAATGACAGCAGATTATTAAAAACTGTGGATCCAATCTAATTCTAAAGGAAAATCGTTTCTATGCAGCAACATGGGAGGACGTGTTAAGATCAGGCCTGGGAAATTCAGGAATCCATATATTTAGTGAAATCAGAAAAGTCGATCCTTCATTCAGTGCTCTGTGGATATCCACTGGCGAATCTGAGATCCCAGAAGAATAGGAGAGTTTGATGATGCTCTTGATAAACAATGCATGGCAATCAGGGACCATGGTTGTCTATTAGAGCCTTGAGTAGTTTAGCAATATTCACTCAATCTATTGTTGCATTTTTTAGAGTAGTGAGGGCCATGCTTCTCGAGAGGCAAAGCCTGAGAGGGTCATGACGCCACCCCTCAGCCGTGCTAACAAATACCATATTTCCTGATGCAGATGTTTCCAAGTGTAGCCAATTATTGAAAGATATAAAAACAAAACCCAGATACAAAGGGTTATATTTGTGTAGTGAGATAAAATAATAATGCGAGTCTTATGACTATGACAGAGTAATCTTCCTGGTAAGTAAATGTAACATGCAATCTGAGATGCAGCAATCTGTTTTCTATTGTCAGTTTCGCTGCACTGTTGAAATAAATGCAATTCCACCTTTACATTGCAGTAGTAATTGTGTGAATGTTCACTTTTTTTAACTGAATACGCAGTGCCTGCTCGTCTTCCATACATCATCCTCACAGTTAAGCAGAAAACTGCAATATAAAGGTTTATTTAATCTGTAAAGTTCTTTTAGCCAGATCTCCTCAGGTTGTGTCAATAATTACAATAATTCTTGAAGTGCTCAAAGTGTTATAAATAATGATGATAGGGATGCATTCGAAATTTAGATGACACCACAACCATTACATCATCACTGTTCATGGGTATTCTGACTGAGACCTAAGTCTTCTGTTTAGACCCTTAATGTTTTTTTATGATGAAGTTACAGACACCCCTTTTACAGCTCTATATCTACATATAGAGACCTACGTGTGGGAGTGCTTTTGTTTCACAAAATAAAACAGTTTGAAAACCTTTTTAATGGATCTGAATAAAATATGTTTCTTCAATCAAAATGATAGCCACAGACCACACTGTAAAGCTTTACCAATGTTAGTGAATCATTCAAATAGTTGCACTTTGCACAGAACAGCTTTTAACATTCTCTCCTTTCGACAAATAAAAATGTTTTGGAACAAAGCTAAGGGTATTGTTTTCTTACTACAAACAACCGAACAGTATAGTCCGGTATTTCATTGTTTACAATAATAAAAATAAAATAGGCATTTTATATTCTGATGGCATTTCCAAAACATTAAGAGGGCCATTATGATGTCGGGTGGATCACCACCGCTCGACCGGCGATGGCGATCTACCTGACATTCTTCCCTGCCCGCCCTTCAATTATCCCCGCCATATTACAATGGCGGGGGGGGTACAGCGGCAGACAGAAAGACCGTCCGCCACTTTACTGCAGGCAGGCAAGCATTACGATTGCCTGGCGTGCGGTCCTGGACATATTACATTGTCAATGGATTTCGGTCTTCATCGCCGACATGGAAAGGCATGCAGTGTTTGGCTTTGGGGGCCCGTTGCGGGCCCCTTTGGTGTTGGGGGGTTGGGGCTTTTGCACTTGGGGGTATCTATGGTACGCCCCGACATTGGCATGCACAAGGTGGTAGGCACTGCGTGCCTGTCACGTTGTGCATGCCAATGCACAATATGCATATTTGACATTGTGGCGGGTGCTGCACAAAGCACCGCCTGTCACAATGTTGAATATGCGGGATGCGACCCCCAGGGTAGGGGTCACATCCTAATAGGCACAGCGGGACCACCGCACCTCTGGAGGTCGGTCCCATTCACCGTTACGGTGGTGGGCGGACTTTGTCTGCCCGCCATCATAATAGACCCCTAAGCCATTAGTCTCATGATTTATGATATCACCAGAGGCCCGCAATGGCCTTAGTGGCCCAAGCTATATCAATACCTGGTACATATATGCTTTCTCTCTCTCAACCCAATATTTCACATGTGCAAGGTCAACCATTGCTGTGCTTGGTTGAAGGTCGGGTGCGTTGGAGGGATACGCATCTTTTAAGGAGGTAGTTTTAATAGAAGTTGGATATAGTGTATTATCCCAAAAAGTAATTACACTGCATAACAACTCATTTTAAGAGCTGTTATGGTTACCAAAAAAAGCATTTAAGACACCCGGAAATTTCCCGATATTGGTTTGCTGTGCAAACCATAGCATGCAGACCCACCCTGCAAACCATAACTCACTCAACAAATACAATACTAATGATCTCACCCTGTAGGTATAAGGTGGTTTTTCGAATAAAGGAAATGATCCCTGATCCTACTAATGATGAAATAATAAACTCAGTTTCAATTATGAATGAACAAACTATTGATACAGCATTAACCTTTATGTGTATGTGTTGAAATTAGAAATGGGCTACGAAGTTCTTTTATTTAGTCTTATAAATATTGTGAGGTCATAACATTGCAGTTATTGTGAGAGATATGGTTTGCATCAGACTTTAACAAGGTAGAGCTTGCAAAGCTACCAATAATTGGGGAATTTCAGGTGGACAGCTTTGTTTCATAACAATGTGATCTCAATCATGGGGTAATCAGATTCACAATAGGAAGTATTGCCACAAGCAGGAAAAACGTGGTCGATAGGGACGGCAATTCCTATTATGGCTCTTTGAAGTCAGAGACTGTTGTCACTAAAGGTTTATGGAAGGCAGGGTTGCCACTGGTAGAAAGTATATATCCTTCTACAAACAACAAGTCCCTGCTGGGTAACAAGATCCCGCCTGTAGGTAACAGGACAATTTATTCATCACTCACTTTTTGAAAGAAAATGGCTGGTACTTTAGCCCAGGGATTAACTCTGACTGTTGATACAAAAGGATACACCAGAGATTCTGCACAAATCGGGAGAGAAGAACAGTACAGAAGTACAGAAGAAGATGAGGTCATCTCCACAAGGGAGAGATGCAAAGTAAGCCAGCTTCATCTCGGAATTTTTCAGTCACCCAAAAGATAAAAAAATGAATGTCTGAATGATTACTTTAAAAGCTGTTTGACCTTGAGTTAAGACGGGGACACAGGGGACAATATTCATTTAGAACCTTCACAATGTGAAGGTACATAAATGGAAAGCACGCTGAAGTGTTTTCAAGAACCTTGTGGAAGCTTCTCAAGACACAGAATAACACTGCTCCTTACATAGTGGAGTGCAGGATTCCGAAACAGTTCCTGTAGAGGTCCTGTGGGAGAAGCCAGAGCAAAACAATCTGCAGTTGTGTTTCTTTGTACTCTACTGTATGAAGTGTGAGAGAAAATCTGGTGGGAGAACAAAAGCCCAAATTAGAAGATGGAAAAATGGCAGAACGAGACAAGTGTCATGCATAATTTAATACGCAAAAGCAGTTGCCATTGGAATAAGTCTAGTTCTTTGGAAAAAAAAAGAATAAAGAAAAAAGACAGAACCCAACATAATAGGTTCTTTTAGAATAACCCATTTTGTTAAAAAAATATCTATTTTTTAGTTTACAATTCTATTCTTATTTTCTAACTTAACTTTCGCTACCTGCCATAGGTCAGGCCCCCCCTCCATTTGATTAGGCAATGCATGCAACCTCCAATGCACAGTGGAGCTTGGTTGACCGCAGCAGGTTTGGCTCTGTGGCCAACCCCCTTTGTGAAGGCGGTGCGCATTGTGGTTGGAATTCCTGCCCGATTTGGGTCCTTTGATTTGCCATAGAGCAAACCCTGCTGCAATCCCCTCTTGCTCAGTCAAAGGAATATTCATAGCAAGAAGAAACAATTTCTAAAAGCACCATAGTAAACACTCACATAAAGTAATATCCTGTTAAGTTTTGGATGTAGAGCCAATTATCTGCAAGATATGGTCATTGGCCGGTGCGGCAGGGGTTGGCAACAAGGCCTTGGTTACTGCTAGGTCTTCTGACCAACCACCCCCACCAGGCAGGCAACATCATACCGTGCACGGCCTTTGATCAAAACCCCCCAAAAGCCAAGCAGCTGACCCCATGCAGCACACCGCATTTGGCCTGCACCCACCCCCCTTCACAAGCAGCCAACCTCCATGAGCCAATAGTGGCCCCAGGGACCCCATCCCTTGGGCAACATGACATTAAAATTTGTAGGAGATGCTTGCAATGTGCCCAATCTAAATGCCAAATCAGTATGGGGTCGCAATCTAATTTTAGTAGTCATTGAAACTTTATTGAGTCCTAAAGCAGGATTGTGACATAAGAAAAATAATTTTGTGGTCATAAACTCCAAATCAGAGTGTTTGCAACTGCTTAAATGCTTTGCACATCTTGGCCTTTGTGACTATCAGGAAAGCTGTTTCCCAGTGCAACTAAAGTGTCCTATGACACCTGACAGACAGTAGAAAGTCTTCATATAATGGTTATAAGATAAATGCAAAAATACAATCTAAACCTGATTATGGCAACACAATCTACCTAGCCACATCTAAAGCTCTGACAAAACAATTACAAGTTGTACAAAATGCTGCTGTGCATTTCAACCAAAGAAAGCCCATATGTCTCTTGTCCTACGCAAACCTCACTGGCTTCTGATATAACATAGAATCACTTTCAAAGCTACAGTCTTGGTTAAATGGGATTTGCACCTGGGCAGTTCACCCCAAAATCAAAGATCTAGCCAACAAGATTTGGTAAATATGCCTAAAACTAAAACTGCAAAGATGGATGACAGAGGTTTCTCTGTGGCTGCAGCCAAATTATGGAACTCTGTCCCCTGATCGTTCACACGGAACCCAAGAGCTTGACATTTAAAAAGCTATTGAAAACATCTGTTTCCTAGGCAGACTGTCTCAGAATTCTATGTGCTGTTAAACATGGCACTGCATAGCACAAAGGTACCTCGGTGATATTAGTTGTTCACTGACACAACACCGATTTAAAAAATATCGATGTAAAAAATATAGGCAACAAAAATATCAACTCCTATACTTAAAAAGGTAATTACACAAATATTGACTAAAAAATATCGATGTACAAATAAAATAGTATAAAATATCGACTTTTATATAATTATAAAATAAAATAATATGTATTAAATATATTAAATACTAGCTTACCCGTCGCGCGTTGCTGCGCTCTCAGAATAAAGGAAATTTAAGGAAACTTGTTATGATAACATTCAATTAACATTGTGTCATTTTTATTGAAACTTATTCATTTTAATATGGAAAACATTTTAAAGTGTTGTTTTAATTCTGTTTATTTATTCGAGTGCTTGTGGATACACGGTATTTTTTATTTTTCTGTCTGGTGCGTACACGAATAAATCAGAAGGTTTTCCGACGTATGAGCTGGCCACATACAGTTGTCCATTTGAGAAGCATGGATTCTCCAAATCTAGTCCACACACTTGCAGCGATTGTCCTTGTGCTTTGTTGTTGGTCATTGCAAAAACGAGTTACACCGTGAACTGTAAACGTTCAGTATTGGAAAGTTTATGAGGGCCCTGGTGCAAAGGGGGGCCGATATTTAAAAAAAAATTTTTTGCCAGAAACCTTCGCGGGAGTGTACTCAACAACTTCATGCCGATCAGATGAATGGTGTAGTAATGCATAAAGGACAAACAGACAGACATACATTCGTTTTTATATATATAGATTAGATGTCATTTTAACAAAATAAAATAAATTTAACATATGTTTTAATAATATCTAACACATAAACTGAATAAAAAATAAACACACAAACATACTAATTTATACATATATATTTACTTTAAAACAATTAATAAACTATTATTTTTAGTTTATGTTAAAAGTTTAAAATAATATTTTAAAAATATATAGATTAATTATTTTAAATATAAAAAACAAAAATCTATAATTAAACTTAAATTTCACAATACAATCAGCGCAACAGTAGGGAAAATGTTGGATGGCAGGGGGGTAAAAATAACTATTCCTACTCCAGTGAGTGCAACAGTTGGGTAAGTGTTGGATAGCGGAGGAATCAAATATACTATTCCCACTCCAATGAGTGCAACAGCAGGGAAAGTGTTGAATAGCAGAGGGGCAAAAATTAGTATACCCACTCCAAAGAGGGCAACAGTAGGGAAAGTGTTGGATAGCGGAGGGGTAAACATTTTATTCCCACTCCGGTGAGTGCAACAGTAGGGAAAGTGGGGGATGGCAAAA
Source organism: Lissotriton helveticus (assembly GCF_964261635.1). NCBI lineage: Eukaryota > Metazoa > Chordata > Amphibia > Caudata > Salamandridae > Lissotriton > Lissotriton helveticus. Next base: position 1,086,401,352 of record NC_136061.1, on the reverse strand, counting down.
GGGTAAAAATGACTATTCCCACTCCAGTGAGTGTAACTGTAGGCAAAGTATTGTATAGTGGAGGGGTAAAAATACCTATTTGTCACAATCCCTAACAGTGACACCAGTGATCTATGTAATTTTGTCAAGTATAATGTGTATTCAGTATGTACCACGCTCAGCTGTTTTGTGTTTGCCCTGGTTTCCACTATTTCTGTATTCTAAATCTCATATCTCATAAATTTCAACACTATCATAGAGACCAAATCACAGTCCTTAACCTGGGCTCATCTCATAGCCACAGCAGTGGAACAAGACACTGAGCTACCCCCACAATATGCTGTCTTCCAAGATGTGTTCAGTGAAGATAGTGCGGAAACTCTGCCGCCACATTGTGACTACAATTGTGAAATAGAGTTGCAACCCAGAGCTAAGATACCGTGTAGCAGAATATATGCCCTCACTGAAGCAGAAGGTAAACATGTTTGTTCCTTTCTGGATAAATAGTTCAAGAATGGGTTCATTAGACCCTCTAAATCACCGTGCCGAAGGGAAATGGTGAACTTCGCCCATGTATTGATTATAGGGTATTGAATACCTTCACTGTCAAAAAATCGTTATCCATTACCTCTCATAACAATGCTCCTCGACCAAGTTCGAATAGCCAAAATATATACGAAATTAGACCTACGAGAAGCATACCATTTGATTCGTGTTCACTCAGGTGACGAGTGGATGACCGCTTCTAGAACTCGTTAGGGTCTATTTGAATACTGTGTGATGTCGTTTGGGCTCTGCAACGCTCCTGCGGGGTTTCAATTCTTTCTAAACGACATCTTAAGAGAGTATCGGGATCAATTTGTTATTGACTATATAGACAATATATTGATATGTTCCAAATCACAAGTCGACCACGAACAACATGTTAAAAACCATTTTAACCACTTTGAGGAAGCATGTCCTTTATTGTAAATTGCCAAAGTGTGAGTTTTTGGGGTTCATTCTTTCACCTGAGGGAATAACCATGACAGATCTCAAGATACAAGCTATACAAAATTGGCCACAACGACAATCTGTGAAAGACATTTAAAGATTCTTAGGCTTCACCAATTTTTATCGGCGCTTTATCCAAGATCTTCAGATAGAGCTATGCCTTTGACACAGTTTTAACAGAAAGGGTGAAAATTCCAATGGTCCTCTGACTCCGAAAACGCCTTCCAAGATTTAAAAAAAAAACCTTTGTTACCGCCCCTGTATTAAGACATCCAAATCTTTCTAAACCTTTCAGAGTTGAAGCGGACGCTTCAAGTACCGCTATAGGAGCAATACTGTTGTAGCGAGATGATCTAACAAATCATCTCCATCCTGTAGCCTACCTGTCAAAAAAATATTTACCTGCGGCAAAAAATTATACCATAGCAGAAAAGGAGCTATTGGCTATATGACTAGCTTTCAAGGAATGGCGTCACTATCTGCTGGGGTCTTATCATACTATCACTGTATATAATGACCATCGTAATTTCCAATTCTTACGCTGTGCTAATGCTCTAACTCCCCAACAATTGCATTGGACCCTCTTTTTTGCTGAATTCAATTTTCACACCACCTTCAGACCAGGTAGCACCAATAACAAGGCAGATAAGCTTTCTCGCTATGAGGAATCATTGAACTCCAGTGATCAGAAAGAAGCAAGACCCATGATTCCAAAATTCCACATCATTGGGGTAACTATGTCTGGACAATTTTTGACAGAGATTCAACACATTATGCCCATACATAAAAAAAATCTGGAAAAAGTTTGACACAAAAAGACAAATGATTGATGGACTTCCGTTTCAAGGACACCTTCTATATGTTCCTCAGAAAAAATTACAGCAAAAGGTCCTCTTATGGTGTCATACTGACCCTTTGGCAGGCCACCTAGGCTGTACAAAGACCCTAGAAATTTCTGGTGGCCCAGCTGGAAAAAAAAATGTCATCATGTATGTAAAGAACTGTGACACCTGAATAAGAGCAAAATCAAACCACTCTAAAGAAAGAGGACAGTTGATTCCATTACCCACGCCTACACATGTGTGGGAAGACATTTCTTTAGATTGTATTACAAATTTACTGAAAGATAAAGGCAAAACTGCAATACTGGTCATTGTATACCAGCTATCAAAGATGGCACATTTTGTGGCTTGTGAAGGACTAGCAACAACAACTTCTCTGGTGGACATGCTCTTATTCCATGTTGTACGTTTACATGGGTTGCACCGATCCATAACTACAGAAGGGGATCACAATTCACTTCTAGACTGTGGAAAACCTGGTGTTCAGCATTACAAAGTAAAAGCAACTTGTCTACAAGTTTTCATCCGGAATTGGATGGACAGACTGAACGTGTTAAACAAGTGCACAAACAATACCCCAGTTTTTATCTTCCTCAAACTCATTCATCTTGGGTGGACCTTTTGTGGGAAGCCGAGTTTGCATACAACAATTTTTTTTTGCATACTTCCACCAAAATGTCACCATTTGTTGCTACACATGGCTGGAACCCTCGGTCACTACCGTTCATGAATCTGGGTCACTACCGTTCATGAATCTGATTGACACACAAACCTCACATGTAATAGCCAAATTGCAAAAAATGAAAACTATAATGCAAACCTTACTATGGACTGTCTCTAATGCCAAGTTAGCATTTAGAAATTTGCAGATAGAAAGAGACAGCCGAGTCCAGGTATCAACCAGGTGATAAGGTATGGTTATCCACAAAGAATCTACACTTTAAACAAAGAAACCCTTTCCATCCACATTTTGTTGGACCCATTCTGATAGTAAAACGTATAAAACCAGCATCCTTTAAACTACAACTTCCACAGCCAATGAAAATACATCCAGTTTTTCACACTTCTTTACTCAAGCCAGCACGTGTATTAATAAGAACCAAGACCCCTCCACTGTTGGTGGGAGATCAGCTGGAATACAAAGTTTGACAAATAAAAGATAGCAAATATATGAACGGGCAGGTAAGATATTTGGTCTCTTGGAAAGGTTATGGTCCTGAGGAGGATTCCTGGGAACCTCAAGATGCCATACATGCCCACGCTTGCTTCGTCAATTTTATAGTCAACATCCTGGTGCACCATCCAAAACTGGGTGGCCCTGTTTTTGGTGGGGAGGACTGTCACGATCCCTACCAGTGACACCAGTGATCTATGTATTTTGGTCAAGTATAATGTGTATTCAGTATGTACCACGCTCAGCTGTTTTGTGTTTGCCCTGGTTTCAATCAATCAATCAGGGGGTTATAAAGCGTGCTACTCACCCAAGAGGGTCTCAAGGTGCTGGGGAGAGAGGGCAGCTCCGGATCAGTCAAAGAGCCGGGTCTGAGGTCCTTCCTGAAGGTGTGCAGGGTTGGGGAGCATCTGATGTTCAGGGGGAGCTTGTTCCAGGTTTTGGCAGTGATGTAGGAGAAGGCTCTCCCGCCTGCTCTGTTTCTGTGGATGCAGAGGACCTCTGCCAGGGCGAGGTCGGCGGAGCGGAGGTTCCTCTTGGGCACGTGGAAGGATACAATCTCGTTGAGGTATTTGGGTCCGATGTTGTAGAGAGATTTGAAGGCGTGGGTGAGAAGTTTGAAGGTTACCCTTTTCTCGACGGGGGGCCAGTGGAGGTTTTGCAGGTGTTGGGTCATGTGTTCATGATGCGGCGTTACGAGGACGAGTCTGGCCGCGGCATTCCGGATGGTCTGGAGTCTGTGTAGCAGAGATCTGTTGATTCTGGTGTACAGTGCGTTGCTGTAGTCCAGTCTGCTGGTTATGTGTGCATGGGTGGCGGTTTTTCTGCAGTCAGGGGGATCCACTTGGATGTTTTGTGGAGGGTGCGCAGGCAGTTGAAGCTAGTGGAGGCAACGGCGTTGATCTGGCGGTTCATGAAGAGGGAGGAGTCGAGAACGATGCTGAGGTTGCGTGCATGGTTTGTAGGAGGGGGTGGGTTCCCGAGGGCAGAGGGCCACCAGGTGTTGTCCCAGGTGGAGTTGCAGGGTCAGAGGATGAGGGCCTCGGTTTTCTCTGAGTTGAGCTTCAGGCAGCTGTCTTTCATCCAGGCTGCCACGTTCTTCATTCCTTCCTGGAAACAGTGTGGTGTCTGCGGGATCCTTTGCGAGTGAGAGGCTGAGTTGGGTGTCGTCAGCGTAGGTTACAATGCTGAGCCCATGCTGTCTGAGGATGGCGGTGAAGGGGGCCATGTAGATGTTGAAGAGTGTGGGGCTGAGAGATGAGCTTTGAGGTAATCAGCAGTTGATATCCGTGGGTTCAGAGAGGAAGGAAGGGAGTCTGATCCTCTGGGTTCTATCGGGGAGAAAGGATTGGACCCAGTCGAGGGCGGTTCCCTGTATCTCTGCGTCATGAAGTCTGGCTGCAAGGGTGCAATGAGAAACGGTGTCGAAGGCTGCGCACAGATCTAGAAGGAATAGGGCCGCTGTGTGTCCCTGGTCGAGTAGCAGGCGGATGTCGTCAGTGGCGGCAAGGAGAGTGGAAAAGGGCGACCACTCGGTCCCCCCGAACGTATGGTGGAGTACCCCGATCCCCCCGGGAAGCCGTTTTCGGGCGGGAGGCGTGGCTTGGCTGGTATGCCCGTAGTGGCGTAGCCGGGACGCGCCTTTTTCCCGCCCAGGAAGGGTTGTCCTAGACACCTACACCGTTCGAACCGCCACGTAGGCGTGTTGGGGAAGGTCCACGCCCTCCCGAAGAAGGATAAAAGGAGCATCTTGCCAAGGAAGCATCCTCTTGTTCCTGTGCTTGGAAGCTGCACCTCCTCGTTGCTCGTGAGCCCGAGACGGAACAAGGAGCCAATTTTGAGAACTTGTAATTTTTGTGTTTCTCTTTCAGTGAGTCCGAAGCTTTGGATCCAGGACCTCGTGTGACTACCCGCGATACGATGCCTGGCAAGAGGGTCGGAAAGAAAGTTGGGACTGAACAACTGCTTCGCACGCTGGTGAAAGATATGGCGGACATGAAGAAGCAGATGGCGGCAATGAATGGTAGACCGAAGAAAACCATCGGGCCAGCATTGCCGGGAATAGTCCCTGCCGGGAGAGGTAAAAGGGTCAGGAGTAGGGCGGCAGGTGGGGAGGCCCCGGTTCTTGAGTCACCACCGGCGAGCCCGGTCGGTCCAGTGGGGGCCCCAGTTCCGATCCCGAACGTGGGACAGCCGATCCCTGTGGTAGTTACGCCCGTGAGTGAGGGGGATATGCCTCCCGAACTGGCCGCTCAGTTGGCGGCATGGTTGGGCAAAAACAACGAGAGTGCTCCGGCACCAAGAGACACGGCGGCAGAGGCCAGGTTGATAATGAAGCAGTTGCGGCAATCGAGAGATGCTGCGAAGGCACCTTGTCCTCTTGTTTCCCCGCAGGTTCCCTCGGAAAAACCGGCACCGGTCGTTGGAACAACAGCTGCAACAGATACGGCTCAGGGTTCTGGTAAGCAGCCGTTGCCGATAGCAGGGGAGGGATCGTTGCCCTCTAGGAGGGAAAAAATTGTTCAGCATATCCCGATGGATGTGAAAGAGAGGATTTGGGCCGATAAATATGTGAACATGTTTTCGTTGTTGACCGATCACTATGAGATAGAACACGTTAAAAATCAGAAGGAGTTGTTGCATCCGAGTGTATGGCGTGCAAAAATGGCGGGTTTCAGGGTGGAGGAAACAATCGCTAATTGGGCCAGGGCGTTCGGTATGTTTACTGCAATCATGGGGGAACGTAGGCCTGAAGTATTGTCAGAATTGGCCTGTTATCAGACACGTATTATGGAATTTTTTGAAGCATATGAAGGTAATCAATGGATGGGTTATGATAACAAATTTCGTAAGGCCAAGGAGCACGACTCATCCCTGACGTGGGATTGTTTCGACTCCATTTCCTGGCAGAAGCAAGTTATGCCGAACACGGCGAGGTCGTCTACTTTTGGCGGGAATGGCGCAGAGCCTCCCCGCCAGTACTTGGCGGCGCCCTTTCGGGCAGGCGCCAATGGGGATCAGCACAACAAGAATAATGGGAACTCAGGTAAAAAAGGGGTGTGTTGGAGCTTTAACAGAGGCAAGTGCACTAGGCCACAAGGAACATGCAAGTTCAGGTATGAGTGTGCAGGGTGTGGACAGTCCTCACACCCCGAGAGTTCGTGCAGAGCAAAGAATGGTGAGACGGGAGGCAGAGGGGGGGCCAAACAGGTCTAACATCGCCCGAGGGGCACAGTTACCCACTCCTGTTGACATCATGGCATTGATCCCTTGGCTGAACCGATACCCAGACCATGTCTCTGCTGGGGTGTTGCGAGACGGTTTCTCATATGGTTTCCGCATCCCGGCGGGGGGTTTACGGGGGGAAGCACAGTGTAAGAATCAACTATCTGTGCAACGAAACACGACGGTGGTGCAGGCCAAAATTGCAAAAGAGGTGACCCGAGGTCGGGTTGCGGGGCCGTATGTGCACCCGCCTGTAGTTAATTTTGTATGTTCGCCGTTGGGAGTAGTCCCCAAGAAGGACACGGGTGAGTTTCGGTTGATCCATAATTTGTCTGCTCCTAGGGGTCTTTCGGTGAACGATGCGATTGACCCGGGACTGTGTTCGGTCGGTACGCATCCTTTGATGAGGCCGTCGCCATGTTGAATCGCCTAGGGCCCGGAGCGCTGATGGCTAAATCAGATATTGAGTCAGCGTTCCGGTTGCTCCCGGTACATCCACAGGATCAGCGCCTCTTAGGTTTTGTGTTCCAAGGACGTTATTATATGGATAAATGTATGCCGATGGGTTGCTCCATTTCGTGTGCATATTTTGAGAAGTTCAGCACCTTTTTGCAATGGGCGTTCACTAGAGCCACGGGCCTCACACAGGTAATGCACTACCTTGATGATTTTCTGTTTCTGGGGGCAGCCGGGGGCACGGAATGTGAACAGGCTTTGATGGAATTCTGTAATCTCATGAAAAGTTCTGGTGTGCCATTGGCACCGGGTAAGACGGTGGGGCCATCTACGTCTCTCGAGTTTCTTGGAATTGAGCTTGATTCAGTAGAGGGGTGCTTCCGTCTGCCCAGGGAGAAGGTAATGAAGTTTAAGGCCGCACTAGAAGTATGCATTGGCGAGAGAAAAGTAACTCTCCATCAGCTGCAACAGGTTGTGGGTCAGCGTAACTTTGCCCTCAGAGTAATACCGATGGCCCGCCCCTTTTCCCGCTCTATCGCACAAGCCATGGTGGGTCTCAAGGAAGGACACCACCGCACAAGACTGTCAGCCGAGGTTCGCCAGGACATGCGCATATGGTTGGCATTTCTGGTGGATTTCAACGGTCGTGTCGTGTGGAACAAGCCATCAGTTTCCTCCGAGGAGCTAGGGTTGTGGACTGACTCGGCAGGGAGTGTGGGTTTTGGCGCCATATTTGGTGAGAAATGGTCGGCACAAACATGGCCGGCGTGGTGGCACGACAGTGGGCTCACAGGTAACATCGGGTTCCTCGAGCTGTTCCCCATTCTGGTGGCCTTGAAAACATGGCCAGAGGGGTTGCATGATCATGCTGTGGTGTTCTGGTCTGATAATATGACTGTTGTTGAATGTATCAATAATCAGGCAGCACGCTGCAAATGGATTTTGAGATTGCTGAAAGAAATTGTCCTGCTATGTATGAGATTAAATGTCCACTTTAGGGCAAGACACGTGCCGGGGGTACTGAACCAGGCAGCTGATGCACTCTCTCGTTCCCATATGCAGGCCTTCAGGGGTTTTCTGCCCTCAGCGGACTTGGTGGCGGCACCATTTCCCGAAGCTCTCTGGTCTCTCGGTGCCCCGGATTACAAAACCTCGTGGGAGAGAGTTTAGCACCCAGGACAAGGAAGGCATATGAAGGAGCGTTCCGTTCATATTGGTCATTTTTGGGTTCCACGGGGGGGAGCATTGGGGACAGGAGGAGTCTGTTCTGCAATTTCTGGTAGCACTACATCAGGCAGGCCGATCACTGGCAACAGCCAACAGGCACAGAGCCGCCATTGCCTTCATGGCACAGGCGCATGGCATCCAGGACCCCACATCGTCCTTTCTCGTGAAAAGAGCGTTGCGTGGGTGGCAACGCCTTGAGGGTCGGAGAGTGGATAGAAGGCACCCGATAGATCTGGCTAGGTTGTCCCTGTTAATGTCCGTACTCCCTGCGACTTGTTCATCTCAATCAGAGATGGTGCTGTTCCGGGCCGCTTTTGCATTAGCATTCCATGGGGCTATGCGGGTGAGCGAGCTGGTAGCAAGGAATAAGTGGGATACGGGGGGAGGTCTGTGTCGAGACCACATTCAGATCAAGGGTGACACAATAGTGGTCACAATAGCCAGTTCCAAGACCGATCAGGAAGCCATCGGGGACAGTGTGGTAGTCCAGCGGATCCCGGAGTCTCCCATGTGCCCGGTAAAATGCGTGGAGGAGTATTTAGCGCAGAGGGCGGCATCATGGGGGGGGAGTTTGTTGAGACACACCGATGCCACCCCACTGACGAGGTTCAGTTTCAGCGGGTGGTATCAATGGCAATCGCGTCAGCGGGCTTGGACCCGAGCGATTTTGGGACCCATTCCTTCCGGATAGGGGCTGCTACGGAGGCTACAGCCAGGGGTCTGAGTGTTGAAAAAGTGAAACAATTGGGGCGTTGGTCCTCGAATTGCTATAAGAGGTATGTGCGGTTGCACATGTTGTGAAGCCTATGTCATGCACTCACGCTTCTTGTTTTCTGTTTGATTTTCAGTTGCACGAGCAGGCCTTGCTCGTGAGCCCGAGACGGAACAAGGAGCCAATTTTGACCCACCCACCAGCCCCTGATGACAGCGATTTGTATTGCAATAAAGTCAATTGACATGGATATTATCTCTTCTCAGGTTGTTTCGAAAAGTTGGGATGGTTGTGATATGACAATAAAATGGTTGTTCTTTTCTGGCGAGGTATCACAGCTAAGTGTAAAAACTGTTATGGCATGATTGGAGGTTGATGTTTTAAAATGCCCAGTATAACTGTTATTCTCTTTAGTTTAAAAACTGTCGTATTTATTTTCTGGTCGGGCGGTAAGGTCATGATCGGTGAGCAGTAATTGGAAGATCCCTAGAGGTGGGGCGCCACCCAATATGGATGGGAGCGCCCGGGGTGAGGCGGCCATTGGCCCCTCACACGGGGAGGCGGTACCCTCTAAGGATGGGGACACCGAAAGGGAAGGCGGTCATCGGCCCCTCCCTGGGGAGGAGGGGCTACGGGCCCCTCCTGGGAATTTCCCGGGGCCAGGACATCCGCGACGGCGGATGTGGTAAGCAGTGTGGCGTGGGAGGGGGGTCTACGCTACCTTCTAGACACCTCACACGAGTCCTCGGACGACCACCAAGATGGCGCAGAGTAAATATGGGGCCCCCGTTAAGACAAGGGAAATTGGAAGTTGGCACAGAGGTACAGTCCTCTGTGCACCCGCTCCTCACAAGTGAGGGGGGAGTTATGGTATTAGGGATCTGACACCGGTTACGACCTTGCCGTTGGCCCGTAATGCTAGGATGTACAATTTGATTTTGAGAAAATGCATCGTAATGTGTAAATGAAATTGTACATGATATGAAACTGTTAATTTAATGTTTTAATTTTTGTTTCATATTTTAATAAATACGGCCGGTGAGGGTAACTCCCTCACCGCCTTCCAAAAGCTCAAGAACCGTTTCCGTCTTCCCATTCTTGGGGATTGTGTTGGGAGGGGGTGACGGGTATCCCGCCCATATGGTCTTGGTGCTGTGGTTGCTGCGGAATCCAGACTGGGAGGCATCTAGTATGGAATTATCTTCGATGAAGGTGGTCAGTTTCCACTATTTCAGTTTTATGTCATGTTTTTTTCTTCCTTGTCCACCTTCAGACCACCCTGTTGTCAAGAGCTGCAACAGCTACAAACTGAGCCTTGAGCCTTTCTCCAAATATGGTATCTGGAGTCTGCCGTCTTGGCACGCAATTCGTATTTCATTGGGAATGCGTGTATTTAACTCTGCCTTGCGAGCAGGTGCTCTCTTTTGCCTGTCGCTCCTTTTGGCCCACAGATGTCGGTATTCAAAGCAGACCTCTATAAATAGCGGCCGCACCCATCTGCCTCTGGCGGATTATTGCAGCCTTCCAGATCGCGTTCCAGCATTCACTTCTCCGAGGGAGTTCTTTCTCCGACATCCGCTCGTTCCTGGTGGACGGATCTTCCTTTGGGAAAGAGATAGTTCAGGTTTGACAACCTCCTTGGCAGTCTCCAGTTTCAGGTAGAAGACTACAATTACTGATTATGGAAAAGTGCATTTGAGACTTAAAGCGCGCACCGGTTTTCTCCATTTAAACGCGCAGTTCAATGTGCAACAAGCTTGAAAAATATAGTTTCACAATCTATCGGAGCTTATTATTTGAAACTCCTTTCGAGGCATCTTAAGGAAGTATTTATTGGAACCATTTGAGGCTCTAGTTAAAAACTTAAATTACGTGCCTTGAGTTGAATGATAATGCAGTTGAAAGCGCTTTTTAATTCAGTTTTAGTTCATTGGCGTCAGGAAGAATTTAGAAAAGACTTAAAAGAACTTTCTTACGGATGACATTTCATTGAAAATAGATAAGTACGGACCCTTGGAGCTCATGTGATTAATGGACAATTCATTTATTAATCAAAGCGTTATATTTGGAAAGTACTATCAGACTTAAGTAATCTCTCTCAGAGAATTGAGTGAATACAGAACAGTTTATTTCTTGTATTGGTATTATTCTTTACAGGTAAAGACTGTTTCTATATTTTACATATGATGATTGTATAAAGAAGAAAGGTAATCGAGATTCAAACTACTGTATCTTCTTCGTTCCAGATCTCCTGCCCCGCAATACCCTCCCTAATTCCCTTCCCCTTGTCTGGCCACTTTGATCCTCTGGTGTTTTAAGCGCAGATTCAAAGCTGCCTGAAGGTGGGCTACTTGAGGGTACTTCTCCTGAGGAACTAGGAACCTGACACTATTCCAACTCCAGTGAGTGCAACAGTAGGGAAAATGTTGGCTAGCAGAGGGGTACAATTTATTATATCCCACTCCAGTGAGTGCAACAGTATGAAAATGCTTGATAGTGGAGGGGTCAAAATTACAATTCCCAATCCAGTGAGTGCAACAGTAGGGAAAATGTTGGATAGCGGAGGGGTAACAATTATTATTCCGACTCCACTGAAGGCAACAGTAGGATAAGTGTTGGATAGCTGAGGGGTAAAAATTACTATTCGCACTCCAGTGAGTGCAACAATAGGGAAAGTGTTGGATAGCAGAGGGGTAAAATTAACTATTTCCACTCCAGTGAGTGCAACAGTAGGGAAAGTGCTTGATAGGCAAGGGGGTAAAAATTACTATTCCCACTCCAGTGAGTGCAACAGTTGGGAAAGTGTTGGATAGCGGAGTGGTAAAATTTACTATTTCAACTTCAGTGAATGCAACAATATGGAAAGTGTTGGATAGCGGAGGGTAAAATTTACTATTCCCACTTCAGTGAGAGCAACAGTAGAGAACGTTTTGGATACCGGAGGGGTAAAAATTACTATTTCCACTCCACTGAATTCAACAGTAGGATAAATGTTGGATAGCGGAGGGGTACAATTTTTAATTCCCACTCTGGTGAGTGCAACAGTAGGGAAAGTGTTGGATTGCGGAGGGGTAAAAATTACTATTCCCACTCCAGTGAGTGCAACAGTAGGGAAAGTGTTGGAGAGAGGAGGGTTAACATTTACTATTCCCACTCCAGTGAGTGCAACAGTAGGGAGACTGCTGGATAGCAGAGAGACACAAATTACTATTCACACTCAAACAGTTAAAAATAAAATGTATACATAACATAAAATATAAATGAACAATATTTAAAAAATTGAAAATTAAATATATCAATTATATAAGAAAAATATTATAATATTAACCAAATATAACAAAATCTACAATATTATATCAAATAAAATATTAAATCAATTTAAAAATTACCATAATTAATTACCACTTAATTAACAAACCATGTACTAATTCATAAATTTAAAATAAATTACTTCTAACCCTTTACAGCTATAAACACCAAAACACACTCCTAAAATTAATTACCCCATTACCACATTTAATTACCAATTAATTAATTAAAATTAATTAACAACCAATTATTAATTAATTAATAATACATCACTTTACACTATAACATCTTAATTAAACAAATACTAATACATAAAAATAATCAATTAATTTAATATATTTAAATTACTTCCCCCCTTATTCCCCTATAAACCCACAACCCACTACAGAACTAAAAACACACAATTCAAATAAAAAACATTTAATAACTTCTAAAAATGTAACACATACATTAAAAATACAAACAATTCTTATACAAAAAACATACATCACTTACATATAAAATAAATACTAAAATACATAACATTAATTTAAAAAACAATATTTTTAATGAATATATTTTTGCAAAAGAGATTTAACACTTTGATATTTTTTAAAATCGATATTACTTACCTTAAGTCGATATTCTTGACCACGATATTCTTGCTGTTGATATTTCTGAACAACGATATTTGTGCAACTTGATATTTTTTACTCAATATTCCGTCTGCACACCGATATTACTGCTATATAAATATCTGTTCGTAGATCACAGAGTGCTGCTTTCATTTCATTTTTGTGGTAACAAAAGCAGTTGACTTTTAGTAGTACATTTGTTAATGTGCATTTTTTCAATACAGTTTCTCAAAGCAATAACTGGTGTTATTTGGCCAAATATATTTTCACTGCAGCGTGTGCCATAAGTATTACCATTTATTTATTACCATTTCTGGGTGTGATGAGGAGTCATGAGAGGCAAAGCTGTCTGTGCTTCTTGATTTTGCTGTTTTTTAAGATGATATTGTTAAGTAGTGCATAAAGGGTTAATTCTGTGCAGTGGATTAAAATAATAATGCTAAGACTTTAGAGGCATGACTTTAGTTGATACATTCATTTCCATACATTTTCTTTCTTCCTGATGATTTGAAGTTGATGGGGAAAAGCCTGCTGCCAAAAATGGTTTAGCAGCAGTGGTGGTGAAAGCTCTTGCAGCCATGGATCAGTTGTGCATCGGCCGCTAAATGGGCTGGGAGAACCACGATTTTTGCAGAGTGGGAGCTCTGCTAATTTACAACTGAGTTCCCGCTCTACCCAAATCTAAAAGCCCTCCTTATTAAGTGAATACCAATGTACCTTGCATGTTAGATTAAGCAAATTAGGAAAGATGAAGATGCAAACCAATAGGAAGTTTCATGGAATATGTGAGGTTCACGCATTTCTCTAGAAGCCAGATGGTACAACTGAGTGTCCGATGCAAATTAAATTGCAACCAAAACTCCAGTGATTTGTACTTGAAATAGTAATCTCTGCATATTGCACATTCAGGGGCATAATTCTGAAGGTTTTAGATTGCCCTTGCACCATGCAAGGAGGATGCAAAAACAAATTCTGATTTATTAAGCCATGCAAGGCCACCGTGCGTGGCCCTGCATGGCTTGATAAAACAAAGTAATGCAACGCAGCAACAATACTTTGCATTGCGTTACTCTACCTCAGTGAGGCCTTTCATGGGTGGAGCGTGGGTGTTCCCACGCAACCTTATGCGCACTGTTGCGCTTCCTGCTGGAAGGCTACTGTTTAATTTGTTATCATTAATTTTTTCAAATATTCATCAACATCAACTTAATTCAATTCACTCAAACGTTATGTGATTTGTTCATTGTTACTTTACTTATTTCATATTCTGAATTTCATTTCAAATTTTCAAACCAATTGCATTTTCATTGGATTACAATATTTCACAAGTTATTCACATATACAATTAATACTTTTTTCAATGCCCTATGCATTTCGGGCCTCTTGGCCCTTCATCGGGGGCTGTATCTGAAAATAAACAGAGAAAATTCATACTATTTGTTATGATCCTTCAGCGTAATAGAGAATGCAGTACATTAAGTTATCAACATTGTGACTTTGTATTGTGTAGAAGTGGGTTCATGCTGTTTGAACTGTGACTACAATAGTGAAGAAATAAGTGTAAATGCAGGAAAAGTGTGAGTGATGAGGGTGATCGTTGTGAGGGTGATCATTTTAAAAAAATACGTAAAAATAAATAGAAAGGCTATAGCCCAAAGAATAACATCCTAAGGTCATGCGATAGACTTAAATCACTGTGAAAACTGAGACTGGATTGCCACGCAAAACCTACTGTGTCCTCATTAATACTGACCTTCACTACGCTGGACTTAGTCATATGCGTTTCAGCTAATACGTGCCGTCTTGTTTAAATCCTGAAACCGCGAAAGAATTCAACTAAGTTACAGCTGAATTACAGCATAAAACTTGGGGTTCAGTAATACCATTGTGAACGGTTCCTACCTTCGCTTCAATCTTGTTTTTAGCGGATATTTAGTCGGAATTCTAATACGATCTCATCCCCATGCTGGAAAAGTAGATGGCATAAGGTCACAATCGCGCTCATTGCTGAACGGAAGACCAAAAATACAAACAGTAAGCACTTGGCGTTTACCTGACTCGGGACAAACAACTCCGTGAGACTCCGCAAGCGGGGAACCGCAGTATCTGCTACGCTTCGACGGGATACGAATACGTGGGTGGGCGGATCAATACGTGCAGTTTTAAAAGACGGACTAACAGAACTCTGTTGAGTGTATCGGCGGCCATGTTAGCTTGGGCAATCTGTTAGGTGTATCGTGTGTAATGTATAAAAGTGAATGACGTGTCAAAATAATAAAAAGATGAAAGATGAGAAACTGAGATGTAGTGTTCTATCAGTTTAATGTGCAATGTAGATGAATAATGTCGATGTACATTAACATTGTATTTAGACTTACTTAAATTACTGTATTTACAATTATACAACTGTATCAATATTTGAATTCAGATCGCACGCAGGCGACATTCGGGCAATATTCATAAAAAGCATCCTAAATCCACTCTGTCGTTGATCCCTTTCGGATCCTGTGAGTCTAGTCTCCTTATCCAAAAAATCTCTCTTTGTAATAATACCTTGGTGAGGTCCTTACCGGGGGTGGGTTTAACTACCTCGAGTACCTGGAACTTTAACTGAGCTATGGTGTGTCTATTTTTAGACCAATGTACTGCTAAGCTGCTGTTAGGGTTGTTATTTCGTATAGTGCTTTTATGCTCGGATATACGAGTTTTTATTTTCCGCTCAGTCTTCCCGACATACAATAGCCCACAGGGGCATTTTATGGCATAAATCAAATTTGTTGTGTTGCAGTCAGCATTATGTTTAGTTTTAATGGTTTCACCTGTGTGAGGGTGTGTGATACTGTTACTCACGATAACGTTATTACATTGTACACAATTGTGACATTTCTTAGTTCCATTAAACGTCTCTTGAGGTTTCGTCTGAGGTAGTTTCAACATTTCTTTGATGTTTTTAGATCTTTTGTAGGCAAATATTGGTTTGTCTTTGAACTTTCCCTGAAAGTCGTTCTCATTGCTAAGTAACTCCCAGTGTCTGTTGATGCTTTTTTTGATTTCTCGAGAACTAGTAGAATATTTTGAGACAAACACTTGGCGAGTCTTCTCAGTTTTATTTGTAGTTGTTAATAATAATTCTCTGGTTTTTCCTGCAACTCTCCTAATGGTATCTTGTAGCAATTTTTCTGGGTATTTCTTCTCAAGAAATTTGTCCATGATTTTTTCTTGGTTGCATTCAAAAGATTGGGTGTCTGTACAAATCCTTTTGGCTCTTAGTATTTGTGAGTATGGCAAGTTCTCTATTAGATTTTTGGGGTGAAAACTATTGTACATTAAGGCTGTATTCTTATCTGTTGCTTTGTGATAGACCTCCGTGACGATTTCCTCGTCTTCTATTTTTACTAATACATCCAAGAATGATATTTCTTTGTTTTCAATGGTTTTGGTGAATTGCAGATTTTCATTGAATGTGTTCAATTGGAGTATTTTCTCTTCAAGCATGTCTTTCCTGTTCTGCCATATCAAAAAAATATCGTCGATATAGCGACAATACATGGTTGTGTTTTCTGTCCATTCTGGGTCTGCCAATATAAATTCTTCTTCAAATTTCGCCATGTAGGTATTGGCGTATGCCGGTGCTCCAGAAAATCCCATAGATGTTCCTTTATTTTGAAGAAAAAAATCATTCTTATGTTTGAAGTATCCATGATGAAGACAAAAATGCAACATTTCTAATAGGAATACTTTATCTGCCCTTATTTCCGTTTGTTTAAGAAGAGCCCATTCTACTGCTTCGATTCCGCCTGTATGTGGAATGGAGGTGTAAAGTGCTTTTACATCAAGTGTACACAATATCAATCCTTCTTTGTATTGTACTGTAACAAGCTTCTGTAGAAAATGGGTGGTGTCCTTAATGTACGAGTACCAGTTCTGTACAAATGGTTGCAGAAAGTGATCCAGATATTTGCCCAGGGGCTCAAAGATTGTGCCACACCCTGCAACTATGGGACGGAATGGTGGTTTCAAGAGGTCCTTATGGATTTTGGGTAGCATGTATATCTTTGGTTGCTTTGGGTGCTGTACTGTCAGGAATTCTTTGGTTTTGGCTGTGATCCATTTCATATTCTCGGCTTGATCCAGTAACTGATTAAGAGTATGTTTGAGTTCTTCAATCGGATCCTTGTCTAATTTCAAGTAAATTTCAGTGTCGTCAATATGTTCTTGAATACTGGTATCGTAGAACGATTGATCCATTATAACGATCGCTCCTCCTTTATCAGCTCTCTCAATCCGTATGTTTGGGTCTTCTGCTAATTGTTTCAATATTTGTCTTTCTTGTTTTGTGAAGTTCGTTATTCTTTTCTTCCATGTATGAATCTTTTTTATGTCATTAAGTACTAGATTCTCAAATGCGTCTAAAATCTTGTGTGTCGTTGGAGCTGTGAATGTTGACTTGGGTTTGAACTCCTCATACTCGGTTGCGACTGGAGTGATTCCTGAATCTGGAATGTTCATGAAAAAATATTTTAGACGTAGTACTCTCATGAATTTGAAGAATTCTATCTCGGTTTCCAGTTGATTGGTATGATAGGTGGGTACGAAGTTGAAGCCTTTGTTGAGTATTTTGATTGGTTGACTGGTTATAGTTTGGGAAGATATATTCACTACTATGTTGGTTTGGTGCTCCTTAGGTTTGGTTTTGTTGTTTCTTTTACTTCGCCTGGTTTTCCTTTTTGTTTGCCTGGTGGTTGGCTTGAATCCCCGTCCTGTTGGGAAAAAGACGGTTTCCCGCCCGCTGCTCCTTTCGTGCTCGACTCACTTCTTGAGCTAGGTTCACCTGATGTTCCTGGAGTTTTATCACTTGCTTGTGCACTTGGAGGAGCCCGATTGGTAGTTGTTTCACTTTCTGAGGTAACACTTTCTTGAGATGAGGTGGTAGGTGTTTTTTGGAAATGTGTTTTTCTTTGTGCGTATACTTCTGCCCAAGTGTACACTTCGTTCAGCTTGTAATCCAGAGTGTCCCGTTTATACTTTCTTAGTTTACCTTCTTGTATATCTTTAGAGTATACTTCTAATCTTGTATTCATGTCCTCCAGAAATTTAGTCCAATCAGTGGGATCCATCTGGCTTTCCAGATCTGTCTCTATTTGAGTTATTTCGTCTGTGATCTCTTTGATCACTACTGCCAACTCTTCAATAAGTAGTAACAGCAAATCTAAGGAGCATTTATTTAGTACAGCGTACCATTTATCCATAAAGTCCTTTTTCATATGGAACCTGAATAACAAAGGTTTTATTGGCATTCTTAGTCCTCTTGGGATTCTTTGGGCTCGATGATATTGCACCAAAGTGGATGCGTGCAATCGTTGGTTCAATTGTCTTTTCGTTAGGAATTCTAGTTGCTTCAGCTGTTGAGGAAGACTGCTTCCCTGTACGTTGAAGGAGCGTATATCCTTAATTAATTAATATATTTCCGTGGCCTGTTCATTTGTGTAGGCCAAAGTTTTTGCTCTGTTATCTGTCAGCCCTGTTATCGCGTCAAATGACATATTTTATGAAGTGGGTGCTCCGGCTTTTTGGACAGTGACTTAGAAAGAAGTTAGGGGCTGGGCACTCCTTCTGTTTTGAAGTTATTAGTCTAATTATAAACTCTTTGAATGCGTGCTGCTAAGGTGAGCACAATGTCCAAATTGTGCAATTCAAACTAACCAAACAACTCAAGTGAAACCACTTGACCTTATGCGCACTGTTGCGCTTCCTGCTGGAAGGCTACTGTTTACTTTGTTATCATAAATTTTTTCAAATATTCATCAACATCAACTTAATTCAATTCACTCAAACGTTATGTGATTTGTTCATTGTTACTTTACTTATTTCATATTCTGAATTTCAATTCAAATTTTCAAACCAATTGCATTTTCATTGGATTACAATATTTCACAAGTTATTCACATATACAATTAATACTTTTTTCAATGCCCTATGCATTTCGGGCCTCTTGGCCCTTCATCGGGGGTTGTATCTGAAAATAAACAGAGAAAATTCATACTATTTGTTATGATCCTTCAGCGTAATAGAGAATGCAGTACATTAAGTTATCAACATTGTGACTTTGTATTGTGTAGAAGTGGGTTCATGCTGTTTGAACTCTGACTACAATAGTGAAGAAATAAGTGTAAATGCAGGAAAAGTGTGAGTGATGAGGGTGATCGTTGTGAGGGTGATCATTTTAAAAAAATACGTAAAAATAAATAGAAAGGCTATAGCCCAAAGAATAACATCCTAAGGTCATGCGATAGACTTAAATCACTGTGAAAACTGAGACTGGATTGCCACGCAAAACCTACTGTGTCCTCATTAATACTGACCTTCACTACGCTGGACTTAGTCATATGCATTTCAGCTAATACGTGTCGTCTTGTTTAAATCCTGAAACCGCGAAAGAATTCAACTAAGTTACAGCTGAATTACAGCATAAAACTTGGGGTTCAGTAATACCATTGTGAACGGTTCCTACCTTCGCTTCAATCTGGTTTTTAGCGGATATTTAGTCGGAATTCTAATACGATCTCATCCCCATGCTGGAAAAGTAGATGGCATAAGGTCACAATCGCGCTCATTGCTGAACGGAAGACCAAAAATACAAACAGTAAGCACTCGGCGTTTACCTGACTCGGGACAAACAACTCCGTGAGACTCCGCAAGCGGGGAACCGCAGTATCTGCTACGCTTCGACGGGATACGAATACGTGGGTGGGCGGATCAATACGTGCAGTTTTAAAAGACGGACTAACAGAACTCTGTTGAGTGTATCGGCGGCCATGTTAGCTTGGGCAATCTGTTAGGTGTATCGTGTGTAATGTATAAAAGTGAATGACGTGTCAAAATAATAAAAAGATGAAAGATGAGAAACTGAGATGTAGTGTTCTATCAGTTTAATGTGCAATGTAGATGAATAATGTCGATGTACATTAACATTGTATTTAGACTTACTTAAATTACTGTATTTACAATTATACAACTGTATCAATATTTGAATTCAGATCGCACGCAGGCGACATTCGGGCAATATTCATAAAAAGCATCCTAAATCCACTCTGTCGTTGATCCCTTTCGGATCCTGTGAGTCTAGTCTCCTTATCCAAAAAATCTCTCTTTGTAATAATACCTTGGTGAGGTCCTTACCGGGGGTGGGTTTAACTACCTCGAGTACCTGGAACTTTAACTGAGCTATGGTGTGTCTATTTTTAGACCAATGTACTGCTAAGCTGCTGTTAGGGTTGTTATTTCGTATAGTGCTTTTATGCTCGGATATACGAGTTTTTATTTTCCGCTCAGTCTTCCCGACATACAATAGCCCACAGGGGCATTTTATGGCATAAATCAAATTTGTTGTGTTGCAGTCAGCATTATGTTTAGTTTTAATGGTTTCACCTGTGTGAGGGTGTGTGATACTGTTACTCACGATAACGTTATTACATTGTACACAATTGTGACATTTCTTAGTTCCATTAAACGTCTCTTGAGGTTTCGTCTGAGGTAGTTTCAACATTTCTTTGATGTTTTTAGATCTTTTGTAGGCAAATATTGGTTTGTCTTTGAACTTTCCCTGAAAGTCGTTCTCATTGCTAAGTAACTCCCAGTGTCTGTTGATGCTTTTTTTGATTTCTCGAGAACTAGTAGAATATTTTGAGACAAACACTTGGCGAGTCTTCTCAGTTTTATTTGTAGTTGTTAATAATAATTCTCTGGTTTTTCCTGCAACTCTCCTAATGGTATCTTGTAGCAATTTTTCTGGGTATTTCTTCTCAAGAAATTTGTCCATGATTTTTTCTTGGTTGCATTCAAAAGATTGGGTGTCTGTACAAATCCTTTTGGCTCTTAGTATTTGTGAGTATGGCAAGTTCTCTATTAGATTTTTGGGGTGAAAACTATTGTACATTAAGGCTGTATTCTTATCTGTTGCTTTGTGATAGACCTCCGTGACGATTTCCTCGTCTTCTATTTTTACTAATACATCCAAGAATGATATTTCTTTGTTTTCAATGGTTTTGGTGAATTGCAGATTTTCATTGAAAGTGTTCAATTGGAGTATTTTCTCTTCAAGCATGTCTTTCCTGTTCTGCCATATCAAAAAAATATCGTCGATATAGCGACAATACATGGTTGTGTTTTCTGTCCATTCTGGGTCTGCCAATATAAATTCTTCTTCAAATTTCGCCATGTAGGTATTGGCATATGCCGGTGCTCCAGAAAATCCCATAGATGTTCCTTTATTTTGAAGAAAAAAATCATTCTTATGTTTGAAGTATCCATGATGAAGACAAAAATGCAACATTTCTAATAGGAATACTTTATCTGCCCTTATTTCCGTTTGTTTAAGAAGAGCCCATTCTACTGCTTCGATTCCGCCTGTATGTGGAATGGAGGTGTAAAGTGCTTTTACATCAAGTGTACACAATATCAATCCTTCTTTGTATTGTACTGTAACAAGCTTCTGTAGAAAATGGGTGGTGTCCTTAATGTACGAGTACCAGTTCTGTACAAATGGTTGCAGAAAGTGATCCAGATATTTGCCCAGGGGCTCAAAGATTGTGCCACACCCTGCAACTATGGGACGGAATGGTGGTTTCAAGAGGTCCTTATGGATTTTGGGTAGCATGTATATCTTTGGTTGCTTTGGGTGCTGTACTGTCAGGAATTCTTTGGTTTTGGCTGTGATCCATTTCATATTCTCGGCTTGATCCAGTAACTGATTAAGAGTATGTTTGAGTTCTTCAATCGGATCCTTGTCTAATTTCAAGTAAATTTCAGTGTCGTCAATATGTTCTTGAATACTGGTATCGTAGAACGATTGATCCATTATAACGATCGCTCCTCCTTTATCAGCTCTCTCAATCCGTATGTTTGGGTCTTCTGCTAATTGTTTCAATATTTGTCTTTCTTGTTTTGTGAAGTTCGTTATTCTTTTCTTCCATGTATGAATCTTTTTTATGTCATTAAGTACTAGATTCTCAAATGCGTCTAAAATCTTGTGTGTCGTTGGAGCTGTGAATGTTGACTTGGGTTTGAACTCCTCATACTCGGTTGCGACTGGAGTGATTCCTGAATCTGGAATGTTCATGAAAAAATATTTTAGACGTAGTACTCTCATGAATTTGAAGAATTCTATCTCGGTTTCCAGTTGATTGGTATGATAGGTGGGGACGAAGTTGAAGCCTTTGTTGAGTATTTTGATTGGTTGACTGGTTATAGTTTGGGAAGATATATTCACTACTATGTTGGTTTGGTGCTCCTTAGGTTTGGTTTTGTTGTTTCTTTTACTTCGCCTGGTTTTCCTTTTTGTTTGCCTGGTGGTTGGCTTGAATCCCCGTCCTGTTGGGAAAAAGACGGTTTCCCGCCTGCTGCTCCTTTCGTGCTCGACTCACTTCTTGAGCTAGGTTCACCTGATGTTCCTGGAGTTTTATCACTTGCTTGTGCACTTGGAGGAGCCCGATTGGTAGTTGTTTCACTTTCTGAGGTAACACTTTCTTGAGATGAGGTGGTAGGTGTTTTTTGGAAATGTGTTTTTCTTTGTGCGTATACTTCTGCCCAAGTGTACACTTCGTTCAGCTTGTAATCCAGAGTGTCCCGTTTATACTTTCTTAGTTTACCTTCTTGTATATCTTTAGAGTATACTTCTAATCTTGTATTCATGTCCTCCAGAAATTTAGTCCAATCAGTGGGATCCATCTGGCTTTCCAGATCTGTCTCTATTTGAGTTATTTCGTCTGTGATCTCTTTGATCACTACTGCCAACTCTTCAATAAGTAGTAACAGCAAATCTAAGGAGCATTTATTTAGTACAGCGTACCATTTATCCATAAAGTCCTTTTTCATATGGAACCTGAATAACAAAGGTTTTATTGGCATTCTTAGTCCTCTTGGGATTCTTTGGGCTCGATGATATTGCACCAAAGTGGATGCGTGCAATCGTTGGTTCAATTGTCTTTTCGTTAGGAATTCTAGTTGCTTCAGCTGTTGAGGAAGACTGCTTCCCTGTACGTTGAAGGAGCGTATATCCTTAATTAATTAATATATTTCCGTGGCCTGTTCATTTGTGTAGGCCAAAGTTTTTGCTCTGTTATCTGTCAGCCCTGTTATCGCGTCAAATGACATATTTTATGAAGTGGGTGCTCCGGCTTTTTGGACAGTGACTTAGAAAGAAGTTAGGGGCTGGGCACTCCTTCTGTTTTGAAGTTATTAGTCTAATTATAAACTCTTTGAATGCGTGCTGCTAAGGTGAGCACAATGTCCAAATTGTGCAATTCAAACTAACCAAACAACTCAAGTGAAACCACTTGACCTTATGCGCACTGTTGCGCTTCCTGCTGGAAGGCTACTGTTTACTTTGTTATCATAAATTTTTTCAAATATTCATCAACATCAACTTAATTCAATTCACTCAAACGTTATGTGATTTGTTCATTGTTACTTTACTTATTTCATATTCTGAATTTCAATTCAAATTTTCAAACCAATTGCATTTTCATTGGATTACAATATTTCACAAGTTATTCACATATACAATTAATACTTTTTTCAATGCCCTATGCATTTCGGGCCTCTTGGCCCTTCATCGGGGGTTGTATCTGAAAATAAACAGAGAAAATTCATACTATTTGTTATGATCCTTCAGCGTAATAGAGAATGCAGTACATTAAGTTATCAACATTGTGACTTTGTATTGTGTAGAAGTGGGTTCATGCTGTTTGAACTCTGACTACAATAGTGAAGAAATAAGTGTAAATGCAGGAAAAGTGTGAGTGATGAGGGTGATCGTTGTGAGGGTGATCATTTTAAAAAAATACGTAAAAATAAATAGAAAGGCTATAGCCCAAAGAATAACATCCTAAGGTCATGCGATAGACTTAAATCACTGTGAAAACTGAGACTGGATTGCCACGCAAAACCTACTGTGTCCTCATTAATACTGACCTTCACTACGCTGGACTTAGTCATATGCATTTCAGCTAATACATGTCGTCTTGTTTAAATCCTGAAACCGCGAAAGAATTCAACTAAGTTACAGCTGAATTACAGCATAAAACTTGGGGTTCAGTAATACCATTGTAAACCGTTCCTACCTTCGCTTCAATCTTGTTTTTAGCGGATATTTAGTCGGAATTCTAATACGATCTCATCCCCATGCTGGAAAAGTAGATGGCATAAGGTCACAATCGCGCTCATTGCTGAACGGAAGACCAAAAATACAAACAGTAAGCACTCGGCGTTTACCTGACTCGGGACAAACAACTCCGTGAGACTCCGCAAGCGGGGAACCGCAGTATCTGCTACGCTTCGACGGGATACGAATACGTGGGTGGGCGGATCAATACGTGCAGTTTTAAAAGACGGACTAACAGAACTCTGTTGAGTGTATCGGCGGCCATGTTAGCTTGGGCAATCTGTTAGGTGTATCGTGTGTAATGTATAAAAGTGAATGACGTGTCAAAATAATAAAAAGATGAAAGATGAGAAACTGAGATGTAGTGTTCTATCAGTTCAATGTGCAATGTAGATGAATAATGTCGATGTACATTAACATTGTATTTAGACTTACTTAAATTACTGTATTTACAATTATACAACTTTATCAATATTTGAATTCAGATCGCACGCAGGAACTTTAACTGAGTTAAACCCACCCCCGGTAAGGACCTCACCAAGGTATTATTACAAAGAGAGATTTTTTGGATAAGGAGACTAGACTCACAGGATCCGAAAGGGATCAACGACAGAGTGGATTTAGGATGCTTCTTATGAATATTGCCCGAATGTCGCCTGCGTGCGATCTGAATTCAAATATTGATACAGTTGTATAATTGTAAATACAGTAATTTAAGTAAGTCTAAATACAATGTTAATGTACATCGACATTATTCATCTACATTGCACATTGAACTGATAGAACACTACATCTCAGTTTCTCATCTTTCATCTTTTTATTATTTTGACACGTCATTCACTTTTATACATTACACACGATACACCTAACAGATTGCCCAAGCTAACATGGCCGCCGATACACTCAACAGAGTTCTGTTAGTCCGTCTTTTAAAACTGCACGTATTGATCCGCCCACCCACGTATTCGTATCCCGTCGAAGCGTAGCAGATACTGCGGTTCCCCACTTGCGGAGTCCCACGGAGTTGTTTGTCCCGAGTCAGGTAAACGCCGAGTGCTTACTGTTTGTATTTTTGGTCTTCCGTTCAGCAATGAGCGCGATTGTGACCTTATGCCATCTACTTTTCCAGCATGGGGATGAGATCGTATTAGAATTCCGACGAAATATCCGCTAAAAACAAGATTGAAGCGAAGGTAGGAACGGTTTACAATGGTATTACTGAACCCCAAGTTTTATGCTGTAATTCAGCTGTAACTTAGTTGAATTCTTTCGCGGTTTCAGGATTTAAACAAGACGGCACGTATTAGCTGAAACGCATATGACTAAGTCCAGCGTAGTGAAGGTCAGTATTAATGAGGACACAGTAGGTTTTGCGTGGCAATCCAGTCTCAGTTTTCACAGTGATTTAAGTCTATCGCATGACCTTAGGATGTTATTCTTTGGGCTATAGCCTTTCTATTTATTTTTACGTATTTTTTTAAAATGATCACCCTCACAACGATCACCCTCATCACTCACACTTTTCCTGCATTTACACTTATTTCTTCACTATTGTAGTCACAGTTCAAACAGCATGAACCCACTTCTACACAATACAAAGTCACAATGTTGATAACTTAATGTACTGCATTCTCTATTACGCTGAAGGATCATAACAAATAGTATGAATTTTCTCTGTTTATTTTCAGATACAGCCCCCGATGAAGGGCCAAGAGGCCCGAAATGCATAGGGCATTGAAAAAAGTATTAATTGTATATGTGAATAACTTGTGAAATATTGTAATCCAATGAAAATGCAATTGGTTTGAAAATTTGAATTGAAATTCAGAATATGAAATAAGTAAAGTAGCAATGAACAAATCACATAACGTTTGAGTGAATTGAATTATGTTGATGAATATTTGAAAAAATTTATGATAACAAATTAAACAGTAGCCTTCCAGCAGGAAGCGCAACAGTGCTCATAAGGTCAAGTGGTTTCAGTTGAGTTGTTTGGTTAGTTTGAATTGCACAATTTGGACATTGTGCTCACCTTAGCAGCACGCATTCAAAGAGTTTATAATTAGACTAATAACTTCAAAACAGAAGGAGTGCCCAGCCCCTAACTTCTTTCTAAGTCACTGTCCAAAAAGCCGGAGCACCCACTTCATAAAATATGGCATTTGACGCGATAACAGGGCTGACAGATAACAGAGCAAAAACTTTGGCCTACACAAATGAACAGGCCACGGAAATATATTCATTAATTAAGGATATACGCTCCTTCAACGTACAGGGAAGCAGTCTTCCTCAACAGCTGAAGCAACTAGAATTCCTAACGAAAAGACAATTGAACCAACGATTGCACGCATCCACTTTGGTGCAATATCATCGAGCCCAAAGAATCCCAAGAGGACTAAGAATGCCAATAAAACCTATGTTATTCAGGTTCCATATGAAAAAGGACTTTATGGATAAATGGTACGCTGTACTAAATAAATGCTCCTTAGATTTGCTGTTACTACTTATTGAAGAGTTGGCAGTAGTGATCAAAGAGATCACAGACGAAATAACTCAAATGGAGACAGATCTGGAAAGCCGGATGGATCCCACTTATTGGACTAAATTTCTGGAGGACATGAATACAAGATTAGAAGTATACTCTAAAGATATACAAGAAGGTAAACTAAGAAAGTATAAACGGGACACTCTGGATTACAAGCTGAACGAAGTGTACACTTGGGCAGAAGTATACGCACAAAGAAAAACACATTTTAAAAAACACCTACCACCTCATCTCAAGAAAGTGTTACCTCAGAAAGTGAAACAACTACCAATCGGGCTCCTCCAAGTGCACAAGCAAGTGATAAAACTCCAGGAACATCAGGTGAACCTAGCTCAAGAAGTGAGTCGAGCACGAAAGGAGCAGCGGGCGGGAAACCGTCTTTTTCCCAACAGGACGGGGATTCAAGCCAACCACCAGGCAAACAAAAAGGAAAACCAGGCGAAGTAAAAGAAACAACAAAACCAAACCTAAGGAGCACCAAACCAACATAGTAGTGAATATATCTTCCCAAACTATAACCAGTCAACAAATCAAAATACTCAACAAAGGCTTCAACTTGGTACCCACCTATCATACCAATCAACTGGAAACCGAGATAGAATTCTTCAAATTCATGAGAGTACTACGTCTAAAATATTTTTTCATGAACATTCCAGATTCAGGAATCACTCCAGTCGCAACCGAGTATGAGGAGTTCAAACCCAAGTCAACATTCACAGCTCCAACGACACACAAGATTTTAGACGCATTTGAGAATCTAGTACTTAATGACATAAAAAAGATTCATACATGGAAGAAAAGAATAACGAACTTCACAAAACAAGAAAGACAAATATTGAAACAATTAGCAGAAGACCAAAACATACGGATTGAGAGAGCTGATAAAGGAGGAGCGATCGTTATAATGGATCAATCGTTCTACGATACCAGTATTCAAGAACATATTGACGACACTGAAATTTACTTGAAATTAGACAAGGATCCGATTGAAGAACTCAAACATACTCTTAATCAGTTACTGGATCAAGCCGAGAATATGAAATGGATCACAGCCAAAACCAAACAATTCCTGACAGTACAGCACCCAAAGCAACCAAAGATATACATGCTACCCAAAATCCATAAGGACCTCTTGAAACCACCATTCCGTCCCATAGTTGCAGGGTGTGGCACAATCTTTGAGCCCCTGGGCAAATATCTGGATCACTTTCTGCAACCATTTGTACAGAACTGGTACTCGTACATTAAGGACACCACCCATTTTCTACAGAAGCTTGTTACAGTACAATACAAAGAAGGATTGATATTGTGTACACTTGATGTAAAAGCACTTTACACCTCCATTCCACATACAGGCAGAATCGAAGCAGTAGAATGGGCTCTTCTTAAACAAACGGAAATAAGGGCAGATAAAGTATTCCTATTAGAAATGTTGCATTTTTGTCTTCATCATGGATACTTCAAACATAAGAATGATTTTTTTCTTCAAAATAAAGGAACATCTATGGGATTTTCTGGAGCGCCGGCATACGCCAATACCTACATGGTGAAATTTGAAGAAGAATTTATATTGGCAGACCCAGAATGGACAGAAAACACAACCATGTATTGTCGCTATATCGACGATATTTTTTTGATATGGCAGAACAGGAAAGAAATGCTTGAAGAGAAAATACTCCAATTGAACACATTCAATGAAAATCTGCAATTCACCAAAACCATTGAAAACAAGGAAATATCATTGTTGGATGTATTAGAAAAAATAGAAGACGAGGAAATCGTCACGGAGGTCTATCACAAAGCAACAGATAAGAATACAGCCTTAATGTACAATAGTTTTCACCCCAAAAATCTAATAGAGAACTTGCCATACTCACAAATACTAAGAGCCAAAAGGATTTGTACAGACACCCAATCTTTTGAATGCAACCAAGAAAAAATCATGGACAAATTTCTTGAGAAGAAATACCCAGAAAAATTGCTACAAGATACCATTAGGAGAGTCGCAGGAAAAACCAGAGAATTATTATTAACAACTACAAATAAAACTGAGAAGTGTTTGTCTCAAAATATTCTACTAGTTCTCGAGAAATCAAAAAAAGCATCAACAGACACTGGGAGTTACTTAGCAATGAGAATGACTTTCAGGGAAAGTTCAAAGACAAACCAATATTTGCCTACAAAAGATCTAAAAACATCAAAGAAATGTTGAAACTACCTCAGACGAAACCTCAAGAGACGTTTAATGGAACTAAGAAATGTCACAATTGTGTACAATGTAATAACGTTATCGTGAGTAACAGTATCACACACCCTCACACAGGTGAAACCATTAAAACTAAACATAATGCTGACTGCAACACAACAAATTTGATTTATGCCATAAAATGCCCCTGTGGGCTATTGTATGTCGGGAAGACTGAGCGGAAAATAAAAACTCGTATATCCGAGCATAAAAGCACTATACGAAATAACAACCCTAACAGCAGCTTAGCAGTACATTGGTCTAAAAATAGACACACCATAGCTCAGTTAAAGTTCCAGGTACTCGAGGTAGTTAAACACACCCCCGGTAAGGACCTCACCAAGGTATTATTACAAAGAGAGATTTTTTGGATAAGGAGACTAGACTCACAGGATCCGAAAGGGATCAACGACAGAGTGGATTTAGGATGCTTTTTATGAATATTGCCCGAATGTCGCCTGCGTGCGATCTGAATTCAAATATTGATGCAGTTGTATAATTGTAAATACAGTAATTTAAGTAAGTCTAAATACAATGTTAATGTACATCGACATTATTCATCTACATTGCACATTGAACTGATAGAACACTACATCTCAGTTTCTCATCTTTCATCTTTTTATTATTTTGACACGTCATTCACTTTTATACATTACACACGATACACCTAACAGATTGCCCAAGCTAACATGGGCGCCGATACACACAACAGAGTTCTGTTAGTCCGTCTTTTAAAACTGCACGTATTGATCCGCCCACCCACGTATTCGTATCCCGTCGAAGCGTAGCAGATACTGCGGTTCGCCGCTTGCGGAGTCTCACGGAGTTGTTTGTCCCGAGTCAGGTAAACGCCGAGTGCTTACTGTTTGTATTTTTGGTCTTCCGTTCAGCAATGAGCGCGATTGTGACCTTATGCCATCTACTTTTCCAGCATGGGGATGAGATCGTATTAGAATTCCGACGAAATATCCGCTAAAAACAAGATTGAAGCGAAGGTAGGAACGGTTTACAATGGTATTACTGAACCCCAAGTTTTATGCTGTAATTCAGCTGTAACTTAGTTGAATTCTTTCGCGGTTTCAGGATTTAAACAAGACGGCACGTATTAGCTGAAACGCATATGACTAAGTCCAGCGTAGTGAAGGTCAGTATTAATGAGGACACAGTAGGTTTTGCGTGGCAATCCAGTCTCAGTTTTCACAGTGATTTAAGTCTATCGCATGACCTTAGGATGTTATTCTTTGGGCTATAGCCTTTCTATTTATTTTTACGTATTTTTTTTAAATGATCACCCTCACAACGATCACCCTCATCACTCACACTTTTCCTGCATTTACACTTATTTCTTCACTATTGTAGTCACAGTTCAAACAGCATGAACCCACTTCTACACAATACAAAGTCACAATGTTGATAACTTAATGTACTGCATTCTCTATTACGCTGAAGGATCATAACAAATAGTATGAATTTTCTCTGTTTATTTTCAGATACAGCCCCCGTTGAAGGGCCAAGAGGCCCGAAATGCATAGGGCATTGAAAAACGTATTAATTGTATATGTGAATAACTTGTGAAATATTGTAATCCAATGAAAATGCAATTGGTTTGAAAATTTGAATTGAAATTCAGAATATGACATAAGTAAAGTAACAATGAACAAATCACATAACGTTTGAGTGAATTGAATTAAGTTGATGTTGATGAATATTTGAAAAAATTTATGATAACAAATTAAACAGTAGCCTTCCAGCAGGAAGCGCAACAGTGCGCATAAGGTCAAGTGGTTTCACTTGAGTTGTTTGGTTAGTTTGAATTGCACAATTTGGACATTGTGCTCACCTTAGCAGCACGCATTCAAAGAGTTTATAATTAGACTAATAACTTCAAAACAGAAGGAGTGCCCGGCCCCTAACTTCTTTCTGTTCCCACGCAACCACCAATAAGTTTTGGTGCATTCCGAGATTTCCCAACAATGGTAACTGAGAATGCTTCAAAATACTATGCCTACCTGTGGAGATTGAACAAGGAGAAATATGTTTATTTCTCCTTGTTTTTTCCTCTTTCTATGTGTGCTGCATCCTAAACACAAATGAAGAGGTAAATGCCTCAGGGGATTGTTTTTAGCATTGACGCTAAGCAGCACATTGTGCACCAGCACTGGGAAATGACAGGATTGCATTGTATATTGTTCAGTACAGTACATTCCTGCCCTTTACCTAACATGCAGCACAGCAAGGTGACTTGCTGTGCTGCGTGATTTCTTAATAAATATGCCACTTGATTTTTTGGGCACAAGCACAAATCAGATACTAGAATGCTGAATAAAGTGCCTGATTAGCACACATGGATACATTCTGTGAGTCAATTTAGGGCCTGATTTAGATGTTGGGCTGAAAGCCTCTGACAGTGTGTCGGAGGTATTTCACCTGACATCGAGGGTTTCCCTCTGATTGCCATATTACTATGACCGCCTTTGGAGGGAAATCCCCGGGGGGATTCTGTTCCTCTTCCGACAAGCTCTATGAGCCCATTGGAAGAGGAGTTGAATTGTAATCCCATGAATGACGTCGGAGCCAGCCTCGGCTCTGCCTTCAAGATTACAATGTTGGTTTCCGACAGCCTTTCCATGTTGGCCTTTCCAACATGGAAAGGCTTTCGGAAAGTGACCATTAAGGCCCCTTGCAGTCCCCAATTCCCCCCTGGCTCTCCACTGTGAGACTTATAGTGCACCCCTAAACATCCTTGCACCGTGTGGTAGGCACAGTGAAGTGCCTGCCACACGGTGCAGGGATGTTTCCAAACATCCATTTTACTATGGCAGCTTGTGCTCTGGGCCTTTTCCGCCGACCGCACAAGCTGCCATAGTAAAATGGATGTTTCCGACCGCCCTGTGAGTGGTCGTATCCTGATGATGAGGTCGGAACCGCTGACCTAATGTCAGGAGGGTCCAAACAGCTATGGTGTCTGAGGATCGAAATGAGCCCCTTAATAGTTACAACATATGATGGGATTTATGGGCAAGTCAATACATCTTAAAGCAGATCCGAGTTTGCATTGTCAGCCAATTAGAGATGAAAAACAACAGGTTTGCTTCTCTCCAACAAAACACCAAACTGAATGCAGCTTTTTGTTGTTGTATTTTCTCACTCAGTGTTCTAAGATTTAGGTATCCTTACATAGACTCCATTAGTCTATAGAAGTATATAGATGAACAGTGGTTTCACCATAGTTGATAGCACAACTGGTGTACTGGAAATGGAACAGTCCCGCAAACTTAACTAAAAGACATGAAAGCACAACCTATATTTTCTCTGATTGAATATCACAATGCCTACCAAACTGTCAGGTAGGCAGGTGTAGGCTTTGTATAGCAGTGTTGTTTTGGGCAGGAAAATATTGTATTGAGTATGCGTTTGTTCAGTTTCATATGCTTTGAAAGCGATAACTCTTCAGGGATCATTTAGTACTTTTGAAGCATTAACAAAATGTCCATGGTCACAAAGCAAAAGGCCTGAATTAGAGGTTGCCAGACAGAGTAAAATCCATTAGGGTGGCAGAGGACTTTGCACCTCCTACCCTGCCTTTATTATGCCCACCAAACTTTAGAGGGCACGGGCAGCCCGGTTCATGCAAAGCATTTAAACATTTGGCATCCGTCGTCACTAGTAGCATATGCTTACACCTGACATGTAAACGTTTTTCTTTTGTACAAACAAACTCACAAATGGATGTTTGTTGTTCGACAAGTAAAAAAAACTAATGCTTTATCCCAAGGTCTGGTGGATTTTTTCCTATTTTTAATGCCCCTCACTGTCAGGGTATTCCTGGTGGTGACAGACAGTAAAACAAAAGCCCACTGACCACCCATTCTAAATAGTGTGGCCTTACCTTTGATAGCCTGTATTCCCTTGGTCCATCAGAGGAAGGTTTACATCAATGGAGAAAATCTTACTCCAGCTGCAAAAAACTAGCAGTCCTCCCAACTAAAAATAGGGTGGCTGGATAGAGAGTTTGGGGGACAGGGCACTCTTTCTGCAAATCTTTAAATGAGACCCTAAATGCACCCTAAATATGCCTGTAATCAGAAGATGAGTGTTTTATCAAATGAAGATTTCAATGGATGCCTACTCCTGAATTTATAAAAATATAGAAAATGTAAAATGATGATAGCCAACTTTGATAAATCCAGAAAAACATCCGAGGATAAGAAGAAAACAATACTGAGATGCCAAAACCAAAGAGTAGAGGAATGCATAAATAATTGATGAGCTAATAGCCAACAGCAAACGTTATAAAAAATATCAAATTTGATAATGTTGGACCTCTGCACTATCACCCTCATACTTTTCGATTTCATTCTTTCTGTTGTCTGAACCCCTTTTTGTTGGCTTTTAGGACTCAGGTCACTTTGCTACTGCTGGCCAGTGCTAAAGTGCTTGTGCTCTCTCCTCTAAACGTGGTTAAATAGGCCCATATAATGTACTTATAAGTCTCTAGTAAAGTGATATACATGTTCGTAGGGCCTGTAAATTAAATGCTATTAGTGGACCTGCAACACTTATTTTACAATTCACTTGAGTAGCCCTTTTAAAGCATGTCTTATTCCTTTCATTGTCATTTTAAACTGCCATTTCAACCTGCCAAAATAAACCATTTGCCAATCTTAAACATTCTTTTTTAATACATTTAACTTAAGGTAGGCCCTGAAATCACCATAAGGCAGGTTGCATTGCATTTAAAATGATGGACATGTACTTTTAAGATATACATGCTCTGGTAGTGAAAAACTCTTAAATTAGTTTTTCACTAATGTGAGGCCTACCGCTACCATTGGATTTTACATCTAATAAATGATACCTTTTGTTTGGGAACAGGTAGAAATATCATGTCTGGTGTCTAAGAATTAACATTTTAAACCCTCTTTAATGGTAAAGCCTGTTTAAGTCACAGTTCTGAAAATGGCACTCTTAGAAAGTTATTGTTTTCTTGTTATTACCATTTTGTGCCTTCAACCTGTTTCCTGGGTCATGACTGGGTGTAGCTGGGAGTTGGCCTTTTTGCATTCCTCCCAGGCAGTCACACAAAAGGGGGGGAGCTGGGCTTTGGCAGGATGGGACATCCTGACAGGATGGGAGGGATGGAGGGATGGAGCTCTCACCTATCAGACTTATATGTATATATTTCAGATGAGCTGCCTCAGTCCACACAAAAATAAACTTCACACTGCACGTTTGTGATTCTCACACATCCTGTGGCCAGAACAGGGAGGCAGGACATTCCAGAACAGATCTAGAGGGTAGTCTAAAAGTTTCTTTCACTTCAAATGTGACACCAAGTATAGAAGTAGGGCCTTCAGACCCACTCTTCAGATCACTTCTGGATATGTGGATGATTCAGAAGAAGGACTGCTCTGCTGCCCTGCTGCTGGAAGGACAACCCTGCAAGCTTTGTTAGGAAGAAGGGACCTGCACCAGAGTGACTCCAAGGACCAGCTCACTGGTCCTCCATTCCGAGCTACAGGGACATACCAAGCTCCAGAGACCTCTGCTTCATCTTCCCAGCTGCCCAGAATCAAATGGACCCACCTATGCCCTGATGCTGGCCTAGGGTGGATTAAGTCTGATCCTCAAGAGGTGCCACCTTGGGCCTGGACCCTTGGCCGGCATCAGAGTGTACTCCTCCTGACCCAAGTGTGGGTTCCCTTAGAACCGACACAGCCCAACGCAGGAATTTGAAACGCAGTACATCACAGCTCTTTATCACAGCCTCATTGGAACCAATGGAGCTCAACACATCTAGATGCAGGACCTTGTATCAAGTACCTTGCTGCTTCTGATTGGTGGCCTTATTGGAACTGAAACAGTAAATGCAATTCAATACAACACCTCGCAGCTCCTGATGGGGGAGGGGCATCGAAACCAACCCATCTCAACCCAAAGTAATGCAGGACCTCAGTCCAAGTATAACCAGGTACACTGTGCAGCAGACCAAACTCAGTCCTGTATCTGACCTGTGCTCCACTGGGTTTTGCTTGAACTTGTGGAACTTGTGACTTTCTCCTAGTCTGATGTGACCAGACAACCACTGTTGGTCCTTTGCTCTTTTTGGCGCTAAATTAACTAAACCATTGACATTGCATATCTCCAGTTCCTTTTGATATCATTTTATATATTAAACATTACTCTATGATCTAGATCACTGT
Organism: Lissotriton helveticus; assembly: GCF_964261635.1. Classification (NCBI taxonomy): domain Eukaryota; kingdom Metazoa; phylum Chordata; class Amphibia; order Caudata; family Salamandridae; genus Lissotriton; species Lissotriton helveticus. The sequence goes on along the minus strand of NC_136061.1, from coordinate 1,086,366,670 downwards.
GGGATTATATATGTGTGGTGTATTCACTTTAATACTGTTTATGGGCTGCGTAAATATTTTACACATTGCCTCTATGTTAAGCCTGACTACTTTTGTGCCAATCTACCAAGGGGTTAAGCACACGTTAATTTAGTGACTTTTGTGGTTCACCATCACAGGGATTGTGCTTACTGCTTGAGAACGGTATTCGCCTCCCTCATCCAAAAAAACAATTTCTCACAGAGATGTATTACTTTCCTTTACTGTAAAAACTGTAGGGATAGGATACGGAATGAAAACAGACACACTGAAAAAGATCCATGTTTATCTGAGATTGCTCGTGGAGTTGAACTATTAGCATGTTTTGGCTAAATTCCTTTTTCTGTGTTTTAGACTCATGAGGCGTGGATGCTATTATAATTTCCACTATATCTTTATGCCTTTTTCTGTGTTACTGTAGGAGAACTAGATGAAGAGGGGAACTTGACTAAATGAGATTAACCAGCAGAGCAGATTTCTCAGAGATCCTCACTGATCCACACAAAATATTGATGGTAGCACAACAGCCTACTCGTGCACCATTTGCTCCCTGGATGCCTGAATCCACGTGTACATGATTGCTTCTTTGATGCTCACAAAAGAAGAAAGGGAATCTTGCAAATGTCCCATTTGTTACAGGTAAGCTAGCAGACTTCAATTATATATTTCCCGTCTCAGGATCTCTATACTCACACTAGGAATCTCAGATTTCCCACAGACACTGAGGTCTGCCTTGAAAGAGTTCCACGGTGTGCCTCCTAGGTATTGAATAAATAATATCAATGAGAAAGAATGTAAAGGACAAAATATAGAAAATAAAATATCAACCTTTCTCTACATATATGTACATAAGAGCTACATATTTCTTCACAGGTAAGTAAATGTGGAGTTAGGAATAGTATGCATATATGCACTTACCTTTTGATATTTTGCCCTTCGATATTTTGTCCTCCTTTTTCAGTAGCGGTCGGCAGTAGGAATTACTGCAGGGCGGTGACGTGGATAAGGGAGGTGCAGGGTGGGGGGTAGTAATGTATGGATTACAGAGTTTTACAGATCAGTAAACATTTAAGTAAATAAAACGAATTTCGTTGTGCACACTGCATCATCAAATGTAATGCAGTGCACGCAACGAAATTCGTTTTATTTATTTAGATGTTTACTTACCTTTAAAACTCCGTAATCCATACATTACTACCCCCCACCCTGCCCCTTCCCCGTCCACGTCACCGCCCTATAGAAACATCTACTGGCGACCGCTACTGTCCTTTTTAGTACCAAGGATATTGTTGGTGCTGATATTCAGTACTACAGTCAGTTCCACATTTTGTCCTTGCTGCTTAGTTTCCTGATGAAGCGATACAAAAGGGGATGATGGACGGAGCATTTGAACAAATCAAACACTCACCCCCAGTCAACTTATCTGGGTTTAATCCATCACCATTCTTTATTTCACTCAGCCACCCTAGTTCAGACATGGCTATATGCAAATCAGTCTGACCCTGTGCCTTATGGGAACAGTCCAGCCCGAACTGCCAAGCCATGTCTTCCCTGGACCGGAAACAAGCATCCTGGGACCGGTTTCGGATTCATAATCCTCATCACCCAGGCTATCTTGAATCCAGTGGCCAAGTGAACAAGGGACTCACGTCTGAGTATACCCTGCCACACTTAGGGCGAACAAAGCGATACAAAAGGGGATGATGGACGGAGCCTTTGAACAAATCAAACACTCACCCCCAGTCAACTGATCTGGGTTTAATCAATCACCATTCTTTAGTTCACTCAGCCACCCCAGTTCAGACATGGCTATATGTAAATCAGTCTGACCCTGTGCCTTATGGGAACAGTCCAGCCCAAACTGCCAAGCCATGTCTTCCCTGGACCGGAAACAAGCATCCTGGGACCGGTTTCGGGTTCATAATCCTCATCAGCCAGGCTATCTTGAATCCAGTGGCCAAGTGAACAAGGAACTCACGTCTGAGTATACCCTGCCACACTTAGGGCGAACAAAGCGATACAAAAGGGGATGATGGACGGAGCGTTTGAACAAATCAAACACTCACCCCCAGTCAACTGATCTGGGTTTAATCCATCACCATTCTTTAGTTCACTCAGCCACACCAGTTCAGACCCAGTTAAACCCAGATCAGTTGACTGGGGGTGAGTGCTTGATTTGCTCAAACGTTCTGTCCATCATCCCCTTTTGTATCGCTTAATTTCCTGATGAAGGCATATTTGTACAGCTTCTGGAAGTGATTCTAGATGTCCTATCAGATGCGGGTGAATGTGCAATGATACTACATGGTTTATGCTTTTAGAAGTTCTCAAGAATGTGTTTTGCTTTGTTCCGAAGATCTATTCCCATCCTGGCATCTGGCAATGAGATTTTGAAGTCTAGTCTGGAACTTCAATTAATCCTAAATAAGTCCCAAATCGTGATACACAAACCACGGTTTAAGCAAAATTATTAGAAATTAGGAATATGCTCAATCTTTTCTTAGTTAGAGATGTGTTACATGTATTGCTTCATAATAACATACAAATTAAGGGAGACCTCAATCAATAAATCAATAGCCTGCTCTCGTTGTCTTTTGTTCATATTTCTCTTTATCCGTTGTATATTTTTTAAAATGTTACTAAAAACAAGTTCAGTGACATATTTAGTGATCTGAACCACATGTTTCAGGACACTAAAGTATAAAGAGAATCAGTAACAAACACATCTGTCATGACACCCGAGTCTCTAATGGCAGATGTCTGGCTCCATGTGAATACAGTTGGTGGTAAGAAGTGAAAGGGAGTCACTATGCTTGAAATGCCCTGCAAGGTAAGGCAATTGTCTGGTGCCTTATCCCTGATATCGACTAAGAGAGCGTAAAGGTGTCATGAGAGGTAGTTATTATTCCCTGAGTAGGCATTGAAGCAGATGGAGCTAGGAATGCAGCCACCTAAAGAAAGGAGAAACGTAATTGATGAAGTAGTGAGAATCGTGTGAAGTCCGGAAAAATATTCATTAAGATAGAAGCAGCCATTCAATTCTATTCTATAGTTTTGGTAGAGCGCGAACAGCTGCCCCAGCAATGAGGCGTCCCGGCGCTAAGAACCAAGAACCTGGCCTAAGCGGAAGAAGGAAGACAAGGGACATTACGGGAGAGGGAATAGATAGGTTTTTACTGCTTTAGGTTTTTACTGGCTTGCATTCTCATGAATTTTGTTTAACCTACCAGACAGCAAGCCCTGTTTAATGTTTGCATAAACATTTCTTCCATCACCTACAGTAAACTCCTGTTTTGCTCTATTTCACCCTTTTTAATCCTTAAAATATCGTGATGCTGCCTTACAGCACTCAATACTAGGTCACAGATAATGGTTGGGCTATGAAGAGACAGACATAAATAGCAGCATCTCATAATCGAATAATTTATCCTAATAATGGGTATTTTTCACTAATGGGTTTCAAGTGACATCATAGATAACAGAATGAAACAAGAGTATGTGAGTTGGAACCCAGTGATGAAGAAATCCCTTTAGTGAAAACTACCCAGCTAATATTGTATGTGGAATGTGTCATCACATTGAGTGCCTTCCTATGCTCTTCGCAGACTAATATGCAACTGCAGTGCAGATGTGCATGAGAGGTGTCATTGGTGACTCAATATCAGTATATCTGGGTTTTGGCTCTTCTTACCAGCTCCATTTACCTCATCTCACCACTACCTTATCAATAAAATGACACTTAGGGCCCCATTAGGATGGCGGGCGGATCGCCCGCCATCCGTGCCGGAATGACCACCCGCCATATTATTATGGCTGGGGGGTACGCGACGGACGGAAAGACTGTCCGCCGCTTTTCCACCCCGGTCGCAGAAAAGTGTTCTTTATGGTGGCAGTGTCTATCAGACACCGCCAGCCATATTAGAATGGGCATTTTCCAATGCCTCGCCATGGAAAGGCATGCAGAGCCTGCTTTGGGGGCCTGTTGCGGACCCCCAGGGACTCCGGGGGGTGGAGGGTGCACATGGGGGGTACCTTTGGTCCCCCCCAGCAGTTCCATGCACAACATGGCAGGCACCGCGCGGTGCCTGCCATGTTGTGCATGGAAGTGCACAGCATGCCTTCCTGGCACTCAGCACCGCCCGCCACAATGTCAGGAATGCTGGAATACACCCGCCAGTGTGGCGGGCGCATCCTAATTGCAGGCACGGGACCCCCGCCCTTATGGCGGGCGGTCACTAAATACGATGGGATGACGGGCGGACAAAGTTCGCCCGTCATCCTAATGGGCCCCTTAGTGAGGTTCTACTCTCTTCCACTTCTCTCTGCAGTCCTGCATTCCTTACTCTTTGCATACCATTCTTCGATCACTTTTGTTTTAGAAAGTCCTTAGTTTGAGAGAGCACTCACAAGCAAGGTACAACGCTAATGCTTCTCATTGGTCTGCACAAATCGAATGGTAACAGTGGATGAAGTGAGAGAGGGATGAATCTATGATTACACAATTGTGTGGACTCCAAAGAAAAAACCTTTTCAGTGGAATGGCATGACATCACAGCCCTGAACAGATAATTATGTTTCTCACCACTTTAAAGTCACAGAAGTAAACAGGAACAGTTGGTACTGTTTCCAATAATGACTTCCTGTGTAAGTGGATGGAAAAAACCCAATTATTTTGGTTTCATTTAATTTAAAAAATTTCAGTAATTTGAATTAATCTGAGACATAGGCAAATAATTTCTTCTTAAAAGTGAGTATCAAATCTAAGCAAAAGAAAGCAACACATTTGAACAAAGTGAACAGGTGAATTTAAGATGGCAGAGTGAGAAAGAGGAGATACTGGAGGACATGCAGGTGATTCTGAAAGGTAACGGTTACTTGATCACACCATAATCTAACAGTGTTCCATGAAGTAAAAGAGGATGCAAAGAGACGCCCCATTTACTTTAGTGGATCCCCTTGTGGTCCTCAAAGTAACTCCATAACAGACCAACCACTCTGTATCTCCCATCTTCACCCACTGTCTTATGGTTTGGCTCCTCGCCAAATTACCCTACCAAATGACTCTGTCTCTCCCCATCCATTTCAGTCTGCATAGCTTTGTCCTATTCCCCTCCTTGCATCTCTTTGTAATATCCCCATCACATTATTTTCATGCACCCCATTATATCGTGATTATCGTGAAATAGATTGAAACATGATTGTTCAAATACATAACTGGCATGGGGTAAATTGCGTCTAGGGTACAAGGTTTGGGTTGAAAGGCTTTTTAAAATCTAGGATTTTATTATATTGACACACGTTCAACATGCACATACTACGGTCTATAAAGAAACACCTCATAATTTCATAACCATGAAACTGTGCTCTGAATGTTCTTTTCAATTTTACACAATATCTATGTATCTTTGGGGTGTTTTATTCTATATATTCAGAAAAATCAAGGGCACCGAAGCCATAGCACATGCATTTGAGCTATATTTAACAACACTGTGTTTAGCATTTAAAAAACTGTTTTAAATGTAATGCAAGCAAGAGACTGACCTTCCATTAGCTGCTCCTAAATCTAAAAAATCAATACAGTGCTACATTATGTTCAAATTAAGTCAGGCAGAGAAAACATTTGCTAAAAATGTAGCCTGTTTAATTTGATTCAATGTCCTTTTAACCATAAATAAGAGCGCGGTTTGATACACTGAAACCATCTTCCAGTACATTTCAAAACCAAGCAATGCATGTTTTAATATAGGAATTACAGTTTATCATTTTAGGTGGCATATTATACCATTGTCTTGTGACTGTGCTCACACGGTCCATCCATCTAGCTGCTTACTCAAACTCAGTTGCAAAAACCTTGTAATCTGTTTATTATTACTAAAATTACAATCTTAGTAAAGAAAAAGATGATTAAGCTGATTATACTTTACACATATTTTATACTCTTACTCTTAGCTTAACTCACTCTTATAGCAGCAGAATCTTCCATCAAATATAGCTATCTTGCAACATAAACTGGTGTTGGTTTTAGATTTATCATACCTTTTCCATTTGCAATTGGCATCTCCGTGGAACTAGGCTCAGATTCTGGACTGGAGGATAGACTCAAAGAAACTGGTTTCTGATAGAAACTACTATCCTTCAAAATGTTACCTGGTTCTTTCAAATCAGGAAAACTCTAAAGGCACAGTAAGTGAAAGACAAACAAAACATATGTCTGCATTCTCATCCTCAGAAACACCAAAGGAAAACGTGACCTCATCCCCCACACACCGAGGGTCAGGGTCTCATTTACAAAAGACACTTCTAGTGATGAATAGGCTGCCCTTGGCTCCAGGAAGTACTTTGAAAGGATGTGTATTGGTGAAAATAGGATCTAGAGAGTATAAAAATTATTCAGGGCGAAGAGTCTTAATTTATTGAGGGTGGGTTGGATGGATGATTAAAAATTATTGCAATGCATGGGAATACCTATTATCCCAACATCTAAATGGGTTGACAGTTCTCAGCCTGTATATTGGCTCTAGAACGAGCCCCTTCAGGACCCAGTTCCTCACTTTCCTAATCCCATCCTATAGTACTTATGCATTCATCAGCAAATATCCACAATATACCAAAATACCGCCCTGTTTTACAAAATTCACTGAGTAAGTGTTATTTGTATGGCCCTGTAGAAAGTCTGGCCTCCTCTCCTTATTTGGAAAATGAATCCACATTTTTATACATTATAATCCTATAAAAGAACTTTGGCTCCGGGCCATTCATGTCACAAATCAGCTAAGAACAGTCCTGCAACACTTAAACCCCGATATCCTTAGAAATCAGTAATACCAAGGAAAGATTAGAGGTCTCATAGTGCTGTGATTGAGGAAAGCTGCTGGCAGTTTCTACTTTCTTGGAATCCATGTGATCCTGTTTCAATTCAAATATAATGTTGAAATGTCAATGCTATATGTGCAGATGTCATTTTCGAATTTAATAAGTTTGTGAGGTTGTCCACGTCACTGTGATAGAAGCTATCAACTTTTAAATATGTATGATCAATACGGTGAAACGTGTCTAAATATCAAAACCATGGACCAGGACACATTTATCCCAAAATACACTCAAAGCATTAATAAAAACTGAAACTATATGTACATTATACAGTATAAAATAAATCTATAGCTATGCAAAACAGTGTACATTGAGCAAAGTGTGCTAAATCACTCTTTAATTTAATTAGAGATAGACATGGACAAGTCCAAATTACCTGATTAATGCATGTCATTTTCATTTGTGTAGCTTTTAGTACATGTTACATTGTAGCACTTTCTCAATCTGCATATCGTTCCAAGCCATGAACAATGTTAATATAATTTCAAACTTAGATTAGCTATTACAAAATACTAAGCCATACTCCAATGAACTAACTGCACACAAAGTTAATGCCATAATTAAACAAATCAATGTCCAAAGGTCCATAAATCATCAGTCCTGGTTTTACCTGTGAAAGTACATTCACTCAAAAATATTAGTTCCATGATAAATCCGTTTTTGCCACTTAATTGCTAGACACCGAGACAAGCAAGAAGTCAAATGAGGTCTAATATGTTGCCAGCATTATCACAATTTTAACAAGTTACAATGAACCACTAGTATCTAAATATTAGGATTGGTTTTAAAAATAGTAATCAATTTCTATTTTATGCTTTTTAAATATCTGTTGGTAGTGCCTGAAGAATTCAAAATTACAAAATTATTATCATCAATCACAAATAAACTCATATGAAAGAAATAATGTTGTTGCATCCTTATGTCAGTTTACAAAACACTGTTGTGAGACAAAGCCAATCAATACCCTGCTAAAGCCATTCTTCAACCTTAAATCGAAGAATACGATCTTCATCAATTCTCCTTTCCAAAACAGGAGGAGGAATCATGTCATAGATCTTTATTCGGCAAATTGCCACAAAAGCACATAAATATAAAACATAAATACAGTAAAAACATTTAAAATCATATCATAAAATTGTTTTAGCGATTAAAAATCCATAAAATAGCAGCATATGTATTAAAGTGCAAGCACTGACCATAATACTGGCTAAATTCATGAACCACATAAAATATATAGTTTTGACCAGAAAGTCCTAAAGTCGTAGTAAGCAATTCACATGAACTTCATATAGTGGTACCCTATATAGATAATACAACCATGATCTGCATTGTAATCATCCACTCATACCCTTGGTAGCATTTTACACAGCTCATGGATGATAGCCCTATATACAGACGTCACAGGTATGAGAGGGCTACCTTTTTCTGTCTATATATAGCAGCAAGAGGGAAGCAACAGTGGCTGTGATGTGTTAGTTCTAAGTATCCTAGCTGGTGCCCTAAAATCCCTAGTACACATGCTGCGAGAAAACAAAACTATCCACTTCTTCCTAAAGGCAGGGTAATGAGGACATAAGAAGACAACATGCTGGATACATTCTTTTGCTTCAGGACAAAAGGGACAAGAAATGTCTACCTCTGAGTAGGCATATTGCTATTTGGCAGTAACTGTACAAAGCGGCAAAATCCAAATCTGAAATGTAATGAACAGGGGTGTTGAGAGCGGGGGCCTTATCTCATCCATATACCAGCGATGCTGACAACTTGCTCCCCTAGGACCGCCCCCTAAAAAGCTACACTGGCACTAATTGGACACATTTCGCCGACACCCTGTTCCCCTAGAACCGCCCAATGTCATTCATCAATCCCCTGTGGGTCCTAAAACTTGTATTTTCCCCCAATTCAAATTTGTGGCAGTCTCCCCCATGTCATCTGCCTAGAGACAATAACAATTATTAACCCAGGCAGCCGCTGTGATATTACTGGATAATGGAACAGCAGATTCCAATCCCCTGCCGGCCAGGATTTGCCAGAAGGAGCGATGATCCTTCAGTTTAACCGCTATCAATAAGGCTTCCCATTTGTCAAATTCATACACCTGTTTAAAGGAACTATACAAGAAAATTATGTATGACATTAAGATCCACCCAAGAGGCAGCTGCAAAACTGTTCCCTCCCAGGACCAGTACAGCTTCTAGGGTGGTGATCAGAACCTCATAAATCTGTTATTGAATGACAGGGGTGGCACTAACGGCACTCCATTTCACCCTAAAAGGGTTACTAGTGTGTATTAGCCTCCTATCTAATTGTGTGTTACTATAGGCAGATATGATAGGACCTATTTAGTTTAGCTGTTTTCGAGACAGATTTATTTTTGCTGCTGATCCTGATTGAGAGGACACAAGAGGACACCCGAGGGGCTTAGCTGCTACTGTTCACGGCCCCCGCTTTGCGGGGGCCGTTCACGAGACTCTAGCACTGTTGTGCACTGACACGGAGGGACTGCGAGGCCCAGCAGGCAATTCACCATCCCACACCTGCAGCCTCTTCCCTCCGTGTACATGCCCCCGCCTGGCTGGTTATCTTCCCCGTTTGGCTCTCGCTCCTCGAGTGCCGTTTTCGAGACAGATTTATTTTTGCTGCTGATCCTGATTGAGAGGACACGAGAGGACACCCGAAAGGCTTAGCTGCTACTGTTCACGGCCCCTGCTTCGCGGGAGCCGTTCACGAGACTCTAGCGCTGTTATGCACTGACACGGAGGGACTGCGAGGCCCAGCAGGCAATTCACCATCCCACATCTGCAGCCTCTTCCCTCCGTGTACACGCCCCTGCCTGGCTGGTCTTTATATTTGAATAAGTGTCCCGCGACACGAGACGTGCGCGGGTCGAAGCGCGGGGCTAAGCCCGGGCAAAGGGCGGGCCCTCTGAAGCCCTCTGAGGCCGGAGAACGCTGGGCTGGGGCCGCCCCCCTTAGCACATTTTAAAATATATCAATTATTTGGTGCTTATAATAATCTAATGTTGCGGATCCCATGCTGTAAAGACTGCTTTGGAGTAAGTTGTGTTTGCTATCTCCTTTACGATATATTTAAGTCAGGGAATATCCAATAGGAGTAAAGCCGTTTTGCTATTTTAATTGTTTTTTAACGTTACTGATTTTTATATCTCCTACTGGTGATTCGTCTTTTGAAATTACTGCAAGAAAATTGAGGTCTGGGCGATTATTAGTGGGCAGGACTTGTTCTAAGACTAAATCAAATCCCCTACGAAATAAGGATACTTCTGTTATACCGTTAAAGGGAAAATGTCAATTATATAGCTTATGGGAAAGGGGAAAGGACAAGGTCCACGCTGGGGGTACAAAGCCAGAAGACATCAATGGTAAAGGTAAAGAGGAAGGCAAATCTACTATGAGAGGATACAGTAATCAGGTTGACTCTATTGTTTTGGTAAATACAGAAAAGGCTGTTGATCTTCCTACTGCTGGGGTGGGTGGCCCCCAAGTCCCCCGGAAATTGCAGATGCCTTTAAAGCATGTTCCCGGGGAATTAAGCTTAAATAATATTGTGCCTCTTCATGGCGTTACCACTAAAACAGTCGAGGTGTTAGTGCATAACTCATCTTCTTCCCCAGAGGAAGGTTTAAATGATTCCCCTGGACCGTCCCATCCGGTGGTTGGTTCTGGTAATGACTTTACTCTCCCTGATATAGACATTGAGCTCTATAAGAGATATACCAATTATGATCATAGCAAGGCTTTAGATCAAGCAAGCATTCCAGTAGTATCGGCACCCACAGGGCTTCAACTATATAGTAGTACTCCCTCTAATAAATCTCAATTTTCTATATCACAGGCAAACATCTCCACTAGCCCTGTTTTTAACATTACTGACACCCACCCTAACCCTCCTATTAGGCTTGATAAACCAATCTCCGATTCTCTGACATCCTTAGAACACCTGCTCTCCTTTATTTTACTATTACTGGAAAAATTTGTTGGAGGCTCGGATTGCGTGCTAGAAACTGTAACCCAAATACTTAAGGTATTATTAAATAGTAAACAGGGGGTCGAATCTAGCTTACATCATGAGTCATCCCCCCTAGACGTGCAAGTAATGAAAGATAAGAAGGTAGAGAATAAGTCTGAGAGTGCCTCTCAAGTTCTAGATTTATTCCGAATTGGACAAGATGAGAATCATCATCTTACTGATGTAAAGAAACTAGTTGTTACACTGGGGAATACCCCGGTAGGTACATCAAAAGCAGCTGCAGCTAATTGTATTTTCGAACTTGATCAAGCAATAGAAATCATGACGGACTCTGTAAAATGGATGGATAAGGAATTATTCCCTATATTTTAAACCCCAGATAAATGAAGAGAAAGAGGATGTTTAGGACTTACCGGATGAAGGAAAAAAGGGAAATATAGGAAAATATAAAAAGCTCAGAGGGAAAAAGAGGAAACCAACTCGTAGATTTGTAAAAAAAAGACAGAGAAAAATTAATTTTGATGAAAATATAGATACCTCCATAGAAAAAAACCTCCCCCAGGAATCTTTGCTTAATTTATCCCAAGATATAAGTGGGCAAATTAAATCAGACCAAGAACTTATGATTACTGTTCCACGGGGGTCGTCTAATAGCACATGATCAGTCGAACAGATAAAACCCTCTAATACCTTACTACCAGCCCCTAATCCCTTAGCCAAGCCTTTTTCTGACAGGATTGGAAGTGAAAAGGCTTCTAAGTGGCTACATGCTGCTCCTGACAAAGAAAGTATAGGCACTCTCCAGACAAATACTGCTCCCGAAAAGGAAAGTATAGACACTCTCCATCTAGACTTTATTCCGTTATTTGATATGGATGTCACACTAAATAGATCTTCGCTCCTCAATTGCTTTTGGGAGATGGAAATTCTGAAACTTATTCAAACTAACGATATAGATTATAGTCTCCATTTTGAAATTAGAGGTTGGGAATCTAGCAAGGGTTAGATTTTATTCTAAACTTGTTGTAAATCATATTTTACAATGGTCTGAAGGATTCCAAAGTAGGGGGGTTTGATGTCATTCCATTTTTTGTGGAATCTCGTAATGGAAGATTCGCTAACATGCCCCTACTCCCTTGTGCAGTCTTAGGCAGTACAGATAGGCCCGCGAAAATTGATGAACTAAAAATTTGTATTTCGAAAAATGTACGGCACGTGACACACAAAAATTCCCTCCCTTGCCAACCGAATCCGGCAGAAGAAAGTTTCAAATGGAATTGGTTACCTGGTGTCTTGTCAAGCAAATCTATGTTTAATCCCAAACCATATTCCCATTTTTAGCACTGATTTATAAATAATATCGTGGAATACGGCTGGAATAAAGAATAGTCCAGAAAAATTACAATACCTGCATATATTAGAAGCTGATGTGATCTGTCTCCAGGAGACTTGGTGTGATGAGAAATTTTTTGCGGGTAAGGACTACTACTTGTTGGATGGCAGAGCCATCTCCTCCAGGAGAGACCATGCTAAGGGTGGAGTGGCCTGTTTGCTCTCCAATAAGATAAAATGGAACTTTTCCCATTATTTAGATTCCAGTAATCTTTTCCAGGCAATAACATTGTCCAACCTTGTTAACGGCAACTCACGAAAATCAATTGTATTGATAAATGTTTATATTCCTCCAGATGCATGTTTTAATGTATGTTTAAAGAAGGTTTTCTCCCACATAAAGAATCTTCTCGATTCTGATTCCCCTCCCCATATAATTTTATTAGGGGATTTTAATTGTAAAATCTCTAACTGTAGTTTAGAGCTGTTTAGAAATAAGCATAAGGAGGAATCCTTACAGATACCTCAAGCTCTTTTCCCAGGTAATATTAAGACCAATAAGAGAGGGAAATTATTTTGGGAGGAATTGCTAGAGGTTGATAGCATTATAGTAAATGGAAGGCTTTCCTCGGATACTCCGGCAAATTTCTTTCACAAGTCCAACAATAGTGAGTCTATTCTTGATTATGTGGCAGTGGGAAGTTCCTCTTTTTTTCTCCTGAAAGATCTGTCGGTCTCCAACACAGTACTCAGTGACCATAAGGTACTCACTATTACCATAAATTTAAATCCACCCTTGACGGACTCGTGGTTTATAAATAGCGAATTGGTGAGTTTTGGAGACAATTCTGGGAGATGCTATTGGAATTTTAGGGCCATCAAGGACTTGGCGAGTATCCTAGTGGCCGCTGTGGAGAATTTGGTTCATTGGAATGGTTTTGAATTAATATGTTTTGCTGATTTTATGAATGTGGTAACTTCCATCACAAAAAAACCTTATCCTATAGGAAATTCTAAAATAATTCCTAGTTGTCTTCGGTACCTTAATATTGAAATAAACAAATTAGTAAGGGAACAGTACCTCACACAAGGAGGAGGAGCAGGGTGAAGGCTAAATTGAAAAGAGAGAATGAAGACACCCTATGGATTAAACTAAGGGAAGCGGCACACAAGGGTCAAGCTAGAATATTTTGGTCACTTATTGGGGAGGGCTGTGGAGTAAGATCTAGACCACTGCCAATACCCATTGAAGAGCGAACTTGGGTTGGGTATATTGAGAATTTATATGCCAGCAATGGATTGGTGTTTGAATATGGTAGAACATATGTAGATAGCTCTCCATATGGACCGCCGACCGAAAAGGACATTGAACTGGCCATTAAGGGCTTGCGCTCTTCTGGAGCAATGGGTCCAGATGAGCTTCCCATTTCGGTCATAAAACAAAACAGTGAGTTGTGGATCAAAATCCTCTTCGCAGTTTTTAGCTTTTGCTTTTCCTGTAAAACCGTTCTCCCCTCCTGGAGGGGGAACATATTGGTCCCCCTACATAAGAAGGGAGACCGTGATGCTCCACACAACTACCGCCAAATCGCCCTTTTGGACGCCATAGGCAAAGTCTTTACAAAATGCCTCCTTAAGTTGATCAATGATTGGGTGTCCAAGGGTGAAATCTTGCCCCTTGAGCAGACTGGGTTTAGGCAAAGGCATGGTACTATGGACAATTTGACGGCATTGCAAGTCATAACAGAAAAATATATCAAGGTCCGAGGAGGGACAGTCTATGGAGCCTTCATAGACTTCTCCACAGCATTTGACAAAGTAGATCGCTCTTTGCTGTGGAGGAAATTATCAGACCTTGGCATGCCGTCTACTCTCCTGGAGCTAGTCTGAGCTCTGCACTCTGACACCTGGTGTAGAGTCTTGTTAGGCGGGGAAAGGCGACTTTCTCGAGTAATTACTACAGCCAATGGGCTAAAACAAGGCTGTCTATTGGCCCCTTTATTATTTTCCCTTTATATAGCCGATCTCCCTCATGTTTTGTCCTTAAGTGAAGGAATTGCTCCTGTTCTGGGGGGTACCCCGATTGTCTGTTTGCTGTATGCAGACGATATATTAATTCTGGATTTAACACCAAAAGGATTAAACAATCGTCTACAGGTACTTTATGAATACGCGGAGGCACACCACTTGAAGATAAATGTCTCAAAAAGTAAAGTAATGTGCATGGCGGGAAGGAAAAAGTTGAAATATGCGAGTTTTCCTTGGTCTGTAGGTGGACAAAGATTGGAAGTAGTAAAATCTTATGTCTTCCTCGGAAAAATTATTGTTGGTAATCTAAGTGGAAAGGCTAACATAGCAAACAACACCCGGAAAGCAATTGCCCAAGGTAAAAGTCTATTCTCCCTTTATAATGCTACAGGTAGAAGACACTTCGCTATTCTGCTAGAGGTTTATCATGCTAAAATCCCAGCATCGCTACTCTATGGTATTGAATTACTTGATATAAAAAACTGGGGCTTCTTAAATACTACGGAAGGCAAAATCTTGCGCTGTTTAACCACTGTTAATACAGCGTGCTCTATAGCCGCTTTTAGGCTGGAATTTGGCCTGCGTAGTAGTTGGGTTCAGGGCCTAGCTGGGATAGTGCGCTGGGTCTCTAGCCTTGCAGGGGGAGAACCGGGTACTCTAAGACACCTTATTCAAACTGAGTTGCTAGGAACTTTTAAAGAACATTCTCTAATTGTAAAAAACTTTAGAACTGCAGTTGATCTTTTGCAACTTGATGAATCGGTTCTTTTTACTTTATCTGCACATCAGCTGAAGTCCACCTTGAAGTTGGCTTCCTGGAAATTAAGCTTTAAGATGGATAGGGAAGCACGTATCCTGAAGAAAGGTGTCTCTCTGGCCATTGATGCCTGTCTAATGAGAAAAGCGCAATCATATGTCACCTGGAATCTCCCACATGGTGTACGGCGGTTCTTGTTTCTATTAAGGCAGGACCTACTTCCTTTGAATAATCTATTTTCCAGATGGTACGGCTCCTCAGCTATGAGTAATTTTTGTAATAATTCAACTCAGGATATCACCCATGTGCTCTTTGTGTGCCCGGCCCTACTTTTGCATAGGCGTAAGTGGCTGAGACCAATTTGTCTTCAATTAAGTATTCTTTCTGCCACTTCTTTTCTAGACGCTATCTATAATCCCCCCTATGAAATGTTTTGTTATAAAAAAAAATTATTTTTCAAATGTTTCTTAGTTATATATTACAAAGTTTTATATGTTTATTCTTTTTTGTATTTTAACTGTGATTGTATGCAAATGTATTTGTTTTGTTTAATCTCTTATGTGGATCTCATTTGAGTTCCTGGCTCAAGAACGCTCTGAAGTGCGGAAGTTACCCTGAGGCCCCCACGGGACCGGCTTCTGGTTTGGAGTGAGTGTGATAGGGACACTTCCTGCCCTTTTCTGGACCCTCGGTTTAGTGCTTTGAGCAGACCTCTGTAGCATTTGTGCTTGGTGACCGGACAGGGTGGATTATTTGATCTCCCCACGAGGGCTAGTAAGGGTGAGGAACTGTGGTGTTGTGGTGACTTGACCTGGTGTGGTTTGTTTGACACAGGGCCAATTTAGGTCAATGTTAGCCTTCGCTTGCATTGACTAGTAGAGGCTGTGTCACCTGAGCTTCTCAATTATGGGCAAGAGGAAATCTCCTGCTATAAAGGCATTCTCGCTGGCTCAAACACAGCGAGTCATGACCATCAAAGGATTCTTAACACTTGCAGTCTCAGTGGTGTCCAAAGATATTGAGTTAGTGTAAAGAATGCTATTACTAGGTGTAGCCCCCCTCGTCCCCAACTGGTCATCCCTCACCTGTGGACGCTCACAGGAGGATGGAAGAGATGAGTTCTGTGAGTGATTGGTAGAAAAAAGGGGGATTACCGGTGGTCCCTGTTAGTCAGAAGCCTATCATTGGGAAGGGGATCTGGGTCAACCTACTCAGGCTCCACCAGTCCGATCAAGAAGAGGAGGAGAGGGGGAGCCAATACGGACTTAGGTTCCAGTACCCATGCTGTTCCCCCATCCGCCCCCAATTTCCTCTGTCTTAGGAGGGGGGCCTTCTAGGAAGGAATCAACTTAAAAACTCACAGCAGTATTAAACACCAAACTTGAACCAATCTTGTCCAGGTTCAATATCAATAGAGACCAAAGTGTCTGAAATTCTACCTCTAATTAATGTGGGGAGGGAATCGCAGGCAAGGCAGATTAGCCCCCTGAAGACAGCTGCTTCTGGGGCTCACACCATGGTGGACATGGTAGATACCACTGCCTTTACTCATGGTGCCTGTTACATCTGGCATCTTTGGCGTGTTTTCTCCTGTCTTTTTTGCTACTGATCTCCTGTTTTGATTGTGCTGCATTCCATTTTTGCTGGTTTTAGAGCTTGGGGTACATTGATACTTTACCACTGCTGATCAGTGCTAAAGTGCAAGTGCTTCTGGTGTAAATTATGATTATAATTGGTTACTCATGATTGGTATATTTGATTTACTGGTAAGTACCCAGTACAATGCACTGAGTGTGCCCAGGGCCTGAAATTTAAATGCTACTAGTGGGCTTGCAGCACTGCCACCCACAGGAGTAGCCCTGCAACCATGTCTCAGACTTGCCACTGCAGTGTCTGTGTATGCAATTTTAAACTGCCATGCCAACCTAACCTTCCCTTTTACCACATGTAAAGCACCCCTAAGGTAGGGTCTAGGTAGCCCCGTGGACAGGTTGCAGTGTACGTGAAAGGTGTGTTTTACAGAGTATCGTAAAGTGATAATGTGCAGGGACTGTGAGAGCACTATGAGATTAAGCCTGGGTATATTGGAGCAAGCATGAATGAGGCTAGGTAGCCCACATGGTAGGGTGAAAAAAGGTATAGCGTTAGCTGTGGTGCCATGTGCAACTAGGGGTGGGCATAACTCCCATTGTTAGATGTAGCATAATTAGGCACAATTAACGCACAATTATGTGAGAGTTCACAGGATTAAGCAAGGAGCTTAACTCAGCAATTAACAATATTTTTCTTAACACAAAATGCACCCTCGCACAGAAAATAGTCCCGGGAGTACATTTTGTGCTAAGAAAATAGTGCTAAATGCAACAAACATTAACAGCAGAAGCCAGCTGTCGCTCACTTTTATTAAGTTTGTTGTTCGTGTGCTGCTGCAGTAGGTTTTTGTGCCAAATTACTCATAATTATTTGAATGAGCGTAATCGCATCATTTTCAGCAATTTCTGGTCAAAAGAGTAAAACAAAATGTATGGCCCCCGAGTTGGAGTAGTGTCAACAATGATGTCACACAAACTTTAGTAAAGTGTGAAATTTCTGTTGACATGTCCATTAAGTGAAATCAATCTTTACCTACTGAAGAAGGAGCACTGTAGCTGTGATAAATCAAAGCAGAGGGAGGCCGGCTAGTGAAGAAAGAAAAGGTAGAGATTTAAATTTGAAAAGATTTAAGTAATAGCAATGGGCAGGAGAAACAGAGTGACTGAAAAAGGATGGTTATTGCTAAGAATGACGTTTATGCAGAGAAATACGTCAGCTGCCAAAGGGCGCTTGAAGCAAAGGGTGAGATTGCCAGTTTTTACCGCAACCTTTATATAATTGCAATTAAAGAAGCTGTTGCTCCTGTACACAGATAGCATTGAATTTGATCACACTACACAGTTAATGCATAATACAGTGACGGCTGCCTCGGAATGGGTAGTGGGAGGGGTGAAAAAAATAAAAAATAAACTTGCCTGCTTCTTCACCACCACATGTCTCTCCTCCGCTCCTCCCACTGCAGCACCGGAAGCACCCAGGTTCCTGGAATCTCCAAGCCAATCACAATGCTGCATGAGCAGCATTATGATTGGTCTGAGTGGCCTGTTTGGCTGCTCAGGCAGTACCTGAGAGGATGGGCATGTGCAACACAGTCCAGTCAAAAACATGCTAAGTGCACATGACTGTTTGGCTGGCCCCAGAGGGCTGGCCAAGCCGTCATGTGCACTTAGGGAGTGCAAACAACTCCTGCTCTCTCTGACGGTGAGGAGCCCAGCCCCACCCCACACCTATCATAGTTTTGAATGGCACAGAAAAATAAAATGATAATAAATGTATGTAATTATAATTTTTATGTTTTTTGCACAGCTCAAGAAGTGGGGTGACCCTCCTCCGCCTTAGCGGAGAAGGCCAGACTGACCTCATAGCTAAATAAGGGACACGCAGGAACCGATTAACCCAAAATGTGATTATATTTTATTAACACACTGGTCAGACAATTGTTTAAGAAATTAAACTGAAAATACATATTTAACATATATAGTGGTGAGGATGCAGAGCAGTTCATATTGATGCATAACAGAAAATATGAAAAGGAGGGAGGAGCAAGATAGATATGGGTTGAAGACAGAAGTGTAGGTATAACTAGTATGAGAGGAGTTAGAGTAGCTCAAGGTGCCCGCGGCAAGTGGAAGACCTATCAGCAATAGTGACTGGAATGTCATTAGTGAAAGACATCAAGTGTGAACAAACCATTTAGGAAATAAATAAAACGTGGACCTTCAAATTGACAAAGACAATATGTAACCAGGATTCATATAGTATCAAAAATATTTTTTTTATTTATGAAAATATGTTTTTTATATTTTGTCTCTTATATAATCAAATGAAACTAAAAAAAATTCAAAGGCAGAAGTAATCACAATGTATCTTCTAAAATGGGCTATGTATCAAACACGGTATGAGTCAATGATTCTTGCTAACAATATTTAAACATACTTACTCATTCTAATGCTGTGCGTCAGGACTATCGGGAAGTTCCCCTGCGGACCGTGTGAGCCGAGCAAGCAGTCTGAGGGCGTTCAGAGAGGAATGTAGGAACACGATCAAGCCGTTCCCCGCGGTTCTTCCCTCACCAACACCAGAGTTTTTCGCCATCGGCCCTCAGCACAACAAAACCCTATTCAGTATTTCACAGCCTCTCCCCCATATTTCCTGCATTTTTATCATGAGATAATCTCCATCTCTGCTAAGAGATTTGCCCGACATTAGGATTTTCGCAAACATAGAGAACAGAGAGTGGACATTATTTTCCTGTCCCCACTCAGCGCTTTTGGTGTAATAATGGATTTTCAGACATTTCTTAAAAGTTATACACCGATACACGGTCACAGCAGTGACGTTTTTATTAAGACTTTCCAATTATTGGGTGCTTTGTTCGACTTTGCTCTGAAATTATTCTCAACCAAATCTTAACAGTCAGATGATGCAGCATATCTGACAAGATTCTATAAGACCGACATGGCTACCTGATGAAGACGTAATGCTGAAACGCGCGTAGGATACGAATTACGTTAGCCATGGCAAACAAGATTGTTTTTCATTCTTAAAAATTTGTATTCAGATTTGTTTTGAAGTGATTTCACTGTATAGTTCATGTCTAATTAAAACATCATATATCATATTAGCATGACATGTTCCATGAAAACATTATGAATTATTAGGCCATGTATGAATGAGTAAGCATGTTTGAATATTGTTAGGAAGAATCATGGACTCACACCGTTTTTGATACATAGGCCAATTTCAAAGTTACATTGTGATTACTTCTGCCTTTTGACATATTTTCAGTTAAATATGATTATATAGATGACATAATATAAAAACATTATTTTCATAAATAAAACATGTATTTTTGATACTATATGAATCCTGCATATTGTTTTTGTTAATTTGAAGGTCCACTTTTTATTAATTTTCTAAATGGTTTGTTTACATTTGACATTTCAACCCTGATTTAGGACATTTATTCAGGGGTACCCCTATTTTTGCAAATATATTAGAGCGAGACGTGCCTGAGCAGGCCATGTACGAGGAGCAGTTACCACCTGGGTTATCCATAGACCACAAAAGCCAATCTAAAGAAGTGAATAGGTCATTTGCAGATCTTTTTCCATAAATTGCCATTAAAAAAACACCCAGAAAGTAACATTATCAGGGTTCAAATGGTTGCCCTATGATGGCGATATAGGGGATGGAGAGCAACCACGTTCGAGTGTATTGTTTTTAATGGGAGAAGATGATTTAGCGTTAGATGATGATGAAGACATTGATGACCTGGATGAACAGAACCTGTCCGCAAATTGTAATATTATGACTGGAAAGAATGTTGCAAAAATGAATGAACATGGGATGGTGGGAAAAACCTTATTGGGAGAGGGCAGTTTTGGCGTATTGCAGAGATCAAGAGCAGATTCAGCAAAGAACATCATGAACAGGATACTAGAAAAGCGGAATTATAAGAAAGGTAGAGAATGTTAATTGGTGGGATGACAACATTTTCACAAGAGGAAATAGTGCTCATCTTGGGATTTATGTCCACAAAATCAGTTTCTAAAATATAACTCAATTGGTGTGGGGGAGGGCATGATTCATGAAGCTAATAAGGGAAATCAAGGTGAAATAGGGGTAAAAGGGACAGGTAAAAGATTATCAGAGGACAGTGCATTAAGAGAAAAACATGTTTGCTTAAGAGGTGCAAAGTTTTGAAGGAGATAAAAAACAACAAGATAATAAAGGTAAGACAAAAGAGGAGAGGTAAAAATCAACTAAGAAAATAAATTGCCTTATATGAGAATACCAATGCCATTGGAATGTCATGTAACTGAATAGACAAAAGAGAGTATAAATTAATGTATAGTGTTTATATTGAGGAAGTCAATGTCAATATGAATAACATGCGTTTATGTAAAGAAAATTGCATCTTTAGTGACAAATTCACCGATTGAGAATTTCAAATCAAACCTGACTCAGAATACTTGGTTAGGCAGGCCCTGAGACCCAGGCCCGAGGTTACTGATTAACCGTTCACAGGTGGGGTAGCACGTAGCCAGCATAAAAACGTGTAAACAGGACATCCCAGATCGATCCCACAGATAAGCGCAGTAACACCACAATGGTCGAGGGAAATTGGCCCCAAAAAGCACACATGGCCAGAAGGGTGTGTGTGTTTCCAAAATACCATAAAGTCACATGCCACATGAAGTTAGGAACACTAACAAATCAAGACAAAGAACACACAGTACACGCAGTGATCACGTGCTCCCCGCGGCAGACATCTGGACACGTTACCCACTGGCCGCATTGTATCCATGCAAGGTCAAGGCCCACCTGGATTCCTCATCCAGTAAGCTAATTTATGGCTCCAAATACAGAGATACACATTCCTTACCAAAAAAGGTTCACGTGATACATTTTATCCCATTCAATGACCTGTATAAAAGTCTGTGTTATACCGATTGTAAATTGAGACAGTCCTCAGACCCCATGCCGGTTACTGTGCTCCCAGATTAATTGTTCATTTAAACAAACTGTTCTTGTTATGCCAAAAGCCTATTGTATCTTGATATTTCAAGGTATTGCATGTTCAAGCAACAAAAGCAAAATATAGCCTAAAGAAGTATCGATAGAGACAGAATGGGAACTGTCAATGCGTCCAAGAATTCCAGTAAACATTGATACATGGACATCCAATTTTGAATAAATGCTATTGTGTATTTTCAGAAGCAAGCAGTTAGGGCCGTTGCTTTATTGAGATGGGGACTTCACACTTAAGGCACAGTTAGATTTTTGAGTTTTGCATGGATCCAATATGATGGGGAATTTAGAGCACAATTTAGTATTAATAAAGAGAAGACATGGAGGAAAAATAATTCCTAATGACGGGTACAGTGGATGCCAATATCTAGAACAGCACCAATTACACATATAGCTAGAGGATTACCAATATTTTATCTACTGTTTCTTGCGTGCCCTGGCCTACAAGAGTCTGGCTATATACAGAGGGAGGGTTCATTTGCATCTTCATAAGTTTGCTGAGGATTCAAAAGACAATTTTGCCAGATGTACAGGTACAAACATGAACAGTGGTGTGAATTCAAGAAACTACATTCAAAGAGCATTAAGTCTGACTTCGGCGGAAGTGTTGATCCAGACCGGGATGCGGGCGAAATGAAGTGGTGATAATTTGCAATTTATGTGAGCACATCAACTGTTTTTCTAGTACCAGCATGACTGGGGGATTTTCTGAACTTGCGATTTGATTTCATCACTCCTTTATATCCCTGGCGATTAAGGCTAACCCGACCAGTATTAATTACTTTGTAAGTGGCATTGTTATTAGCTATTGAGTTTTTCGGTTCCGTGATGGTTCCTTCGAAGGTTGTGTGCTTGGCGCACCTCCTATTTCAGCACTTACCTTTGCCAATACAGATATTTTATTAATATCCAGTGGACGCTCTCAAGTTTGATGTTTTGTCCTGATGATGACCCTTTAAACTAATTCCGGGTCAAAACGCCATCTACGCCAATATGCGGCCTTCAATGAAGAGGATACATATTTGTTGTGTCTTTCTGTTTTGTTTTGAACTATGTCTTTACACTTTTTCCTCAGCCACTTTCTGTTTGTTTACACATGCCATTTTTACAATTGTAACACTGTCTGTGTAACCTTGTGAGCGCCATTTTTGTTTTAATCCAAAAAGTAATTAGTTGTACATGGGTTTTGGGTGTTTTACTAGTTGGTTAGCACTAGTCGTTGGGCTCTTTCTCTTTCCTTTCTTTTTTTTCTTTTAACTTAATGCTCTTTGAATGTAGTGTCTTTTGTTTCAAATTCCCTTTCATTTTTATTGTTGTACTTGAATTACTGTTTGAATTCCAGTATTATTTAACCCCTGGTTCAAGCTGTAGGGCTGCCCCTGTTGTTCATAGCTAAGGGCATATACAGACACGGAAGCTGCTAGGAAATTGATATGGGGATTTCTGTAAGGATTCGAACTAAGCTCTGAGGGACCTGAGAAGCAAAGATGGGCAGATAATTTAAAATTAGTTAAGGAAACTGAATGAAGTAGTAAGAACAACATTGAAGAAAAAGGTGAAGGAAGGAAGAATTGTGGGCCGAATTTATAAATTGCTTTAACATGGATGTAATAATATCCCCATTGGAAATTATTCTCTAAAGGATGAGGGTGAATATCGATGACTACACTATTTGTCGCCAGCTGAAAGAATCTCTGTTAATGATGTGATATCACAAGAAGCATCTTGTGTGAAACATGCAAGAATTGATAATGCTATCAAAGTGGTAACGATAGATGTGCAAAGTACAAAACTGGTAAAATTAGACATTAACCCCTTCGACGCTCATGACGAGCTGGGCTCGTCATGAGGTAGCCTCCTCGCACGCTCATGACGAGCCCAGCTCGTCATGAACAATGGGAATCAACAAATCTCAGCACAGGAGGGGAATACCATCAGCATTGATGTGGTTAAGACAGCTTTTCTCATAATGCTGTCCAATCCTTTTGATTTTTCATTGTTGGGTATGAAGTAAAAAAGAGCAATTTATATAGACAAAGACTGACTATGAGCATAGACATGAGCAGATATAATGTATGGAGGCATTTTTGGATGTTTTCAATGGTGTATCAATATATTCTG
Source organism: Lissotriton helveticus (assembly GCF_964261635.1). NCBI lineage: Eukaryota > Metazoa > Chordata > Amphibia > Caudata > Salamandridae > Lissotriton > Lissotriton helveticus. The sequence continues at coordinate 1,086,342,927 of NC_136061.1, read as the reverse complement.
AAGATGAGGAAATGGTGTAGCAGGTAAAAATATTTTTAGATGTTACTGGAGCAAATGGTTTAGTTTTTTGGGGGAGGTTGATGGTGTGCTGAAAATGGCAAGGGGGATGGATACAAGAGCGAAAGAGCATTGCTTTCCTTCAGTTTCTAACAGGAGAGCTATGTTCAATGTCTACTATATGAGACTGGTAGACCTTGTCAATAAACACATGGCAATGGATTTGAAAAGATTTATATTGAAGTGTTTACAATAGAACATTGTTTTCAGAGCACGTCATGTGCCAGGCACAAATAATACAACTTCAGATTCTTTTATCTCATTCACAGTGGCAGAAATTTCCCACGCTGGCGGCAGGAGCAAACAAGCATTTGCAATGCAATAGGTCTCGCATTAGGAAAGTTTGAGCTATTGGTATTGGAAATGACACATTTTTTATTTATGTAATGGTTTTGAAATTAGCTAAATTAATCGGTTTGTCATTTACAATGCAAATAGTTATAACTTTCACAAATGTGACACCTATAGCATTTGTAATGCAATATGTGTTGCATTTACGTGACTTAGATGTATTGATATTACAAATAACATTGGCTTTTCATTTTTTTTAATAATTAATACTTAATTATAGTTAATTAATTTATAATGGCAATAGCTTAAACTTTTGTAAATAACTTTTGTGAAGATTATTTTCACTGTATTTTATTGTGACGAAAATCCAAGAACAGAAGTGAAATACTAACATATTTTTGTGGCATTTGTAATAAAGCTTGAAATATTGATAGAACATATTTGAACCAGTTGTTGTTGAATGGTTGCACAGATTGATGCTGTGGTGACTGTTAAAAATGCAGCCCTGGGCAAAGACCATAATTTCTTTCTCTATACTGGACGGTCTCTATAAAACAACTATAAAATCAGTGTCTGATGTTTGCAGAGTCCACTGAAAATAGAAGCTGTCCCCATAATGAAAACCCTTCAATGGCTCCCAGTGAAGACCACAAGCAACTGTGCTTTGCATGACTGAACGATGCTATGCTGCTCTCACCCACCTTCTTGATGTGGCTTCTTAGTATAGTCTTCTGATACATTCCCAATCAAGATGGCTTTTCAGACTGCATTTTCCTCAACTGGCACGGGAATGGCTGTTTCTCAGGAAAGGACCTACATGACATGCCCATCATATCTCAAGAGCACCTCCCCCAATCCCAGCCAACAATCTGAAGGGTGGAAAATGTCCTCGTCACCAACCCATATTGCCAGAAGCCCTAAATAGTCCTTCCACCAATGTGAGACCAACTTTTGTGAGTTGCGAAAGTTGGTTTACACCAATAAAGAATGGTATCTGCTTGCATTAGTCAAATGTTAATGCTTAAAATGCTTTGGGAATAATGTAATCTACCTCTAGACAGAACTGTACTAGCCCTAGAGGGCAGGCAGTCTAAGGTGCTCACAAATGTGACATTCTAGCGAAAGAAAGAAAGAAAGAAACAAAGAAAGAAAGAAAGAAAGAAAGAAAGAAAGAAAGAAAAAGTTAGTTTAATCCCCGTTTTAATCTTTCAGCATTTGATAGTGGCTATTACATGTTAACAATAGATATATAAATAAGGACCCTTAGGTATGAAGTTTCTCAGTTCCCAACTCTCAATTCTTTCATGGTGGCCTCACATGGAGCTATTACGATGTTTTCCCGTGATATTTATCTAACAGAAAACACACATCATATGTTTCGGAGCCTGAGCCTCTCTTTCTTTGGTCAGAAGTAAGGCAAGAACCAGGGCTAAATACCTCGAACTGTTTATTTAAATATAACCTTTCAACAAAACCAATGACTCCTACTAAGTGGAACAGGGAACACAGATTTGTTTAGTTATTGTACACAAGTGGTTCCGAGAATCAACAATCCCAAATTTAGATCCATTCCTGGTGCATGTCCAGGGCTAAAGCCAACCATGCCCTCAGCAGAAACACCACTGTGGCTGACGCATTAATTATATTAAATTAAATAAAGGTGCGATAGAAAAAAATGAATGCCGCCCGATTAATTTATTATTGCTCACGAATATAACAACACCATACAGGGCTAAGGAGCCATGTGGATTCCGCAATTCCGAGGGAGCAAGCCAAGGCTTCCCAAACACCAGTGACATGACCCCTTCATACCTCCTACCTCTTCTGCAAAGCTAAACACAGATAGATCATGAACGCGTCGCCCTCGGGAGAACAGTTAGCCCCCCCCCCACACCCCCCCACCCTGCCGTGCGAGCGCGTGGGGTTCTTCTCACATGCAGTTCCAGCATCACTAATAGTGCGCTTTTCATCGCAGTTCCCCAAATGCCTCGCACTGTATGGAAAAGGTTGTACTACCATGCTGATTACGGCTCAGGGCACAAGTTCTAAAACGAGACGCCAGCGGCCAGTCGCGTGCACATCTCCTGTTGTTGTAGTGATCGGAAGAGTGCCGCCACGCTGCCCGCGGCGACCCGGAAGCTCTTGGCCGGCCGGCCAATCCGCTCGCGGCCGCCCGGAATCCCGCCTCCTGATGTCCGTGAGGCGGCCTGCCGGCGCATGGAGCGCCCTGCCGGTCCTGGGTAGCCCGGGTCCCCAGGAGGGGGCCGGGGAGAAGGAGGAGTGTGGCGCCTGTTGCGGGGCTCCTCTGACCTGAGGGAGCCCTGATTGAGAAGATGAGACGCGCCGAGGAGCCCCCCCCGGAAGAGCGCAGTCGGTGAGTGGGGCCCACGGCTGATGTGTTTGCATGCAAGCCCTGCGGTCTGCGCAAGCGCGCTCGCTCCCGCGGTGAAATCCGGCACTGAAAACGCTCGTAACACTTTGGTGTCCACTCTCCTAAAAACGGATCACATTAGTTGTCGAGCTGACAGCATTCATGCTTCGCATGAATGCTAACGTCAGCTCGACCTAAAAACAATATTGACAAGGGATATTTGGTTTCTAGGGGATTGAGCATTGTGGAATTGATTGAACAATCTATATCAGGATCTCTCAGGAAAAGTTACAAGCAAGCAGCAGAAGAATGTATTGATTATTGTAAAATATCAGGTTTGGTAAATAGTGGGCATAAAGGTCCTGATTGCTAGTTTGGAGGTCCAGTTCTGCTGCGGTACCGCCAAGCATATAATGACTTTCCTGGCCTCCACACTTTTCATGGCAGTGATCCCTTCATGAAATGTGTGATGGTCAGGAAAGTAAGGGAGCACTACAGCGCTCCCTGCTGCCCCTGTGCATATTGGTGCATGCAGGGGCATGTGGTGTGCCCCACTGTGTGCATGCACCCCAGTTCCTGAATGGCATGGACTGCAAAGTCTTTGCTGTGCATGAACTTACTTTTGTGCTCCCTCTGTACTGCAGTTTAAAGGCTCACATATGAGCCTTTGAACCACACTGCCACACCGCCCGCCTGCCTGATCAAGAAATGATTTGTAATCTGGCAGGCGAGCGGCGGTTGACTTTGGTGGTGTGGGAGCGGGCCCTGGTGTTGCCACCCGCTCACTCACTACCAGAGTCATCATGCCCAATGAATGGACAAAAGAAGTATTGATCCATTTCTTATTGAGTATAATGGACAGAAGATTTTCACAAGCGATCATTTCAGGGGAATTACCCGGGATTTCATTATTTGGAAAATTACGTTGGGGTTATGTCCAAGCAGAAGGTAAACCAAGGAAGATGGTTATGGTAGGTTAATGGAAAAATGGGGCAAACAAAAACTGTTGGAACTAGTAAGTCTTGACGTATTACAAAATGTAATAAGTTTATACCATGTTGCTCTTATGACAGATTCAAAATGAGTATTTTCAAGTTATGCGTATTAGGAATGTCTTTGGGGCACCTAAAGTGTCTGAATTATTAGGTTCAAAAGGTTATGCTTAAAGAAGAAAGATGTCCTTGAGTGTTAAATATCTTACACATTGGCCGAAGAAGTAAAAAAACTGATCTCGGTGTGGTTAAGCAGAAATGTAAAGACTGATTTTTTCCCAGTAAGAGCTTTACAAATATTTTAGGGTGGGATTTTCTGTCATAAAGAAGGAAGTGGAATAACATAAATTTAGGTTTGAAACCATAAAAATATGGGATAACTGACATAGTAAAGGGAACACAAATATTGTGATTCAAAAATATCGAAAAAAGAACATAGTGTAACAATAATATCGTAATATAATACAAAAACAGCAATATATATATGTGTGTGTGCGTGTGTGTGTGTGTGTGTGTGTGTGTGTGTGTGTATATATATATATATATATATATATATATACGTTACTTTCTTCCATCTTCAATCGGATTCTATTGGATTCCTCCAAATACGGACACGAACCCAGGATAAGTGCAGAGCATTTTTTATTCTTTAGTCGCCATAACGCGTTTCGGCTTCTGTGAGCCTTGTTCACATGACAAAGTGGTGTAGACTGTTTGGCATTTTTAAAGTGGCAGTGCATAGAAAGTGAATATCACGTGGCATCAGGAAATCATAGACATGGAAAAAATATTTTGAACGCTCCCATTTGGGTACATTGCAATTTCTCAGACATTGTATGGTAACATGTAGCGAGACAGTCCATTTCTGAACGTCACTTAAATCATATGATAATACATAAAATTGCATTTGGAATCGATTAATAAAATATCAAAAGATAGACGTATAAAACTTCAGTCTGTATATTTCCAAATGAAAAAAGGTAATATCTGATACTGTTGCGCTTATTGACTGTCATACCATGCCCTGCATATCTGCATGATGAAAATTGTACACAGGCATTGACAATCTACTTATTTTAAAGTAATGAGGATGAATCCTCTGTGAGATTGCCTTCATGCCATTTCCTCGTGCCATAAGATAATTTTCTAATCTGTAAAAATGCTAAAGTGCTGTAGTGACTTGTAATAAGATGTGCAAGAATACGAACGAAAGTGATGTGGGCAATTTAAAAACAAGTATTCTGTCTCCGTAGAATGATTGCAGTAAATGCAATTGGTTCTGTTAATGATGTATTACATGGAACCTAGACATAACAACATGTGGTGGTGGTTCAAATCGTATTTCTTATATTAACTTAAGGTGTCCTCAACTCAGCAAACACAATAGAGACCTTTACATAGTTTTGTATCAATTCAAAGTTAAAAAGACTCCTCAAGGGATATATCCATGTGCAAAAGGCAAATGATGTTTAAAATAGGTTGTGCAAAACTGCAATTTAGTGGGAAAAGATGCGTATGAAAAATCCACATAAAATATGTGAGTTTAAATACACGAATAAATGTATAAATAGATAATTGTATAATTGAATACAAACATACATGGCTATATAGTATACACAAATATAAATATGGGAATAAATATATAGATATAGGTATACAAATATAGCAGCATCTTGACTGCGCAAGTGAAGTTTATGGATATAGAATAAATACTGTAAAACTTATAAAAATTTGTCGCCAAAATAGCATACAAGCAGTTCCTAAAACCCATTTAAAATGCATTATAAACACGTATATAAATCCTCAGTTTCATTGAGACCTCCCGGGTGTTTGGTATCGAGTTGTAAAATATATCTGCTCTCAAGATTTCTGAGTTTGTATTCCCTATCTCCACCTCACCTACTCGGGGGATAGCATCAATCACAAAGTAGCTGAGTTCCCTGTCGATGGATTTGTGGAACTCTCCGAAGTGTCTCGTCACTGGATAAGTATTATCTTGATTTGTGATTGCGTGTAAGTGCTGCAACACACTTTTAAGCACTTGCAGTTTAGTACTGCCTATGTACTGAAGGCCACATGAGCATGTCAGTACATATACACCAAACTCAGTTTTGCATGTTGGTAACTTTTGGATCTTATATTCCTTAAAACTGAAGGGAGTAGAATAAGTGTGTTTGTTGGTGCCATGTATGCATGCATGCTTTCAATTTTGCATTTGAAAAATCCCTTGGGTTTCTGAAGCCAGCTTGCATTTTCAATGATTTCATGGTTTGTTTTGACCAGACTGTCTCCCATGGTTGGAGCTTTGGTATATGTGATGGACACCCTCTGCGGTAGCAGGGGTCTGATCAAAGGGTCGTTGAGGACCAATGGCCAACTGGTTTGAATAATCTTTTGTATAGTTTTTTGTTGCCAGTTATACCCACAATGATTCTAAATTCATTTGAATCATCGTTCGTCCCTGTAGTTGTATTGTCCTGTTGTTTGTCTCTCAGCAGTGTCTCTCTATCCATCAACATAGTTTTGGTAATAGCTCTGTTGATGGCGTTGAGGGGATAGCCTCTTTCCAAGAATCTAGATGTGCTGTTCTCCTGGGCCAATTCCAAGTCAATTTCATTGCCACAGATGTGCCTGAGCCACAGCATCTCTCCATAGGGTATGTTGTTGATCAGGTGCTTGGGGTGTGAACTACCAGCATATAAGGTGGAATTGCCCGCAGTTTTCTTTCTGTATAGAGGTGTCTCAATTTTGTGGTTATATTATATAAAATGTAAATTACTGTTATTTTGGTTAATGGTATCAACACATTCTTCTGCCTGTTCTTTTGTACCATCCTATATTACCATAACCATAAGATCATCAATATAATGCAGCCACATTTGGATATTAGTATCAAAAAATGTCTGTGTTGCACCCTGAGGACCAGCTCCTCCCACCAGCCCATGTGAAGATATGAATAGGTGGGGAAGAAGCTGGCTCCCATGGCAACCCCTCTTGTCTGCTGATATTGTAAATTATTGAACATGAAAATGTTATTGTTCAGACAAAACTTCACCATTTCAACAAACATGTTACTATGTTCTTTGTATTGAGGAGCTCGCTGCGCCAAGTAGTGTTCAATAGTGTTTATGCCACCCTCATGGTGTATACTTGTATACAGTGAAGTTCCGTCTAATGCAATGAGTAAGTAATCTTGATGCCACACACATTTTTTGATTTTTCTTATAAAATCACTGGTATCACGAACATATGAAGGTAACGATTTGACATGTTCTTGTAAGAAAAAGTCCATGTACTTGGACGCATTTTCCAGTAACCCCTCCCTTGCTGTGATGATGAGCCATCCTGAAGGTTTGTTTAGGTCTTTATGTATTTCCAGGATACAATAAATGGATGGAGTTGTGGGGTTCTTCTTTTTCATGAACTCATATTCTTCTTCAGTCATCAACCCTTTGCCACCTTTGTCACAGTTTCTGATGACTCTACTATTATCTTCTCGCAGTTTTTTCATGAGATCATAATATTGTTGATCTTGTTTATTGCATTTACGCTTTGTCATTGAGATGGTCTTATGTAATTTCTTCATTTGTGCAGTAACTGTCGCATAGAATACATCAATGGAATCGCGAGGAGAGATCGGATTGAATGTGGATTTGGCTGTGAATGTTGTAGGCTGTATTCGGCTTCCATCACTAGATGTACTGTTGTATGTGCTGCCCGAGTTAGGATATCCCATCTCTTCATTCTCCCATAGTATGTATATATATATATATATATATATATATATATATATATATATATATATATATATATATATATATATAATTATATATTTCCCTGCCACTGAAGGTTTGACCTGCTTTTGTGAAATACACAGCAAGGCGTGAGCTTTTGTTATTAGCGCAGCAGAGGTCATTGAGACTCTGGGAAGATGAAACTGAAAACGGCTCGGAAGAGCAATCAGGGTCAGAGGTTGTCTTAATTTGTATTCTTTCAGTGAAATGGCAGCATGTTTCTTTTAATGCATTTTACAATTTGCTGTGTTGATGAAGGCAATTTATGATGAGACTTTGGCGACATTTTTTCAAAATATGAATAATACTCCCACTATGGCGTGTGACCTAAAATTAATTAATTGATGCAAATGTAACAGGTCAATTGATGTAAATAGCTGATATGCACTGCGCTATTGGTACATTGCATTTTGCTTTATTGGCAGCATTGTTAACTATCAATGGAAGAGAGCATGTATTTACTGCATAGAGTTGACAATGTGGTTGCATATTTATGAGTATGTTTCGTATGTCTACCATTGCCTCAAGTGGGAAGGGCTATATATATTGTTACACCAATGGCGCCAATTCAGATTGATAAAGGCTTCCAGCAAGCCGAAACGCGTCTCTCTTATCTCAGGGGTTGAGGGAGGACCTGAGAAAATAAATATTTGCCATACCTTGACTACCTCGAGTCTGTGCTTTTTTCCATGGAGGTCTCTGTGGAAGTTGGAGTTTTGTGTATATATATATATCCGTGAAAGGGAGGCACCTTCCGAAGTATCCGGTGTGTCACGTCCCGGTGTGGACTAGGAAGCATCTGGATCGCCCTACATCACCAGGCATTACAAATCCGCTATCAATGATAGTCCATGACCTACATGGATAGATACCGCTACTTGAGTGATGTCTCGTACCTGTAATTGTCGGCGGTGTAAAGGCTGGAAGTATGGATACAATAACGGATACAAAACTTCACCCAGAAAAACACTGCGCATCCCTACCTGATCTCATTTGCAGCCAGCCTCAACCATGGGGAAACGAAGGGAATCTGGCTGATGGACCGCACATCGCAGCACGTTGGTGAAAGCAAACTGCACTCTAGGAGCTGTAGTTTCACGTGGTGGATTACTGAGGCGGCTCCTCCCAAACGACAAGCATGTGTGCAAACAGATCTACTTTAGATGCCAGAACACTTAAAACTTTGGACCGCAGTGGCAGTGGCAATTTACAAGGAAGCGCATCTGATGAAAGCTTATTGCTGAAACGCGTCATGCCAAACCTTGACCAATAAAGAATTTTGTTTTGAATCCAGCGTGCCCCCTTGTCTATCTTGTGGAAGAGAGACTACCCGTGGAAATACTAGCACGGAGCAATACCGTGAAAGGGAGGCACCTTCCGAAGTATCCGGTGTGTCACGTCCCGGTGTGGACTAGGAAGCATCTGGATCACCCTACATCACCAGGCATTACAAATCCGCTATCAATGATAGTCCATGACTTACATGGATAGACACCGCGACTTGAGTGATGTCACAGACCTTCAATTGTCGGCGGTGTAAAGTCTGGAAGTATGGAGACAATAACGGATACAAAACTTCGCCCAGAAAAACACTGCGCATCCCTACCTGATCTCATTTGCAGCCAGCCTCAACCATGGGCAAACAAAGGGAATCTGTCTGATGGACCGCACATCGCAGCACGTTGGTGAAAGCAAACTGCACTCTGGGAGCTGTAGTTTCACGTGGTGGATTACTGAGGCGGCTCCTCCCAAATGACAAGCAGGTGTGCAAACAGATCTACTTTAGATGCCAGAACACTTAAAGCTTTGGACCGCAGTGGCAGTGGCAATTTACAAGGAAGCGCATCTGATGAAAGCTTATTGCTGAAACGCGTCATGCCAAACCTTGAACAATAAAGAATTTTGTTTTGAATCCAGCGTGCCCCCTTGTCTATCTTGTGGAAGAGAGACTACCTGTGGATATATATATATATATATATATATATATATATATATATATATATATATATATATATATATATATATATATATATATATATATATAGTACATCATGGTAAACATTAAATATTTTAATATATATCATAAGTATCATGTAAATTAAATGTAAGTAACATTTAACAACATATATAAAGACATACTTAGATAACAAAACACATATAAATATCTGCATATTTATATGTTTATCTATACATATATCTAAAATAACACTATTATATATATTTTACATTATATTTTTTATTTACTACTATAAAAATAAAATATTTATCATTTAAAAAACTTTATTCAGTATTTCCAACCATAAAAGTACAAAAAACAAATACAATACACATAGGTCACATAAAAGAGCTAAACAGAGAAGCTCAGTACCAGAAAATATAAAATGGACACTGTACTGATAAGACTTAAAATAGTACAATACGCCCTCAAAAAAACCTTGAAAATATGTATTTCATAAATATATTGAAATAGTATAAAATAGAAAGTACTGGCATGGGCTGGAACGAAAAAACACAGAATAAATAAGACATATACTTCAAGTATAAAACATATATGTAATATGAAGAAGCACTCAAAACCATAAAGTGGCCATGAAATGGAACCTACATTTGAGCATACCCTTCCCACTTGGGACAACCATAGCAACAGAGAGAAAACGATGGACGGAATGCAGAGTATTATCGAACGTTTACCCCCAGTCATCAGTCTGGGTTAAATAAATCGCTCTTTTCCTCACCATGTCACCCCAGTATAAGCCCAGTCATATGCAAATCCGCCTCGACCCCGCTCCCCATAACAACTCGGTTATTGATAGAGGGGGTGTAAGCCCCACTCCAGCAACAACCACAATCCTTGCCAAGTATAAATGCAGCACACAAAAAAGTGAAAACACAAAACAGTGTAAAAACATCACTTACATTTTAATAAATAAAATTATACCAGGACAACACAAAGCCCAATTATTAGAACTGAGATATTCAATTTTAAAATGTTTAAGAGAAAATAGCGCCTAAAAATACAAAGTGCCAACTGCAGTCATCGGTTCGTACTAGGCTGGGGGAAAGTCAGTTCAGGCTGATCACGATGAAGCGTGGGTTGGATACAGGTACCAGCTTAGTCCCACTGAAAATTTATCTTCTAACTCTGATGCAAAGAGTTCCATTCATGGTGGAGGAGGCCTAAAGGAGGATTCTGATCGTTATGGACAGTCTTCGCTATAGCGTGAACAGCCGGTCAGGCGTCACAGCAGGTCATTGATGCAGCTTCAAATTTGGCACTCGTTTGGGCCATTGCTGCAGTAGCGCAAAGTGCAGGTCTCACATTACCGGTCGTTCCTAATGTTCTCTGCTGATGCTTCATGTTGGTGGTCATCGTGGGCGGCAGAGTCTCGGACTGAACTGGCCTGTTTGCGATCACAAGGAGCTCAAACTTCAGGATTTTCACCTCTTCTTTAAGAGGAGTGCGCTCTAATGCCAGCCAAGGATCCAGCATCTGGGGAGGCACCTCCTAGGGATTAGGGACTCACTGCAGCAGATGCCCGCAGAGCTCAGGAAGGTCCAGTTGCAGGTCCAGGCTGGTCCATGTTTCATCAGGTCAGCTGAGCAGTTGGAGGGAGGTCTCTAAAGCTTGTTGTGTCCCTGTAGCACACACAGGAGTCAGTCTACTGTTCCTTGGAGTCACTCTGGTTAACCTAGGATAAAGGCAAGACTTACTTCTTAGACAGCAAGGCAGTCCCTCATACAGCAGGTCAATCTCTCTTTCTGTAACGTCCATAAGTCCACGAGATGTTCTCAGGAGTAGCTCTGGAGGTCCAATATTTATACCTGGTGCCATCCTGTCTGTCCTACCCCTCAAAGCATCTGGGAAAGTTCCTTTCCTTCCCATGTCAAGGTTCCAAACTGTCTGTGGGTGACAGAAGGCAGAATAAGCCCTGGTGTTAGGTTCCCTTTGTCTGCAGGAGGGAAACTCCTTTGAAGTGTACTTAGGCCTGGGTATAGCCCCTCCTCAGTCATCCTGTACACAATTAAGCCCCCTTTGTCTTGTGTCACTTTCTAGAAGGAATACACAAATCCCAATAGCAAGACCATTCACAGTTATGTGACCCAGGATATTGACAGAAGGAATAAATTAATAGGACAAGAATATGCCAGCTTTCTAAAAGTGACCTTTTCAGAATTGTGACTAGACAGTTAAAAAGAATTTCAATTACAATCACTGTGAGTCTAAACAGCATATCTCTTTGTGCTCCAAAGCCAAAGAGGGGAACATATTTTTTCTTTGAACATAACATAATAGGATAGGAATAATATGATAAATATGTAGTTAACTGGTAGGCTGGTGAGTCAGCAGCAGGCATTTCTTCCCCCAAGGGGACATTGGGGAGAGGAATCAAACATTTTGTAACTTCGGAGCAGGTGACGGGCAAGTGACTTGGAGCAGTTGGAGGTTTGGTGGGCATGAATGATAAATTATGGAAGGCAAGGGAAAGAGCAGTGAAAGAAGAATAAGGAAGGGGTTTTTGGGGAAGGATGAATATGGGGAATGTTTACCTTGTTGGGAAGTTTAAGGAAGGGGGAATGTCAGGAAATAAATTGTAATAGCAAGGTTGATAGTTTTCATGTATTTATGTTTTTAAGAATACTAGATATTATCCTGTTCTAATAAATAAAGTGTTCTTTATGCTACCTAAAGCTGAGCCAGTAGTCTATGAATATTGAACTAATGTTAAAGCTGCCTCTCTTCCTTCCTCTCTTTTTCTTTCCATGTATATTTTCCTTCTTCTCTCTCTCTCTCACTCTGTATATATTTTTGTCTCCTGCTGTGCTTGGTGACATAAATCCTTGCAGAAGAGATGAAGGCTGTGGTTCTCAACCTTCATAACTGGCGTCCACTGAGCCCATATCCGTGAGGGAAAGCGTAATTGGATAAATGGCCAACTCAGCGCTTATCTGCCCTTATTACTGTGTGACACTGAGAGGCAGTGGCATGCACATATTAAAGAGAGAGAGAAATAGTGAGGATCTGTGGGTCCACAGGTCTTGAAAAACGTATCTACTGTGGCCTCCTTTTGAGAGATGAGGTCATCCAAGGCTGTCCTGATACACTGCAACAGTCCCTTGACAATAGTAAATTGTTCTTGCAGTCTATTGTGGAAAATGCTACCATCAAGCTAAGTATCTCTTCTCATCTTTTTGTTTCTATACACACACATCAAGACATTTAGACATAAGTAAAACCAATTTCTATTGTATAATTCAACACACTGCATTAAGCAAAATGAAGGCAATATTGTACCAGTCCTACCTGCATTCAGAGATGAATAACAGCGACAAGACCTTTGTACTAGCAATTCCATTCAAATGAGCATATGCTTAGTGACTTCCCAAGATACCAGGACCCAGGGGATGGCAAAAAACTGCATCTGTCAGCCCAGCTTTCAGAGCTAGTGAAAAAGAACTGTGCACCAATTATTGTAGCAAATTGGGCAAGAAGGAACATGTCACAGACATGCAAACGATGGCCAAATGTTATGGTTTCCGCGTTACTGCCTTTATATATTTTCTCCTTCTCTTTCAAACCCCTTGCCAATCATAGGAAAAACTAAAATACTGCATGCCAGTGAAGAGGAACAGCTGCGTCTATCAATAATATTTTACCCATAAATGTTTAAATGCTTTAAAATTAGTAACTTGCATTTCACATTCCTTTAAAATATATTATTAATATTTTGATTATAATCATTTTTATCTGACACATGCTTTCTGCAGCCTATCAGTGCACTGAACCACGTTGCTAAAAGTTAAACCCTGGTCAGATGAATAGAATAAATGTGTCTTCACTGCCCAATTAAAAGGGATGTAATAGTGCCATTTTTCGAGGTGTCCAGGAATGTGGATGAGTGGATAGAGACATTAAGGGTGAGAGTTAGTGCTTCGCTGACTGGTTGAGTCTTTTGGTAAAGGTGTTGTGGATGCAAGGGTCAGATTGGGACACCGAGCGAATGGTCTACATGGTAGCAACAGTTTCGACGGTGATAATTGCACGGCATAAGGTCAGGTTTCGTTCTCCACTGTGATGTTGAGTTGTGGTGGTGACGGGGGTTCCATTGAGGTTCGAAGTTGCCATACAAGGAGATGATTTTGTTACAGAAGAATTACAAGAGCTTGTTACAAAGTTCTTGAAAAGGGGTGATATTCCTTGAGGCGGCATGAAGCTCATTGAAATCTTTGCTGATGGCCAATATTTACTTGCTGCTGTTTGTGCCGGCATTGATTTGGGCTGAAAGATCTGTGCATTTATTGCTCTGGATATGTTGGTGGTAGTGTTTTAGGGTGAATTTGAAGATGTCTTTGTCCATGGTGTCTTGACTTGCTCTCCATTTGTGCTCTATTTGCTTGCTGTGGTGTTTCTTCATGCTGAGTTCCTCAGTGTACCAACAGGTCTGTGATTGGTTTCTTGCCGTTAGGTTGCACTTGAGGGGAGCTAGTGTAATGATCCAGTTGTTGAGGTTTTTGTGGGCTTTCATAAAGTTGCTTGTGTGTTTGGACCAGTGCACAAAGAGGGTAGAAGCCTGTCCTCTTCGGCGGGGGGGAATGGTTACCATCTGCAGAGGATGGGTCAGGTGGTCGAAGGCCTGTGGTGGTCAGGATTCCTATGCTGAAACTGATGAGGGCGTTGTCTGTTCAGGGCATTGTTGCTGGTTTGTTGACTATGATGTTGTTGATTGAAGAGATAATCGGGTTCAATAGGCATCTGGAAGTATGGCTGGTTCAATAATCTGGTGGGTGAGGTTGAGGTTGCCGAGGTTTACTAGTAGGGCCATAGAGTTTGGGTGGGTGTAGTCTTACAGGTGAAGGATAAGGTCTCTGTGGAGCATAAAGGTGCTGGCATTGATGACGAGCCAAAGTCTGCAATGTCGCTGGTGAAACTGGTGCTGGGTCCTTGCTTTCTGTACATGAGGATTCACCTATAGAGCGTGAGATGTTCCATGTAGATAGGTGGTGTGTCATGTAGGTGGTGCAGCTGATTTTGTCTTTGAATATGATCATGACTCTTCCTGCAGGCTTGTGCTGACAATCTTGCCTGGTGATCTTTTAGCTGGCATGTATGGCTGTAGTGATGTCCAGTGCAGAGGTTGGATTTAGCCATATTGCAGTGAGGAAGAGCAGGTATGGGGTGTGATCATTCATTCGGTCCCATATCCCTGTGGCATGTTTGGTAAGCAAGTGGGTGTTAAGGAGCATACATGGGAGTGTGGTGTGATGTGCAAGTGGTGGGTGGGCTGTGTAAGCCTGAGCATGTGGCTAGTGTGTGAGAGTGTGAGTGAGTGGGGTGCTGGGTGTTATTGGTGCAGAAGTGGTGGGTATAGGGCATGGAAACTGCATGAGAAGTTAGAGGAGACTCATGTTAATGCTCCCTCTGTGTTGCATGGTTTGATGTGGCAGCAAGCAGAAAGTCAAGTCTGAGGCTGAGAATGCAGCAGGGTAGCATTGGGTGGGGGGAGGTCCAGCGCAGACGGGTTCAGACGAGCTTGCCTTTGGCACACCTTTGGTCGTCCTTTAAAAATGGTTTTGGTTGGAAACCAGTGATGTAAAATCCTTTACAGATGTATGATGGAAAAGGCAGTGATGTCACATACTGTACAGCTGAATGATGGGAAATTAAGTCTTCTTGCTGGCTTCTTCTTTTAAAGATGGTTTTAGAGGGAAACCAGTAATGTCCCCTCCTGTGCAGATGCAAGATGGTAAAGACAGTGCTCATTGCCTCTGTAGATAGATGATGGGCAATGAAGTCCCCTTCAGGTGCTCACTTTGAAGCCTAGGAGGGAAGGAACATGTTTATCAGTAGCATTTAGAGGACAGGATTTTGCCAGGGACTGAGCTCCTGCAAACCTAAACTTGATTTCATAATCTTGGGAAATACCAGAAAGTTGTGCAAGGAGATGAACTAGCCCGTGGGTTGCTCTTAAAATGTGTCTGATGGGACTGGAGGGGTGATGTGGCAACTCTATATTGGACTTTCTACAACTTTCCACATTTCCCTTAAGCACTTGGACAAGGTAGAAAGTTTAAGAAGTAAAGCACTACAATAGAATAAAGAAAGACCCAAATGTTAATGAGCCCATATCTGGAGCAGAAGAATACTTTGGATTTATACTTGTAGGGACTCTGTCTTTGTGAGCAGTGACACTGGCCTCACCAACTCCCTCTAGTGGAAATAAGATAGTTAACCTGCTAGGAACTCTGGAGGAAAGTGTTTTTCTAGAACTTCTGTGGACCAGTTCTGGCTAGACAAGCCTTAGGAAGGGGTACCCCACACTTATGAAAAACACACAAGTGCTTTAAAAGTGTCCAGCAGGTCATGGTGCTAGAAAAGTGCAGGCAGGCAGTGTTGTCTGCCTTGAGAGACATGGAGTGCCTCCTCTGGGAAACACTGGGCCAATGAGACTGTTGAGGAGCTGAAGGGACTGAAGGACCTTTTCCAGTGCTCGCTCATCACAGGCAAAGCAGTTTATATGCTTAATACATATCCCAAGGGAAGGGCAGTACCCATTTAAGCATTCCAACAATTGCGTGGCATAGCACAAGGAAGAGGAACATACATGGGGAAGGGTGGCGCCTGGTAGAACCAGTACACATAGAAGTGCTTTGTGCTCCATCGTTCCTGACTCCCGGGCAAGCACAGTCTCCAGCAGAAATAAAAGCCCGGGGACCTCACTTAGGCTGCTGCATCAGCACCACTGTGTTCTACCTCCCTGATCCTCCACAGGAGAGAGTGAGCAGAGAGGATCAGAATAAGAGGAAGAGGAGTAAGCTCTCCTGCCCATCTTACAAAGTTGCATGTGCGGGTAGGGAAAGGGAGATCAGCTGACTCTTCCCTTCCAGTCAGCCGTAATTAGTGGGTGGGAAGCTGGTCTAGCCACACAGGCTCCCTCATGGCATAGTCCTTGCATAATTCTGTCTGGGGGAACCACGTGTATGGCAGGAGAACCCACTTAAAAAAATACTACTACACCAGTAGGTATGTTGATTTAAAAAGAAGAAATGCTTTAAAAAAGACTGATAAAGAAATGATTTGTTGCCCTGTTGCTTCTTCAAAGAGATCACAAGCAGGAGAATGTGCACCCCAGAAGGCACTAAGGCCTCTTTGGCATATTGGTTTTTGGTCCCTGTCATATTGGCGTGCACTGCTTGCCATGTTTTGCTTGTAGTTCCCCAGTAGGGCAGGGCCACTCCAGTGGCTTTACAGTTGTTCCCGGGTTAGTGCAGAAGTGCCGGTGGTGCACTATTAGTCCAAGAATTTCCTGCTTATTTGGGATACCAGAATACATAACCTGGGGAAACATATTCACATAATAAGGTGCTTCTGGAGCAGGGAGACTGCATGGGCCTTTGTTCGCGAATGTTGCTGTTGTTTTGCAAACTTAGGAAATGTAGAATAACACTGAAACTTTTCAATATTGAAAATTTTATTGATATCAGCATTTTGACAATTGAAAGTCTCACATTTATTGCTTTATGGCAATGAAAGTTGGGACTATTTTGATTGCAAGTGTAATGAGCAGTCTCCTCAAAACCAGTCCTGGGGGTTGCTTTACTCACACTGGGTTTGGTGCTAACCTGACTAGGGTTTTAAAAGCAAGGTTCTTTCCAGGTGTCACCTAACATTTACTTCTTCCAGCCAACCTTACTTGAAATTATTAGGTTCCTGTACCCACCCCAACTGATTTTCCTGCACAGAGAAGAACACACCTCACCATTTCCACGCCATTCTCTCCTCTCTGGGAGACATTTTCACACCTCTTTCACATTTAATTCTGGCCAAGACCAAGCTGGGAAGTTGCTAGAGAGCTAATGCAAAGTAGCCTTCAGCAGCTGCAGGCAGGCTAAAGGTGGTTATTCAAAAGTTACATTTCCCCTATATTAAAAAAAAAGCCAACCTTACCTTTAGATTGAATTGGTCAAGTTGCACATCTGGTACAGAATATAAGGTATAAGGTATAAGGTATTTATATTTTTGTAGTACTGTGGCATTCATATTTGCTCCTTGGCTTCCTCAGGGAAGAGGTGTGGCGCCGCTGCCAGGGCGACTAACACCGGACGCTGTGGCTCACGGTTCGATCCCCGGCTCCAGTGGCAGGGGTCTGCCCAGCACCATGTGACTCTGGGCAATAGCTCGCTTAATCTTCCCAACGGCCCCCGGCACCGGGATAACTCTGGGTAGCTATCCGCTTTACAAATACTGGATTTACATTTTTTAGGGGGCTTTACTCTTTTGGCAACTGCATTTGTATAATTGTGGTTTCTAGACCCAAGGGAGCATTCACTGGTCTGGTTTGACAACCCTGTCCCCTTGGTCTAGGGGACTCCTTTCAATTTATGAACTGGAGAAAACCAAAGCACCCTCATTATTCATATTGTTCCTGGGCACCATTCAGGTAACTGACTGCACACGTGTTAAAGCTGTCCTACGTATTGGGAATTTTAGGGGTTATGTTTGAGGTTTGGGAACAGACTAGAAGTGTTACATAATCTTCAAATACATTAATGTTGGTTGTGTAAAGAGTGTGTGAGATAGACATATATGTGCATGCTGGTATTTACCATATATATTGGTATTACTATTTATGTGTTGCAATTGATTGTGCCTGTATTGCTCATTTAGGGTATCTCGTTCATCTGCTCAGGGTATAGAAACAATGACCATCCAATACATTTCTAGATCATCAAGAAGCACTGTGGGCTTAACCCACTGGGGCATTCCATAGCCCATACTGCAGCATTTTGACCCATTTGCTATGGAGAAAGTATGTGGTCTTCTCTAACTTGGCACGTTTTGTGGAAAAGCTAGGTTTTGATTGCTTTTCTGAATGCTAGATGGTTACTGATCATTCTTTTCAACTTGTTCTTTAAAGTACCATACTTTGTAGGTTTGTATGGAGAGGGATTTTCCACCTATACCCTTTCTTCTGATAAGAGGGATAATTAGTAGTTCCTTCCTTTTAGTGTAGAGTTTGAATTTTAAATGATCTTCTTCTTTTGACAAGTAGCAAGAGCCAGGCCTTGAGTCCCTTTAATGACGTGACCATGACAGTGCAGCATTCTGGACTCCATATATTACTTTTGTTATCTGTTTTGTTAGCTCAATATAAAGTCTGTTGACATACTCTAGGCATCACTGTATTAAATCTGCTGAGGTTTGGTTCCACTGTGCTAAAATCTTTGTAAAGTACTCATGGTGCTAAATGTGTTTTTTCACATGGTTGATTTGATATTTCAGTGAATGTTATCAGTGATCACCCCTAGAATCTCTACTTTGTCAATGTGGTAAGCGAGGATCCAATCTTCACTGCCCAAACTGTATTTGGGCCATGCGTTTTCAAGATTGCACATAATAGAATTTTAGTTTTCAAAGGATTTAGGCCCATATTTCCAGACACTTTTCATCGGCTTCACATCACTTTTCTAACTCAAACATGACACAAAGTTTTTAGGTGGGATTTGCAATAGAATACAAATTCATTGGCATTGGATTGTAACCCACAGTAACCGAATTGGACAATGAACTACCTGGCATTAATTTGCGTCAAGGGAGTGTTGAATAGGTGGTGCATGGCTCGGTGTTGAATTGGTGGTGCATGGCTGTTTCCATACAACCACCGATGAGTTTTGATGCAAATCCCTATCTACAAAGAATTTTAGACGAGAATTTGAAACAGAATCCTGTGTTTCCTTGAGGCAGGTGTAACAAGGAGAAACGTTTTAATTTTTCCTTCTATTTTCCACTTAGTAAGCAGGCAGCATTGTACAGCACACTTACAAATTAGGAAAAGCCCTAAAGTATAGTTTTTATAGAAATGGTCCCCATTCAGTACAAAAATGATCTTTTAGACAATGCAGGCACCCTTATACTATGATGTCCGGGTGTAGGGGTGTCTGCATTGGTGCATGGCTGCCTAAAGTGCCCCAGGGCAGGAAGAGAACATAACAGCATCACATCTTAGTAGATATGGTGCTGTTCTGCTCTCTCCCATTCGCGCAAAGCAGTGTAGCAACTTTATTTGCTGCCCTGCATTGCATGACATCTATGCAAACTTGGGCCTAAGTTTCAAATGATTTTGGAGCATGCAGATGTATGCTTCATGTAATTTGATTTGACAGGCTTTCCAGTTTAAAAATGCTTACACAAAGAGTCATTCCTTCATGCAGCCATTCAGACACCAACTCACTTACCCATACAGTCACTACAAACACACTTACCCACCCATAGAACCACTCACACTGCCACTCATGCACCCATACAGCCCCTTACTCACCCACTCACTATCCAATACTGCCACTCACAGAGCATCTCACTCACCCATACAGCTACTCACAGACCCACTTATACACCCATACAGCTGCTTATAAACCTGAGCACAAGGATACATACAGTCACACAGCTACTCACTTAATATATGTTAGAAGTAGTATCACTCAGTAGTAGGGCACCTAATATACTAATTTAACTTTTGTAGTAGTTAGTATATATGTTTAATACTCCTACACTCTTAAAAACACTTACACTCCCTTGATGATGTCATCAGTAATGTCACGGATCATGTTATGAATAATGTAATATGATGGTCATAAGCAATGCATTACGGGGGCGTAAGGTAACGGGTATAGCTCAGGTAACTATAACTGCTGAATTTCAACAGTTTTGTACAAGTGAAATCTGAGCCGAACTATACCGTCCCTGTATATATATATATATATATATATATATATATATATATATATATATATATATATATATATATATATATATATATATATATATATATATATATATATATATATATATATATATAAATAAATAAATCACAAAGCACAGGTGCTCATGCCGGAAAACCTGCGACCCAAGAGAGGTGGTGCGCTGGCCGGTTGAGCCAGCCGGCAATTTGATACTTCCAAAACACCAGTAAAGCACGCTCTCAGGTGAAAGTAGGTAGATGCAAAAAAGGAGATTTATTGCTTCATAAATCTATTTGTTTTTATTTCTTCATAAAACAAATAGATTTATGAAGTAATAAATACTGGTGTATTGGAAATATTTCTATATATCTATATCTATATATATATATATATATTTACTGAAAAAACATACGTTTTAGGGGTGTTATAGTTAGCTGGACATTTCACTCGTACAAAACCATTGAAATGTCTCCGTTGTAGTTAGTTGTACTAAGTATAACTTGCGCACCTGCAATCCACTGCTGATGATGTCACATATTATATCATTCATGACATGGTCAGTGACATCACGGATGACATCACTGATGACATCATCCAGTGAATGTGGTTTGGTTCGATATTTAAATAAGTATTATATATATAGTGACGATATGGCAAGCATGAAAATAAATATCTAAAACTTGCACTAAATCAGGGTCTTCCTCGTCTTTTTCGTCACGTTGAAGGTGAGCCTCGTAGTATATATATATATATATATATATATATATATATGAGGCAGAAAACGTCTTGGCAGCAGTTTCAGCAAAAGACGAGATGAACCCAATGATGGTGCAATATTGTTTATTGTAGCCCAAACACCACACCGACCATTACGCGTTTCAGCCCGCGAAGGGCCTTGATCACATATATATATGTAGCAATCTGCATTGAGGACTGAGTGGATGTATAAGTGTCTGAATGGAGGATTTAGTTGCAATGTGATTGACTGTATTAGTGACTAATTTAAATTGTCTCACTAAATATATGGGATAGTGATTAAACTGTGTGAATACCTGTATCATTCTATCTCTTGTTGTGTAAACTACTACATAAAATGGTTACTAGCTGTGTGAAAGTCCATATTAGTTATTAATTAGTTAAGTATTTGTATGGGAAATTGAATGTGTGTTAAGACTGTATGTGGAAACAGTTGTTTGGGTGAGTGAATCTCTTAATCGGTGTGGTGATGAGTAAATATATTTCTCAATGATACATGTCCAACAAACTAGAAATATAAAAGGCAGTGTATGTGACAATTGTATATAAATAAGTATACATAAGACTCAGTGATTGTATGAGTGACTGTATCGAAAACTGTATACTTGTAATAGTGATTTTATACCACACTAAGTATGAGTTACTATCTATATGAATAAAGTGGTGTTTGTATAAGTGTGTAGCTTAGTAAATGTAAGTATGATCAATTGTTTGCATAAGTGAGTAGGATGACTGCATAAGTGAATAGGATGTGTGCTGGTGTATAATGTTGATGTAGGTGTATAAGTATATTTAATAGTGTTCTATTGATCTTTGTTAGCATGTATGAGTGAATCTATAGGTAAGTGTTAAGATGTGTGTGTAAATGTAGGAATCACTGAGTGGGTTTTTAGAAATTGGTATTGGTGTGTCAATAGTTTCAAATATGGTACGCCATATTTTATAATGAGTGTTGAAAGGTTATACTAGTGTATGATAAGATGTATCAGATTGTCACATGGATCATGTCATCAGTGATGTCATCAGTGATGTCATTTGAGATGTCATCAGTGATGTCACTGACCATGTCATGAATGATGTAATATGTGACATCATCAGCAGTGGATTGCAGGCACGCGAGTTATACTTAGTACAACTAACTATAACGGAGGAATTTCAATGGTTTTGTACGAGTGAAATGTCCAGCGAACTATAACATCCCTAAAACCTATGGGATTTTTTTCTGTGAATTTCTAAGGTTTTTTAAATGCTAATTCCTAACTATAACATGTCTGAAACCTATGGTTTTTTTCAGTGAGTTTAGAAGGTTTCGTAAATGACAATTTTTAAATGTATTAATTGTTATATTTATTTTTTTATACTGATTTACTACATTTTTTACACTATTTTTAGATATTTTATTTTTAAAATAACATTTTAATTACATTATACATTACATTACAAAATATACTTTATCAGAATGAATTACTTTAGTTTAAATACTTTGCAAATAGGCAATAGACTTTTAAGTACAGTAGTTACAGTTGTTGCAATGGGCAACGCAATTTCAAACACAATGCAACATTGAGCTGAATGGGAATTTCAAGTTAAATGCAATTAGTTACTTTATGGATTACTTTTCTAACCACAGGACTGGATCCTAGAGTCAGTCTTGGGACATCGCCTGTAAACAGTTGAGTAAAAGCGTTTTGGTTACAGTAGGGATTTTTAAGGAATATTATTGTTTTTAAAAGTTGACACTTAGAAACTTTTTCACATAGAATCACCAATGTTATCCTATGGGAGGAAATTCACTTAGCCGGTAAGTACTGTTGTTAATACTTTTTCTTACTCAGTGGTGGATCCTGGATCCAGCACTGCTACTTCTCCTGTAAACAGTTGAAAGAATGCGTTTAAGTCATACAGTCGATTTTTAAGGAAGACTTTTAGTTTGTGAAAATAGACACTTCGAAACTTTTTGGGTGAAAACCAGACAATGGATTCCTATGAAAGAAAATACAAGTTACTGGTAAGTATGGTTAGAATTACTTTTCATGGTCAGTGCTGGGCTAAAAGATGCAGCACTGGGTTCTCTCCTGATAACAGGTGAGTAAATCAGAATTCGTTGTTTGAATAATTTTAGGTGAATATTTTAAAGTTCCAAAACTCCACACTTAGAAGAATTTCCAAGTGAAACCAGTCAAAGTTAGCATATGGAAGGAAATTCACTTAGTACTGTTATCGTGACTTTTTCTTACTCAGTGGTGGATCTCTTGTAAACAGTTTAAAAAATGTGTTTAAGTCATACACGCGATTTTTAAGGAATATTTGTAGTTTGTGAAAGGACAGAAACTTTTCTGGTGAAAACCAGACAAGTTACTAGTAAGTATGGTTAGAATTACTTTTCAAGATCAGTACTGGCCTCAAAGATGCAGCACTGAGGTCTCTCCTGATGACAGGTGAGAAAATCAGGATTTGTTGTTCGGCTGATTTTAGGTGAATATTTTAAAATTTCAAAACTCCACACTTAGAAGAATTTCCAAGTGAAACCAGTCAAAGTTAGCCTATGGAAGGAAATTCACTTAGCAGGTAAGTACTGTTATTGTTACTTTGTCTTACTCAGTGGTGGAACTCTTGTAAACAGTTTAAAGAATGTGTTTAAGTCATACAGGCGATTTTTAAGGAATATTTGTAGTTTGTGAAAATAGACAGAAACTTTTCTGGTGAAAACCAGACAATGGATTCCTATGCAAGGAAATACAAGTTACTGGTAAGTACGGTTAGAATTACTTTTCAGGGTCAGTGCTGGGCTAAAAGATGCAGCATTTGGTTCTCTCCTGATAACAGGTGAGGTAATCGGAATTCGTTATTCAGATAATTTTAGGTGAATATTTTAAAGTTCCAAAAATTGACACTTAGAAACTTTTTCAGCAAAAAGCAGGCAATGATATCCTATGGAAGGAAATTCAAGTTACTGGTAAGTACTGTTAGAATTACTTTTCAGGATCAGTACTGGGCCTAAAGATGCAGCACTAAGGGTCTCTCCTGATAACAGGTGAGTAAATAGGAATTCGTAGTTTGGCTGATTTTACTTTGGTCCACTATATATAGAGCCACTATCCTATACCATCCCCTCCCTTCACCACTGTCTAAACGCGCCCTGTGTCTGTTTTAGTTTGGGAGATTAAGTCTGTTTGAATCCTCGGGGTCCCTGGGGTCCAAGTAGCCCACTAGCTACCTCCAGTACAGAGCTGCGTTGCAGAGAGGTGTAAAAAGGGGCACGGCCTGGGCAACCTCTCTGCAACGCAGTGCAGTTGCGCTTACTGGAAGCACCTGGTGGGATAGTTAGCCCACAGGGGTCCTCAGGATTGAAGGGGAATTATTTCCCCAAATTAAAACACGCCACAGGGTGTGTTTGCACATGTCACCTCAGGCTCCGTCCCCTCCCTTCGCCCCTTCTACCGAGGCACAAGATGGCTGCCAACACTTCCTGGTTTGGAGTGTTGACAGCCAATTAGCATGCAGCTCGTGCACGGCAGGGTCCGCGGATCCTCAGAGGCATAGATATATATGTACTGTTAAATGTGATTTTATCATAAACTACTGAACGGATTTACACCATATAAGCAAAAGGCACGAGTCTAAACCAAGGACTACCACTTTGCCAAATTTGGTGTAATTCCGTTTAGCCGTTCGGGCTGTAGCCGCGATGATGAGTACCTGTGGAAAATTGCATGGGGAACACACATTTTGGGACCCCCTTTTTTCTCAGCCTCCACTTCACGAATCATCCCAAGACTTTCAGGATAGGAGCGGACAAGAGAGCCCCACCAGTTTTGAAATTTTCGAGACGATTCGTCAACCGGTCGCCAAAGTTAATCCAAATGAGAATGTTCCAGATTTCCTATGGAAAATAGGTCCTAACTATAACTACCTACTGGCGACCGCCAGTAGGTTATCTATATATATCTATATCTATATCTATATTCACTGAAAAAACCATAGGTTATAGACCATATATAGTTAGGAATTAGCATTTACAAAACCTTATTTTACTCACACAAAACCATTGAAATTCCATATATAGTTAGTTGCACTAACTATATATCGCGCACCCGCAATCCACTGCTGATGATGTCACATATTACATCATTCATGACATGGTCAGTGACATCACTGATGACATCACTGATGACATCTCAAATGACGTCACTGATGACATCACTGATGACATCTCAAATGACATCACTGATGACATCATCTAGTGTCTGTGTGTTTTTGTAAAGTTTAAATACGTTTTACATATTGAAGAATGACTGGATGTATGGAAGACTGAGTGTGTGTGTGGCTGGCTGGGAGGTGTGTGACTCTGTGCATATCAATGTGTACTTGTATCAGTGATTGTATAAGAGAGTAAGTATGTGTTAGTATATGTGTGAAAAGTATGGTGTTCTGTGTTTAACTATAGATGAGGAAATCGAAGTGTGATTGATTCTTCACAGGACTGACTAGGTGTATGAGTGCATATGATAGTGTTCTAATAATAACTGACTGTATGTATGAGTAATTGTATGGGTGAATGAGTGAATGTGTGTGTAGACGTACGAATCAGTGAGTGCGTATGTAGTAACTGGTATTGGTGTGTCATGATGTCATCAGTGATGTCATTTGAGATGTCATCAGTGATGTCATTTCAGATGTCATTAGTGATGTCATCAGTGATGTCACTGAAGTATGGTGTTCTGTGTTTAACTGTATAGATGAAGAAATGGAAGTGTGATTGATTCTTTACAGGACTGACTTGGTGTGTGAGTAACTCCATGGATGAGTGGCAGTGTGTGACTGTCTGCATAGGTGTATGAGTGCATATGATAGTGTTGTAATAATAAGTGACTGTATGTATGAGTCATTGTATGGGTGAATGAGTGAATGTGTGTGTAGACGTAGGAATCAGTGAGTGCGTATGTAGTAACTGGTATTGGTGTGTCATGATGTCATCAGTGATGTCATTTGAGATGTCATCAGTGATGTCATCAGTGATGTCATTTGAGATGTCATCAATGATGTCATCAGTGATGTCACTGACCATGTCATGAATGATGTAATATGTGACATCATCAGCAGTGGATTGCGGGTGCGCGATATATAGTTAGTGCAACTAACTATATATGGAATTTCAATGGTTTTGTGTGAGTAAAATAAGGTTTTGTAAATGCTAATTCCTAACTATATATGGTCTATAACCTATGGTTTTTTCAGTGAATTTTCAAGGTTTTGTAAATGCTAATTCCTAACTATATATGGTCTATAACCTATGGTTTTTTCAGTGAATTTCATTGGTTTTTTAACAGCTAATATCTGTAGCTGTAAAATGTATTCTTCTTTAAATCCAAAAATATATTTTATATGTTTATGAATAATTTTTTTTTTAAATATTTTTTTTTCTTCGTTCCCGCTTCGCGAATCGGGAAGCTTCCCGTTAGCTGACCTTGATGCCGCGAAATAGACCGCGAGCCGGTAAACGTTTCTTTACCGCAAGTGCCGCGTTAGAAAACAACATCGTGACGCCTCCCGTCCGCATGACGTTTCACGTTGTCGCGTGATACGTCATATGACGTGCTACGTTAGCGAACTGGTACGCGAAGCGAGTCGCAAAGCGCAGGTTTCTGGAAGCAAACCGGGAGGCCCTGCAAAGCGCTTAACGTAAACACAGCAAGTCATGTGACTTGGTAATAACACTTTTCATTGGTTCATTTCACTTTTGGTTTCCTAATGATGTAAGACTAGGTCATATAATCTAAAATGAACACTTTTCATTGGTTGAGAACTCTTGTTTTTCCCAAATGATGAAAATCCCTCCTTCTTTCCTCACTCTGACTTTCATCATTGTGAGAGAAAGACCCTTTGTGATCACTGAGCAATGGCTTCTTTAGTAGCTTCAGCTGGTGCTTCCCCACCACCTCCACCACATCCAAGGAAGAGTGGACCACCTGCTCAAGTTATAATTCAGCAAGAAGAGGAAGAAGAGGAAGACGAGGAAGAGCAGGAAGAGAGGCAGTTTTTGCCTGAGGAACCCAGGACGTCTCACCGGAAAGAAAACTTCATTTGGCAATTTTTTAAAATTCCCAAAGGTCAGAAAAAAGTAAATGCAAGATACGTAACTTGCCTTATATGTCGAGATAGACTGTCCAGAGGAACCGAGAAAAAATACAGTTTCGGAAACTACACAATGCATCGCCATATGACTAGGTGGCATCCTAACAACTACAGTGCTGCACAGTTTCGGAACGACCTAGATAATCTCCCTATTATGGCCAGAAGATCTGTTGTACCGGAAGTAACGGGACCAGAGGGCAGGGAGATGGTGCCAAATATACAAATGAGATTTGGTGAAGTAAAACACATCTGCGTATTTTGCGATGGATTCATTTGCTACGGAGAAAGAAGCATCACTCTGATCAACAGAGCTATTGACTATCATATGCAAGTTTGTACGAAACGCCCAAAATAATAAATACTTTTTTTTTGTTTTGTTGCTCCTGTTGAGCCCTTTACAATGAATCGTTTTCATTGCCCCCTCCAAGAAAAACCCCAAAAAATATAAAACTGTTCAGAAAAATTCAAAAAAAGTAAACAAATGTTCTGAAAAATAATAAAAAAAATATAAAACAACAAAAACAATAAAAAAAAAAAGTTCTTTTCAGAACTACCTCCCCATTATTAAAAAATTGGTACAATATTTGGAACTGTGCCAACCTCTATTTCTCTTAGTTCGCTTCCCAGTTCGCTCGCCGGTACGCGAACCGGAAGCGAACCAAAAACAGTAAGTATAAGGGAAGGAAACAGAGACTTATGTTAAAAGAAAGACAGCTATAGGGGAGTAAACTAGAGATACTATTACCCGTAATCCACTGCTGATGATGTCACATATTACATCATTCATGACATGCTCAGTGACATCATCAGCAGAGGATTGCGGGTTTTTTGACAACGTGCCTTATCCACGGTTTAATAACGCTGCCTTTTGCTTTATATAACTTTTCAAATTGTATGAAATATATACCAATAGGTCGTTATGAACCTTTAGGTAGTGCTTTTCTTCATGAGGTCTGGTCGCTTCCATACACATACAGATGTTTCAAAGATGATCAAGAAGTTTATCTGAATGGAGAGGAATGCACTGAGACGCCAGATCATTCACTAATGTGTAGGCACATACAGTTACACGGTTCATGCAACAAACACCGAACAAATATGGCTTGCGTGTTGCAAGGCACGCCAGTTCCTGCTATCATCCCCACGTTCAAGTTGTTGGAAAATGGTAGTTATTTGATGCTCAATAATGAAGATTGTTCTGAGTTAATTAAAAGTATTCCTTTTATGGTAACAGTAAGTGAACGGGTTATTTGCTGCAGAAATGTTCTATTTCCTCCCACACATGAACATAGGGAGTTTTCAATCTGGCCACAAATACCAACCTTGGGAGAGATTTCAACGGCATGGCAAGAATAAGAGCTCTTTTGTCTCAGAGAGAGGTGGCCTTGAGTTCGGCCCGTGAAACTTTCGTGCTTCACATAGCGAACACCCGTACAGAGGTGCAGACCCTTCTCAATTCAGATTTGCCTTTCAATTTCAGCAAGATGGTTCGGACTATCTTTAACACATCCTCCACAAAGGCCCTGGCGCACTTTTTTAAAGTTGTTACCAGTGGTCTCGTGACTTCATTTGAGAAAATCTTTGGAGTCATCCCTGCTTTCTTTCATTCTATTTTCTCCACTCTGCTTCGTGGATTGGCATTTTTACTTGCATTACCAGCGGACGCTCTTGTGCTTTTTTACATTTTTAAATATGGATGTCCCTCCTATGCAACCTCCCACCCTGCAGCTGCTGACACTGTTCCGCAATCGCATGCTAGAATATTATGGCACAATGCCGTTGGCGATATTAAGCACGGCATATGGATTATCTTTTCGATTCTCCTACTTCACCTGTGTCCAGCCTGTATTTCACTGCCTGACCTGGGATTTCGATTGGGCCATTGATTTGTGTCTCTGCGGACCGGTTTCTCCTGACGTCGACTTTAATCAGCTGATGACTCCTATCATTACTCACGAGTTGGTTTGTCCTGGCGAAAGGATTATGGCTGTGGCATTGATGCATGGACTACTTGGTCCATGGAATTTACTGGCGGCAGCACAGTCTTTCTTGGAACAGAGCTTTCTTGAAAACCCACCGAGCTGTCCTCTGATGGTGATAGAGGATCCGGTGCTGGGAGAGCACGTATGTTCTTTTCCGCTTTTAAATTGGATGGCTGAACTGTTTTCGGATGAAGACGGTGACTTCCTATTGGAGGCTGTTGCAGCTTATTTTGCATACACAGTTATGTCATAGACCTTTTTCATGTTTGATATGCTGAGTACTAGCATTTCATTGACAATTCATTGACTTATTTGTCAAGTTTTTATTATTTACCTTGCCTATTGGCTTAAGACTCGATAAAGTACTTGGCTGTTTTATTTTTCTTTAGCATTAAATTTTCCTAGTTTTTAATGCTTTACCTTGCGGACCGTCCACATATAAACTTGCAATCTGCTCTCATGAGATGGCACTTCTATTATCTTATTCAGTTCGTTTCCGGATCATGGGGAGGTGTCATCTAGGTCCTGGATATCTTTACACCGTGTTAAGTTAGCATGGGCTCATTACCGGTTTAAACGCCATTTTTCCTTTTTTGCAACTTCTGCACACGACACTTAGTTGTTGCTTTAGCTTTCCACCTAGTAGTTCATTGTGGTTTACATGAGAATAATATGTTATTGCTCTACTATCTGCTTTGCTTGTTAAACTATATCTGTACAGCGAGTGCTAAAGTTTCAAGAACAACACAATACAGAATTGTTATGAGGTCTGATCTCCACGACTTCATACTCATAACATAAGTGCAACTTCTGCCAATTCTGGGCATGAGGCGGGTTTTATATTGCTTTGCCGAACACACATACACAACAGTTGATGCGGTTCACATGAAGAGAGAGCTGGTGTATGCTGATGTGATTCCTTCAAATCTAAGACACTAAAGTATGGGCACGCCCTAAACCAACAAAAAGAGACCTTCTTAGCAAATAATATAATATGTGTATTAGGGAGGGTGAGATATAAGCAGCCGCGGGCCGTGGAGGGAGTTACGGTGAGGCAGGGAGGCGGGGAGGGTGAGAAGCAGGGTGGAGCCCTCTCTACCCTGCCCCTCCCCCTCCCCGCCTCCCTGCCCCACCGTAACTCCCTCCACGGCCCGCGGCTGCTTATAAGTGTTGCTAACTCTTATTCATTTACAGCATGTTAACATACTGTCACCATTCGCTTTTTATGTACTAGTAACTATGCTGGTAATTTTGCTACTGATAATATGTGTACTTGTATTCTCCACCCTGCTTCTCCCCCTCCCCGCCTCCCTGCCTCACCGTAACTCCCTCCACGGCCCGCGGCTGCTTATAAGTGTTGCTAACTCTTATTCATTTACAGCATGTTAACATACTATCACCATTCGCTTTTTATGTACTAGTAACTATGCTGGTAATTTTGCTACTGATAATATGTGTACTTGTATTATCTAAGATACTACGCCTGAGAAGACGGCATTAGTAAATAAACATTTCAAATACACATGTGTTCTTCTTAACTCCATGTTCTGGTTTCTAAGAAATATATAACGACCGACTGTTCATGAGTTCCACGTATCCTGAGGTACTATAAGTTCATATTCTGGATTGTCTAAACATTGAGAGTTTGTTATATCCAATGTGACACTGTACCTAGCTTGCTAAGGGGTTTTTGATTACTAACGTAAGTTTTGGGACACCCTAATTCGCCGAGGTTCCAATCCTCTGTCCACAGTTCTGTGTGAGAACAGAAACCCTGCGACAGGGGCACCCCCGACCCTTGCTGGAGCTTCATCACACTTGCGATACAACTCCAGCAATGCGCCACCTTTACGGCACAGATACATCACGCATCTGTGCTGTTTTTGTCCCATGATGCGCCGCATTGTAAATGCAGCACACCATAGGTGACGGAACAGCGGCACAGAATGACTAACACATCCCTGGTGATGCGCCAGTCATCATAAATGTATCCCTATGCTTCTTATCTTGTTAGAGATGAACCGCCATATGCATCATCAAAGTTTTTTGCATTTCCTAAATAGCGAACTTTAAGGAATAAATAGCGATTCTTTACCATTCCTAGTTTGCGATTAGCTATTTGCTAATTACAAATTACCCATTCATTTCCTTCATTTCCATAGGGCGGTTGGACTCACTTTTAGCTCGAACGGCTGAATGGATTTCCACGAAACTTGGCAAAATTGTAGGGACTGGTAGCCCGATGTGCCTTTGCTATGTCTCAAGATATATGCTCCAGTGGATTTTACGAAAATTAACTTTGAAAAATATATATTGGGCTACATTGGCCTATATATATGTTGGAGCCCAAATGTAGCCCAATGTAGCCCAATGAAGCCCAATGTAGCCCAATGTAGCCCAAAGATGGCCGCCAGACACACAAAAAAACAAATGTAGCCCAAATATCAGCCAGATGTAGCCCAACTATAGCCCAGTGACAGAATGACCAATCAGCTTCGCAAACCTCCGTTACGCGAAGCGGAGCGCTGTTACAGATATATATCTTTTTTTGAACGTTAATTTCTCAAAATCCACTGGAGCACATATATTGAGACCTAGCAAAGGCACATCGAGCTACCAGTCCCTAATATTTTGCCAAGTTTCGTGCAAATCCATTCAGCCGTTCGATTATTATTATTATTATTTTTTTTGCCCCGCGGGGCCCTTTTAAAACCTCCACATCAAACCTAGGGGGTCAGCGAGGATCTACTATGCCCCCTTATGGTTATTTCCCCCTTTGTTTTGGCCTCCTCTTGTCTCTCGATCCTACCGAGAGACAAGATGGCGGCCGCTACGGACTTTTTGGAATGTTGACAGACGCCAGAGAACCAATCAGCTTCGCTTCACAAAGCTCCGTTGCGCGAAAAGTACGCGTCCTGGGACGCTGCCCGGTCCGCTGTTACAGATATATATCTTTTTTTAAACGTTAATTTCTCAAAATCCACTGGAGCACATATATTGAGACCTACAAAAGGCACATCGGGCTACCAGTCCCTACAATTTTGCCAAGTTTCGTGCAAATCCATTCAGCCGTTCGGGCTAAAAGTGAGCCAACCGCCCTATGGAAAACTCAATGTTAAAAACACGTTTTGGGACCCCCCTTTTTTCTCGGCCCCCCCTTGACGAACCCCCCCAAATTTTCAAGGGCTGCTCAGAAACAAAATGTGCCATTTTCCTGAAAATTTCAGCCAATTCCGTCCACAAACGCCAAAGTTATTAGACATAGAATTTTCAAAAATCCCATAGAGAAAAAATCCTAACTATATATACCTACTGGCGACCGCCAGTAGGTAATATAAATATTAAAGCTCCTGTACCCCACATACGACAAGCACTCGGACACCAGCTGCTCTTCAAAAGCCTTTATTGGTATGCACCAACATCGCACACCGATGTAATTATCAGCAGTTCACTGCCGTTAAGCCTGACGCGTTTCAGAGTGTCATTCCTCCTTCTTCAGAGGCTGCGGCAGTATAACATTTCTAATGATCACCACACCCACTGTTTAAATGCGTTGATGCACTTCCTGGATGGAATGCTCCGCCTTGATTGTTGCAGGGCATTGTGGGCAATGTAGTGCTATTGCGATGTTAGATGCTGTAAGTTTAAAAGCCCTCCATGAGCCTCGATGTGCATTGGTGCCTAATCCTTTGCTGCCGCCCCACGATGTTGGTTCAGTGAATCTGAAAACCTCGTGGCCTCCTCAGATCAAGGGTGGTGCCTCTCCACGGCCGGGAGCCCCGCGTAAATATTCAAGCTCCAGTACCCTACGTGTGAGAAGCACTCGGACACCAACTGCTCTTTAAAAGCCTTTATTGGTATGCACCAACATCGCACACCAATGTAATTATCAACAGTTCACAGCTGTTAAGCCTGATGCATTTCAGAGTGTCATTCCTCCTTCTTCAGAGGCTGCGGCAGTATAACATTTCTAATGATCACCACATTAGGCAACGAGAGGTACAAAGTTTCCCAGCAAAATAGAGAAGGTAAAAACTAAGAATACCTAGCGTGTAAGAAGAGAGGGAGGGGAGAGGGGAAAGGGGGATCCCCTTTTCGGAACTAAAACCCTCACACACCCAGCAAGCTAGGTGTCATGCTTCATCATATGGGTTTTGCTCCTCATCAGACTGGCGCTGCAATGCCTGACGGGCACCCGCGAAGGGGCTCCTTCCCGGTATCTTTTGTTCCTGCCATTTTTTGCAGGTGGGTATGAGGGTTGTGTAGTGGTGTAGTCGTGATAAGTGAGTGAAGTTAAAAAAGGTTAGGTAATCCACTAATTAATTTAATATTGTGGTTAACTACCTTATTTAAAGAGAAGTAGTGAGGGAGAAATACACACTGGTGCTATGGTCCAGTAGTGTATCTGCTACCCAGAGGTCGACATGTTTCATGCATATGTTGCAATTCGTCAGGACCTAGAAGGTGAAAAATAGTACTACACAAAGAGGGCGGGGCTATACAACCTTTTTTTGGGAATTAAGTATGCACGCAGGCCACTCGGTCCTGCCCTCTTTGGTGCGACCTAAAAAGGATGACAGAAAACATGAGGAGTGGTGATACTACTCACTTACTGTATTACTCAGGTCGCATACATGCTAGGTACAGAGGAGGTAGTGCACACAAACAGTAATGTCTCAGAGATAACATAGTCTGGTGGTGCGAGAGAGATTAAAATTATAAACAAAGTAATAAAGAAAAATGTAACTAAAAGAAAACGCTCAGTAGTGTTCTAAGAAAAGGCAACTGGTGGTAGTAGTCTATACAAGTAAAAACAAAACACTGCTCACCCTAATTAGGACTCTAAAATGCTTCCACTGTCAACTCCCATGTGAAAGGCACCTCAGCGTAGGCACCTTGGAAAGAAGAAGGAGAGAAAGGGGGACTAGATTTTAAGATGCCCAGCGGGACCCCCTGAGCAGGCCTAGGGGGTCAGGGTGCTTCTACCCTGCCCCCTTTTTGAGTTCTACACTTTTTTTCCTGCTTTCTTGTGCCTCAGTCTACTGAGGCACAAGATGGCTGCCATCCATTTCTGTTTT
Source organism: Lissotriton helveticus (assembly GCF_964261635.1). Classification (NCBI taxonomy): domain Eukaryota; kingdom Metazoa; phylum Chordata; class Amphibia; order Caudata; family Salamandridae; genus Lissotriton; species Lissotriton helveticus. Next base: position 1,086,308,736 of record NC_136061.1, on the reverse strand, counting down.
GGAGTGTTGACAGACAGTGGCAGCCAATCAGCATGAAGCTCGTGCACGGCAAGGTGCGCGCACGGTGCGCGCACGGTGCGCGCACGGTGCGCGCTTATAGATATATAATTGATTTCAACTTTAATTTTCTCAGGAACTACTGGAAGGATTTACACTATTGAACCGAACGCGTGATCTGCGTACCAGACTCTACCATTTTGCCAAGTTTGGTGTAATTCCGTTCAGCGGTTCGGGCTGTAGCCATGTCTAAAGGTCCTATGGAAATTAACATGGGGAAAATATGTTTTGGGACCCCCCTTTTTTCTCGGCCCCCGCTTGATGAATCAACCCGAGACTTTCGGGGAAGGAGCGCAGCGGAGCTGGCCAAAAGTTTGGAAAATTACAAGCAAATTCCTCAATCGGCGCCAAAGTTATTCCCAATAGAATGTTGCGGATTTCCTATGGAAACTAGGTCCTAACTATAAGGTAGTTATGCTGTTAAGTGTTTTTTGTGTTACAAATAACTTTAGCACCATTTGAGTAATCTCCCTAAAACATTCCAAAACATTTTGGGGTGGTCCGGCAAGCGGATGTAAATCTGTTCAATAGGTTTTAAGAATCTGGATGGTTGGCTCTTTGAGAGTCTCTAGAGACTCGTGCAGAAGCTACAATTTAAAAATAGAGACTTTTGTGGGTTTGAAAAAAAAATGGTGGCCCCTCACCTGAGGCCAATAATGGGCCCAGGAGCCCTGGCCCCCGGAGCCAGCTTATTAGCTATGTGTCAGAGAGCCCAACCCAAGGATGTAGCAGTTTCCCTGCTCAGACCAGCACGGGCAGGGAACCCTGTGTTTGCTCTTACATGGCTGGAGCATTTTTGAATTTCCTGCCAAGTGGCAGCAAACACCAAATCCGCTCACAGCGGGCAGAAGCTTTGAAATTACTACACTCACTGGGAGCGGACTTTTGATCTTTTTCCCTGCCCGATCCAGTCAAAATATTGCTGCAGTCCAAAGGGAGCAGCATTAGGAACTGATGCCTAAGGACGGGAGCAATGTCAGGTCCCGCTATATATGGGGAGCCAGCTGGGTCACAGGGTTCTTGGGGCTTCCCACGCAGCACCAATAAGAGTATGATGGGTGCCCTGGGTGGGCACCAAGGCCCCCATCTTTAAGTGAGAAGGACCCTGGGTGTGGGGTCTCTGAGGACATAATTGGCCCGGGAGGTAGGGCTGCATGCTCCCTTCCCCCTAAAAATCACATTGGGCCCCAGGGTATGGGGTCCCGGGGCTGATATTGGCCAAGGTGGAGGGGCCACGTGCCTCCCTCCCCCTGCAAATTGTGCCAGGCCCCGGGGGTTCAGGTTCCCAGGTCTGATAATTGCTCATTGAGGGGGGCCACGGGACCCCTTCCCCTTAAAAAAATACAGGGCCCTAGGGGCATAGGGTCCCCAGTGCCCTAAAGAGGCTCGGGGAAGGGGTCCACAAAGCTCCCTCTCCATCTTAATATATATGTGTGGCCATGACCAATGGGGTCCCCAAGGCCTCAAGTGGCTCGGGTGGGGGCAGCATGGCCTCCCATTTCTTTTTAGAAATGGCCCTGGGGGATGGGTTCTCCAGGGTCTAGCAAGGTGTGGGAAGGGGGGACCACCAGCCCCCCTCCCTCTATTTGGAAAAGTGGCCCTGGGAGATGGGTCCCCAGGGCCGATAAGGGCTCAGGGATGAGGACCACACAGCCCCCTCCCCTTTATTTTTAGAAGTGCCCCTGGGGAATTGGGTGCCCGGTGCCTTACAAGGTTCAGAGAGGAGTCCACTCGGCCTCTCTCCCCTTTTAACATATATTTATGGCCCTAGGGATGGGGTCCCCAGGGCCTATAGAGTCTCGGGGAGGCCCCATTGTCGAGGGGAATCAAAGGCAGCTGTGGCCTCCCTCCCCTTTCAATGATTATGTACTGGGGGATGGGGTCCCCAAGGCCTTAAAAAGCTTGGAATACAATAAAAAAAGCATATTTATATATTTAGCTAGCTGGTCATAAAGTCGTTGTTGGGTCTCCAATTCAGATTTACTCTTCGGAAAATATGCCATTTTAACGTTGGTGAAACAGAGTCAAACTCTACAGTGTCATATAATAACAATCTTAAAACTTTCGTCCAGACCCTGTAAAATTACTTCCGTGAACAGCAGGCCGGAATAAATATGAAGGAGGGGGTACACTAGTGCTTAATTTGTGCCGGTGTTTTCCGGTGCTAAGCAGCGGCACCTATTTTTCAGAGTCTATAGAATTGAGAGCAATGGGTATGCTCCAGAGCTTGAGGAGTGTTGCAGGTGCCAACTTTTTCATAGTGAAATTTCGTTCATTGTTTGAGGCTCGATCGGAGTCAGTCAGCTGCGGAGCAAGGAGTTAAGCGGTGAGCGTGGCTGTAGTCGGAGGCACCTTCAAGGCTCTGCAGGGAAAGTAAGGCCTTGGCGCAAATGGAACAGTTAAGCCTTGGTGCGAATCGACTTCCGGGGCACTCCTGGCAGCAGGAGAGCTGGTTGGTTGTCCCATCCAAGCCCCCGGCCATGAAGGAGAGGAAGTGGCAGAGGAAACCATTGTGAATCCTCTAAAACTTCTTGTGAGCGAGAAAGCGCTGGTAAATGGTCAATGCAGTTGGAGGTGAGAAATTTGAGACAAACAATGTGAGTACCAGAAATGGATACACCCTAAGAACTAAAAAACTTCTGATGATCAGTCTTCATTGTAAAATGGGGTCCATATTAAAATTATATACATTTTCAGTTTTCCCCAAGGTGACACATTGAAACTTCTTTGCTAACAAACGTGCAGATTGCAGCTGGGGATTATTTATGGTAGAAATATAAACAACTGTGATTACCACAGAGTCAAATGCCACATTTTGTTTACGCAGTAGGACAAAATGTCGCAAAGAGGCAGGGATGGAGAAGAGTGTTGGGAGCTAGGGGAGCGTGTATACTTGAGCGAAAGGGAAAAAAGTCCTCTTGCTAGATCGTTACTAATACAGAATTAGTCTCTTCCAAGAGCCTGGAGTTCCCCCTAAAAATCTGTTTCTGAATATTTTAAAAGGAAAAAGGGCCAGTCCAAGCCCAGCGTTTCTAACTGACACCCCCAGCTGGTTATTCTGATCATTCTCTGAAGGGGCAGTTTGCCCTCAGGCCCCATGTGGTGCGTGCTCTATCAGAGTCAGTGCTTGGTGCTGGCGGAGGCAAATGTTGCGTGCCGAGGATGCCAGGCTACCTTTCCTTTCACTATCACTTATACTCTGTGCACTAGGAGGCGGTGCAGGACCCGCGCTTCACAGAACAATGCTGTGAGTGCACAGCCACCACAGGAACGTGCATCCCACAGAGAGCAGAGTTACACTCTGGAACAAGCTCCACACAGGCACAGCCCCCCCCCCCCCCTCAATCACACTCTTAACTTACAGGTTCCGTGATTCGTCTGCGAGGAGCCGTCACAGAGTTGTTATGATTCTGTTGTGGTGACAGGGAGGGATGTATGTGTCTCCATATGTCAAAGGACATAACAAAGCATTTATTTAGGATTTTACTTGCAGGGATTGATCTAATGACTACTTTTCTTAGTTTCGAATTAACCAGGAGCCTTTTCTGCTTTGCACTAGGGCCCATGATACACTGGCTACGCTGTTGGAACAAATTGTTCTCAAATCAAATCTTGGCTTCCCATTCCAAAAAGATATTACCCTGATCAAGCTACTCCACCTCTGTGTCCCACTTCTGTGTGCCATGGTCAGGATTCATACACTTTGCTCTCCTGCTGTACCATTTTGCACCGACATTTGCACTTCTACCTGATATGCTAGAACAGCTTTTTACTGAATGATGTGTGAAAATTTAAGTTTGCAATGGTTAACAGGTTCAAAGGTATCGATTACACAGTGGGCAATCTATAGAAATGTTAGCGGAAAACTCTATTGCATCAGTACCAAACTGCATAATTTGGACCCAGTAGTTCTTCAAAACAGCTTGCATTCTAATTTTAGTGCTATATTACCAACGTTCTTTTACAAAACACCCAAGAACAGAAGAATGACCAATCGTGGAAAGAGAAAGAAAGTTGAACACATTGTTTTGAAACCTTACAAGCTATTCACCAGATTCATCAATGTCCCGATTTGCAAGTCCTTAATAGCGATTATTAAGGAATCGCTATTAAGGACTCGCAAAACGGGAGTCATGTAGAAATCGCAATATTATTTGCGATTTCTACAGTTTCCTTATTTGCGATTAGCAAATTGCTAATCGCAAATAAGGAATGACTCCCCATTCATTCCTATGCGCCTAAAAGCCCATAGGAATGAATGGGGAGTCATTCCTTATTTGCGATTAGCAATTTGCTAATCGCAAATAAGGATGCGATTTCAAGGGTGCCAGGGGTGTCCAAAGGACACCATGTAGCACACCTGAAATGTCAATGTAGACTGATGTTGCGCACACACATGTCCTTTGGACATGTGTGTGTGTAACATACAAGTTAGAAAAATGCACTAAAGTGCATTTTTCTAAGTTTTCGTTATTTACCACGAAGTCAGACTTCGCAGTAAATAGCGGCCAGAAATAGCGAATTCGCAATTTAAAAATGGTTAATGAATTGCATTTAAGGAATCTCAAATAGAGATTCCTTAAATGCAATTCCTCGCAATTTAGCGATTTTGCAATTACCGATTTTTGCATTTGGGATGATGAATCCCAAATGCAAAAATTGCGCTCGCAAAGGGCCAGATTCTTAGAATCTGGCCCTTTGCGAGCCCATTTTTCACTGATGAATCTGGATGTGTGTTCCTTTAAAAAATACACAATGCATTGGCTGAATAAAGTGACAAAGACGGAGAACAGTTTGCGCATATTAGGCAAAAACTAAGTTAATATACTAGCCATGTCAATAAATACAAACTTAGGCATGACTTCACAGCGGGCTTGACATAGACAATCATAAGCACTACCTTTTTGTAATCATTGAGACCGCAACTCAGCACTTTAAACAATATATTTATAAAAACTGAATATAGACATTAATATTTCATCAATAAAAGCGTTGGTGCCGTATCTAGTCGTTAATATTTGCTAAGGATTAGAGTGTTTCAAGAAAGAAACACACCAAGTTTTGTGTTTACATCCTGGCAGCCGCACCAGCCTCCATCACCGCTGACTACTCCTCGACGGTAGGTTGGCAGTAACTTATCCATCAAACAATCTTCCCATACAACTTGACCTTCGGTTATACACAGAACGAGGCGAACCGCAGCCTCGTTCCTATATATAATATTATGTTATGTTATATTGATTTGTGTAGTGCACTAATCACTCAAGAGGGTATCCAGGTGCTTGGATAGGTATGTAGGTGTCAGGCCTCCAAGGTGCTTATGTGAAGAGCCAGCGCTTCAGCTTCTTGCGGAACTCAAGAGGTGAGGAGGCAGCTCTGATGTGTTGAGGCTTATGGGTGTGGGTGGAGCTAATAAATGAAACGAGTGGAGCCCCTGGAGGAAGCAGGAGGGGCCTGGGGAAGTGGGTGTGGCCTCCTAAAAAATGTGATCACCTGCTCTAAATAGTTTACAATCTAAGCACTGGGGTACACAACAACATTTCAAACAGTCACAGGAGAAGGGATAGCTTGAGGGTGAAACATGCTTGGTTCCGGGCAAAAAACATGATTGAAAAAGAGCACTTTTGAATATTTCCACCTTGAAAGTCCACTGACTGGAGTTCGACATTGTCAATGGAATACAGTGAATCCCCAAAAATGTTACAATTTACCTATATTTTAAGGGAAGGCCCACAATGCCTGAATGCAAGCCCTCTTCGTGTTTCCAGGCCAATACTGTTTCTTCTGCGGTTCCAAATGGCTCATAGAAAGCCCAAACATCGTGTAATTTTAGGGCAAAAAATGTGAGGTAACCCAATTACTAAACAGTATTACAAGATCTATGCAATTAGACTGATGCGTTATTATTCTGGTAATATCGCGTGGCGCTATGTAGTACTGTGAGATATTTGCCCCAAGAAAAGACCCATGAAAACCAGACGTAAATATAAATAGAAACCTGGGAGTTAATAATGTTCCCCGCGCTAACATTAACCGTGCTTCCGAGAAGCGAAACGTTTATGTTGAAGGAAACCAACGTGGTAATCACATTGTTTAAGATATTAATATTGAGCTGCAGCCCGTAGCCCACTCGAACAAATTAACAATACGTTTTCCTGGGTTGAAAAACAACAGATTAGTGGATGCAATTAAACTGTCATCTGTTAAATGTTTACAATGAAACCCGTTAAAAGGAAGAGCCACAACATCGTCTCGCCTATCCCTCTATTCTCCTTTTTTGTATTATTCGCAGCAAGTAACCAGCAATCAGATTTCTGTTCGTGTTCCCAAACGAGAACAAATGTAAGTATCTAAGCACGTTTGCCATATACATCACTTTCCTTCGCCTTCGAACTGGTTTTAAGCCGCCATTTCTGTTATTAAGCGATTGTCGGTGTGCTAATTATGCAAGCCATTATGCGCCATGATGACTTGTAATTGGTTGATGTGAACTGTAACCTGAGACATGCAATTATGAGCTCTGCTGGTGCAAAAACGCTTTCTAAAGCTATATTCGCGTATTTATTTATCAAAATACAAACTGGTCTCATTCATAGATTCCTGGGGGCATATTAATTGGCTCCACAGGAAGCCTGCATGTTGCAGTTACTCTTGTAGATGGCGGATGCACATTTTAGGATTTAATTTTTTTTAAAAAAAATGGTATGGAAAAATTGCACATCCCTCTGGTACAATTGTGAGAATGCTCGTGTTAGGCATTGGTTGAAAATGTGCCTAAAGCTGGGAAGCTTCTTGTAAGAGACAATCATTTACAACATGTGTGAGATGGAGCTAGCCAAGTGAAAGCGTAGGGAAAACATTATTTTTCAGGGATATTTTGCTAAGAGGCGCTGGGGCCTTTTTATAAGCTCCTTGCGCCACTGGTGTGTCACTTTTTGTGACGCACTGCTGGAGCAACCTCCTGCCGCATATTTACAAGGACGGACATGTAAACCCCCCTACGTGGCTTTTCCTGTCCTTGTAAATATGGCCACTTCTCATGCAACACTTTGTGTGAAAGGTGTGTGACATGGGTGTTGCTGTGGGTGTTTCCACGCACAGCCGCGGCCCGTGGAGGGAGTTGCGGTGGGGCAAAAGGTGGGGCAGGGGAGGGGCAGGGTGGGGGATGCTAAAAACCAGAGTATGGATAATTGTAGGTAAGTAAACATTTATTAATTACATTGTTTACTTACCTCCAATTATCCATACTCCGGTTTTTAGCATCCCCACCCTGTCCCTCCCCGGCCCCGCCTTTCGCCCCACTGCAACTCCCTCCACGGGCCGCGGCTGCCCACGCAACACCCATGTATTCTGCCGCCTTTCCAGATTTACGAGAATTTGTAAACCTGGAAATGCATCAGAATGCTATGTCACCCCAGGGGTGGTGTAGCGAGGCACAACGAGGAGAAATGTTTTGTTTTCATTTATCCTCGGTTTTTTCCTCTTTCCAGGGGTGCTGGATTCTGTCGCACATAAAGGAAGAGGAAATTACCTCTTTTTTTTGTTGTTATTGTTTTTGTGCCGGAAGGTACCCCTTCCTGCACAGAAACAATCTGCCGACAACGCAGGCACCCTTGCACCATGGCGCAAGGTGCTGCATGGCAGCTGATTGTGTGCCAATGCAGGGGAACACCCAGGGATGCGTCATATTGTTGTAAATATGATGTATCTCTGTGCTTTGAAAGTGCTGCTGGGTGGCGCAGCCAAAGGGCTTGCGGTGCAGCGCTGCAGTACTTTCTTGTAAATAAGCCCCGCTGTATACAGGTTGCACCTGCCATCAAAAGTTTGTAATTACAGTAAGATAATTCTGTTTAATGTCATGCTCCCATCTGTGAGAAGGTATTATGACACATTTCCAGGAGAAAATGAGCACGCTCAGCATGATGGTAAACTGTTTACTGTCACGGTTTCAATGCATTCCTATTCATTAACAAGTTACCTTATCGTATTAAACTGATGTTCACCCTTGAGGACTCGGGGTGAATTGGGTGTAGTAGGGTTTCTTGGGTTCTGAGTTTGGCTGTTATCTCTCAGGTGCTACTGTTTCTGGTTAGGATGCCTGGATAGGGTGTTAAGGTTTTGTTATATATTTGTTTTCTGTGCCTTATGTAGTGCTTGGGTTCTTCAACCTCCCTCCTCCTCCCTTTCAAGTTGGGGTACCCATGGGTTGGATGTCGGAGGTTTGGTTTCTGTTTCTGTTCTCATGCCTGATTTAACTTTTTTGGTCTGAAGGTTAGTCCCTCTGTTATGCAACCTTTTGATGCTACTAGGACTCCGTTGTCCATGCATATATATTCATCATTGTTTCAGCATGGCTATGGACTTCTCGTCTGGGCAACTTGCTTCTGTCTCATTGTTCTCTAACTCTTGCTCGGGTCCACCTATGTTATGGGTGACTTTGGGTTCTATGATGGAAGTGGACTGTCCTGTCCCAGTGTTGGCATACAGGGGTTTCCAGTCTGTTTTTTTTAAAGTCTTTTCCGCTCTGCTGGCTTTGGGGAATGTGTGTTGCTTCCACTGGTGTTTCGCCAGGCCTTCCTTGGCTCCATGCTGGTGCAACCCTTGCCATGGAACAAGTTTGTCTATTGCCTACTGTATCTTATTCTTTGCCCTTTGAGTGCTACCTTGTACTGTGGTGTGTGGATGTATGTGGTTTACGGTCTCTTCTGCTCTTATCTGTTGTGTACAGCCACTTCTCAAGTAGGGACCAGCCAAGCTCCTGAGACGGCTACAACGAATCCAGAACGCCTCAGCACGACTGATCCTCGACGTCCCCCCGACGCAGCCACATTTGCACCCCACCTGAGAGGCCTGCACTGGCTCCCAGTCAACAAGAGGATCACCTTCAAACTCCTCATCCACGCACACAAAGCGCTACACAACACCAGACCATCATACCTCAACAACCGACTCAGCTTCCACACCCCCACCCGCAACCTCCGCTCTGCCACCCTCGCCCTCACCACAGTTCCCCGTATCCGGAAAACCAGCGCCTGGTGGAAGATCCTTCCCCTACCTCGCCGCCAAGACCTGGAACGATCTCCCTGCCAGCCTACGACAGACCCAGGACCTGCTGGCCTTCAGAAGACTTCTCAAGACCTGACTCTTTGATCAGTAGCAGCCCCCAGCCCCAGCGCTTTGAGACCCTGATTGATTGATTGATTGATTGATTGATTGAGGGAACTGGCCTTGGGCTCCAGACTGTGCTCCCTGCTGCAGTTGGGCTTTGTAATGTATGTAACCTGGTTGCTTAGGTTTTCCCTGCTCCTTGACCCTTTGATTTGTTGTTTGGTGTGGGGCATCTTCCTGGGCCCTGCTCCTTTTTTCATCATTGTTCTATCTGCCCTGTGGTTTCCTATCTACCCCCTGGCTATGTGGAGTATGAGGGACGATGGTCCACTGCACTCCTATGATTCCCAGGTGTTGTTTTAGGACTACTCTGTGTGGGTGTCCTGCTTCCTATCATGGTGCTGTGGGTAGCACTGTTTTCATTTTGTTGGGGACTTCTTTGGTTCTAGGGCGGAAATGGTGGTGCCCAGGGAGATCTTCAGCCCTGAGGAGGTGGGCGCACTCGTTTTCTATGTACAGCGCCGCCTCCCCAGGACCATCGCGGCAGGTGGCAGGATCGCTGGTGGCTACACCAACCGCCAGGAGCGATGGAAGCGGTGGGAGCAGGTGTGCCGGGCCCTGTTTGACATCTCGGGGGTCCAGCGCACCTACAACCAGGTGACCCACCGCTGGACCGATATCCTGGGCCGGGAGCGCGACCTACTCGACCTGCTGGGAGTGCAGGTCCCCGGGCTTGGTGAGTAGTAGTAGCAATTTTTTCATCACTCACTACTCTGTTTTTTCTCCTGCTCTGTGTGTTATATTGCAAATGTTTGCTTTAACTTTTTTACAAAGAGCAATAATGCTGCCGATTACATTGATAGGAGAGGTAAATTAATATTTCAAAATCTTCTGTGCATTTCAGGTGCACTGCTCTCCTTCTCTGTGGCGGTGCCACTGCTTATTTGGTTTTTATTTTGTGTTCATTTAATTGGGCTGAGTAATGTATGATTGTACTTTACAGAACTGCGTAATGCTAGACACAAAGGGGCAGATTTACAAGCCCCTTGCGCCACGTTTACGCTGCCTTACCTGACGCACAGCGACGTAAACGTGGCGCATCCCTGCGAGTCATGTACAACGTGATGCATCTAGGGAGATGCGCCACGTTAAGGCCTGGGCCTGCGCCACAATGGGTGCGTTCGCACGCAGGGGGGGTGGGGTGGGGGGTGGCGGTCAGGCAGCTGTGCGCCTCGCAAAAGTGCCTGCGTGAAATCTACAAGATTTAACGCAGGCACTTCTGCGACGCTACTACGACAATTCTTTATGCCTGCTTGCTTGAAGCAGGCGTAAGGACTGATGCGGTATGTTGAGTATTGGGCAGCCCTGAGCATTGCTAGAGTTGCATCGCGCCTGCGACGCGACTCTAGAGATGCGCCCCTCTTTCGTCACGAGATGCGTCACGCATCTGCCTACCCTTGCGCCAGGGTTTGCCGCATTGTAATTGAGGCGCATCTGCTGTGACGCAAGGTTAGTTTTGCGTTACGCATTAGTTTTGGTGCACCTCTGGAGGTGTGCAGCCCAGAACTCGTAAGTATGCCCCTAAGTGTCAGATTAGCAATTACCTGCGCATCCCTGCAAAGTGTGCGGCACGCCAGCACCACCCATGGTGCGCCGTATTTACAATGCACCGACGGCATCCTGCAGCACCGTGAGGCTCGGATGCAGACGATTTTTTTCGTAAGGCAGAGCGGCTTTCTGAAGTCGAGTAGGAGCATCTTTTACACTAACATGCCTGGACATCCGGAAGCACCGTGAGGCTCGGATGTATACGCCGATATCTTCAATATAGCGGCCTTTTCCAAATTGAATTGGAGTACTACTGCCTTTAATTATTTGAAAAACAGTATATTTTAATCCAGTGTCCGTTGAATTCCGGAGTGGAAGTTCACAAAATTACCGACTTGGGGGCATTGATTTTCACAGCAATAAGGTACCGCCCACCATGTCAAATATGAATTAGTGTCAATCGGACATGGACCAAGATATGAATCAAAGGACTCCGTTTGAGATGTAGTAAATTCTGATCACCCTACATCGTTTTCTCTATCACGAAGGGGTTATTCAATATCCCTTGGTTGCCTCGTTTACCCCTTGTCCTGATGAAGACTCGCCATCCCCAGGTCCAAATCACCGGTTGGGAATAAGTCGAGTCGAAACGTCGACATTTTCAATATACACACCTAGGACCATTCATTTGCCAATATTGTAGACAGTGCAAGACTGAGAACATCTATGTTTATGTACTACAAATGGTGCTGATTACAATTATATGAACAACGTTGTTGGCCAGGTGTTCAATACGGTGAACTGTGTGTCCAGTATTGATTGAAAAATTATGCAAACCATTTCTTAATCACTACTGTGTAAATTCCTTTCTCCTCTTCACTTGTTTTCACTTTCTGGATCACATCTTTTCTTTTGCACGCTCCTGTCTTGGGGCAACCTACGTTTTTATCGACAAAAATAATGTAAAAAATGAATACAGAGAAATATTAAACAGGAATATATTTTCTTTAACCGTGGTGTAAGGTTCTTTTCAAAGATAATATAGTCTTTGAGTTACAGATAGCAGACTGATTATTGTTGCTTTTTGATTTGAACATGGATTCATTCTGGATTTGATCCAACACTATAATCTATAGGTCTAGGACCACTGTTTGTTTATAATTATATTTGTCCAGGTCCTTACCTTATGGGCCACCCCATTCATGTAATGGGTATTTACAATGCGGCACACCATGGTCCCAAAACGTCACCGAAGCGTTACGCATCGGTGCCGTAAAGGTGGCTCATTGATGGAGTTGCGTTGCAACGATGGCGCAGCTCCAGCAATGCTGCGTCAAGCCTTACGTCTGCTTCATGCAGGCGCAGGGTTTCAGTGACGCATCATTGTCCTAAATGACTGATTGAAATTTTATATATTCCCCATAGCCACTTTTAGCATGCGTTCCTGCGCAGGAACGCCCTCCCTTGCGCTGGAACGCTCCCTTATGGCGCAGGGCTTTAGAATGGGATGCATCTCCCATATGCGTCACGTTGTTAATATACGCCACACCATGGCGCCTCTCTTGTTGTGGCGCTGCGTCACAAAAGTGACGCAAGAACGGAGCAAAAGAGCTGCAAGGGGCTTGTAAATCTGCCCCTAGAGTAGAGGCTCAGGTGCAGTCCTTCCTTTGTAGCCCTCTTTTTGGCTGAAATAGTTGGTTCTTGTTCTTTCTAAATGTTTGATTTGGTTGACAAGGACATCGACAAGCAGCAATCATCAATGTTTTCTGTTCTTTCTTTCATGTTGTACGTCAGGTCCGCCCAGGGGCAAGTGGACGGAAAAGGAGGATGCTGCGGCTCCAAAGGAGGAGGATGCAGGCCAGGGCGGCGAGTGCTCCTTTGCTGGCCCCAGTAAGTTTTCATTTAAATATAGAGGACCTATTGTTGTCCAAGCGTTCCTAATTACATTTTTTTGAAATAGTGTTTAGATAGGAGCAAAATCCATAATACTACTGTTGCAGGGACAATTCTCCACAAACCGAACTATGGACACCAAAGACCAGAGTAATAATATTTCAGAGTGGCGTGTTTGGCACACTGTGGAAACCTGGTAGTGTCAGCGGCACGGACTCCTCCTTGCAAAAATTGCAAAACCTTTCGCTCAGTCACTCTAGTCTGGAGGACCAAAAACCACAGAGTCTATTCAAGTTTAAAAGCTTTATTAAAAATAAAAGTAAACACATATATTAAAATAAAGTTAGCTGGAAATGGAAAAGTGCTTGGTGCTGAGTTGATGAGTAATGGAACACATTTCTTGTGGTCGAGCCGAGCTTTCACCTGGTTTGAAGTTGATGTTGCTCTTGTCCTTAGAAGTCCAGCTTCTGTCTGTTCAGAGAAAAATGGTGTGTGTTAAAATTAAGCAAGCATTCATCAATTGTGACAAAAAAGTGCAGCAAGACAACAGCCTTCCCTGGAAGGAGGGACATTTTTACTTTAGACTAGAGTAGACAGTCAATTATTTTTTCTGTTGTTTTCACATTTCTTCATTCCTAGACCAAATACTAGTGAGTGGTGTAATCTAACATTCTTAAATCTACTTTGTAGGTGGAACATCTGGTGGCGGGGCCAGCTCGGATGTGGTGGTGGTGATCGACTCCGAGTCCGAGGACAACTCTGGGGAGGAGGCGGCGCAAGAGGGCCAAGAACAGACTGTGAGGAAGCAGACAGTGGTGGTGGCGGGTACAGGTAAGATGGATCATGGTACTATCTGACTCTTAGATAGCATATGATGTGTATCTACAGAGAGTAGACGGTCACTGGATGAACTACGAAAATACTATGAAAGGTTTCCAGGGGGGGGGGTGCAACATCATCACCATCTCCTGAGTACTACTCCTGACATGATTGAGCACAAGTATTAAATAATTTTTTTTTAAATCTAACACGACATAGAGCTTAAATAAACAAAGAACCCCATAGGGGGAAGAGAAAAATATTGTGCGGCACCACAGCAGACGACCTGGCAACTACATTAAAACAGAGGGAAAAACAAAAAATGCCCGAAAAAAACAATTCAATCTAAATCAGGAGGATGTGGTTATAGAGCATGGGTCCTCACAAACTTTCTCTCGGGGCCAAATTGACAGTGTGGTTTGTGGCCAAGGGCCGCACCGAAGGGGGCAGGGTCAGTGGGGGAGGGGGGTGGATCTAGAGAAACAAAAAAAACTATGACCATGAGGTTGAACTCATGCCCCTGCAGCGGATGCCTTCGTCCACTGAGCCACCAGATCTGGCATACACATTACACACATCTTTCTTTCTCTCTCTCCCTCCCTCTCTCTCTGTCTCCCTCCCTCTCTCTGTTTCCCTCTCTCTTTCTCTCTCTGTCTCCCTCTTTCTGTCTCCCTGTGTCTCCCTCTACCTCGCTGTCTCTCTCTCTCTGTCTCCCTCCCTCACCCTCCCTCTGTCACCCTCTGGCTCCCTCCCTCTCTCTCTCTCCTTCTGTCTTCCTCTCTCTCTGTCTCTGCCTCTATCTGTCTGTCGGTCCCAGCCTGCTGTAATTACCATATTGTAATTTGTCACTGGGCCAGCACTGGATGGACCTGCGATCCAGGGGGGGGCAAGCGCCCCCCCTTGCCCCTCCCTGCGGACGCCCATGATACTGGCCTGAATACTTTTGTACTGCGCTGGCTAGTTGCTAGTTGTACTGTGACTCAACTTCCTGCTGAATCATTTTGTGTTAATCATATTCTTAAAGAGCATTGGTTACAGATTATGTCTTTCTTTCTTCATATAGTTGGTCATACTAAAACATCAAAACCAACAAGGAGTATGCAGGCTGTACTGGCCCGGCAACGGAGGCTGGATGCTACTGTTGCCCAATATCGGCGGCTGGTGGAACTGGAGGGGGACGACACGCAGTCCAGTACATCGAATGGGACATCTGCATCCTCCTCCGTGACCCCACGTTCTGCCGGTCAGCGCAGTGCTCCGGCGAAACGGAGCCGTGCTGGCAGACGCCACCGCCGAGCAGCAAAGGCTGCCCCTCACAGTACTCTAAAGGCTCGCTTGCGCCGTGCAATCCACAGAGTGTCCGACCTGGAGGCGGAGGTCCGGAAATTGAAAGAATATCAAAATTTATTGGAGGGCCGCCGCTTAGATCACGCCACCCTCCGGGAGCAGTACGATGCCCTGGCCCTAAGGCATGATGCCCTGGAGGCCAAAGTCAACACCATGCATCCCTAGAGTGTCTCTTGCCCCTTTTTTAGAGACTTTTGGGGGGTGGGAATTGGGAGTTGGGGTTTTTGGGGACTTTTGAAGGACTATTTATTTGTTGGGGTTAGGGAGGGTCTTGCGGGAGTTTATTTTGTTAGGGATATAAAAATGTACTTTTTCAAACTTTATCTGAGCATACCTGTTTTTTACTACTTTTGAGCCCGGTGGGTGGTGGTTTTGCAGTAAGTTCGTTTTACTGAACACTGTCATCGTGTTGGTTCACGTGTAATTGGCCAAATGTTTTCCAAAGTAAATGCCTGTCACAGAGTTTGTTAATTCAAGAGTCCTAGGACTTTACTACTAGTACCACTGTCACTCTCTTGCCTCTCCTAATACTCCATTATACTACCTCCCATCCAAACGCTTATCTTACCTGTAATTTGTATTTGAGGGCTGGCTCCACCTGGAATTCACATTGTCCTAAAGCGTTCTGCAGCAGGGCCCCAGCTGGAGTTTCCCGGCGTGGATTTTCTGCAAAACAAAAGCAATCAACATTAGAAATGTGGCAGCGGTGCTCACAGACCCCGAAAACCTAGAAGCCCCACAGACAGCACCCCTAAGACAGGCAAGCGAGCAATAATAACGCCTAAACGTTCACGTGTAATTGGCCAAATGTTTTCCAAAGTAAATGCCTAACTAATTTCATCCCTTAATAGACCTTGCCAGCAATGGCCCAGCCAAGACCCGTAAACCCAAGCGCAAACAAGTTTGACACCCCCCAAACAGCCAAAAAGCAACTCGGGGAAAAAAGTCACACTTAGCAAAATTTATTTAAATGAGGACTCACTACTTCCAGTCCCTCTTTAGGGGACTCGTCAACGTAAGTTTCTTCATTGTGCAGAATCCAGGCATCAGCATTACGGGAAATGGATAGGGTGAGTCTGGAGGAGGAGGATAGACGACCAGGACTGAGTTCTTGTCAACTAACTGTTGTGAACCTGAGGAATGCTGCGGCATCAAAATCAAGACAGTTCTGCTGATGGGCTTGTTGTTTGATTGGGTGATTACAGTTTTGTTGTGAATGTGATGAAGCACTTGCTAAACAAAGAAAGACAGACACACAGGAATAAAAGTGAATAAGGACGAAAAATAAAGTTAATGAATAATTGACTCATTTTCAGAACTCGCTGTCAGGGAAGCAGAGCTCGTCCTCAAACTCTGCAAATTGAGTCGGTAGTACTTCTGGTAACTGAGGAGAACTTTCCTCAGGTAGGTCGGTGTCCTCTTCTTCCTGCGTGCATTCTCGTACTTTGTAATCTGGTGGTATGAAGTGCTGGTTCATCTTTATCATGGTGAGCCGCACCACATTTGCGGGCAAGAGGCGGGACCTTTTGCAAGTCACAATGCCACCAGCAGAACTAAAAACACGTTCTGAAGACACGCTTGCGAGTGGGCAAGACAAGTAATTGATAGCCAGGTTGGTGAGCTCTCGCCATATGTTTCTTTTCCCATGCCAATACGCCAATGGGTCCTCAGTAATATTGACCGCTGTTGAGTCATCCAGATAGGCCTGCACCATTGAAAGAATGTCCTCCCGGATTCCTGTACTTTGCACTTCTGTGTCCTTTCTGGGACAAGGAAACCCTAGCTCACTTAGCCAATCCGCTTCAGACATATCGCCTGGGCCTGGTGCAGATGATACGGTTGCTGGTGTGGTTAACGGCTCAGAAGAAAAGTCACTCACTTCTGCCACAGGCACAGATGCAGCAGTGTTTTTTTGGGACGCCTGATGGCCTGCTGATTCACTAGTAGTACTGTCTTCTCCTACAGTTTCCTTCCGCTCTCTTTCAAAACGAATGGCTGACTGAGCTAGCCAACCTTTGTACTCTGTAACATCTGATGTTTCAAAAGGAATTATTACTTTGCCAAACAATGGCTTTTTGTAACGTGGATCCAGAATAGTAGCACAAATGTAGTGCTGTTGTTTCTTGATATTTACAAGCCGTTTATTGCTAACTAGGCGTTGTAATAATCGCTGCGCCAACTCATATGCTTCATTCTTTCCAGCATCTTTTAATTCTGAAGACACCACTTTGACTTGGTGCTCGAGCTTCAGCAACAATGGGATAGCTTTGCTCAAAGAACAGTCATCCCTGCTGACGTCACGCGTGAAGACCTCAAAAGGACGAAGCATGTCTGTCAGGCTTTTAACTAGCTGCCATTGCTCCACCGCTAGCATCATTTCTGTCGTATCACCACCCAGGTTGTAGAAATACTCATTGACTACTGCAAACAGCTCATGCAGATGCTCAAGCATGTAGAAGGTTGAGTTCCAATGTGTTGCCACCTCCTGGATAAGTGCTTTCACTGGCATTCTACGTACATTTTGCTGGCGCCTCAGCTCCTTTCGGGCCTTAAAAGAATGGTTGAAATGTGTGCATATTCTTCTGCAGATGGTCAGTATTTTGTCGACTGCAAGTTCTTTTTTCAAGAACTTTTGCACGACAAGGTTCATACAGTGCGCCAAACACGGCACTCTGAAATAGAAATCGTTCTCCATGGCCTTAACTACATTGCTGCCATTATCAGTAGAAACATAACCAACCTTGCAATTTCTTGGGGGCAGCCATTGCGAGACCTTTTTGTTAAAGTCATCCAAAATGTTGGCTGCAGTATGAGTTTTCTCCATGCCAAACATGGCTAATGTTGCATGTTTACGAGCACCCTTAAAAATCTCGACCAAGTCACCACCTGCATTTATCTGTTTTGCAACCCCTGAAAAAGAGACCCAGTGTGCAGTGATGCACATGTAATCAAGGGCTTGGCAACTGGTCCACATGTCTGTTGTCAGGTGTATAGTGTGAACAGCACTCTTCTGCAAAGCTGCCCCAACCAACTCAAGCACCTCTTTATGTAGTGCTGGAACAGCAACCCTGGCAAAATAGAACCGGCTAGGAACCTTCCATTTAGGGGCCAGTGCTGCCATGAGTTCAAGAAAACCCACACCTTCGACAAACGAAAAAGGGAGAAGGTCCACTGCTAGCATTTTAGCCAGCTTAGTGTTATACAGGCGTACAATTGGGTGGTTGCGTTGAAATTGCGCATCTGAGGAGAACATGTTTGTAATGGTGCGCTGGACAAATTTACTGGATGATGCTGATGCCTTCTTCGACCCACTTCTGCTCAGTGTTGACATTTTCCGCATTGGTGTGTCTCCCAGACTCTCAGTGTGCATCCTATGTGTTCCGGAGGGTGTGGTGCTGCCAGGGGTACTGGGTGCAACCGGACAAATGTCTGACGCTTCTTCTACCTCCCCGTCATCTTCAGATGAAACACCTAGTATGGGTATATTTTGGCCACTTGCCCTTTGGGATTGCTTTCCCTTGATGTTTGCTAGGTGCGCAAACCATTCGACAGCATGCCTTCTTTTAAGATGACCTATCTGGCCTCCGGTTCCATAATTGGTACCAGTCTTACCACGCCTAACTCTAGTCTTACAAATGCAACAAACGGCTATGTTATCATACTTTGCATGGATACTAAAAAAGTTCCAAACTGGGGACTGGAAACTTCTGGTTTTGCCGCACGAGCTGATACTGCCAATGCCAGATGAAGCAGTGGTGGATAAGCCTTGCAGACATCTACTGGGTTGTGCAATTATTGCAGCAACCCTACTTGAGGGAGTCGAGCTGGATGGAGTCCCCCTCTGGGGAGAAAATATGGGAGCTGTAGGTTTTGTTGAACTTGTTGTACTACTTGACTGCGTTGGTGGTGCTACCAGTGCCACGTCGCCAGGGTCACGCTCAGCATGACGTCGGGATAGGATATAAATGTCTGTCTGCTGCATGGCCGGTGTGGCTGGAATGACGTGTGTGATGACTAGGTCATTGCTGTCATCCTGTTCAACAACATCAGAATGCACCACTTCATCAAGTCCGACGTTCGGATCCATAAGTATGAGCTTTCCGGGGCCCTTCCTTTTAACATTTGATACCTTTCGCAGCTCATGGTGTGCCTCCCTCTCAGACGTCGGAGATGGTTGCCAATCTAGATCCAGATCATCTGATAGAGCGGGGCTTGAAGAGGAACTTCTACACACACTCCTTGATCTTTTCCTTGCTGGGGAGCTGGGAGAAAATGAATCATCAGGAGGAGTGCCTTCGTCTTCCTGACATGATACCCCGGCTCCAAAGTCAATTTCCTCATGTGCCCCTACTTCTGGAAGAACAACCATTGTGGGCACTTGCACCGCTCCATGCGCCGCTACATGGGCCTCTTCACTGACCTCTACTTGCAACTCTCCACGGACCTCTCCTTCTCGGCCTTCTCCTTCTCGGCCTTCTCCTTCTCGGCCTTCTCCTTCTCGGCCTTCTCCTTCTCGGCCTTCTCCTTCTCGGCCAGCTCCTTCTCGACCACTTCCTTCTCGGCCAGCTCCTTCTTGGCCAGCTCCTTATCGGCCAGCTCCTTCTCGGCCTGCTCCTTCTCGGACAGCTCCTTCTCGGCCAGCTCCTTCTCGGACAGCTCCTTCTCGGACAGCTCCTTCTCGGACAGCTCCTTCTCGGCCAGCTCCTTGCGCATGTACTTGTGCTTGTACTAGTAGCCCATGCAGTTGTTGTTGCGGCTTTGGTTGTTGAATAGTACTTGTGAGATGAGTTACAACCTGTGTTGATGGTGTGCTGCTACTTTCTTGCGATGAGCCAACATCACTGGTCGTTGGTGATTGAACCACTAAACAGGCTACCTGTGCAGCACTCATGGTGGGCCTTTGTTTTTTCAACAAAAATTTAGTGGTCGAGCCACCAGTCTCCTTGGTAAGTGGTGCCACTTGCTTCTTCTTCTCCTTAGTAGAGACATCTTTCTTGCAAGAGGAGCTACGGGCACCTCTTTTTGGAGCCATCTTCTTCAGATGTCGGAACAGCAGGCCGCAGCAGGACTTCTTCCTGGCACTGATGCTCAACGATGATGCGGAGTTATTGACTTTGTGCACCTAAAAGCAAACGAAGACAGAGGAACATCAGTAAATAAATGTTGCATATGTAGCGCTTCAATAAATAGTTTGCAAGTAGGCATTTATGAATACACACGTGCACACCACACAATATGGAAATTTCAAAATTAAGAATTGCTAAATTTTTGGGAAACAGGAATTTACCATTGATCCAAGAGAGCACACACAGAGAGGGTTATAGTTTCATGTACCACTGACTCCCCCTGGGCACAATGGGTGAAAGCAAGGCAAAATGGGTGCAGGCCTATGGCATAAAGCTCACTGCCTGCCTTCAAAATGGCCGCTTGACCCCCATCCACATGGCCAGGACCATGCCTCAAAATGGCTCCCACCAACATAGCCAGCCCCCAAACCCTACTCCAAAAAGTCAAAAAACACAACACCAATCAAATCACCACAATCCAATGCCATCCATCAAGTTTCAGAAGGTTTATGCTGCCTGCTGGTGGTTTTCTGGTGCAGAATTGCAATTTTTGCAATTTCGGGAGTGCAAGATTGTTGCTTCACGACGCGAACGTGGCGAAAAACCAGCAAAATCCACGAACAGACCGATTCTGGGCCCCCTGGGCATGATAAAATCACAGCACACTGGGTGCAGGCCTATGGCACAAAGCACACAAACTGGCTTAAAAATGGCCCCTAGACCCCCACCCACACGGGACCAGGCAATAAAATGCCCCCCACTCACATAGCAAGCCCTCAACACCACCCCAAAAAGTCGTAAAACACACAAAAATCACCACAATCCAATGCCATCCATGCCCTGGCCAGAATCATGTTAAAATTCAACAAAACAGTTGTATCATGCATGCACCCATAACTAAGCCTGGTAGTTTTCAATTCATGTGCAGAATTGTAATTTTTACAATTTCGCGAGTGCGAGATTGTTGCTGCGCGGGACGCGAGCAGTGCGAACACAGGCAACATTTTTTTTTTTAAATCCGATTTTCGGGTAATCCGCGGGAGTTCTAGGCCCCCTGGGCATAATGAAAGAAATCAGAGCTTGACCCCATCCACATGGCCAGGACCTGCAGGACCATGCCTCAAAATGGCCTCCCACCAACATAGCCAGCCCCCAACCCCATCCCAAAAAGTCGAAAAACACACACAAAAATCACCACAAACAAACAACATCAACTTATCAACTTACTTGTGAAATCAAATTTCGAATCCAAAAGTAATCCAAAAGGCCTCAAAGCCAAATCTCCAGCAGCATCCACAAAAAGTAATCCTTCCCAGTCAAGATCGAATTCAAAGTGGCCAGGAAATGGACTAAGCAATGGGAGGAGCTTTCTGGACAGGAACAGGAAGTTGGAGACTGGGTCACTTCCTTCACCCCTCCCCAATTGTAATTTTTGTAATTTCGCGAGTGCGAGATTGTTGCTGCCCGCGCCGCGGACCGCGAGCAGTGCGAACACAAGCAAAAAATCCGCAGCGCGCGGATTTGCGTATTTTTGCTACATCCGCGAGAGTTCGCGGATTGCGGATTTACCGAAAATCCGAAAAATCCGCGAGCGGAACGGATTTTACGCCCATGCTTACTCTAGGCATTGAGGGTGCCTTCTGTGTGCCTTTGCTGAGCTGCTTGACTGTGAGCTGACGCCATTACTATCGGGCCTTCTTTACCCAGAGGGGGTTGGTGGGTACATTTTTCTCATCTGGTCTGGGGTTCTTTCCGTTCTTGCTGGTAGGGTTATTTTTCGAACTTACTGAATATTACTAATATTACTGTGAGTCAGTTCTTATAGTTTGGTGCCTTCTATCAGATGTATTTTATATTGTATAAATGCCATACCATGCAAGGCTCATGTTTGGTAATACCCCAGACAAAATCCCCTTTCCATTCTCTAATGCAACAGATAATTTGTAAGAAGTAATGGTGACTGTGCCAATAGACATGTCAATGGTGGTGGCAAGGGTGGTAAGGCAGTCAGTGGTTTGGAAATTATTGTTGATGGTGGTGGTAATAGTGGTGGTGGTAATGGTGGTGGTTATGGTCTCAGTTTAATTATTTGATGATTTATTGAATGGGTAATCAAAAAATCTAAATACATATTAGAATAGAAAATTGCTACCCAATGGAATCAACAATATAAATATACAAGGAGTTAAAATTATTAATAATTCAATCATGCCATGTTGTGTCCATGTTGTTATGGATAGGATAAGCAACCAACATTCAAAGCACATAGGCACATTTGTATGGCATCTCCTAGCCTCCTCACAAAATCTATATATACTCAAAGGGATCACAGGCGATGTTGAAGTGCGTCCCTATCACTAGTATATAAATTACAAATAACTATAGTTTACAGTTTTCCATCCAGCAATGCATCATATTATAATATAACCAATTGTAGATTACAAATGATAATAAAAGATCTATGGTTATGGTAATAGTAATAAACGTGGTGGTATTGACTCTGTAAATGGTAGTAATTGTAACATTGGTAGTCATGGAAACACTTGTGGAAGGGATGGTCATTTGAATAGGCGTAGCGCTTCAAAATCAATTTCCCAGACTTATCTCAATTGATTGCACGATTAGGACATCAATAGTTAATTAGTAGTGTGCTTGATATCTAGCCTAGAGCAAAGCTATATTTGTTACAAGTTGTGTCTTGCACTGTGACCATTTTTACAAACTCAGAAAAGGCACTTGTGGAGAAAGCGCATTGAAATTTTATAAACTCAACTGCATGAGTTCGATTTCTGCTGAAGACTTTGCGGATCATGGGCTAAACATAGGGAAATAATGTGTAATGCATTATACCTAGATTTTGGGCACCCCAATTGCGGCTAACACTTGAAAAGCAGATGGAATGTTTGCTAGCACAATGGTTGCAGCATCTACAACATTGGTTTTGGAAACACCGCTAAGGTCTGGCAGACTCTCAAAAAATGAATGGAAGTATTTCAGACATATGAGACTATTGTTGCCACCCTCTTTCTGAAAATTAAGCATGTACCCAAGCACATATGCTGCCCAGCCATCTTTCCTGATGGTTGCGCTAATTACTTTTTGCTGTTGTGGATCTATCATTTAAGGGAAAGGAACATACTATTTGCATTACCCTGATGATGTAAATGTATGGCCATGCATTGCTAGCATTTAAAGTATAAGCCAAGACCACTGTGAGCCAAGGTAACAAGGAGGGCAATTACAGCAGGAGCTGGTTGTTTTGTCAGCAGAAGTGCAGCTCTCTGAAGGGGAGCAGGGCAGAGCAGGATTGCAGACGTTCACGGATTTGCATGAACTCTTTAGTCTGTCAGTGCCTGTCTCTTCCAGATGCGGTAGCAGATAGAAAGAAGACAGTAAGTAAGCAAAATGTTGTCACTCTCACTGCCTGACAGGTTAAAACTGAATGGATCTCAAGTGGCTGATGCAACATGTTATTGACGCTGTCTACAAACCAATGGCTAAAGGGGGCTGATCCAATCGCCCACTTGTATGTTGACATATGTAGTTCTGTGGAGTGAACTAAAGTATAATCTAAAGTGTAAATGACACTCCAACAGAGCAATAGCTGAAGGTGACTCATTCAAAGTACCTTTATGCTTTTAGTGTTAGTAGGATGTACTACTTTTCCAGCCTACAATAGGCTCGGGAGACAGCTAAATCTGGCTCTTTAGCCAGCGGTTCTTATTCTTTTGATGGTCCCCACTGGTTCACTGCTGGATGCCATCGACCCTCACCTAAATTTTGTGAGCCGCACAGTAACACACAAAAACTATAGAAACAAGAATACATTAAACAAATACTAAATACGTTGTGAAATTTTTTATTTCACTCACAAACACAATGTGCAATGGGCATAGATCAAAATTTTAATGGGAAGGTTGGGGGTTTTAAAAACTGACTTTTATTTGTGAAAGATGAAGCAATATGCTAGACTCTTTTGTATCACTGTCTTTCTCTTTGTCAACACATATCAGTGCTTCATTTGAGGCCACCGATCGTCCATACTAGATTCTGTTTGCTGTACATATGCTACTCCCACCAATCAACCTTCTAATTTTTAGCCTCCAATTTCAATTTCGATTCAGATTTACAAAGCATTTTAAAATGTTTAATTTCCAAAGTTGCTCTTTTAAATATGTGTAGTATGTTAATCTGCAAAAATTATGTAATTTTCTAAATGGTCGTGGAACCCTGAGTAGGTGTCATGGATCCTTTGGGTCCGCAGACCACAGGTTAAGAGAAAGGCATCTAGGTCAGCGGTTCTTAACCCTCTCAGTGCTGTGGACCCCACTGAATCATAACTGGAATTGACATGCCCCAGCCTAAGCAATTTCTATTATTTGAATCTCAAAACAATACACACAAATACAAAGGGAATACCATAAGGGAATTAGCCATAGCGAACTATAGTTAAGAAATTAAGTAGCATAAATCTACTCAGTTTGTTCGTCAAAGAAAAAAATCCATGAGAGCACCGCCATGTAGTCACTCTGCCTCCAAGGAAAGAATTAAACCAGCAGATAATCTACTGTGGAGACTGCTCAGTACAAAAGCAAAGAAAATAATAATTATAAAGTCAGAGAACATTCCAACAACGAAAAGATCTTTAAACATAAATCAAATAAACAGACAATCATAGAGCCTGCCTTCATTAAAAAAAAAAGTCTCAAGAAAGTCTCTGACAAGTAAAAGAAAAGTCTGAGAAAAGCCTGGCACACTTCCCAGAAAGGGGGCATTTTATAGTTTCAGAGAGGTGAAAAATGACATACTTGACATAGTGTGAGGTGGTACTATAGGGTAGTACTAACAAAGATACATGACATAAACAAATCACATTTTAGAAATTGTGCTACATACAATAGATTTCTTTAGGGAATGCCTACAACTTTAATAAATGTTAAATGCCCTTTACCCCACAAACTAGGGAAATGCACTATTAAATCAAACTGAACAATAAGCCATTTTATAATTAATAAAAATAAAGTTGATGATTGGTCATCAAAACAGCCTTGAGTGTTGTAACATACAAGGCCATCTCGACATGGTATCCTTCTAATGCATACAGATAAACACATTTCATTCAGTAAAAGAAAACAACCCTATGATATAATCGCATTTGAACTATTTTATGAAAACGAATAACACAGAAGCATCAAAACTTACTCCTGCAATTCAAAAGCCACACTTTCTTCAGCAACTTTAAAATGGATGTCTGTAAAAACAGACAAAGGTACAGTTAATTAACTTTTGCGAATTAATTATGCTAACTAAAACACACATCAATAAGCATTATTTTCTAAGTAATAACAACACTTTAATTGTACTAAAGTACTTATTGTGGATATCCTGGAATAATTAAGCAAGTAGCCAGAGGCTGGAACATTTCAGGATCCAACCAGGCTAATATTTATGGAAAGCCTTTAGTGGCTAAGCCTGGGGTGTGCATACCAAAAAACCAAATGGTCTTCAAAGCAAAAACACCTGCCTCTGAGTGAAAGACCTGCAAACCCTAGACCTCTTTCTTGTAAGTGTATTGTACACAGAACATTTGAAAATATACTGCCTTAATTGTAGCCTTAGTTATCTCTAGTATTGTGAAAGGATTGTTACAAGTAAGAGGTATAAGGTTTTTTTTTGTTTTTAATTTCTTTATTAGCTTTATATCTCCAGCATTTTAAAACACCCAAGGTACAAATATACAGTAGAACCACCCTTATTAAGGTAATTCATGTATCAGCAACATAACAATACCAGCGACCTAGTAGCGATTATGATGATGGATTTTCTTTTGTCCACAATGTTCGCAGTCTCAGTGTCACATAACCACATCAGAACTATAAGAAGATTAACCCCTTACAACCCCTCCCCACCCCCAAAACCTCCCCCATGCCCCCTCCCCCCTTCTGCTGCCGAGTCTGTAGTGAAAAAGAGAAGGAAAACTGTTGTAAGGACTAATGCATCTAATCCCTATGGTAGGTCGCCGTGTGTCTCACTTTCCCTTTCTGGGGTCTTTCCCTGCCCAGAGGGCGCTGACTCGGAACTGTCTTGCGTCACCCGGGTGTCCCGTCCCGCCAACTCTCGGAGAAGAGGTATAACGTTAGGGTTGTAAGGGTGCTCAGGCTCCACCTTTTGAATGCTATAGGCAGAAATCAAAAGCTTTGACAGCTCTTCAAAAGGGGTTCGAAAAATGTAACCTTAAGTTGTAATTTAACTTTATCCTAACAGTAATGAGTATAACTCACAGAACTCTGTCAGGGGTTTCTAACATGAACTTACTACAAGGCCGAGAAAACAATTTAGCAGGTCACATACAGGTAAGGCAGGGCAGTACAACAAGATGCGACACGCCAGGCAAGAAATGTATTGCAATATTGGAAGAACTGTCCCTGTTTACACTAAATGGAAAAGGCCTCTTGGATATTCCGGCAGCTTTTACAAGAGTTACTGACAAAATCAGTGCAACTATCGACTTCACCCTGGCGAGTTTTTTCCTTATATCTCCAACTTCAAAGTAAAGGAAAGAGTTGAAAGGGGTCGCTACCACCAAGCATTAACTCCTTCGCTGCGGCGGCTATTCCGCTGCAGCGCTAACGGTCGCTGGCGGGCGCGCGGCTCACCTGCGTTGGTGACAGAACCGTTCCGTCACGGCTCGCGGGTGAGCTGTGCTTGTGACGGAACGGTTCCGTCACGGCCCGCCCGCTTAATGAAACGCGCCACGCAGGCGCGAAATCAGCGCCGCGCAGGCGTGGCGGCCGGGCCGTGATGGAACCGTTCCGTCATGAGCACAGCTCACCCGCGAGCCATGACGGAATGGTTCCGTCAATAGCATTGAAGCAGTTAACCCTAGCGTACATCCCAGGAAAGAACCCGGCAAGCCAAGGCCATCATAATGACAACCTAAAACGCATAATGTGGAACGAAAGCAACATAGATGCCATCATGGTGCTTGTACTACCCTAGTGGTGACAGCTAATGCAAAGCCACTCGGGATAGAGGCTTGGGAGGCCCTTGTCATCAATTTAAATACAAAATTCCCTAATAGCACCTCCAGTCATAAAGTAGTCGGGAGCTCTGGTGCAGCAAGGTCTACACATAACCTAAGGATACAAAAAAAACGTAATAAACAACTAAGATCGATGTGCTCTCTGGACTCACAACCAATTGCTGACTTGAAATAACTGCAAAAATGAAAAGAGACTTCAAAAAGGAAACTAGGGTAACAAAATACTTATATAACGAGGCAATTTGAGCAAAAATGCTACATGCCCGCAAAGAAATTCAAAACTTTTCTCGGTGAACATTAATAGCCTACTAAATGGAAATAACCGAAATTACAACTCAGACATCATGGAGCCCACCTCGAGTGTTCATATAGCAATCACATACAATAGTGTTGCTCACCCTAGTGTAGCAACCGTCGAAGAAACATTGAATGTGACTCAGTCGGCATCAACCCTGTAAACGAGCCTCAAGCTCCCATCCCCCTTAAACAAATTGAAAAAAGACACCAAAATCTGCTCATGAACAGCTATGAATCCCCTAAGTCCCAAGATAGCTACTTTGAAGACGAGGCACAGCCTGGAGCACACATCACCTTACGGGGTGATCAAACGGAGTTCAACCCACAGTTTGCACAAAAGCAGGTAATGCACGCCATAAAACAGCAAAGATCTGATGGGGCCCCTGGGCCAAATGGCCTGATTAATGCCTTATTCAAAAAAGATCCATCTTTCTGGTCGACACATCTAACCACCCTGTTAAACTATGCTTTGGAGACATGCACCATCCCAGACTCATGGCGAGGAAGTATACTCCAACCAATATATAAAACAGTGTTGCTTTCAGACCCTACTAGATATAGATTAATAGCACTTATTGATGTGGAGGCTAAGATATATGCTTCAAACCTGTTGACTGACATAGAGGATTGGGTTAACAGCATAAGATTACCAGCTTAACCACGGCGGCAATTCCGCCGCGGTGCGGCAGTTTAGTGCAGTGGGCGGGGCCGCGTCGGCCAACGGACGTGCGCAGCTCTACGGAGGTAGTGCGCGCGACGGCCGTTGGCCAACACAAGCAGCGAATGGGTTAATCATTAAAACACAAACAGGATCCCGCGTAGAAATGAGCACCCTAATGAATCTATCAGCAGTCACTCTCCTGAGCGACCAACCCATTGCCAAATCAAGCTTTCTGTATGCATTTTTTGTAGACCCTAAAGCCACTCTTGATAAGGTCTCCAGAACAAAGATATGTGAAAAAAGTCAATCCAGGGAAGCTCTCACAAAAATGCTTAAGGCAATCATTAACCTCTATTCAAGAACATGGGTCCAAATAAAATTAGGAGATGGTCAGGTCTTACTAATAAAATCTCAGCCACCAACAGCTTAAAACAGGGGTGCGTTTTGGCCCCATGTCTGTTTAACATCTACACAGCAGACCCAGAACACCATCTTTGCTTAACACAAGAAGGCCCCGGAAATTGGGTAATGCCCCAATAGTAAGCTTGGAATATGCTGATGACATTGTTCTGCTTAGTAAAACGCCTCAATGTTTATAGCGGCTGGTTACCCAGTTAGTAGAATATATATCCATTGCTCAACTAGACCTTAATTTCCAGAAATCGAAAGTCATATGCTTCTCAAGGTCCTGCAAAAGACAACCCAGATTCACCTGGTCAGCTAATAGTTAGATCTTTGATCAGGTTGTAACATACAAATATCTAGGGGTACTACTCGATCAGCAGCTCAACTACAAGCAATACCTAGCATTAGGGTAAGCAAAAACAAACCAGCTGCTATTCGTATTTAAAATCCTGAAAAAAGTTGGCGACTGATTGTTAAAGGTTGTTGAAGCAAAATCCTTTTCTCAATCTCGTACGGATTGAAATTGCTTAAAACCAATGACGCATCAGCTTTGAATACGCCACAATCTAGTCTATTGAAGAAATTATTCTCAATTCCTTGTTACAGATCTAAAACCCACATTAGGCTTGAGTTCTTTTAAAAAAACAGATCCTGGCAAGACAAAGGGTGCTCATTAAATATTACTGGAGAATGAGGGCAGCAGTGGTAAACTCCCTAGCCCATCACATTTAGCTGGAGGTTGAAAAACGGTCTAGGTTGAATAATTCAGTCATTATACCCAGTTTTAAAGCAACCACATGCCTCTCTAAAGTTGGACAAGCTTGGCTCACAATACCTGCCTACTCTGAGCTCAAACAAACAACCAACAAAGACATTAAGCTGCAATCACAGCTAATAGACAAAGCAACTTTGATTCACAAAACCCATGCGTGGGTAGGTATGCCAACAAATAAAACCTTAAAACCTCAATCGTACGTGCTGGAACACTTTTTGATCAATAAAGCTCAACTTGATGTTACTGAGGCTCGGAGTCTATCCATCCAAAGACCTTACACCAAAATGGTAACGAATCATTACTCCACCTACTATGCACTTGCCTGGCACTACTAACTCTTTGGAAAACTCTTCTACAACCAATATTGAAGGGAGAACAAATAAGAACCTGCAGATCAGCCATTATAAATTCAGTAGGAGGTTCGACAGTCCAATTGACATGCAAGGTGATAAAGTTCTTGAGCTTAGCAGCAAAGGAACAAGAAAAGAGAGACAGATGAATCAAGTATACCCATGGGTACTCTTTGACCCCCTCTGACTACTGTAAATCAAGACAAGGATCTGCAGTAAGATTTGCAAAGTGGCGTTTTTCACTCAACATGTCAATCCAAGCTAAAAAAGAGGATATTTAATGCCAAAACCTAATTAGATGACATATGCAGGGGCGGACTCCATTATTTCATAGGCACCTTGTTTAGCTTGGTCAAAAACTGGCAGTTTACATGATCATGGCAGCAGCACTTGGCAGCAGCACTTTACACTTTATTTATGTCCGGATTTTTACTGGCGATATGAGGTTGGACAGTCTGCAGTTGGACTAACTTAAAAACATTAGAAGTCTTGTTCTTTTATTGCAGGGCTGGAGGGCCTCTGTTTGCATGTAGCCAAAGGAAAATTGTTTTATCATCATTTTCTGCCCATATTTTAACCGGATTAATGCTGTCCTATATTTAAACAAGCAGTAATGTTTAATGATTTTAAGTATTTTGTAGGTTGCTTGCATTGTGCTTTTATGATTTATGATTTCAAATGACATTGAATAAGCATTTTTTTTCATCACAGAGTTCTTTAAATGGTACATAATTCACCACTCTTTGTTAGAGCTCAGTGCTGCACAACATATATAAATTTAAATAAACAGCTTACACTTGTCCGAATCCTTAATGGTAAATATTTTACTTAACAATTTACCAGCATATGCCAGACCAAAGACCAAAGAGTCACAAGTCCCTGCATTGCAATGATGTTGCACTGATGGTCACACCACACACGACTCATTCACAACAGTTAGTCTGGGTGGTCATAGGATCTGGTGCCGCCACCACCGCTTGCTGGTGGGGGCGTGTGCACGGGGGACCGGATGAGTGGGCTCAGGCTGCTTTAAAGGAATAAATAAAACTTACCTTGCTGCTGCCACAGGGCCCCAGATCTTTTCTCCTTCTCGCCTATGTCTGACTCCAGGTCGGAACAGGATGCAGTGTTGTGATTGGTCTGAGCACCATTACAGGGCTGTAGGGGTGGGCCTGTTCTCCATGCAGGCTGTCATGCAGCCTGCATGGAAAACAGGGGCGTGCGCATGACTGTTTTTGGCGGCCTGAGAAGGCCGACCAAACAGTCATTGCGCACAGGAGTGTTCTATCACTCCACCCCTGCAGCTCCCCCCTCGCCCCCTCATGCACTGCCGCAGCAGGAGGAAAAAATAAAATGATAATAACATTCCGTTCTTATCATTTTATTTTTTCCATTCTTTGCTGCTCCTGGCAGTGGGGAGACGCTCCTCCGCCTTAGTGGAGGAGCCGACACTGCATAAGATCCTGTTCACCCCTCACCAACCCACATATCCCATACCATATCAGCACAGCCAGCCTATAGCATGCAATCAAAGTCTTTAGCACGAACAATTCCACAACTATTGGTGAATTATTTGCTATATAAATTCCTAAAACACTAGCATTACTAGTGATGTTTTCATTTACATTGACCCAATGGACTTCTGCCACTGTAAACAGTTGCTTCACATTTTTTAGCCTGCTCGATGAATATATGCTGTGGCCTTTCACTGAGAAACTTCTTTTAGAAATGCAAAACGCGAAAAGGGGAAATTAAGCTTCCAAACGTAATTTGTCTTTTTCTCATGAGTGGTGTAGTACTGTTTCTATAAAATGAGAAAAATGTGTTGTATTCGTGTGCCCACTTATGTCTGAAAGCTAGGAGTTAGACATTTCTCCCTAGGGTTATTATCTATCCTTTGTGTTCATTGTAATACAACAGAAAATACTCTTCGGTATCTGCGATCTATTTATTAGACTAGCAGAAAGCAAAAATGCAGTTTCAGGCAGTTTCCTGTAAATTCAGCATCTCTGCCTGATTAAAAAAAAATGCAATTATTTTGGGGGATGGTTACAAGCACCCTGACTTCGTTTGCATGCAGAAGGCTGTTGGAAATACAGCGCTGCTACATTATGGCTGCAGATCTCGGCTTGCCTGTATTCAGTTTATTTCCCCAAGTGCAAGATATTTTTAGACGCACCACAGATCACATGCGTCCTCCCTCTGATCGCACAATTCTTTCCCGGAAATAAAACAGACACCAATAACCAACGTGGAACACGCTGCAAATGATATCTTGCAGAAACTAATTTACCAGGTACAAAAACCCAATGATAAGTCCTCTTTTTAAAATAGAATCTGCTTATTTGAGCTTCTAGAATATTTCTGTCTCACAATAACATGCCGAAGCAAGTAAGCTGGGTACATATTAGTATTCCTGTTTCTTTCATGGTTAACACATACCCCTCAAATTCTCACTATCTAGGAGTCACCCTCTTTGTACTCCTCTTCACATTCCAAACAATCAAATTGCCTCCTAGATTTCATTTGGTTAAACCAGCATGAAACCTTATTAATCTTTCAAAGAATATTTTTTTTTGTTCATTAATTTTAGAGGAAGGTCTGAAACCACTTCAGAGCATAATTTAGAAAATAAATAAATAAATAAGTGTGTAGGGGTCGCAAAGTATTTTTTTTCAGAATTCACCACTATCCCAGCCTAATGTTGTGTATGGCAAATACCCAAGGTACTTTGAGGTAGATGTAGATGCCCCTTGCAACACATTTGCGCCACAGTTGTGTTACTTTTTGTGACGCAGCAGTAGCGTAAACAATGCGCCACGTTGCGGCCCATTTACAATGTGACGGATCTAGGAAAATGCGTCACCTTGTAAAGCCCTGCGCCACATTATACCTGTGTCAGATACAATGTATGCAGGGTGGGTGTTCCAGCCTCGTAGAAGTGACGCAGTCACTGCACCACTTCTAGGATGCCACTGCGTCAAAACCCTATGCCTGCTTGGGGTAAGGAGTGACGCAGTGTATTAGTAATAGGCCACCCCATGCATTGCTGTAGTTGCATCGTGCTTGTGACACGACTCAAGCAATGTGTGACTTTTGCGACAACAGATACGTCAATATTTCTGACGCATCTGTCAATCCTTGCGTCATGGTGCGCTGTACTGCACATACGGCACATCCATGGTGGTGCAAGGGTTTATCACAGAGGCATAGGGAAACTGACACATCCATACAAATGTGACAGTTTCTTGTCTTTTAATTCTTTATTCCTCATCATGTATCTTTACTCCATGGAACTACATACACTTCCTGGCTTTTTATCTCCCTTTTCCAGCTTTGTTTTCTATTTCTGCTTTCCCGGTATGTGTCTGTTCCTTCTCTTATTTCCCTCCTTCCTTCGCCCTTCTCTGCACTCCACTCCCATCACCCACCTACACTAAGCAATATTTATCTGACCCTCCTTGCGGATTTAAACGGTTTAGAGATAGAATCCACTTCCCCACACAAAACTATTTCCAATTTCGAATGAATTTAGGAGTGATCAAGCATTATAATGTTATCTCTATTTCACAGCTTCAGTAAAAAGACAGGAGTAAATATAAAATGAACCTACAGGTCTTAATGTGTGCATTCCCACAGCTATTTGGAATGTAGTTCCTCAAATATTAAAATCACTATATATGTTTTTCACTGTTTTTATTGTGCTACAAATTAAAGTGCACGTTCGCATCACAGTGCGTAACAGGGTTACAGTTGTAAGTGACCCTAAATGCAGCAGGGTCTAGATATACAAGATTTTAATGTATTTAAAGAATAAAACATGTCAGTTCATTTCACAGGCTGAAAAAACCAACGTTAAAAAAAAGTGAGATTAATGCAAAAAAATGAAATATAAAAAATGAGATTATATTCATAAATTTTCACTAACTGTTTATATGTAGCCTTATAAAAATGCACTTTTGTAACCTAAATTACAAAAATGTTTTCACAACTGGGCGAGTACATAGTCCCAGAGAGAGGTTTTTGTTGCATTTTTCATGATATAGTTTATGAGTTCTGAATATGTTTTTAAATATATTTATTTTTGTTCGGATGATAAGCATTTACGATCCATACTCGTCATCCGTTGATCTATATTTATGTAGACTAATTAAATTAGGCGTCTTGTTACGCTTAAAATAAAGCAAATAACATAAAATTTGAATCTTGCACAACAAATAACCTTATTAGCAAATAGATTTAGGACCCAGAAAAATGCTAGTTCTCCCCAAACCTCTAAATTGCCCCAATGTACTCAGCATTTATTCTCCCGAAGACCTGAACTCGGACATATTTCCTGAATCTTCACATGAGTGTGGAATTTACTTCAATAATCTTACCCCTAAATTTGATGCAAATTCCAACTTTTGACATTTTCAAAGAGTTCCAGGAGTACGGGAAAGCTGCGCCTATCACAGATTACCAGCAGTGGTTCTAGAATTCACTGTTAATTACCATATACTCCTATTCAAAATCATCTTC
The DNA here is from genome assembly GCF_964261635.1 of Lissotriton helveticus. NCBI lineage: Eukaryota > Metazoa > Chordata > Amphibia > Caudata > Salamandridae > Lissotriton > Lissotriton helveticus. The sequence continues at coordinate 1,086,274,847 of NC_136061.1, read as the reverse complement.
ACATGCATAAATGGATTCAGCACGTGTGCAAATGTGCTTCACAAGTGCATTTGAATTTTCGAGCATGTTTTGGCTTCAGAGGGAGAATATAATACACCTCATCCATTTTGCAATTGTTCACGACTTGACTGGAATGAATCTGATGGTCCATTCCAGTTAGCAATGCCTTGTTAAATGTTGTGAATCCCCACAAATGTACACGTTTTTAAGGGTTCCACCAGCTTTAAAAGCATTCTCACCCTGCAATGCACACTTCTGCCCCTGTGGGACATTTACATGTACATAATACTATTGTCATTCAAGATGTTAGTGAGTCCATTTTTGACAGAAACATCAGCGGCTCTTGAGAGGCTGCTATGGTGTGCTTGAAGCTGGACATCTAGGGCCAGATTTATCATAGTGTTCCATTGCCCTTGTATAACGCAAGGTAATGCAAGGGCAGCACCACACTAAATTCAGATTTCCCAAGCAACACAAGGTTAACTTGCGGGTCCTGCAGTTCTTGGTAAATCTAGAGTAATGCGAGGCAGTGCAAGTCGCTGCCTTAGGTTACCCTGCACCAGGGAGGCATTCTATGGGTGGGGCATTGGTATTCCCACACACCCACCCAAGGATTTTGACACATTCAGGTAGACCTGGGAATGCGCCAAACTGCTATGCCTTTCCAGGGGAGGAGCAACAAGCACATGTAGAATGAGGAAAAAGCCTCAGCGGGTTGTTTTTGTGCAGAAATTTGCCTCTTCCTGCACAAACAGAATCTTCTCTACAATGCAGGCCACCTTGCACAACAGTACAAGGGAGCCAGCAATGGTGCAAGAATGCATATTATGCAGCACTGCAAAGAGAGGACAGAAATTTGCCATTTATTGTTCAATAACCGTGCATTCCTGCCCTCTCCTTTTCATGCAGCGGAGTGCACCAATGGGTCTTGCGGTGTTTTATGGTAGTTTACTACATTTGGGCCCTGGTTAGTGGTGTGCACACTGAAGACACTGCATGCCAGAGTAGTGAAGCTGGGGAGCCGCAGTCATTTGACCGAGGGTACGGGCTCGTGTGATGATCTCTGACAGGCGTTGCAGCACAGCTGGATTGCACTCGGTGATCCAGCTGGGCTCCGATGATGAAGCATGCCACCTACCAGGTAGATGGGTGAGAGGTTTCTTAACAACAACAACCTGTTGTTAGCATCCAACAACCAGGTGATAGGGGATCATCCCTGACCTGTACCTGCTGGAGGTCTTGTCCATGTTGTTCTAATATATATGTCTGGGGAAAAGGACAAGTACTACGGTCTATTCCTCTCTCTCTTGTTGTTACCTTGCTTACACATCCACCCATCTATCTGCATGTGTTTGTCTGTGTTGACTAAATGATGGTAATCCTGTCCTTAGCAGGTTTGATATTTTATTTCACAAAGTGTGGCGTATGCCCATAGGCATCTTGGCACTAGTGACTTTAATCAAAGAAGATCAACTGCATTTGATGAATTGCATTTACATGGATAGTAGACAGAGCCATGTTTTAGCTATTTCCGAAATATTGTCAGGTTTTCCTGGTTTCTTACGTGCTAGGGGAGCAGGTTCCAAAGCTTGCATATTGAATGTACAAAATCTCTGCCACCCCATGAAGCAGTGTGAATTCTTTGTAACATGACATACTTGGTAGTTCCTGAGTGAAGGCTTCTTCCCAGGACCTATCATAAAAATATGTTGTAAGGTATTCAGACCTGACACCATTAAGTGCTTTATGCGCCGTTCACAGTGCCTTAAATGCCACTCTCTTTTTTACAGGGAGTCTTAGTGACTGAGTTAGATTTTTTTATATTATTGAGCGAACTAGCAACTGCATTATGAACTCTCTGCAATTTCTTGAGAGAGCTCTGCTGCATTCCCAGGGCATTGCAGTAAACAAGTCTTGATAGGACCAGATAAATAACTCGTTGAGGAGAAAAGGCAAGAGCTTACTAAGGATTTTTAACTGGTAAAAATAGATAGATGTAAGTTTATTTGATTGTTCCATTAACAAGAGTTGTTAGACTGGCATATTGGGCATGGTTTTCCCTGACTTTTGCCTCTACCTACTGTATTTAGGATGCTGTGCTGGATTTCGTGTTTGTTGGCTCAGATGCTTTGGGCACTTTGCCACTGCTGATCAGTGTCAAAGTGTCAACGTGTAAGTGCTCCCTGTGTAAATTGTTATTACAATTTGTTCTCTCTGATTTGAATATTTGATTTATTGGTAAGTCCCTAGTAAAGTGCACTGAGTGTGCCAGGGCCTGTAAATCAAAAGCTACTAGTGAGCCTGCAACATTGATTGTGCCACCCACATGAGTAGCCCTGAAAAGGTATCTCAGACCTGCCATTGCAGTGTCTGTACGCAGTTTTGAACTGCCATGTTGACCGCCCTAATCTTCCCTTTTCGTACATGAAGACACCCCTATGGTAGGCCCAAGGTACCCCCGTGGGCAGGGTGCAATGTTTGTGAAAGGTAGGACATGTAGTGGTGTGTGTGACATGTCCTGATAGTAAAATACTGCCAATTTTGTTTTTCACTATTGAAAGGCTACCTGCCCCATAGGATCGCATAGGAGCTACTTTGTAACATTTTACAAGCATAACTTTCCATTGGGACAAGATGGAGAAATACAGTTTAGGCTCTCTGAACTCAGAATTTAATAACATATCTTTTAGTAAAGATGGTTTTTAGATTGTGTGTTTGAAAATGCCCCTTTTCGAAAGTAGGCATTTTCTTGTTTAACCTGTGTGCCTCTTCCTGTTTGTGGATTGACTGCTTGATTTAGACTGTCTGGGGCTGGGGATGTGCATTCAGTGTAGAGAGCCACTATGGGAGGGGGGGGGGGGGTTGGGGTTGAGGTGTGCCTGGCCCTTACTGGATGACTAAGAGCTGAGCTGAATGTTGCTTGGCTACATTTAGAGTAGTGGGAGGAGTTTTCCTTGCAACTGAATAGGACCTGTCTCCCTTACACAAAGCTGTCTCCACCCCCTGTGGTCATACTGCAACAGCGAGGACAGAACTGGGTTGAGCTGGGCTCAGAGACCTTTGCACAAATATAACAAAGACAAAATGGAGTATAAGTAGCAGACCTTAAACCTCAGAACTTCAGATCCCTTCTGGACTCAAGAGGAACCTTTGCCAAGGAGTAGGAGCTGAAGAGCTGTGAGCAGGAGTACTGCCCCTTTGCTGTGTGCTGCTTGGGGTTGGCCTGTAGTTGCGGTTTCTGTCAAGGAAAGAACAAAGTTTGGCACTTCGTTGTGAACCTGCTTGAAGAAGAATCTTCAGGGCCCTTTGTGTGCTGGCCTTCTGTTCTGAAGTCTCAGGGACTCAAAGACTTCAGCCCCAGCTCCCCTGAAATCTGCTGCTAAGAGTTCTGACCTCCTAGGAGGAGGCTGTTCCAGTTCTGGGCCTCTGCTGGTTGTTCCTGCTCTTGGGACCTGGAAGAAACCTGAAGAACTGGGGAATTTGATGCATCAGGAGTGGTGTGGCTCACTGGTTAGAGGCGGCAGACCCGGGAGCAGAGGACGGCCCGGGACCAGGGTTCGATTCCCGACGCGGCAGGGTCTTGGACCAGGGTCAACGGACTCGATAATTCTCGCCTCGGTGCCTACTCTAACTAGGAATCACACTCGGCAACTCTGGGCATTAGCTTGCCTCATCTCCACAACGGCCCCCCACATACACCGGGGATGCCTGGTTTCACCTTGTAGATACCCAGTAGGGACCATCTCACAGGGAAAGCCTGGACGGGTTCCCCAGCGGTCTACAGCGCAGAGATACTCCTTTGGGAGTCGATTCTAGCGCTTTAGAAACCCACAATTAAATTAAATTAAATCGCCCTTGCAGCTGTTTTTCCAGATGTAGCACCACTGTGCAAGAAGAATCTCCATGCGCCGCCGCCACATACACGAAGCAGAGCTTGTCGCAGCTGCAAGAACCAATGCATCGTGGGATGAAGAAACCAATGCAGTGCCCCTTGCCACAGCAGCATCGATCGTCAATGCATTTCCATGAAAGTTTTTCAAATGCATCACCCGCGGACCAGAACCATCTAGGAGTCAACGCATCACTTCCCCCCTGTGGTCAGGATTTGATGCATCACTTCTCCTGTATGCAGCCGAACTGTTGCATCACCTCCCCAAGGACTCAGGAACTGAAGAATCTCTGTTCCTCGACGCTTCCCTTGTCTACGGCTGTTCAGCCTTGTGAATTTTGAATCTTCTACAGGTAATTTTTTGTAGAATCACGCATCCATAGTTTCCTATGGACCAAGTTGCTTGAAACCCTTTTAAAGTCATATTCTTATTACATGTATGGTGGATTTTTGTCGTTTTGGTCTTGTTGAGTTTAGATAAAGATACTTATTTTTCTAAACTGGTATGGTGTCCATTTGTGGTGTTATCACTGTCTTAGTGTGTGTTTTGAGCACAAATACTTTACACATTGCCTTTGGGATAAGGCTACCTGCTCGTGGCAAGCGACCCAGGGGGTGCGCAGGGGTTATCTAAAATGTGTATTCTCCTTATCCTGACTAGAAGCATGGGTCCCTATTTGGGCAAAGTTACCTACCTCTGCCAACTAGAGACCCCCATTTCTAACATTGGTTGTCAGCGGTGATGATTTGCACTTGTATTTGTACATGAACCACAGTGATTGGTGCACATCACTAGTTTAGTGCAGAATGTTGTAATAAATAGGGGTGTTGCAAAATTGAATGTAATAGTTTTCCACAAAATTTCACGAAATTCCGGAACGTTTTGCAAAATATGATTTCATAGGAAATGTGGTTTGCAGGTTGGTATTTCTTGTGAGCTACCAGAAGGAGAGCTAATCGAGTAGATAACGTAGTTCGGCAAGATATTTGGGGGCATATGTACATGGAGTTAACGCCGCCATAGCAGCACTTTTTTGACGGTGAGGCGGTGACTTTTTTATTGCCATATGTACAAGCTGTCGCTAACCTCAGTTAGCAGGAGTTTCCAGCGAAAACTTGCATTTTAAAGATCAACACTTCAGTTATCGATAGTTAATGAAACTAAGATGCAAGGTAGGCGTTCCCGTGCAAAAACAGGTGCTAAACGCACTTTGCAATATTTACAAGGAATTCCTTGTTTGGAGCAAGATCAAAAAAACTGCAGTTAGAGGCAGTTTTTTAAGACCAGAAAATAGCTGGTCTTAAAAGTTGTGCAAAGACTTAAGACCTCATTTCAGCAAGTTTTGGTGCTGGACAGAGCTGCAAGGAATGTTGCTGTGCTGCCCTGCGCCAAAACTCCAGGGCAGGAATGCGCACCATCAATAAGAAAGGGTGCATTTGTGTGCCTCATTCATGAAATGTGTTGCAGCGCTGTGACAAAACAGCACTGCAACACTTTTCACTACACCCTTTTCGTGACACCATGGATGGGCTGTATTTACTGTACAGCGCTCCAAGTCACAATTAATGGCAGATACGTCTGGAATCTTGATGCATCTGTCAGCGCTAAAGTCACACATTGCTGCAGTTGTGTCACTAGCATGTTGCAACTCCAGCAATGCATGGGGCCAACCTATCCCTGTGGCACTGCATTACCCTTATGCCTGCCATGAGGCAGGCGTATGGTACAGATGCAGTGCTGTCCTACAATTGTTATAGTGAAATCTGATGGATTTCACTGTGCCACTCCTATAAGGCTTTGTTGCGTGGGAACACACACCCTGCATACATCATACCTGATGCACGTGTAACATGGCACAGGGCTTCACATATGCATACATGCGCCACTTTGCAAATACCGCACAATGTGGTGCAAGAATCACACTGCAAGTGTGTCAAGAAATTGATGTACTGTGGGGTGTAACTGTCAGAAGGGGCTCATAAATAAGCCAGCCTATCTTTATCACCTACGTTGGCGCAAAATGGCTGCCATGTGCCAACACATGCACCCTTGCGCCATGTTGCAAGGGTGACTGTGTTGTGGAGTTGATTGATGTGGCTCCATCACTTCTCGAGACATGTGCAGGGCATCTGGACCAGTGGAGGGAGGGAGTGAACCTGTTGGCCTTCTTGGAGTATTGTTTGCCTGGTCTTTTCTTCAGGGGTGCCAGGGTGTCAGCAAAGTTGGAGATCCATCAGTGGAGGTTGAGCCCTGCGGTGTTATCGTCTGTAAGCTTTCGCGGAGTGGTGGTGCGGAGGGAGATGAGGAGAATTTATTTGGTTGCTTGATCCAGCTGCGAAAGGGGGCGACGATGGCGGTGGTGTACGGTGGGCATGATGAAGACATGATGTATACAATGATAGTCGGTCCAGGAGAGTTCGGTGGTGTGGCTGTAGTAGAAGTTCCCGCTGGCGGAAGACACGTGCTCGAGCATGTGTCCTGCTATGTTGCTTGGCGCGGTGACCAGCTGCTTGAGTCTGATGTTGGCGAGCTTCCCCAGGAGGGGGTGGGGTTCTGGTCACTGGGGTTGTCCAGGTAGAACTTGAGGTCTCCGAGTAGGATGGGAGAGCCAGATGATGGTGCCACAGAGGATGGGGTTGATATTGGTCCGTATCTGGAAGTGGAGGTGTTGCATGGTCACTGTTGGGACATTAGAGTGCGTGGTAAGTCAGAGTACTGTACTGTGATTTTAATTAAGATTCTGTAAATATCTACTGTGATTTTATGGTGGATTAATTGCAATGTCTCTTTAGAAAATGTTTTAATGTATACTTTTATGATTTCTATATGGAATATGGAATCGAAATAAAGTTTATTTGACTTGACTTGAAGTCAGAGTGTGCTTTTGTAGGAGATGGCAATGCCTCCTCCTGGACAGTCCGGTGGTCTTTGCAATTGATTTAGTAGCCGTCAGGGATGGCAATGGCGATGGCTGGTCCGGAGCAGAGGTTGGCCAGGTTTCTGTGAAGAAGACGAAGTCTGAAGAGGTGGCATCAAGGAGGTCCTAGATTTCTGTTGCGTGTTTGTGGAGTGACCGCACATTGAGTAGGATGCAGTTGAGCCGGTCAGGTGCACTGTTGCTCAGGTGGGCGGCACAAGGCACTGGTGAGCTGATGTGGCAGAAGGTGTGTTTGTAGTTTTGACAGGCGCAGGGTTCAAGGGAATTCCACAGTGTTGCTAGATGGCAGGCAATGTGAAATCCAGGGTTGATGGCGAGGAGGGTGCTGGTGTTGTAGTGGTGGAGTGTCCTAGAGGAGGAGTCTTTGGTGCTGGGCGTGGTCTATCGGCAGATGGACGCAGACAGGCTTGCCAATGGCTTGCCTTTGGCAAGGGAGACGTCCATTACACTGCAGGCATTACATCGTAATGCCATTACAATGCAACTTTTACAACGCAGGTGCCTTTACAAAGCATTCCATTACAATGCATGTCATTACAACGCATTGTAAGGTTAGTAATGGAGAATTTTAAGTTTTAGAGAGGGTATGGGTTTTGGGGTGCCAGGGTTAATTTTAGGGTTCACGGTTGGTATGTGTTTTGATGGGGCAAAGGTGAATTTTAGGGTTCAGGGTGTGTTTGAATTTTGGGGGGCAAGGGTTAGTCTTAGGGTTGCACTCACTCGAGTGGGGAGAGTAATTTTTATACCTCCGCTATCCAGCACTTTCCCTACTGTTGCAAAATTCGTAGTATTAGTATGCATTGTAATGGAATGCAATTTAATGGTATGAGTTGTAACGTCATATATTCCTTTGGCACACCAATGGTATGCACGCTTCGCATGGGCGCACAGCAGCCGCCATTGAGAAGTGCTGCGGGGGATACTGGACAGCTAGGAGGCGGGAAACAAGGAAAAGGACACTGGAGAGTGCGGGACACAGGGGATGAGTGGGGGTTGTAAATATGTTTTATAATTAATTCTTACCTTGACGCCGGGTCCCGCATTTTCTGTGCTCCTGCTCTCCTGAATCTGCTTCCAGGAACAGGAAGCAGGCAGCCAGGCTCCCTCCGCTAAGCCAGTCACAATGCTGCAATGCGGCGTTGTGATTGTTCTTGAGCGCAGTGACAAAGCGTTCAGCCATGGGCTGGAGGGGTGGGCATGTTCTCCATGCAGGCTGTAATGCAGCCTGGATTGCGAACAGGGAAGTGCACATTACTGCTTTGGGTGCCCTGAGAGGACAACCCACCACAGTCATTGTCTACTTGAGTAGGCATACCACTCCGCCCCTGCTCTGCTCCGTGAGTGGAGCAGCCCTCTGCCAAGGAAACATAGCATGTGTGCATCAGAAAGTTTTGATCATGTTATTATTTTGCCACTTCTAGCACTGCTTCAAAGCAGGGAGGCAACGCTCTTCCACCATTGCGGATGAGCCGCCGCTGGGGGTGTGTCATCCACAGGTGCTAAGCCTGTGAGACTCGACCCCTAGGCCTCCTCCGCTACGCGTCCCACCTTCTCCTTACCTGGACATTGTCACTGTGGCGCAATCCGCTGCACTCTCTCCAAATCTGTGACTCAGCCAGCAGGAGCCTCAGCTAGGTGGGATTTCACAAGCCTGGGTACAGCAGTCACCACCAAGTCTGCTGGTGAACCTCCCGATGCAGGTGATGCAACAGGGCCCCCTTAGGTGTGAAGTTTCAGTGCTACCGCCACACATGTTCGGTCGGGCCTCGCCCTCTCCAGCATCCTGCCAGTGCAACATATTCTGGCCTGTGATGCACAGAGGCGCTGTCCACCATTGGTAAGCTGCTCAGTGTACCCCGGTGTAGTGGTAGTTAATAGTATGTGATGCAGACCTCCCTACGTTGATGCGCAGGAGTTACTCTACCGTTCACAGCTCCAAGGGGCTCAAGGCGGTCTTCTCACACAGGTCAGCAACGTGTCTCCATGTGACCTACCAGACTTCACCACCAGGAAAGGGCGATCGCCGCGCCTCAATGTCTACCGTCATGGCCCAGCAACACCATAGCACCTCCGCTTCTCACTCCAGGGCCCAGGCACAGGACCAGCAAGGCTTCCAGACCCCAGAAACAGGCCCAGCCTGGCATCCTGGCCCCGAGGACTGTCCGCACTTTAAAGGTTTTGAATGCCATGGTGTTGCAAATATTGTGCAATGAATAGTGATGCATACTGGCTTTGAACAGCGATGCGCCTCTTTTCATAGACGTAGCCCTGAATTTCGTCTTCCCCTGGGACTCTTGCTGGTCATCTTGGATGTTGGGGGGCTTGAGGGGGTTGTTGATTTGTGCTGCACTTGGCCCTGGCTGCTCCATTCTGTATTCCACTGTTTTTTCCCCAATATTTTATTGGAGGTGGACTGATAGGCTATTTTTGCCTATAGAGGGAAAATAACTGACGTAGGGCAGACTAACGTGACTTTTTTTGCCGCTAATGGGCCTTTTGTTAGTTTTCGGCCACTAACGCTAGAATTCCTATCACCTTCACGCTAGTGTTAGCAGCAGTTTTCACTGTGGGTCCCTGAAACTACCGCCATGTAACAACGTCTTGTAAATACGTCGCTAACAGGGAGATAGTTTTCAGCGGTATGCGGCAGTAGGAAAACTGCTGCTAACTAGCGTTAGCAGGAGTTAAGGCCAGTCCTTGTACATATAGCCCTTGGTGAGCAAACCAGTCTGCTGCAGGCAGAAGTGATGACAAATTAAAAAATTAAAATATCAAGAAATATCCAGAATTTTGCGGCTGAGAAATGTAGGAAATTTGTGAATACCGTCAGTGTAATAAAACATTGGCTGAGGCCTACTTGTAAATAAACTTAAAACATTTGTGAGTTCAAAATAAAACATTTGTGAGTGATAAATGTGAATCTAGCTGCCTCCCGTGGTATTCACTGGTACATTTGTCTTTAGTGCCATTATGCTAAGAGGATGCTTGAACTAATCGTATAGCTAGAAAAACCAACTACAAATCAATTAAAGGGTGATACTGCTTATGTGGATATTATAAACTTGCAATTCTCTGAAAAAATGGATATTCTGAACTTTCTTATAATATGGAATCATGGGTATTGTAAAGTAACCCTTTAAATGAACACAGTCTCGTCGCAATAAAGTTGGACTGGAAATATGGTGGAATAGGTTAAAAATAGCTAGATACATTTTTTTTAAATGAATGGGGGGGTCATTGTTGGAGGTCAAAGGATGTTTTCCTTTTGGTTATTAGCATATGCAGCTGCGTTGATGTAGATTGAAACCGGGGCTAGTAGAGGGAGAGACTTGCAAACTCATATGAGTTTATCCATTGCGTTCAAGAACATATGCAGACAGATAATTATAAAACATGTGGTAGTGAGGACCAATAAGACACTAACCTACAAATTGATTGACCTCTCAAGGATGGGATGATAGAAATTAGTTGTGAAAGCTATCATATTAATGATATTTAGGCCAACATTTTGCCTCTTCTAAAAACATAAACATTATGAAATAATAAATGCGTATTTTTCTTTTAATTGTACGTTTTCAACTTTACTGATGCTACAAATCAGAGAGACTGAATACAGCGCAGAAGGGCCTTCTATCTCGAAAGGATTTGGAAGCTCTTTAAAAATGTTCAATTCAGTGAGTGGGTAGATGTCATACACTTAGAGATATGAATAGTTCATTCACAAATTAAATATGGCGAAATGTGACATTCCAAGCCACAAAGTAGGCCCGGGTTTTCCAGCAGTTTAAAGCTCTTAGAGGATATTAATGTATGTCATAGCATTCGGGATTTACAGGGCAATAATGTAAAATGCAATCAACAGTAAGGAAGGGAAAATTGTTACTTGGATAACAAGTGAACGATGCCAGTGATTCCAACTTACTGCGATGTAAAGCTCAGTGACATACTGCACAATTAAATGATTAGCTTCGTTCAATTTGGGCCATTTTAGAGGAACGTCTGCTTAAATGGGTAATGGCAAAAAATATATTTGTTCTTCATCCATTATTAGATGCTTAAGAACGTTACCTATCGCGAACCAGGTCAGATAGATGTGGATTCAAATACGCAATAGGTTTTTTGTTTTAGCATAGTACCAATAGTTTAAAAGATAAGCTAATCTCTCTATGATCCCCTCCCTGTTACTTTACTATTGATGCCTTTTCCCCTTCCTTAGTTCCACTTCTCTTCTTATCTGTTCTTGTTACTCTGGTAATCTCTTCCTTTCTTTTCTTTTCCTTCTTTCTTTCTCTTTTCCTCTCTTTGCTTTTCTTTTTTTTTCTTTTCTTTATCTTTTCCTCTATAGTATAATTTACCTATTATTCTTCCTATTCTTACCACATATAGGATTATGGAATATATGTTAATTTTGTTTCCTCATATTTGTTATGCCTTATGTGAGTTCTCTTCTCACTTGTATTTTCTTCCATTTATCATAATTTTATTCTGATTTATTACTACATTTGTATTCGTATTTTCATCTGCAAATTTTAATAAAAAATTTCAACACAAAAAAAAAGATAAGCTAAATGACTAATGTTGTGTAGGTTCTTGCAAAAGAGGCTGAGCAACAGCAGGGAAAGTGTAGGACTTTGGAGGGGTCCGATTTACTATTTATACTCGAAACATAAGTAAAAGTGGGGGAAATTATGGTCTCTGAAGGGGTCAGAATTACTATTACCACTCAAATGTAAGCAACAGTAGGGACATTGTTATAGTTTGGAGGGGTCAGATTATTATTTTTACACCTAAATTAAAAAAACAAAACAAAAAAACGTGTAAATATAAAACCCCCAAAAATGTAAAACAGATTTAACATAATAAATAATGTATTCATTTAATATAAAACAAATTCCATACACATTTCAAAATATAAAGTCCATGCTACAAATAGGAAAAGAATTATTAAAAAATAACAAACATTTAGAAATGAAAATGTTCTCTCACTAGTACCCTAAAAATGAACACCCCCAACAAATAAAAGAAACAAATACGTAATATATTAAAACGGAAATTATTGATATTAAACATAATTACCAAATAAAACAATTTCAACTATTGTAATTACAAAGTACTAAATTAAATAACAAAATGTAACTATCGGATAATTTGATCAACAAATTAACAATTAATTGACAATCCACACATATTTAAAAATAATAAACAATTAATTTACATAAATATCAATTACAAATGTAAATTACACAAAATATAATTATACAATAAAAACTATAGTTTACAGTTTAAAATTTCCCCACCCTAATTTCCTACAAACTCAACGACCCATTACTACATTAACAATTTCTAATTAAACATAAAAAATGTTATTTCATACAAAACTTACAAACTATACTAAAGAAATAAAATTCACAAATCATTATAATTTTAATAAAGTATAATACTAAATTAACTAATATTTATCAAACTAATTAAAAAAGATATTTTAAGTTCCAATATTGAATAAAACAATATTATATTTAACTGTGTTTAAAAAACAATATTGTAGACATGGTCACCAAGGGAATGGAGTAGAAGAGCAGTCGGTGCGATCCACTCCATCTCCAGTCCTTCAGCAAACTACAGAATCCTGCAGCCCGTCATAGGAGTCCCCACAGCAGACACTCACCCAAGAGACCCATGGCGAAATCCTATTGTAGCTGCAGTAGAGAGTCAGGGTACCCCAGGCTGAAGCAATGCAGCCAAGCCAGTTGCGGCCACCATTTGTGATACAGATAAGGCCACTAGCTGAATGGACAGCACATCCTGTGCGACTGTGGGGTGAGGCACCAGCCTGTGATGATCCAAGGTGATGAACGACCAGGGAGATATTAGGACTGATGATAAAACCAAGGCCTGGAGGAGAAGCCACCTACAGACATACTGAGACATTGCCTGGGCAGGACCACACCTGAAGAGGCCACGGTGGTGCAGGAAGGGCAACCAGTGATGGAAGAGAACTCAGAGCTTAACTTCCTTGACAGTCATATTAAACCAGTGAAATATCATGTGGGAGAGCATACCAAAGCCCATTTGGAATAGAATCAGCTACTATGACAGCAGCAATGTCTTTGGACTGCGATACGTTACACAGCAGGCACAGAGCCAGTGCATCACGAAAAAGGCCACCAGAACGACCTAACTGTGAGAAAAAAGAATAGGGCATAGCCGATGAGTGATTGGCTTCTATCCTGGATTATGGATGGATGAAACTGGCCCTGCCACTGACTGGGAATAGCTAGGGGTAACTTACTGGAGAAGTGGGTCTGTTTTAAATGTTGCATATTGCCGGTAGAGCTGTCATCGTAAACTGAGAGAGAAGGTCCATAATTTACGACTAGATGAGCAGACATTGAAAAATCAGGATGCAGATTCCACTCCACAAAGATTAAATGCCTGAAAACTCCCATATACGAACAGAAATGGACCATTAAGTTAACATTAGGGTTTTTTTTGCCACACTGTGTCTAAGAGGCACTGAGGAGCTTGAGCGGGGCTGATTTTGAACCTAAGCCAACAAAAGCTGGAGAGAGGCATCTATTGAGGACATGTTGATAAAGAAGAATTCTAAATCTGAGAGAACAGAGAAGCCCTTCTCGACTGCTAGCCCTTCTGTGGAAGTAGAGACTAACATGGCCTGAAAACTGGTCCTCACGCAATAATTTCTCCAACAGTTCCTAAGAAAAATCAACAATGAAGTTAGCACAATTTGAAGTTACATCAAATAATACATGAAAGATTTAATGTATCTGGGTCTAGAATCTATGACCTTGAAAAAAAATGGATAAAAGGTAAGAAGAGCTCCACCATGCAGGCAAACAAATCCTTAATTTAGAAGACCAACATGTAGATCCAGCCCTCATGCAGGAGGACCTTGAAACTGGATCCCTCTGGAAAACATCAGGATTTGATGGCCTCTTTGGGTCCGAATTTCCACGTGTACCAAGGTACTGATATTCAGGCCTATATTCAGAAATGATTACATGTCAGGAACTTGCCAAGCGATTGGCCAATACACTTAGACCTCACTCAAATACCTGGTACACTACAAATGCCCAAAGTTATTTCCTTCTTGTAATATCTGACATATTGGTGAAATTCGAATTCGGATAAGATACACAGAAAATGTACTTTGTAAAAAAGTACTGTTTAAACAAATTCTCCACTCATCACGCCTCTAGTGCTAGATTACACACCCTTGGCTGGGAGAGTTAACTACATGGCTTGCCTTTGAGCCTAGGAAAGTCTAATGGATGTTAGCTGCTGATCAATTATCAGGGATCAGCTTTCTGGGAGTGGAAAGGAAGAGTTGCAGAACAGAGAACAGCGTTAGCAGTTCCTTTTTAGACTAATTAGCTTCAGAAACATCTGAAGAAGTCAGGCCCCAGTCACAGTAAGTGGGAAAACTAGTTTGTTGCTGTCCAGTACAGAAGTAGTCATAAAGCTGAAGACAATCCTGTTTGATGGCAGCTGGGTCTCGTCACATTAAAACAGGGTATCCTGGGTAATTTTGCAGTAAGGCAAACAGGAAATACTGCAAAAGGAGAATAGGGAGACTGTGAAAAAATAGTTATGATTGAGTGGTGGAATTTCTCTAATCTCTGGCTAGTGCACAGGATAAATCTGGCACCTTCACCAGCACCTCCTGAGAACATTCCTGGTAAGGCTCCATCTGAAGTAGAAGGGCCTATTGGAAAAAGAATCCTGATTTCTGACTCCTGCTGAAAAAAGACTCACGCAAGTGCTCAAGGACTCCTGCATGCATCCAAGGACCCAGGGAATGGAATTTGTCTCCCTAGGTCAAGTGTTTACCTGCTTCCAGACATTAGACATGTTTTTAAGAATACATCACGGCCATCAGTGGGAGCTGAAGGTAGCCATGAATGGATACATTAGCAGTTAAAAGTACTCTGCTGTCTGTGGCTATGCATATAACTCACTTGGAAAAGAGAACAATCCCAACATATGAATATTTGCACTACTGTAAATATTTTTATTGTACTCAGGTTTGCTGCATCATTTGCAGATGAGAGGAAACATTCGGAGAATGAACTGAAGGAGAGGTTTTTTTCGTATAACAGATACTTGTTAAATTGCCTACTTTATGGTTGCTGTATGTTCACTAAAGCCCAGGGAATGTCATGCTCTGTAACTTCAGTTTATGTGCATCTGTATATTGCCATACTGTCAATTGTGTGTGTTGTGAGGCAACCTTTGGCTTTGTATTTTTCTACACATAAAAGTTTCTTCCCAGTTAAGATGGCATGCACCACGTCTTCAAAGGGGCGTTATGTTTGATTAGAACATGTGTAGAAGTTGGTGGATGAAGACGTTGGTTAGTCTTAGTCTCTGTACAAATTCCTGTTGTGTTCTAGAAAACTGTCCTGCTTTATATGTACCTTCTTTTAAAGTGGAATCTTTTTATTACCCAGATGTCTGTTATATCCATATGCACCAGAGAGAGTTGCGTGGGTGTCAGTGATCGATCATTTCGGTGGGCGTTGTCTTTTTAGTCATGGTTCAGATTCAGAACTTTTAGTTGCACTTAAATACAGGTCATTTTTTGTTATGAATAACTTAGTGTTTATTTCTGATTTTGTGTGTGTGTTAAAAGTGCTTTTCATGCTATTTTCAATGTAAGCTATTATAAGTAAAACCAGTTGGTATGTTTTGGGGCATTTATTTAGTGTTTCACTGCAGTCTTAGCTTGGTGAGAGTCATCAGGCATGTGTGATCTTCTTTGAGAGAAAGGTGTGTTCCATTCAGACAAGTTTTGAATTTTGTAACCAGTGACAATGCAGAACATTCTAGTAATTGCAAACGTTTTCAACACCTTTATTTTAGTATTTATATGTTGGTCCCCTTTGAGACCCAAGTGCATTCTGGTCCTTTCATAGTTTTTCTAGATTTAAAGTCAGTGTTACATTGTTTGCATAGAAACACCTTCAAGGTTTTTCCTGGTTTATTCATACCTTCAGAGGAACTCGTTTTGCCATTAACTGAGTCCCCTAGAATGTTGCAGAATGATCAGCAGCTGCAATGGTAACCAACATCTAAGTGCAGTATGAAGCAGCCATAACTAAGTGCAACTACATTTTCTGTTCTATTAGTCTACTGGTTGAGTTAATGTAGGAGCTGTAATTGGACTATGTGAAGACAGGACCGACCTTTATTCCATATGGTAACCTGGATAGACAGCAAAAACGACAACGTTCCCTATGGATATATTAATAACTTAAATTTATATATTGCTTTGTGTTAGTCCAATAATATGTGCATTTGTCAGTTATTAGTCAAAAGATGGCTACTTGATTACATACGGAGGCACAAAGAATTTTCTGATGATAATGTAAGCATTCAGATGTATTTGCAAAGGCTCTATGATCAATCAAGGTGTACGTATTTTTATTTATTTATGTATTCAGTGTTTTATATAGCGCGGACATGACCCTATTTGGGTTTCAGTGCGCTTCACAATTTCATAACTTTAACTTTCGACTGCCTGTTTGACAAGTCCTTTAATCAAAATTACCAAGCATAAATATTCATTTTTTGAGCGTGAGACATTTATACTTACAAAACATACGTGTCCTAACGATTACAAGAGTTCGAAATGTATTATAATATTACGTGACCTAGATAATGATATGATATAAATGTACAAACAATTTAGTGGCAACCACCAATGCCGATAGGTGCAGACAGCATATTGATCACTGTTGAAGCGGGTGGCATAAAACTAACACAAATCATGGAAAATCAATCAGATTAAATATAAATACAACCAGTTGCTTTTATATATCAAGTGATGATTAGATAATATGCAGTTCTAGTAATAAGAATGCATCCCAATTTTCCTCCTTTTCTCTAAAATTTAACTGGGTCTTCCTGATTATGGACAGAATTAGCTAGTGCAGATGGCCATCATTCTGCCAAGTTGGAGCAAAAGACAACCAACCACCATGAGTTTGAATGGTAAACAGCGTTTACAACGCAACTTTTACCACGCACTATCTTTACCACGCAACTTTTACAACGCAAATCGTTACAACGACTTGCGCTGGGGGGTGCTCTAGGATAGTTAATAGTTTTACTATCCAAAACCTTCCCTACTATCCACAGGGACTGGAGTTGGAATAGTAAATTAAACTATTCACTATCCAGCGCCCCCCAACGCAAGTCGTTGTAACGACTTGCGTTGTAAAAGTTGCGTGGTAAAGGCATGCGTTATAAAAGTATGCGTGGTAACGACATACATCCGTTTGAATACTTCAAACATTTAGCAACACCCACTCTGCAGAACAGAGAACTAGACATAATTAAAAGTAATTGTTTATTAACACATCTTTGTGTGTTGTAATTTGGCAGCGATCAAGGGTTAGCATCAGCTGAAGCCATCTTTGTACTTCGGAAGCCATCTTTTCTTTTGGCAGCCATCTTGTCTGTCATGTGCTACCATGTGCTCACCATGTGCTCTGTCCTACCTTACTGTCGTTTGCTCTTGTATTCTGCTTAGGAACATACTATATTTAGCTTCTTCCACTCTGCACATGCTCAGTTGAGCTTGCAGCTGTCCATGCAGCTGGTGTTAGTTTGTAAATGTCAGGATGTGTTCATCAGAATTAGCCACTGTTAGTTCCTCCCATTTGTTGACTGTGCATTGTCTGTATGACCTTATATGTACCTAAAACCTTCTTCTTGTACTTGTACCGCCTTCTTTTGAGCCCCTGTGTGGGTATAAAAGGATCAAAAAAACTTCCATTCAGTGTGCTACTTCATACATTACCGAAGGGTGTTGTGTGAATGTAGTTCCACCTCATGAGGTTAATAAACTCTTTGTTTTATATTCCAGTTTCTGTGCCAACTTCTATCCTATTGGTCTGAGGACTTGTGCAGAAAAGGGCGAACCCCTAGCACTGGTAGGCCTTGCTGAGGCCCACCTCCCACAAGCAATTTTAGACACACCAGTGCCTTCCACTCAGAAAGATGTCTGTGCATTCATTGGTTTGACTTAGTTTTGCAGGCAATGGATATTAGGGTTTTCACACATTGTTAAACCCCTGCTAGCGCTTTTGACTAAAGACACTCCAATGCCCCTTCCATGGACAGATGAATGTCAGAATGCTTTTCATCAGTTACGTCAAGCTCTTTGTTCTGCACCAGTGTTAGGTACTCCAGATTACACAAACGCCTTTACACATTATGTAAATGAGAAAGATGGGTATGCATTGTCGGTTTTAGTACAGACGCACGGTGACAAGCAGCCTCCCTGCGCGTATTTTTCAGCAGTTCTTGATCCTGTTGCTCGTGCATTGCCTGGGCACTTTCGTTCAGTTGCAGCAGCAGCTGTGTCCATACGTCAGAGTGAAGGGATAGTTTTGTCACATAAACTGTTGGTGCTAGTACCCCATGCAGTAGATGCCCTTTTGAATCAGACCAAAATGCAACATTTAACTAGTGCTTGCCTGACAGGACACGAATTGACACTTTTGGCTCCCCACATTACCTTGAAGAGGTGTGCCACTTTAAACCCAGCTACTTTGTTGCCATATCCTGTGACTCAGTCTCAGTCAAAGGAGTCTCATGATTGTATATTCCTTACTGAGGAACAGACAAAGGGTCGCGTCAGTTTGCAAGAAACGCCCCTTTCAGATAATAATGGAGAACTGTGGGTTGATGGGTCCTGTTTGAAGTTACCAGATGGCACGACCTCAGCTGCATATGCAATTTCGACACTTGAGACAGTAGTGGGGACAGCTTGTATACCTCAGAAGTCAGCTCAAGCAGCTGAGCTAATAGCCTTGACACACGCGTGTGAACTTAGCACTGATTTGTGTGTGAACATCTATACAGATAGCCGCTTTGCTTTTGGAGTGGCCCATGATTTTGGCCTACTTTGGAAGGAAAGAGGCTTTCTTACATCCCACGGGATGCAGATAATGCATGGAGAACTAGTGCATAATCTTCTGACTGCATTGACATACCAGAAGAAAATAGCTATTGTTAAGTGTAGCGCACACAAGAAAGTAACTGATAAGACAGGACAAGGCAATGCCTTTGCAGATCGCGCAGCTCGTGAGACTGCAATGCAATGAAGCACTACGTCTATGTATGTAGTAAAATCACAAGCTGAGCATTGGCATGATGCTAGGCAAGAAGTGCTGGGCATACAGAGATCTGCTTCTGTGGAAGAACTTGAGCAATGGGCTAAAGAGGGAATATTGGATGATGAGGGCTGTTGGCGCAATAAAGTGATGGATTAATGGAAATTGCCCATAGCTTATTTACAGCCTATGGTTCAGATGGCACATGGGCCGGCACGTGTTGGAGCTTCTGCAATAACGAAATTGCTTACGCAAGTTTGGGAGCATCCTGACATTGCCGGCACAGCTAAAAGAGTAGTACAGTCCTGTTTGATCTGTTGGCAGTATAATCCTGGTAAAAGGACATGGACTCCTACAGGAGGGTTTGCTACACCAAGTGCACCTTTTGAAGTTTTGCAGATGGATTATATCCAACTTGAACACTGCAATAACTTAAAGTATGTCCTAGTGGTGGTATGTGCCTTCAGTAAATGGATAGAGGCATACCCTACAAAAGATAATACTGCTCTCACCACAGCAAAGGTGTTTTAAAGGAGTTTTTCCCTAGATATGATGTTTGTGGAGTGACAACAGACCTCATTTTATTGGGCAAGTTGTTGAGCATGTCCTGAAAGGATTAGGGATCAAACAGAAGTTCCATGCAGTCTTCCACCCACAATCAGCAGGATTAGTGGAGAGGTATAACGCTACTCTGAAACTGAAATTAGCTAAAATACTGGCTTCCACATCTTTGAAGTGGCCAGATGCATTACCTTTGGCATTGTTGTCCATAGGATCGGTGCCACATTCACGATCTGGGCTTACACCATATGAAGTGGTATTTGGGAGACCGATGAATATTTGGGGAGTTCCTAAACCACTACCCCTACATGATGTACCTTGTATTCTGATTAATGTTTATTTGGCACAGTTAACTGTCAGTTTGATCTCTATCCATCAACAGGTTCGAGAAGCTCTTACTGACAGATCTACAGGTGAGGCCCACGAGCTCCGGCCTGGTGACCATGTGAGGGTCAAGATTTTCGATAGGTCAAACAGCTTGGAACCCAGGTGGCGAGGACCGGAGCAAGTGCTCCTAGCCACGAGGACAGCAGTTCGAGGGCCGAACAGAAAGAACTGGATCCATAGCACTCACTGTAAGCGAGTGTCGCCTGCTTTGGTGGGACCTGCTGTGCTAACCGACCATCGAGATATCTTGGATATGGAGAAAAACCAAGCCATATAACCTGATGAATCTGAGGAAGTCTTCCCGGACCACTCGATCCCTGGAGCATCACAATACTAACTGAGACCAAGGAAAGAATCTGCAGTGTTGAAAAAGACTGGTTAGCTCCCGCCCTGGGTTGGTGAAACGGAGTGCCGATGTGGCAAGGGGGGGGGATCAGTCCTGCGAAGTGACACCCGTCTTGACCCTCGGTGAAGAAATCAATGGCAGCCCAGGGCTAAGAGCTTCAGCTATTGTTTCAACGACAAAGTGATCACGTCTGCAGAAAGATCAACTGTTGCTGTTGCTAAAATCAATACTAGGAAGATCTATTTGTGTTGTAGTATTTGTTGTTGGTATGGGAGTTGTAGCAGTGATAACCTGCTTTGTTGAGAAAGTGGCTCCTGCTCGACAGTTTTTGATTGCCACTACTCCAGTACCAGTTGAACATAATTTTTTTATGCTTCCCTATCATGAGCAGAAGCACCGACAATCCTACTTGAACAACACATTAATTCAGATACGGCATCATACTCACAATGCTACAAATACTACAGATTGTTGGGTGTGTGGGATGATACCTCTGGACCAAAAGAAAGGAGGAACACCTTTCATTCAACTTCCCCTTTCTCACAATGGTTCTTGATAAGCCTGGTTTGCGCTTTTGTTTGCTTCTGAAAGAGCTAATTTCACAAGGATGGCAGTAGGACAAATTAATTACCACCTTAATAAAGAGTGTTATCCTGATGAAAATGGTTACCCTCAAGCTAAAGGGACTAAATGAGAATGGGAGGAGTACCAACCTGACAATATTTCTGCACCACATGTTTTCACAAATACGAGGACTATAAAGAACAATGGACCTTTTGTGATTTCAGTTACCAGAGCTAAAGCAGACTTATGTATTAGTAGTATTGGGAGAATTCCAGTGGGGAGAAGTGATTGTACTGTAATTTTGACCATTGAAGGTACTAATAACTGCAGTTTCACATCTTCTCATAATACATATTTTGTATGTGGTAACAAGGAAGGGATATTACCAACTGCCTGTTGGTTGGTCAGGGGTCTGCTACGTGTCCTTTCTGTTGCCCCATGTGTTCTTGGCACCTACATCGTATCACCAGGACCTTAAACTGTTCAACGATATTTCCAATAATAGAAATAAGAGAACAATAAGTATGGATGAAGTGGACCAGACTGAAAACACTTTGCAACAATATGTCGATTTTAATTTGGGCTTGTTTTTCTTTGTGGGTGCTGCACTAAACAGCAGAAAGATAAGATGATTGACTCCTGTTGTGGAAGCTGTTACCAATCAGACAGCTATGGCACTTGGGAACATTACAGAAGAGCTGCAAGTTGCGAAGATTGTAGGACTCAAAAATCGTATGGTACTTGATGTGATTTTGGCTGATCGAGATGGTGCATGTCGCATTATTGGCAGCAGCTGTTGTGTTTACATTCCGGATCACTCACCTTCAGTGTTTGATGCAATCTCTAAACTGCATAAGATTGCTGCAGAGATTCACCCAGAGACTGGAACATGGACTTTTTCAAACTGGATGTGGACAGGTTTTCAACTTTCTGGCATTCATTAACATTTTCCAAGAAAAATGTTGTGAATCCATTTTGTCACTTTGATGGAGACATTTCCCAAATGCGTAACTGTACTCGTTGGATAGGTGGTGAAATGGCAGTGATTTTGCACTATAACACATAGCTGTTTTTTTCTACATTGAGAACATAGTTTCACCTTATCCTTTATCCCACACAATTAAGGAGTGCTATTTTCCCTTCCCAACATGGAAAGGGTACGGGAAATGGCCCCTTTTAGAGTGCATTGTCTCGACTTATTGCTTTTGTCCCTCCTGGTTTTACACTGATCGACATGCTAGCCTTAAGACTTTAAGTGCATTTGAGACTGCCATTCAATTCCAAAGCGCTGTGCTTGTCATATACATCATGGTGATTGGTGTATACATTATTGGCTGATTTGAGTTAGCTGTAAGTCACTTGTCTCCGGGGTAAAACATATATTTAGAGCATGCAACTCCAATGCTCCTCCTTGGCTTGCAGCACTGGATGTACCACCCACAGAGGTTGCTCTTCAAATGTGCCACAGGTGTGCCCTTGCAGGGCCTGAGCGTTACTGTTACTCATTTTGGCATTTAAAAATCTACTTGCCAAGGTTCTGCATGCCTCTCTCTACAGCGAAGTACTCCCTGTGGGAAAGGTGCGGTATCGTGAAAAAGCAGGCATGGCGCCGATGCGTTGCATGCACTGCTAGTGACTGGCACCAGATGATGTGTTTGGTATGGTGGGGCCTGCTTCTCGCATTGATTAACATGGGGTACCAGTGGAGAAAATAATGAGCAGTATTTCCTACATGCATAAGAGTAGCAGTATAGTGTTTGATATTGATGAGTTAGAAAGGGCAAATCCTCTTCGGTAGTGCAAGTAGATTCAACTTTACTCATATGGAAGTGGCACTTTAAGAAAGTGGGCATTTCTGTGCTTGTGGCTCTGCGTGCCTGTCAGTCTGTCTCCAATCCACATCTGTGCATTGCTGAGAGAAGGCCAAAAACTAGGGGCTCAAGGAAAACTGTAGAACTCTGAGAGGCCTTCCTGGGACTGATACGAGGGTGAGGAATAGGCACCTAATTTCCAAGGGTCTGGTATTGCCCCACTAAAGGTATTGATCAAGCCTCCCAGGGTAGAAAGGCAGACAGGGTCACATTTGAGAGTGCCTGTGCATTTGGAACTGATCTCATCTTCAAAGGACATTGTGGGTATAACTACTGGGTCTCTTCCCACAGGAGTGAGAGATGCTTTTGGGATTGGAACCATTCTATGCTGGTTCAATGCTGGGAAATCGACAAGAGGAACCATTGGGGCAGGAGGGACTGCAGCTGGATTATCCCCAGACTTGTGGTGACCTGGGGAATGTTGTGCTTTATGAAGGGGACTCTCACTTAGTGGATTTTGCCTGGATGTTGCTTGCCAGCAGATAATTGCCAACTGTTGTGACTCAGGTCTCTAAGCACCCTCCAAGGGCCGGCTGGCTAGCCTCCTGTTCACAAGATCCAAGGGACAGAAAGGATCTCCCCATTTCATGAGAGCGTATGGACTGCTCAGGGTGCTTTGAAATAGGTGGAAGTATTTGTCAGTTGGGACAAGAACGTCCTTATGTATGCCACAATCACACTGTGCTGAGGAGTGTGCTCATAAATATCAGTGGCCCACCTGAGGTGCCAGAATGTTAGGAGTTCAAGGAGTGCTGGGAACGTTTGCCAAATCCAAGGGAACCATTATTGCTACTGGAAACCTATGCCAGCTAGCACTCCATAGTGGTTGGTGTCCGAGGACTGTGGAGGATATTTGCTGAGTTTGCGGGACCCAAACTGGAAACCTTGACTGTCTCCAACCTCCAGATCGGGAGGGCGACAGTGCCTGACATTGCGCCCTCTGTCTGAAGTAACGTCTCCCTCAATGCAGTACTATGTTGTTGAGAATATCATGACTAGACCCGAGGGGTCTCGTTTTGCCTTGTTTGCACTCACTGCTGGCTACCTGTGGCAACTGCAGCTTGCACCTCCACCTGATGGGAAACATTTCACCAATTTGGAAGTGCACCAGCTTCCGGTGTCACAGTCTTTTGCCAACAGGGGGAGAGTGATCTAGCACTCATGAAGGTGCCTCTGGGTGCCTGAAAGCTTAATCTGGAGGGTTGAAACCAAGTAACTCTTTCCTTCTGCTTTAGGTGGCCTCAACAATCTAATCATTGTCTCGCCAGTGGGTGCAACTTGCATCGTTGGCTGGTGTAGTTTGAGCAGCTTAGAGGCTGGGCTACATCTGTGATTTATTGACCATTACAAAAGAACTGGGTATGCAATATTGGAAATGTCATGTTCAATACTAATGAGTTACCAGGAAAGTGGAATACCGCTGAACAGCCTGCATACATGTTTTCTGTTGCTTTTGATTTGGGAGGGATTGCTGGGATTATGAACACCTAGGAGAAGTACGCACATGGGTTTATGTCACTCACGTGGCTGACTGGGAAAGTGAATACCTATGACTAGTACATATATGTTCAGGCTGTTCTGCTTCTAATGGGAGAGTTCAACAGTTGCATATAACTGTAAATCAACCAATGTCTATGCCATTTTGATTTCAATTTGTGTATAATAAAAAGACCTGTGTTTTATACATACGGTGTGGAGTCTTTTTGTAGAGTACTTAGTGTGTTACCAGGGTTGTGTTGTGCCAATGCTTTACACTTTGACCCTGAGGATAAGCCTCTATGCTAAGCTTCTCAAGGGTGAGGACTGATTATCAAATAAGTGTGTTGTACTCATCCTATCTAGGACAGTCATTTCTCATTGGCTTCAATGTGCCCTAGCCAGTCAGAAATTGCTGGGTCTAACAAAGAGACTTACACCTGCGCTTGACAGCTAAAGATCTGTCATATTTCTGGAGTGGTTTATAGAATGGGGGAATACTAGAAACTTTCAAGTCTCAAATCTTCCAGGGTACACCACGACTTGAAACACCCACTCCCCACCCCTTAAACAGGTTTATCAAGGTCGCAGTAACAGGCCATTGCGGGGAATTATTTCCTATGAGAAAAATATTCTTCCACTGCTGATCACCTTTTGTGAAGACTGCAATCAAAAACGTCTCCATTATTGTGCAGCAGTGGCCGCTCCTTCTCCTACATCGCTGCCAAGACATGGAATGACCTGCCTCTTGAGCTCCGCAGAGCCCCCTTGCTGGCAGACGTTAGAAAGAGACTCGAGACCTGGCTCTTCGGTGGAGACACAGCAAAAAAACACCCAAAGGGTTGACAATGTTGCACTTCACAAATGCTGTTTGATTGATTGAAGAACGATTTGCATGTGCAAATGGTTTTGTTAATGGGCAAAAAATGCCCAAAGCTTTGTATCTATACAATTCATATCTTCAGATTTTAGAGTTTACTTGCTCCAAGGACAAGTCCACATTGTACTTCCACATAGAAAGATTAAAAACAGCGCTTTCTTTTAATGCGTCTGAGTTTGTCTATTGAATTCTTTGCAATATTCCTATCTAGAAGAAAGATTGCCTATAGCTGCACAAGTGAAGTAAATTGTAGCGCACATTTTTTGAAAGTATGAATGTACTGTTCACAAATTCATTGTGGTTATTCAACAGCAGCGCAAACAGCTAATTAGCGGAATGTTTTAGTCTGCTTAGAATAGGCTGTGACTAAGAGAATAACGCATGAGCCGTAACGAAGAACGAGGGAATGAATTCAGCAGGGCATTGTGAGACTTCATGAGGCGCTCAAGTGTTCCTAGCATAAATGATTTCTGAAGAATAGGACGAAGCCTCGGTGCAATTGCTTTCCTCCATTTCAGCCTAGCCCATACATTATTTAGTGTAATGCACAGCTACTGTATCCTCTTTATTCAAGTAACAAGACTGTCATTTCACTCTCTAGCTTTGGGAAATTTTCCTCCATTTCTGTCACCTACAAATTCCAAATAGGTGATTTCTAAAGTTCCTTCTAAGGATAGCAGCATTTTGTGCATGTGGAAGAGGACTACATTTGCATATCTTGAGCTGCTGTATATTATATTTCCAATTGTATTGCCTTTTTTCTTTGTGACTTCTGTGTATTATGTGTTTTATGTACACAATCCTTTACTTGATATAATATCCATTGATGCACGTTGATCTCCAAAATACATAAGGCCAT
Organism: Lissotriton helveticus; assembly: GCF_964261635.1. Lineage (NCBI taxonomy): Eukaryota > Metazoa > Chordata > Amphibia > Caudata > Salamandridae > Lissotriton > Lissotriton helveticus. Next base: position 1,086,248,935 of record NC_136061.1, on the reverse strand, counting down.
TTTATATGAAGTGAGCATTTCAAGTGCTAATTTAAGGCACTGACTATGCTACAGATTTGGGTGTTGTTATATCACATTAGTGTTAAATTGTTGCTTTCACAAGAACTCTAAAGGCATGTGGTGTTTTTTGGCTAATATTGTAGCAACATTTGGTGACCTATCTAAAGTAAACAACAGGACATAACACAATAACTTGTACAAAGCAGCATAACAGCACATTTGCAAAAGAATAGGAGACAACACAGCAAACATCAACATAGACCACATCAACTGTATTACACAACAACATCACATTGTAAAAATGAGGCATAAAACAAAGTAGCACAGAAAACAACAGAACACATCACCACCACAAGTGTCACACAGCAACAATGCATAAATGTTCTAGTCACACATTACAGCTTCCAGAATCCTACATTGATAATACCATGGAAAAAGATGTTTGCATCAATCCCTGCCTTAACTTACCACCAATGACATGAAATATACCCTCAGTCAAAAGTATGTGAGGCAAGGAGTTTTAATGTTTCTAGTTGCATTGTTTGTCTAATTGGTTGATCAGCTGATCAACAATGTAGCTGATATCATGTTCCTGAACTCTAAACTGTGTAACTGTCTTCATATGTGGTTATGTTTTGAGTGGTAAAACATTATGGAAAATGCATTTCATTTTGAGGAAAAAGAATAAATGACAAAATGGGAGTTATTGGTATTGATCGCTCCCTAATATTGAGAATTGTTGTGCCCCTAAACATAATTACATGGTATTGGGGTGCAAGCAATGTTGCCATTTCTATGTGGTAAAACTGTCCCACTACCATGCAATTACAAATAACACTTCAAGGAATGGGATATTACAATATGGGGGCAATTTGTCTGACTGTCAAATAACACGCGGACTCTATCCCATGCAGATTTACCGCTTACATTTGCCACCTGCTCTGAGCAAGTTGTAAATGTATGTGGGGTTCAATGTGTGAGGTGGAAGTGAGCAATACTGTAGCCAAAGTATAATTTCCAGTGGGATCAATTGTGTCGGGTTCTTCCACACCCAGTAAATCCAGGTGTAGAAAAACAGTTAGAAATTGAGTCTCTGGTTGGCAGAGGCATACACTCTGTCAAAGCGGAAACCACAATCCAAATCAGGGTAATTCAGATACACATCATCAATCAAACTCTGTTCACCCTATGGTTGCTTGGCACAGAGCGGGCAGGCTTACCTTAGGAGGCAATGTGCAAAGTATTTGTGCCATATTTAATACAGTAAAACAGTAAAAATGAGACATAGACATATACCACACCTGGTTAGAACAATATAGCTTAATTTATCGAACATATAAAGACCAAAACGACAATAATCCAATACATAGCACCAGAGTTATGTATTTTTAAAAATTACATTAAAATATAGTGCTTAAAAGCCTAAAGCGGCAACTGGGGCTATCTTATCACACTAGACCGGGTCAAATCCAAATGTTCAGGCCGACCATGATGGAACATGGGTCAGCTACAGGGGTCAACCTTGTCCCGCTGCAAGTACCTTGTTGCACCGTCGATGAGGCCAGATGCATGGAGCAGAGGAGGAGATGTGTCTTCAGCAATACCTTTGGATGTAGGCAATGCGTCAGTTCTAACTTCTAAGCCGCGCAGTTGGCGAGGCATTGTCATTGAGCTTCACCGCCAACAAAGCACTGTCTTCGAACCAGTGATGCATCAGCATCGAAGTAGATGCACCAGTTCTGAGTGACGTAACAATGGCCATGCTTGGACTCTTACAGTTGCAGTACTTTAAACCCACTTCTAAGGGCCCGGGACTAGATTGGCACCACTTGGAAGGTCAAGACCCTCAGATGACACAGTCCAGGTGCTATTGGAAAGTTGATTGTAGTCTTTGATGTCCCTGACAAATAAGAACAGGAGGCAGCCAGCAAGCCCTTGGAGTCACTTTGCTCTGGGGTGTAGAGATGCAGGTCCAGTTCTTCTCCCTTCAAGGCAAGTTGGGCAACAGGTCAGGCACAACAGAGCAGGAGAACAGCAGAGTCCAGCAGAGTGACAGTCCTTGTAGCAGCAGAGAAGCCCTTCCTATTGGCAGAGTATCCACAGGCCCAGAAGTGTACTGAGTTGGTGGTGTCAGGGGTCAGTACTTATACCCAGTTGCTCCTTTCAAGCGGGGGAGACTTCAAAGAGAGGCCTCACTATAGGGTGTTAAGTACACCTTTGTGTGGGAACAGGACATGGCCTTTCAGGTGTAAGTGTCAGCGGCTCCCTCTCAAACTGCCCTGATGGCCCTTCAGGATTAGATGGCCCATTAGTCAAGTTCCACTTGTGTGTGGCTATCTGGAGGCAATGCACAAAAATCAGTTGTCACCCGACACAGACGTATATTCAGAGACAGGCGGAAGGCACCAAATGGTTGATGTAAGAAAATGCTAACTTTCCAAAAGTGGCATTTTCAGAATTACAATTTAAATTCTAACTTCACCATAAATTAGGATTTTAAATTGTGATTCCAGAGACACCAAACTTGTCATCCCATCTCTTACCAATTGGAAATTGCACGTATAAGACTTAATATGGTAATCCCAATGTGAGCCTATGTGAAAGATAGGCCTTGCAGAAGTAAAAAATGGATTTGAGAGTTTTTCATTACCTGGACAGCAAAATGTAAAAGTACATGTTCAACTTTTTGAATACACTGTTAACTGCCCTTGAGGTTGTCCAGGGCCTACCGTAGAAGTGATTAATATGTATTAAATAAAAGTTTGGATCTGGCAAGGGGGTTAACTGCAGTGGCAGGCCTTAGAAGTGTTTAAAGTGCTACTAAAGTGGGGGACTCACTTAGTGATGTAGGCAGACTAATGGCATTTAGTTAAAGGCCCTGGGCACATGTAGTACACTTTACTAGGGACTTATAGGTCATTTAAATATGGCAACTGTAGCTAAACCAATGTTACCATGTTTTTAGTAGAGAGCACATGCAATTTAGCACTGGTTAGCAGTAGTAAAAGTTCCAGAGTCCTAAAGCTAGTAAAAACTATGTCAGCAAAAAGAGTCCTAAAGTCAGCAAAAATGAACTCAGCAAAACAGGAGATCAGAAAGCAAAAGTAAGGGGAGACCATGCCATAGATGTTAGGGATGCCAAGGATGCTAACAAAAACCTATACACTAATAATTAGGTGGAGTGAAATTAACACATGCAAGCATGCATTCATTTCATTTTACCTGACTTATAATCGTACCCACCGAAGAGTAATTAGAAACAAATTTGAGCCTGTTGCAGATCATTTGTACATCTTGTTAGGGCTGATAATTTACAAGAGGTTGCAATCATTGAGTCTCAATTAGGCTGACAAAGTTGTTTAAACAATATCTGTTTGATGGAACCGTGGGCAGCACAGAGGTTTACTGAAGTATAACAAGGGAAACGCTGTCCTTGAGGTAACAAAATATAACGTGGATGTAGGAATAGGTTCTGCTCATTCAATTCCCCTGGATTGTTTGCTTTTAGATTACCCAGTTTTAGACTTTTGATCAATGCCTAATTTGAGCCAGTGGTTTTCAGAGCTCGGCACCTGAACTTAATCATCAACACTAGCACTTGTGACAGTCTACAGCGTTTATCTAAATTAGATATTAACACAACAACAGTTGTTTATTATTTCAATGAACACTAAAAAAGACTAATATCTGCGAGTGGATATTCATAGAGTAGGTTTATAGTGCTTACTGAAACGGCTATGTGCTCAATGAAATATACCATATAAGTAAAATCTGTCCCATCTCACAGTTTCAGCATACTTAGGCCCAGAGATACCAATCAGGAATCAGTTTTAGGGGAAAAAAGTACACTGAGTGCACATTTACTGTCACTTTTGTGATAATTGTACTCCGTATGACATATGTCATATTTCCCTGGCTCAGCCATAATCATATTCCAGGTATTTGTCCCCCATACTGAGCCAAATGAATTACTTTGCACAAAGACAAAGATCAAAGACCTCCCACACAATCGACCCATCAATATTGTATAGCCAAGTTCCTGGGGAAAGAAGGATTAGGGAAGACATCTGCATCTGCTAATTAATTATTCACACTGCACCTGGCCTGGGCAAGCCCCAGCCTTTAGAAACAAGGGAGGAAGGCTAGACCACTGAAGCTAAAGGCAGGAGGTGATCCCTATTGAGGGTTTGGTGGGAACAGTTCAGCTAGCTGTGTCAGGTAGGGCAGGGCTGAAGCTCTCAGGGAAGGTCTTTTAATAGACCACTTGAAGTTGCCATGTTTAAAAAACCCAGAATGCTGTGCAGGAGGGTAAGGACAGAGGTAGAGTGATGTGCTGCCCTAGGATTGGATAAAGGTGCCTAAGTTTCCAAACATTCCACAGAAATTAAAAACTCATGCACAAGGGAGATATACTTGAGAAGATACTTGACATGGGGCTGAGATGTAAGAATAATGCCCAGCAGAAAGGAGGAAGATCCATGAACTTCTGTAAGGGAAGGACTTTGGGATTCTGAATTTTCAGTTGCCTCCCAAGATTAAGATAGGTCTCACCAGGGCCAGTGACACTGGCCTCCTTAGGTCCTCTATGAAACAGAAGGTGGAATGGACCGACTGGGGGACACTAAAGAGTTCCCCTGGGACTTCTGTGAACTGGCCCCAGCCTCCATTGCTGACACACAGGTGCCCCCCAAGATGGCCAAAGCCATGGGGCCGGAGGAGTGTAGTAGAGAGAGTTTTTGGCTGTGGAACAGCTGTGGAAGACACGCCCTAGCAGGGTAGAGTATCAAGAGCTCATGCAAGTGTAAATGCTAAAACAGGAAAGTGTTGGCCGATCAATGAGCTAGCTGGGCAGCTTAGTGGGATCCCTCAGCAATGTCCAAATGAAAAGGCAGTACACAGGTTGCTGAGTGGGCACAGGCACCTGGTGCTCAAAAATGTAAAACGTGACAGAAGGCCTCATTGGTTTAAAAAAAGATTGTGACAAAATGGTGCCAGCTGTAGCAGCTCTACGAGGGAGTGCTGCGGGCGGTGGGCCGGGGAGGGGGAGGCACGCGCTGCAACGACATATCGGCGATGCAGCGTGCAATGTAGTTTTATTTATTTATCTATTTACTCAACTCCTTTCTCTCGCATTCCTGAGTTTACTAACCTCCCACCATTCCCCACCCCCACCCCACCGCCCCGCACTCCCTTGAGGAGCCGCTACTGGGTGCCAGTCTTATGAAAAGAAAAGAAATTAAATACTTGTACAAGGAATAAAATGACGGCCAGGAGGATCGATACTTTATCATCCTTAATCATATCACAGGCACAGCAGCATTTCTGTTTAGAACAGCAGAATATGAGGACTAATTTTAGAACTACCATTGGATAAGGACGGTTAGGACAGTCTTGGTTCAACCACTCAGCAGATATGGGTGTGAGAAAATATTAATCACCTTCAAAACTACATGCAACAAGTGTGGCAATAATAATGCAAACGAAGAGAACTTCGTTTTAACTCGTGAGCGGCATGTCCAAAAGAAACACGATTTAAGGGTTGCTCAAAGACCGTAACTTGTCCTCAGGCATTTCAGAAATTCAGGAGCTTTCGTTGGATTTGACATCGCCTATAAAACAATGAGTTGGCATTTGCTTTGTCAAAAAAAATCTGCTCTGCCATTAAATTGGTTGCTACCAAACACATCGTCATATCCATTAGATCCTCTATTACCTCTGTTCTGTATTCTGTAAGTATGTCCTCCAAGACTAACAACTTAAAAAAATATCATCAGCAGGAAACATACCAACTTTTAGATGTTAGCTGGGGTCCAATTGAGTTCCATATTTGCTGTTCATATCTAAGTATTGTCCACATAATATTGAACATAAAAAGCCTATTTATTCAGTCAAAAAACGGTTCCCGGTGGAGGAAAATCCAACCCATTTGGAAATCCCGATAATGCAACCGCCCGAATGAAAATCGACTTTGTAAAATATATTTTATAGCAATTGCACATTCCTATAGGAACGTTTTTAACCACCATTCCAAGACACAGTTCTAATTAAAACAAGCTTACACACATCGAGGTGATTGCAGGGCTCCTCAGGCCACCTTGAACCCACCTACACAACATGTAGGTTTAGTGCTGTGCCTGAGGAGTATCAAAGGGACAGACTTCAAGTGCTCTGTGAAACCTCGATTAAACCATCAAGCAGGTAACTATTAGACATTTGCAAAATCATTTAGACAATATTACAAAGAGGGCCCGAGACGCACACAGGTGTTTGCATTGGCTTAATGTAGTCCTAGGGACCTTTCGTGTTACAGAAGGGGTTTACAGCATTGACAGGCCCTTCTGTAATATGGATTATCCAGCACACAATGTGTACAAGGGTGTGTTCTCCCCTTTGCATGGGGATGTGGCCTTCCATAGGAGGGCATGCTTTAGCTTCCTTGAAGTATTATCGATGCAAGCACCAGTATAAACATGCCACTGTGAAGTTAAATGATGGTGCACCACATATCTGTGGCCTCTTAGGAGTGGACGAGGTTTGTAGAACCTACAAATATCTTCTAGATAGCAGGTGCAGTCATACACCGCAACCACTTGCTGTGAACCCATTTCTGCCTCTTCCGAATGTGCATAGATCTGCTGTCAGTAAAAACAGAGCTGTGGTTTCAAACCACAGCTTGATCTTTCAAAGATGCATTTTGCCCATCAAGGCGCAGCATCTCACAGTTTGCCCCAGCACACCCTCCCTGTCCGCAATAGTCACTCACAATTGATGTTGTACTGGGATGCAGATAGAAGCATACCACCTAATATCTAACACAGCCCTTAAGTTCTCCCATACATCAGTTGCTTCCCATGCCAGAACCTGGTGATGTCTGTATCGTGCTGACACTTCTACAGTGACAAAAAGCTCCAGGCAACATTCTCTGAATCATAGCTTTTTAGGTCAAGCCTAGTGCAGCACGCATGCGCTGCCCTAGGAGATGACCTTTTGGAATCCGTCAGCTCTTTTCAAGCACTCATGCTTGTGGCGGCATCCAACTTGCTGCAAGGAGCATCGGCACGCAGAGTCCATCTGTCTCCAATTAGCGCGACTGCGCGTGCTTCTTTCCCTTTGCGATCTGCTTCAGCTTTACCCACCCCTCCTATGTGTGCTTCGTTCCCTCCCATGGCTACTTCACTCACAGTTCCTTTTCGTCAATCCTCGTATCACTTCCACAGTGCATTTATAACGGGTGTCTCTCCTTTTAGGAAGCCACTGAGCCAGCCTGCATGCCTCTCTCTTTCTCTCTCTCTTCATATGGCCTCTCTTGACCGCTGCCTTATTTCTCCTTACATTCTGTCCTAACACCTCCACCACTCCGCCCCCACCTTTTATTTTCTCAGGTTCACCCTTCCGACTATCGCTAAAAGACTTAATTTTTTCGTGCCTTGTTCTTCCCGCTGTTGTCAGAGTGGCCCCCACCTGAGTGCCTGTCATCTAGCAACACATCGACCCCAGCCCTGCCTTTCACACACCTGAACAAAAGGGCACACACGGGTGTTTAGAGAAAGATAAGGAAGTCATTTTAAGTGGTTAATTCGGAAATCCAGGTGTCCTTGGGCACATTCCTACTGATCGGAAGGGGGTCTGGAATTCCAGAATGAATGAGGGATGGGGGTCATGTGTAGCCAGTCCACTCACTATACCGGCATTGCGTTCTGGTATTTGCAGTTCTGTGTTTTAAACTCAAAACTATAGCACACGTCCTAGAATCCTAAAAGGAGAAGGAGGAAATGCTGTGGAAGGAACCCTAGCTCCTAGTCAAACCACTCACTGGCCTACATGTAAATGGAGATTCCCGCTGCTTGTGTGTCAGCCAGCTGGGATATCTGAAGAAAATGTAGGTATTTCAATGTTCTGCATAGATTGGAATAATGTTCTATTCAGCACATACAGATGCGCGAGCCGCTGACAAACATCTGCTCCTTTAAGACTCTTACTTTGAAGGCTATTGTTTTTCACTGTGTTCTCTGAGAAGTCATACCCTATGTTTCACCTGCCTCTTTACTACCCCTCCCCACCCGCCCAGTGTCAGCAGTGAAGTTAGTGTGTGCTACTTTACACAAGGTATATAGTAGTTTAATGTGGCTACTTGCTCAGTCCATGGAACTACGGACTGATACCTGTCAGTGTAGCTACATTTTACCATCCTAATGCATTATGGGAGTTGTAGTCTTGGATAACTTTACTTTGACTAGTTCGGCTTCATTACCACCCTGCACTGGCATGTAAATGGGAATACCAAGACTGGAGACTGGAGACAGGGTCACGTTGTCGAGTAATGTAAATTGTATTTGTAATGTGCTTATCAGGACAGATGTCAACATCCAGAAACTGGGTTTGCGGTGAGATGTAAAGTCTGCCGAACAAGTACACCCAGCTATGACACAGTGTTGTCAATTGATCCCATGCAGTGTGTGGCTCTTTAAACAGCCCTTTACCTTGCGGTTTTCGGATTGCGGTTTAGTTTTTTTCATATTGTGTGTATGACATTTGACAAGCGGGGCACTTGATGGTTATGGATGTCTCAGGTTGTCTCCTGACAGGTCTTACTTATTTACTTATACAATCCTGAGTTTTCACTTGCATGGCAGGGGAGACCAAATTATGCGGGAAGGTTGACTAAATTATGCAGCTATAAACGGCAAAATATATGGCGTGACGCAGCACATTTTTTGGTGGCACTACCTCGTTATTTGTTCATTTGTATAAATGTTACAACTATCTGGACAAATGTTGTACCTCATTAGAACCAGTTTGCCATCCAAACACACCAATCAGCAACAGATAAGTACCAAAGTTGTTGCTGTGTTTTTAGTAACTTTTGATCCGTTTGAGCAAGAAGATTTTTTGTTGAAATCTGTAGTTTATGCATCAGTTGATGGTTATGTGGCAAGTGTGGCAAATCCATAATTATGTGGAAAATGCCACAGCCACAAAATTGCATAATTCCTATGGCCTTAGGTTAATAATAGCAAAAGTGCAGCTACCGAAATGCAAAAAAAAAAAGATTTCATAAGCTTTTCAGGCCATTTATATGGGCCGGCCTGTGATTTGAGAGTGTCATCCAGTACACAATTACTTATTATATCAGGGATCCACCAACGATTGTGTTCCCTATAATGCAGACCCGTTTTTCTCTCAATGTCTTGACCGTGTGCCATTCCATCTTGTGTAGAAAAAGTCATCCCTTATCACTAGTTTTGGAGTGAGATGTGCTGTATTTTGTTTCTACACAGAGCTCTATTTCTGCACAGAGCACTTTATACCCCTTTCATCTGAAACAAGCATTGGCATAGGCAATAGGTCTCGCTTTTGAGACATTATAAGTATTTAGATATGCAGCACAATATCCTTGGTGCAACAACATCAACCGTTGGATGGATAAACACTTATAAGGTACCAAAGGTGAGACCTATTGGCTATGCCAATGCTTGTTACTGTTTGCACCGAGGGCAAGATTAATTAGCATTTGCAATGCAATAGGTCTTGCATTTGCGAGAGTTTAAGCTATTGGCATTGTAAATGGCAGTGGCTTTTATGTATGTGCTTTTAAAAGCAACACACATATAAAAGGCAATGTTATTTATAATGCCAAAAGCTCAAACTCTCACAAATGGTGGCCGCTCTCCTTTCTTGTCAGATTACATTGAGAAGCATCTAAAGAAAGGCGCGCGGCCACCATTAAAGTGAATGCCCGGTATGGAGCGCTGATAGACCTGGCATCTTTGCTTTTTGCTTACTGACTCCCTGATTTTGACTCTGTTTTTGCTGGTTTAATGTCTCTGCGCACTTTCTCACTGCTGTTCGGTGGTAAAGTGCACCCACTTGCCAAGCTCTAACATTCCCTTTTAGCACATGTGAGTCAGCCCTAAGGTAAGCCCAAGGTAACCCTATGGGCAGGGTGCAGTGTATTTGAAAGGTAGGACATGTACTGGTGTGTGTGACATGTCCTGATAGTGAACTACAGTGTAATTCGTGTTTCAGTGTTGAAAGGCTTTCTGTCCCATAGGATAGAATGGGGAATACTCTGTAACATTTACGAGTATGTCTTCCCATTGGGACAGGATAGCGAAATAGAGTTTAATATGTCTGAGCTCAGAATATAGAAATGTGTCTTTTAGTAAAGATGATTTTTATGTTCTGTATGCGGAAAATACCACTTTTAGAAAGAAGGTATTTTCTTGCTTAGCCATCTTGTGTGCCTATGCTAGGATGTGTATTGACTGTCTGGCTTTTGAGTGAGAGGGGCTGGGGTTGCACATTCTCTTCAGACAGCCACGGTGGTTGAGGTGTGTCTTGCCTTTTCTGGATGGTTACTCATTCTTGCTTACTTGACCTAAGGGTGTGCCTAAAGGTACTAAATATGGTTGCCTGCCAAAGCTGATCTCTGTAGAATATGCCAGTGTGATATCAGATACACACTGACAGATAATACCTTTACCCCGTATCCTTACCTGCTGGGAGATTATATTACCCACCTTCCAAGAATAGAGAATTGAAGCCAAAAATGTTCTACAGTGGTAAAATCACAATTGACAGAAGCCTGCAAGGACAATGCTGCAGAGTATCCTAGATGTGCAGATACATGGTGTCTATTTCCTTAAGGCCATGAATGTGTCTCAAGCCCTGCTGAGGCAATGCTGGTTGCCCTGCTGCTACTTCCCTTGCTTGCTTGGAAATCTTTCAGCCAGCCCAAGCAATCCATAGCCACAAACACAGAGTACCAAGCATCTTCTGTATACCACACAAGAGACTGGAGGTGACCTACACTAGGTCCATCTACAAGTGCTGGTGAGCTGGGAAGTAAACTATATAGTGGGCAAACTCCCTCCAAAAGCCAATATTTCATTTTACAACTTTTTGGGGTGCCTCTGACCTGGCCCTTTCCTGGTGCCCAGTAGACTTCATCAGATATGGTGTACAGCACAAGACCATTGATCCATCGGGTTACCAACCTCAGATATTCATACAACATATACTCACCTGGGACCATTAACACACACACTTTCACATAGGCTAGTTAATACCGCTGAGATCAAGTTTATAAATGCTTTTTTATGAGATTAATTACCTGACTCTCTTAACTAACCTTTCACTGATCAAAACGTTTTTTCCTCTGGTCAAATGACCTACTAGTTAGAACTAGTTGATGGTGTAATGACATAGATTTCTATTTCTTATCATTTGTAATAACCACAGACTCTGGAAAGTTTTAAATATTTTATCTAGTTAATTCATGTGAGCCAAACAAGAAATACAGTACAAACTCTGTTTCCCAAGGAAGGAAGAATCAATTATTTCATTAATCAGTCACCTATTTTAAACAAGTTTTTGAAATGACAGTACTCCGAAAAGAGAGGATAGAGAGAACAGTACAATGACATACTACACAGAACTATATTTACATGGAATGGTGTGAAAACCACCCCTTGGCCAAGGAACTGGAAAGGTCCCCTGAGATAGAATCAGGTGACAAAGACTTCAGGACAGGTTGCAGGATAGGTGACCTCTTCTAGATCCGAAGACTGGGTCGCACCCCTCTAACACTATCTTCCTCCTCGATTCTTCCGCGATCTTCTTTTAATCAATTACCTCCTCGATTCTTCCATGACCTTCTTCTAGTTATTCTAAGTCTGCAAACTGATTCTTCTTCAGCATTTGCTCAGATCTCGGACAGCATCCCGGTCTCTCAGAAACTCAGCATTACTTAATGTGTCATGGCTAACTAAACTACCTCAATTGTACCTTTCATTGCTCATGTACCACCCATTAATGTTTCAACTGTATGAAACGCTTAATTCTGATTGGACAAGCAAGGGGGGATGATCATCACACCATACTAAGTTTTAATAATTTTCTTTAGTTCTTTGTTTAATGTTCCCGCCCCTTAATTCTTTTCCCAAGCTTTATTTACCACCCATATTCACATCTTTATCAGACAAATGTATACATTTGATGTTCGTTTTCATTCAGCTTTAAAGATGTCCATCAGGCTCCTAGGACGTCTAGCAATAATGACCTTGGATGGGTTTCAAATAATGATATCATGGCTTCTCGGCTGGTTGTTACTGCGCCTGTGCGAAAGTCACGTGTGACATGGACTTATATTTCACTTGGAGGCCCAAATACGAACTAATAGAGAGGTCAGTAAGAAACATATTCATTTGAAAATAAAATGATCTCACTGTATACCACATATCTCTACTCTAATCCCATTTACTTATAAAAATTCTCCCCGCATTAGCAATTAGTAAATAGCTTGTTTTAGTTTCAACGAAGCAGATGCTTAGCATGTGAGCTTTCAAGTGCCCACGTTTAGAGCAACTGCTCAGGTGCAGAAATTTCCCTCCAAGCGAAAGAGTGTCATTCTGGTGAGAAGCAATTGACGCATGCGCAATAACTTTTCTTGTTTGTAAAACACATAGGCAAGTTTCGTCTTGCTGAAATATGGAATGTGGTGCATATTAGTTTACTCAAATACATTATTAATACAGCGTTACAGGTTATATAAGAGGATTGCAGCAGAGCAAGTCTCTTTTACACGAGTCCTTACTCCATCACCATCAACATCTTCAAGTCTTATCAGTGATAGAAGTGTTTCTAAACCACCCTTTCCTGTCCTCTGATCCTTTGTTGCTAGAAGCTGATTCCAGATGCTTAAATATGCCCTTTGATATTCTTGTTTGTGAGACATTTGTGACAGTAAGCCCACACCAATCACAAACAGACCTGGGTGTTACACAGGGTCGGATCAAGAGACTTCAGAGTGCCGAATTCTTTCCAACCTTCCTTGGTGGGCGTTGATGGGGTATGTACTCAAGAAGCTGCACGGGCTGCTGGTTAGACATTGGTACTTTTTTTAAGCCTTGTGTTATTGTCACAAGGCATACACAAAAAGTATTTCAGTATCTTCAATCCCTGATCAGACCTTACATACCAGCAAGAAACCTATAATCCACTGGGGAAAGGCTGATGGCTGTTCCTAACCTTAAAAGATCACACTCAGGTGGGAGCTCTTTCGGCTACCTAGCACTGAAACTGTGGAAAACTCTGCCTCTGACGATTCATCAAACTCAGCCGGAGAATGTTTTTAGGAAGCAACTTAAAACTTGTGTTTTTTAAGGGTGGGAGCTAGGCGAGCCTAATTACTACATGTTGAGCTATGGATACCTGTACCTAGCGCTGGGACAACTCATTGAGGTAGTTAAGTGCTTTATAAAATACATAATTATTATTATGTAAAATTAGTGCCCAGGACTGTTACTGTATTTCTTTGATAGTCGTTTGTTATGTTATTAATTTCTATTGTTTTCATTGTTTATTTCCCTATTTTTTATTGTACATTTATTGATATATTTAAGGCTCTATTAAAATGCTGCTCTTATAAACAAAAATCCAAAACTGCCTGGAATTTCTATCTTTAACTATTATATATGTTTCATACTGTGTCGTCTCTTAACCATCACATCACCTTGTTGAGCCAGTCCTTGACTACCTAACCAACATACAAAAGGGTTTCCAGGAAACGAGGAAACACTAGTGCTTAATTTGAGCTGGTGGCTGCTGGTGGGGGTGCACCAGCACCTTTTTGGGGGGATCGGCACTATTTACAGCTATTTAACCGTTGCAAGAAAAGGAAAGTCAGACGGGAAAGACGGAAGAAGACAACGGTGGGAAAACCATCACAAACAGAAGTAGGTACCTTCAAAAGTAAGAAAAAGGGGCAGGGAGTGTCTGATAGTGGATTAGACTACCGGGCTTGGTATCCAGCGTGTCGACATTTAATTGCACCAGCTGCCGGTTTATGAGCAGAACTTCATCCACCGGCACACTTTCTTTCACAAACTAAGCACTGGAGAACACTCACTACCTGATCTTTAATATTGCTGAGTCGCCGCTACAGCTTCAAGGATCTGTGAAAAAAAGCTTAACAGTAAGGTTATTTTGCTGCTTATTGTATTCGTTTACCGTTTCTTGGTTTGCACTTGCAGTAGGGTGACCAACTGGCATTGGTGCAAATTCAGGACGGTGAGTGTAAAAATTCAGGACAAAGGGTCAAAATTCAGGACACAAATTCAGGACAGGAGGTCAAAATTCAGGGCAAAACTTCAGGACAATTGGATACGTTTTACAGACACATCAGAGGTCGCGCAATAGTATATAAGTAAGCCCAGCCATATCCAAACATATACAACCATTTGTAAACCTAGCCATCATGTATCCTTCCATCTATCATTTCACTCATCCATCCCATCATCCATCATTTCACTCATCCATCCCTTCATCCATCCTTTCACTCATCCATTATCCATCCATCCACCCTTTCACCCTATCCATCTACATCTACATGTACACTCATCCATCCACTCTTCTTCCCATCCATCCGTTCACTCATCCATCCAACCATTTACCCTTTCACCCATCCAGCCAACCTTTCACTTACTCATCCATCCACCCAGTCACTCATCCTTCTACCCATCCACCCTTTCAGTCATCCATCCATCCTCCCTTTCTCTCTCCTTCGACCCTTTCACTTAGCAATCCTTACTTCCATCCATCCACCCACCCATCCATCTACTCATCCACTCATGAATCCATCCATTGACCCTATCGCTCATCCATCCTTTCGCTCATCCATTTATCCTTTCACTCCTTCACTCATCTATTCATCCTTTTGTCCATCTACCCTCCCTTTCACTCACTCATCCATCCTTACATTCACCCTTTCACTCATCCTTCAATCCATTCACCCTTGCACTTATCAATCCATCCTTCATTTTACTCATCCATCCACCCACTCACTTATCATCCACCTTTTCACTCATCCATCCTTTCACTCATCCATCCACCCGTTTACCCATCCAGCTACCCTTCCACCCAAACATCCAGCTATTTACCTTCTCTCTGCCATCCTTCCACGCACTCATCAATCCATCCATCCTCTCTCATTATCCATTTATTCAATCTTTCATTCATCCATTCACCTTTTAACTAATTCATCCAGCCAGCCATCCACCCATCCCTTCACTTACTCACTCGCCCACCTTTTCATAATAATTTTGAGCTGAGCCTTTTTGAGAAGAGGCGCATCGAGAACTTCACCCTCGCTGCAGGAGCCATTCCAGGACTGGGACAGAAGCCACCCAGGGCAGAGACAGGATCCACCACAGGGGGGACAGGAGCCATCACAGGTGGGGGGGGGACAGGAGCCACCACATGGAGGGGCAGGAGCCACCACTGGGGGCGGCTGGAGCTATCACTGGGGGTGGCAGGAGCCATCACTGGGGGCGGCAGGCACCATCACTGGGGGCAGCAGGAGCCATCACTGGGGACAGCAGGAGCCATCACTGGGGGCGGCAGGAGCCATCACAGGAGGGGGTACATGAGCCATCACAGGAGAGGGAACAGGATCCACCAGGGTGGGCACAGGGGTGGGCATGCAGTATTCTAGTATCATCTTGGTCTCTTCCAGGGTGGGGTAAAGCTCCTCACTCCCTTCTGGACTAGACAACTAGAAGACAGGCTCTTTTCAAAACATTAGTTTTGCCATCCCCCACTGTGGTGTACAGTACTTACAGGAGATACTCCAAAAGAATTGATTTAACTGATTGTCCGCCATACTTTGTTATTCAGTGTGGGTGTGATTGTGCCATTTCTTTATTTTATTACATTATAGACTGCATGTTTGACAACCGAGGTTTGTTTAGTGACAGTAATTAATCTCTGTGAAGAGAACCACGTGCTGCCTCAGTGTAATCATCGTGGCTGGTTCTAGAATGTTTGGGCCCTGTGCAGAAATGCAATGTGTGAGCCCCTCAAAAGTACAGAGACATGACGCATTCAGGGCTGTTTGCATCTGAATAGATGCCCCTGAAGCTGCAGCCCCTCCCTCTAAATCACCTTCAAGCATCTCTTAACAGCTCATCAAGGGCTGAAGGTGCGAGGGTTGCCATCCCACTGTGCCTCTCCAATGGTGCGGGGCATCTGAGCTTTGGAACAGCATCGGAGTCTGTTACACCCGACCTCAGTAGCAACAGAGCAAAAGAGGGAGGTGGGTGGAAGCTGTGCCCGGTTAAAATTACAGACAAATGGCGTCCGTTAAAAAATCCTTCACGGACAACGGACAGACGGCCGAAATGACGGACTGTCCCTGAAATTTACGGACGGTTGGTCACCCTAACTTGCAGCAGTACTAGTTGCTTTTATTGGACTGTATTTATACACATGCAATTTCTTAACTATTCAACAAACACCAACCACCTATTTAAATAACCCGTGTGTGTTTGTGTGTGTCAAGATCTAGCAGAGAAATATTTAGATGTAGGTTTTTTAACATCTTTATTTAAACTCAACATTATATCTGTAGCGTCACAGCATCTTAGTGCTAGAAGTTTGGAATAATTATTTCAGTGCAGAGAAACATTGATCGTTGGCCCACGGATGGATGGTGTTCAGGGAAAGGTTCTTTGAGATCTTAAAATATGACATTTGGGGGTGTATATTGCTAAAGGAAAGCTACCCAGTCAGATACACTTTCTGCTTTAAGTTGTCCTCAATAACTTTTTCAAAAATGCTAGTTAGGGGAATGCAAAATACTGGAACCGAAGAGGAAATATTATGTTATACTGTTGAAAATAGAGTAGCATGTGCTGCATTCAATTTCGGTAAACACATGCAATATCAGCCAGTAAGTTGAAAATGTTCATATTAGAATGCAAACGACCAGGCTTTGCATTTGCCTCTCTATGTGGCTACACTGCAGGTTTAGATGGCAATTCCATGTAAACACCCTGTGAGAGCTGGCTAGTTGCCAATATATATTTATTTGTGTCAGGCTGTCTGACTATCAGACAGAGAGGTTGTTTTTAAAATGTACTTTTATTCGTTAAGATTCAAATATTCCCAGAGAAGAAAATGCTGTTTATTGAAATACTTTCAACAAAACAAGGTACCTCTGACACCATAAATCATACAAAGTTATTGGCAGCAGTAATCCCTTTTATTGACACTGCATTTATTTCTTAGTTTTTTGTAACTTTATCTTTTTACAATTAGGCATTCCTTTTTCCAAATACACAACATCACTGTTTTTTAGGGCAAAAAGTACAAAAGCTTTACACAGAAAGAAATTGTATATCAAAAATACTTATCATACATCATATATCATATGGCCGGGATGCCCGCCACCCCCTCCCAACACACATCCCCAAGGATGGGAAGTCGGACAATCGTTGAACTTTTGGAAGACGGGAGGGAGTCACCCTCCCGGCCGTATTTATTAAAATATGAAACAAAATTTAAAACATTAAATTAAAAGTTTCATCATTATGCATTATGTACAATTTGACATTTATTACATTTCGATGCAGTCATGTACTTTTGGTTAACATCCTGAAAATGCATACACTCTAATTCAAATTGTACATCCTAGCATTAAGGGCCAACGGCAAGGTCTTAACCGGTGTCAGATCCCTACTACCAAACTCCCGCCCTCACCGTGTGAGCGGCGCATGCGCAGAGGGCTCTACCCTCATTGCCAACTGTAACTTCCCTTGTCGTGGTGGGGGCCCCCTTTCTACTCGACGCCATCTTAGGGGTCGTCCGAGTTCCCGTATGAGGTCTCTGTAGGAAGGACAGCGTGGACTCTCCCCCCCACCCCATACTCTCTATCCGCCGTCGCGGATATCCGGCCCCCGGGAAATTAGTCAGGAGGGGCATTTAACCGCCTCCCCCCCTGGGAGGGGCCCATGGCCATCTCCCCCTAGGCGCCCCATCCTTAGTGGGTGCCGCCTCCCCGTGGAAGGGGCCAATGGCCGTCTTCCCCCGGGCGCTCCCATCCATTGTGGGTGGCGCCCCACTCTAGGGACCTTTAAATTCCTGCTCACCGATCATGACCTTACCGCCCGACAAATAAATACGACAGTTGTTTACCTACTAAAAAGAAAAAATTCCACATCATCTTACTGCTATTACTGATCATTCCTGCAAGAAGAAATTTCTCCAATGCAAACCATATTTACATTCTCAACATTCCTTTATTCACTCTACCAAGGAAAAGGAAAGGCCTATACTTTCATCACTCAGAAAACTCTATTTTCTCCAAACATTTGCTATCAGGGGCTGGTGGGTGGGTCAAAATTGCTGCTTGTTCCGTCGAGGGCTCACGAGCAACGAGTGGGTGCAGCCTTCCGATCCGAGGAACAAGAGGACGATCTTCTGCGTTCCCGCTCCTTTATCCTTCTGCGGGAGGGCGTGTACCCGTCCCTGATACGCCTACTGGGCGTGGTCTTCCTTCGAGGTGTCTAGGACAACCCCTCTCGGGCGGGGGAAGGCGCTCTCCGGCTACGCCGCTTTGGGCATACCAGCCGGGCCACGCCCACCCCGCCCAAAATGGCTTCCCGGGAGGTTCGGGCCCCCATCCATACGTTTGGGGGGACCGAGCGGTCGCCCCTTTCCATATGGCCGGGATGCCCGCCACCCCCTCCCAACACACATCCCCAAGGATGGGAAGTCGGACAATCGTTGAACTTTTGGAAGACGGGAGGGAGTCACCCTCCCGGCCGTATTTATTAAAATATGAAACAAAATTTAAAACATTAAATTAAAAGTTTCATCATTATGCATTATGTACAATTTGACATTTATTACATTTCGATGCAGTCATGTACTTTTGGCTAACATCCTGAAAATGCATACACTCTAATTCAAATTGTACATCCTAGCATTAAGGGCCAACGGCAAGGTCTTAACCGGTGTCAGATCCCTACTACCAAACTCCCGCCCTCACCGTGTGAGCGGCGCATGCGCAGAGGGCTCTACCCTCATTGCCAACTGTAACTTCCCTTGTCGTGGTGGGGGCCCCCTTTCTACTCGACGCCATCTTAAGGGTCGTCCGAGTTCCCGTATGAGGTCTCTGTAGGAAGGACAGCGTGGACTCTCCCCCCCACCCCATACTCTCTATCCGCCGTCGCGGATATCCGGCCCCCGGGAAATTAGTCAGGAGGGGCATTTAACATCCTCCCCCCCTGGGAGGGGCCCATGGCCATCTCCTCCTAGGCGCCCCATCCTTAGTGGGTGCCGCCTCTCCGTGGAAGGGGCCAATGGCCGTCTTCCCCCGGGCGCTCCCATCCATTGTGGGTGGCGCCCCACTCTAGGGACCTTTAAATTCCTGCTCACCGATCATGAACTTACCGCCACAGACCGGATAGTTGACCGACTATCCGGTCCCCCCAACTCCTCCTATAGGTCATACTTCCTCAAACCTCTCAGCCATGCAACCAAATCTCCTATTAGTAAATCATTCCCCTCCCTGGACAGGTGAACCCCATCGTACATATACATATGGTCACCCCGGATACACCAATGAGGAATGACATGCAACTGTGCAGAACGGAACAGTCTATTAATCTTATTATTGACCCGTTTAACTGAATGGTTCAGAGCTGACACCGAAAGGCCCCCCTGCCACCTCCTTCTAGGAATCAGGTGGGACCAGGCAATCATGCACCCCGGGACTCTTTTAGCCAACCAGCTAACAGCCGACAAGATTCGTTCAAGTAACACTCGTCTACCCAGTGTCACCAAATCGTTGCCACCCAGGTGTACTATGACTATAGATGGCGGTGACCTATGCCGCCCTAAAAGTCCCTCGAAAAATGACTCAAATTTGTCAAAAACGAGCCCACCTTTCCCATGGAAAGCCACTCTGAACCCGTATTCCCCAGGTGCGTGAATCGCGTCACCTTCCTTGAATACGTCACCGGCGCGCCTCACGTATGAGTGGCCCACGACCCATACCATCCTCTCCCCAGTCGGTGATCTCTGACCGCTGGTCTCTTGATGTAGGGTCGACCTCCAATTCCGCCCTGCATGGCAGGCCCGCAAAACTGCAAAGTAAACAAAAGACAGAAAACGTGAGTGCATGTCAATTGATCACTTACAACATGTGCAATCGCACATACCTCTTAAAGCAATTCGAGGACCAACGGCCCAATTGTTTCACTTCCTCGGCACTCTGACCCCTGGCTGTAGTCTCAGTAGCAGCCCCTATCCTAAAGGAGTGGGTCCCAAAATCGCACGGGTCCATGCCCGCGGCAGCGATTGCCAGTGCCAGCACCCTCTGAAACTGAAATCTCGTCAGTGGGGTGCCATCCTTGTGTCGGAGCAAGCTCCCCCCCCAAGCGGCCGCTCTCAGCGCCAAATAGTCTTCCACACACTTCAACGGGCAGACGGGGGACCCTCGCTTGCGCTGTACGACCACACTATCTCCCATAGCCCCCTGGTCGGTCTTGGACCTGGCTATCATGATTACCATCAAATCACCCCTTATCTGGATGTGATCCCTGCACAAACCTCCCTCCATATCTCTCTTGTTCCTTGCGACAAGCTCGCTCACCCTCATGGCCCCATGGAATGCCAATGTGAACGCTGCCCGGAACAGAACTGCTTCGTAATGGGAGGAACACGTCTCGTCCAGCTTTGCTAAAAGCAGAGACAGTCTGTCTAAGCCAATCGGGTGCCTCGTATCTCTCTTGCAACCCTCAAGGCGCTGCCAGCCGCAAAGGGCTCTCTTCACCAAAAAAGAACCTGTAGGGTCTTTTATGCCGTGTACCTGGGCCATGAATGAAATGGCCGCCCTATGCCTACCAGCCGTTGCCACTGATCGGCCCTCCCTGTGTAGTGCAACCAGGTACCCCAGGAAGGATTCCTCCTGCCCCCAATGCAGACTCCCCACAGGACCCAAATATGTGCAATAAGAACGAAACGCTCCTTCGTATGCTTTCCTTGTCCTGGGGGCTAGACTCGCTGCCACGAGGTCTTGTAATCCGAGGCACCGATTAGCCACATTGCTTCTGGGAATGGTGCTGCCTCTAAGTCTGCTGTGGGCAGATAACCCCTGAATGCCTGCATACGTGAACGAGAGAGTGCATCAGCCGCATGATTCAGTACACCTGGCACATGTTTCGCCCTGAACAGTACATTCAATCTCATGCACAGCAGCACAATCTCTTTCAACAATCTCAACATCATTTTGCAGCGTGCTGCCTGTCGGTTAATGCAATCTATGACAGTCATATTGTCGGACCAAAACACCACTGAGCGGCCCCTGAAGTCATCGGCCCATGTCATCAGAGCAACCCAGATGGGGAATAACTCCAGGAACCCAATGTTACCTGTGAGGCCGTCGGAGTGCCACCATGTTGGCCATGTTTGTGCCGACCATCGATCACCCAAGATGGCACCAAAACCCACGCTCCCTGCCGAGTCGGTCCATAGACCCAATTCCTCCGAAGACTCTGGCGGGGAGCTCCAGACGACTCGACCGTTGAAGTCCGCCAGAAATGCCAACCAAATACGCATATCCTGGCGAACCTCTCCAGACAGTCTCGTACGGTGGTGAGCCTCTTTGAGACCACCCATAGCCTGCGCGATAGAGCGCGAAAATGGGCGGGCCATAGGAATCACCCTTAAGGCAAAATTAAGCTGACCCACTGTTCGTTGTAACTGGTGCAGGGTCACTTTCTCCCCACCCAGGCATTGCCTCAAGGAAGCCCGGAACTTGGTCACTTTGTCTACTGGTAGTCGGAAACACCCCTCCAAAGAATCGAGCTCAATACCCAGAAACTCCAGTGAAGTAGATGGTCCAACCGTCTTACCTGGTGCCAATGGGACACCGAATTCATTCATGAGGATGCAGAAATCATACAGCGCCTGTGCGCAATTCATATCATCGGCTGCCCCCAAAAACAGAAAATCATCCAGATAATGCATAACATGTCTATGCCCTGTGGCCTCTTTAAATGCCCATTCCAAAAAACAGCTAAACATCTCAAAATATGCACATGAAATGGAACAACCCATGGGCATGCATTTGTCCATGTAATAATTTCCCTGAAATGCAAAACCTAGCAGGCGCTGATCCTGCGGGTGCACCGGAAGCAACCGGAATGCTGATTCGATATCACATTTCGCCATCAGCGCCCCAGGGCCTAGGTCTTTCAACATGGCCACGGCATCGTCGAACGATGCGTATCGTACCGAACAAACTTCTGGGTCTATGGCATCATTCACCGAGGAACCCCTGGGAGCAGAAAGGTTATGTATGAGTCTAAACTCCCCCGGATCTTTCTTCGGGACAACCCCTAACGGGGAACATATGAAATCGGCCAACGGCGGGCAGGAAAAGGGGCCAGCCACTCGTCCGAAACTGACTTCTTTTGCTATTTTCTTTTCTGCCACGCTTGGGTTGTGCTGTACCGATAACTGGTTTCTACAAAAGGAATTCCCCCAAACTTCCCCCACCGGGATGTGGAAGCCATGTAAGAATCCCTTCCTCAACACCCCAGCGGACACATGATCAGGGTATTTGTTTAACCACGGAATCATAACCATTAGATCAACTGGTGTAGGCAATCGGTTACAAAGGTCCACCTCACTCCTGCTTAGGTCCTCCTTTTCCACCCGTCCCGCCATTCTTTGATCTACATGCACTTTCCGGGTGTGAGGAATTCCCACAGCCGGCACACACATGCTTAAACTTGCATGTCCCCTGTGGTCTGTTACAATTGCCTCGATTGAAGCCCCAACAGACCCCTCCTTGTCCGCCCTTCCCGCCAACTCTAGGCTGATAGCCCCCACCTGTGCCTGCTCGAAAGGGCACCCCGGGCTTTTGGCGGACAACTCCGGACCCGCTCCCGCCTGGCGAGGACGTACCTGTCGCCCCTGGCAGGAGTTGCTTGTGCCATGACACCGAGTCCAAACAATCCCAAGACAGAGAAGCATCATATTCCTTTGCTTTACGGAAATTCATGTCATAGCCTTTCCATTCTTCCCCCTCATACATTGAAAAAAAAACCCCTTAATGCGATTCTGATAGCAAACCAACTCAGTCATAACATCAGGTTTACGTTCCCCCATAACTGCGGTAAATATAGAGAAGGCCTTAACCCAGTTCGTCACTGTCTCTTCCACCCTGAACTCGGCCATCTTGGCGCGCCATACACTAGGGTGCCACAAATCTTTCTGCGTTTTAACATACTCCATCTCACGATGGCCCGTTAACAATGAAAACATGTTGACATACTTGTCTCCCCATATTAACTCTTTCGTGGCCAAGGGAACGTGCTGTGCAACCTTTTCCCGCCTAGAGGGTATCGAGCCCTCCCCCACCATTGGCAATGCGAGCTTACCCGGATCGGCTATTGTTGCCGCCACCTTCTCTTGACCAGCTGCTGGTACTCCTGGCGCCACCTGTGGGGGAACAAGAGGAACACTCGCTTTCGCGACATCTCTCGATTGCCGCAACTGCTTCATTAACACTCTGGCCTCTTCGGCCGGATCTCCCGGGGTCGCTGTGCCCCCCACCTTTGTTTTAAGCCATGCGGTCAACTGAGCGGCCAATTCTGGGGGCATTTCATCATCCTCGGTCGAGGTGATCACCACTGGGATAGGCTGGCCTAAAACTGGTTCCTGAACCGGGTTACCAGCCGGTACTAGGGGGACGATGGGCGGCACCACTGGTGCCGGGACCCCCCCCCGAGACTGCCCTTTCTTTGACCCGCTTCCCTCTTAACCCGGGAACCACTCCCGGCAAGGCCGGGCCTATTACCTTTTTCGGCTGACCTGGGTCGTTCATTGTAGCTAATTGCTTCTTTACCTCCGCCAAACCTCTACCGAGCGATTGGACTTGACCGAGCTTTCGGTCCATACACGCCATCCGGTTCGACAACAGGCGTAACATTTTCTCCATCTCGGAACCCTTTCCTGCTTGCTTGCTAGGCATGGTTTCGAGTCCTCTGCCTTTGGTCGATCCACGAGGTCCTGAAATCTGTGTCGAAACTGAAAGATAAAAACAGGATTACCACGTTCAAAATTGCTGCTTGTTCCGTCGAGGGCTCACGAGCAACGAGTGGGTGCAGCCTTCCGATCCGAGGCACAAGAGGACGATCTTCTGGGTTCCCGCTCCTTTATCCTTCTGCGGGAGGGCGTGTACCCGTCCTTGATACGCCTACTGGGCGTGGTCTTCCTTCGAGGTGTCTAGGACAACCCCTCTCGGGCGGGGGAAGGCGCGCTCCGGCTACGCCGCTTTGGGCATACCAGCCGGGCCACGCCCACCCCGCCCAAAATGGCTTCCCGGGAGGTTTGGGCCCCCATCCATACGTTCGGATGGACCGAGCGGTCGCCCCTTTCCAAAAGGAATGCCTAATTGTAAAAAGATAAAGTTACAAAAAACTAAGAAATAAATGCAGTGTCAATAAAAGGGATTACTGCTGCCAATAACTTAGTATGATTTATGGTGTCAGAGGTACCTTGTTTTGTTGAAATTAGCTCTTGTGATTCCAGCCTCTGACTTCCTTAATTGTATCCGACCCCTTCTTTATTCAAACGTTCATTGAAATACTAGCACAAGATTGGAGAACTAGATAATCAAAATCACCAATCTTAAGAAAGGTTACAAAATTAGAAGTTACAAAATTAAAATTACATTTTAAATTGAATGTTGGAAAATGGAGATACTTCACTGGTAGTCTACAAGATAAAAAATTAAAAAGAAGAGAAATAGGCTGGAGGGACGGGGTTTTCTAATCTAACACATGAAAACCATAGACATACAGGCTTTTTACTAATCGTATATAACACAGTTACATATCACTCCCCTCTCCCTGGTTTGTTGGTACTTCACAATATATAGGTACAGTTAATAACTTAAATGTCCATGGATGTTGTGCTGAATTCAAGAAAGGCTGCAGGTGTACCAAAAATAAGCCTTGTTCAAAAATGTAAATTTACGGTTTTATGCAACTTAGCTGCTTTTTTTGTATTCACAAAGTTTAATTTTGATAATAGTAATTCTCCGACAGTAGACACTTCTCACAGGTGGTGAAGACTCCATATATAAAAAGATAGGCCTGAATTATCTTCTTATGCTCGAGTTCTCGGCCCCAACTACAAATTCTTTGCAGTCGTAAATTTATTAATAGAAAAATTAAGCTTGTAGTTTGTGAATACCAGAATTTTTTTTAAACTTACACAAAGGTGTGAATCAGGACCACGGTTTCTATATGCAATTATAGTGTGGTCTTTAGAAATGTGGCCAGCGAGACAGTCAGTAAAATCTGAAATATACAGAACTGTAAATCGTATACTATTGTACACACACTTTGAGACTCTCTTTGATAACAAAATGATAACATATTCTACATGTATATGTTGCACAGACGTTTAATATTAATTATATGCATGCTAACAGACACACAGGAGTGAAAGTCAACACTTCCCTGAGCGCAGACCCATCATCACGGCCGCTTTAGCGCTGGTGAAGCCTGTGCAGCAATCTATTTTGCCACCCACCAATAACCTTCTTCTCCATGAATTTCCATCCCACCACCCTCCAACACTGCCCCTCATCTCTCCATTACTCCACTCTGACATGTATTTCGTTTTTTAAGAGCGCTACTCTTAGCTCACCTACACTTAGTTCTGTTATCTGCATGGTAGAGGTTCATTTCAGCAGGCAAATTGACCCTCTGTGCTACTTTATTATGATGCAAAATCGCCACTAGACAACACTCCGATCTCTCTCCAGCAGGAACATTAATCACCAGAGTTATCTTGACATTTTTATTTTTGCCTGAAAACTGCTGGACACAAAAGGAACCCTGCCCCACATGCTTTTAAACCCACAAGTTATTTTAAGCACAGTGCCCCCATAGGTCAGCACCAGGTGCGACTGGACTGCTCACACTGCCCTAAACTTTACCTGCCCATCCTCCCTGTCGCATGACTCACGTTTTGGGAGATTTTAATGCAAAACTCTTAAAAGCCTACTATTTACAAAAGTGGGTATGGAGGATGGAATGTTGTCTATTGCTGCCCAAATACCATTTCAATAGATGGAAATAACTAAAAGTAAAACCCTTTTCTGTGTAGTCAATATGGTTTATCGAGTGTATAATCCTCCTCACAAGCACGCATTTCCAAAAGCAATAGTTCAGATTTGGACTATGTTACGTACACGCTTCTTAATATTATATGCACAATAATTTTTAAGTAACTTACAGTTTAGTTTTATTTATTTATGTATTGCTTGGGATACACATCAAACAACTTTAGTTTCAGACATTTCATACAGATTTTGAGACTTATTATAATACAGAGAAAATAAAAGAAAAAAATAGATAACTGGTGAAGAAAAGAAGCCCACCGCCCGATGTACCTTAAAGGGCTATTGTATACAAATATACAAAAACATAGGTATTGTTTAATGCACAGGTAGAAATACTTGTATTTGATTTGTTAAAATCTTAAAAGGGTGGGACGTACCACCATGTGGAAAACAACATCATATAAAGTGAAACATGCCCCCATGTACTGGGCAACATTGATCTAATGTTCATAACAAATAAAAACAGTAAAAGATGATTAAAAAGGCGAAACATGCCCTTGTGTGCTGGGCAACATTACACAAGTGTGCATGCTGAATAAAACCAGAAAACCATTTTTAGAAGGGGATAACCCTTCCATTAAAAGATTGGCACCACCAGAGGATTGTTATAACAAGGATGCAGCACATGTTAAAACTTGTTCTTGAATAAGCATGACTATCCCCCCTGTCTCAAATAAAGTGCTTAAAATGACATAGAATAAAAGGGGAGAGGGAGGAGAGGAAGCTGCAAAGAGCATCAAGAAAGCTCTGGGTCCGGGTGCAATACGTCCATGTTTCCCAGTTCCTGTTTTGCTGCAGCCTTCTTTTCGAGCTCTTGAGCTGCAAATGTCAGTAATTTGAATTTATTGTTTGATGCACTGAATTAGTCCTGCACCATTTCCATAATCTTGCGATATCTAGATTCTGCGGTTTTACATGCATACCTTGTTAATCCACAAACAAATTATAATACCAAAGCTTCATGTATGGATTAACCCAGCAACTGGTACAGTAAAACGACTATGTAGGTACTGTACTTAAATAACCAACATATTTAACTACTTTCTGACTCAGTTAAAAGACAGAACAAAGTGCTGACTTCATTCGCTATCAAGTAGAGATCAGAAATTACCTATTGTCAACCTAATAGCTTACACTTTAAAGTGACTCTTTAACCAACACATTTAACCACTGGCCAACTCAATAAAGTGCTAGTTTCCCTCTAAATCAAAAGAAAATTGAAAGATGACTGAAATTAGACCATTATCTAATGCCGTAAAGTGGCAGGGCAAATACAGTACTTATATAATCAGTATAATAGTTGATCACTAATTCAATAAAGTGACAGTGCAAGCAAAGCCCTAGTTTCCCTCCATATCAAAAATTATTCAGAAAGTGAATGTGCAGTGCCGATAAAGTGCAAAATAGCAAACTTCTCTAATGGGGTTTTCCTCCTGGGAGGGCTCCCATATCTCCTTATATCACTGCATTTTATTCACCCGGGAATGGTACCAATATTACCTTGTGCTGACTTTCCTCATCTGGATTAACCACTTTCTAAATGTGGGATTCACTGATGATTTCCAGTAGCGAATAATAAGAGACTGCCTTACACAACCAAAACATGTGTTCCTAGTCTCCTACTTCTTTATATCTAGGACATTTTCTACTAGTGTTTTCAAACATTTTTTGAAGCATCTCAGGGGTATAATGAAGCATCCATGAATTAAAAACCATCAATCTATAAAAGTTTGCGCCTTTCAACAGCGGAAACCCATATTCAAAATATCTCGGCCAGTTATCTTAGTCAATCTCTATCTCCGTACTCTCCCGCCATTTCAGCCATATATTTATGATAACATGAGAGCTGGCTTGCCGAAGTTCTTTATACCAATATCTCAGGGAGTTGTTCACCTATTCACACCTAAATAATTTTCTAACCAACCCAGATACTTGGTGAAATTTAGGTAAAGATATACCATTAAGAATAGAAACCACTTGTCTGTAAGGACATATTGTGGGGAACATTGCTTCAATGGATCTCTGCAGCATTACATTCTGGTCTAAAAATGTCCTATTTTATAACTGTTACTCTTTTCTGACTTCTTAATGGTAGCCAAAGAGAGACAGGTAGAAAGATGCATGTAGCATGCCAGGGGCATCTCAGCTTGAATCACGGGTAATTTATATTTACGGACAAATTGCAGTGTGTTAATCCAAACATTTTGCATAGTATTGTACATCACTTTTTTGAATATTTTTGGCTTGTTAATGACTTTCACTAAACTGACTATTCCATAGCTATGCAATATATATGAGATGACAAAATTATTAAACTGGGTGCCCTGCATAGAAAAGCAACAGATCAGCACAGCAATTGGCGTTAAAAAATAAGTTTTAAAACACAGGAAATCCAATTCTCCCTTGGTCTTAGCCAGTTGTAATATCTTTAATATCTTTAAGCTGGCTCTAGCCAGAAGATTTATTTCCCCACATAAAAGACGTCAAACATTTCCAGCTTGTTAAAAAATCCTGCCTCCAATTTGCAAGGAAGATTTATAAAAAGAAATAACATGGAGGTAAAACAACATTTTTATTTGCAGCAAGAAAATTAACAAAAAGAAGTGTAGGCTTTCTAACATCACACTAGTGTGTGTTTCCATTTGTGCAAACACTTTTATGCTCAACTTTTAATGTCCTCACTGTTTAGCAGTCATACTCCATATAAACATTTGTGCAGCAACTGAAAAAGGAGTGCAAAACATCAACTACGTATAACTCAATTTGAAAAATGAAAGTTCAAAGTATTGTGTTCATCCACAAATAGTATCAATTCAATTGAATCCAGTCCAATGGGAGTTGTGTATTTATGTTCAGATCTAATTCCTTTATCAAAATTTCAATCAGCCCGGCCAACGCGTTTCGTTCAATAGGACTTCAACAGAGTTGGTGTATCCATAGGTTAAATGTCACAGCATGGTACAAAATGTTCTCCCATATCCAGAAACATCAGGTAAATAGTATTAATTTCTGGTGGTTTAGTACCCGCTATTTAGGTGCCAATTACAATTTCGGTCGAAAAGGCTCTGAATGGGATTCGGAATCTCAGAATCTGATTTGGAACCTATGATTCCGACCGAATCGCACACATATCCAAATGACTGATTACGATGCACGGAATCCATTTAGGCTGTCCAATTCGGTTCCGGGCAGCCTGAGGCTTTTGGAGCCAAATTGCACAGCTCTACGGACACAGTTTCCGAGGAAGCAGTTGCAATGACCAATTCAGCATCTGTTCTGATTCGGTCTAACCGATATGAAACGGCCATCAGAATCTGACTTTGGGGGGCTGCAGCAGGCCCCTCTTCACCAATAGGCCTCCAGTTGGGGCCCATGGGGTACCCAAGAGACCCCTCTTTCCAACCATGCACAATGAGACAGGCACCATGAGGTGCCCGCCACAAAGTGCAAGGTTTTCCACAACCACCCCTTTTGTCAATAGGAGCCTGTGTTCTCGTTCAGAACACAGGCTCCCATTGAAGTGAAAAAAAGTCCGACCAAACGATGTATGGAAGCACCGTAATCGGTCAGTCGGACTCGCAGAACCCAATTCAGTAAAACACGATCCCGAAAATAATTCGGTTGGAGAAGTTTCCGAACTACATTGTAATCGGTCCCTTAATCTTCTTTCAAAGATTAGGCAGTTTGCCGGACCGAGTGCTCGTATTATGACTTAAATAATTGATTGCTCGAGAGTCTGCATTTGCAATGCCGCTCCCAGTGCTTTGACATCACTTGCATCAGAGACTTCTCTCTTCGTTTGGCCAGTCCTGTGGGACTGACTTTGATCGAATTGATGCAATTTGCGATTTGTGGATGACACAATACTTTCAATGGGGTGCAGGCAAATACCCTTATCCGAACAAATATATTGGGTAACGGTACTATTAATAAAGTAAATAAATGGGGAGCTTGGGTGGGTTTCTCTACTGGGAAATATGGTTCCCACACTTTGATTATTTATTATAATGTGGGCTGAAGTATTTTAATACAATCTGGCTATAGACTTTGTAAGCTGTATCGGGAAATTTCCTTTCCACCAAATTTTAAATAGAAAATCCCAGATCACAAGGTCATTTGCCTTTTCCGCATCCTATAAAACTACAGCCATGGGGATATTATTGGTTGTAACAAGATCAATAAACAGGGCCAAGTAGTAAAAATTGGCCATCAAACTACGTCCCTTAATAAAACCACTTTGATCAGGGTAATTCAAGTAATTAATTACGGATGACTTAAAATTTTCATAAGAAATTGTATAGTCCATAGGTAGGAGAGTTATCAGTATCAATGAAAAAGTAACAAATTCATATTTTCCTTTTTTTTAAAATAAAATTATTAAGACTTTTTTTTTTAAGAGAGTGGGATAAAACCCCCAAGTGAAATGGAATTAAACAACTTAGTAAGAAGGGCTTCCAATAAAGAACAGAAATACTTCTGCGCTGGAGAGTTGGACCCTGGCAACTCTTTTATGACATTTTTGACCTTATCAGTACTAGCTGGATGTTTTAAAAGGGCAGCAGATTCACTGCTTAACTCTGGGAGCTGTACTTCCTGCAAGAATTGTTTCGCTAAGCCCACTGCTCCATGCTTTCATTTCCCCCTTGTATAGTTAATCAGAATAATCGAAAAATAAATGTCCAATTTAAGCACTATCTCTTTCTATTTTTCGCGTGTAGGGATACGTAATGCCAGTCATCTAATTTCAATTTGTTTTTTCTTTGGACATCCAAGCCAAAAAGCATCCGATCTTTCACCCTCTTCGTACACCAGGAAATTATTGACTTGTCTATTAAAGATTTCTTTCTCCAGAAAAAATTATTTAACGTTTCTTTTTTTTTTCCTGCCATAGATGTAAAGTCTACATTTATTGCAATAACAGAGCTTTACAATATACCTCATCTACTGTTTTCTGTAAGCTGTCTTGCTTCCTCTGGAATGCTTAAATTGAAATAATAAACCCTCGAATTGTGGCCTTGAACACCTCCCAAATGATACCCCTTCAGCTGTATTATCGTTGATAGACAAAAAAAGGAAAACATCTCTTTTGACAGGGACTGAACGTAAGATTCCTGGCCCAACAATAAATTATCCGTGACCCAACTTTTAATTACTCTCGAAAGAGACAGGGGTTTTTAAAACAACCACTGAATGATCTGAAATGACCCCTGCATGATATTGGGAGGACATTTTAAGAATAGATAAGGGGACTAAGAATAAATCATCCTGTAAAGTGGACCGATACTTCTTAGAGTAACAGGAATACACCATGACAGTTGAATTTAATTGGCGCCATGCATCTTGTACCCCCATATGAACACAAAGATCAGCAGAGATCCATTCTGTATTTCTCTTGTGTTGCCTTCAGTTTCAATTAGGTAAATCCAACTCGGCTGAAGGTAGGCAATACAAATTGCCCCCCAATATTGCTATCCCAGAAAGATTGCATAGCTCCCATAATGACAGAAGTTGTTTATGTTATCATGACTGGGGGACAAAAAAAACCAATATTATATCTTACAGTATGAGCTACGGTGGGAGCTTTAACCCTAAACCCCTCATCGTCTGATACTGGAGGGAGACAGCTAAACTGTACTTTTTTACAAATCACCACCATGGTCCCTCTGTGAAACTTTTGCAGATGAGAAAAAACACTGTTTAACCCAGGAGTAATGACATTTGTTACCTTCATTCCCTGTAATAAAGTGTGTTTCTAGCAAAAGAATGACAAAGGGGTCATACTGCAACAAACTCAAAAATACAGCATCCCTATTGCATTTGTTGTTTAGCACATTTGCATTGTGATAAACTATCATAAACTCCATTTCACTTCAGTACTGTCTGTTCAATTTTTCTTCTAACCATTCCAAAACCCCTTAGGGAAGCTAATACAAATCTCAGAGTCCTGAATAACTATGGGCGAATTTTGCGTATCTGCGGTCCGCGAATTCGGCCGAAATTGCCAAAAAATCCGCGATTTGACGGACTTTCCCGCAAACTCGCGGATTTTTTTGCGATTTGCACTCTACTCAAATGGAGTGCTTTCTATTACAGCTAATTTTCGTCGGCAGATATGGGGTTAAAGCACACTTGCCCAGCCTCGACCGAGCTCACTAATGTTTTGGGCTGATTACGTTACTGAATTTGAGCTTCAACTCAGGCACCTGCTTTATTTATATCTGTAAGTGCTTCCTGTTGAGGTTTAATTTTTGTGACAGGAGCCTCGTGCCAGAATGAATCCTGCCCTGCATAGTTATCCACGAAGATGCCACCGTTTTGTGCAATACCTCTACTCAACTGGAGTACTTTCTACTGGCTAATCCAGTAAGTGCTACCTCGTTGGGTAAATGATAGTGCTTTTCCTACACTGCTGCTGTGTAAAGGGCCAGAAGATTTGTTTCCAATGGCCATGTGTGCCTGTAACTTTGCCACCGCGCCAAAAGGCGCCGAGGTCCCTTGAGTGAGCTGTCCATCATAGTTGGGATTGGGAAAGGGCGGGAAGACATTTGGTACCGTTAGTGTGTGGTGCGGGGCCAAACATGCGGGGCTTCTATGCGTGTTCACATGCCTCTTGTGTATAAGGTCAGAGAGCGAGCAGGGCAGCAGGTGAGGAGAAAGCAGCCTCCTGGTCACAGGAACTACACGGTGTTGCGCTCGAGAAACTCAGGGATTCAAAGACTTCCTTCGAGTATTACAGCTAATTTTCGATGGCAGATATGGGGTTAAAGCACACTTGCCCAGCCTCGACCGTGTCACTAATGTTTTGGGCTGATTAAAACGTTACTGAATTTGAGCTTCAACTCGGGCACCTGCTTTATTTATATCTGTAAGTGCTTCCTGTTGACGTTTATTTTTTGTGACAGGAGCATCGTGCCAGAATGAATCCTGCCCTGCATAGTTATCCACGAAGATGTCACCGTTTTGTGCAATACCTCTACTCAACTGGAGTACTTTATACTGGCTAATCCAGTAAGTGCTACCTCGTTAGGTAAATGATAGTGCTTTTCCTACACTGCAGCTGCGTAAAGGGCCAGAAGATTTGTCTCCAATGACCATGTGTGCCTGTAACTTTACCACCGCGCCAAAAAGCGCCAAGGTCCCTTGAGTGAGCTGTCCATCATAGTTGGGATTGGGAAAGTGCGGGAAGACGTTTGATACCGCTAGTGTGTGGTGCGGGGCCAAACGGGCAGGGCTTCTATGCGTATCAACATGCCTCTTGTGTATAAGGTCAGAGAGCGAGCAGGGCAGCAGGTGAGGAGAAAGCAGCCTCCTGGTCACAGGAACTACACGGGGGTTGTGGTCGAGAAACTAAGGGATTCAAATACCTCCCTCGAGTATTACAGCTAATTTTCGACAGCAGATATGGGGTTAAAGCACACTTGCCCAGCCTCGACCGTGCTCACTAATGTTTTGGGCTGATTAAAACGTTACTGAATTTGAGCTTCAAATCGGGCACCTGCTTTATTTATATCTGTAAGTGCTTCCCGTTGAGGTTTAATTTTTGTGACAGGAGCCTCGTGCCAGAATGAATCCTGCAGTGCATAGTTATCCACGAAGATGCCACCGTTTTGTGCAATACCTCTACTCAACTGGAGTACTTTCTACTGGCTAATCCAGTAAGTGCTACCTCGTTGGGTAAATGGTAGTGCTTTTCCTACACTGCAGCTGTGTAAAGGGCCAGAAGATTTGTCTCCAATGACCATGTGTGCCTGTAACTTTGCCACCGCGCCAAAAGGCGCCAAGGTCCCTTAAGTGAGCTGTCCATCATAGTTAGGATTGGAAAAGTGCGGGAAGACGTTTGATACCGCTAGTGTGTGGTGCGGGGCCCAACAGGCAGGGCTTCTATGCGTGCCAACATGCCTCTTGTGTATAAGGTCAGAGAGCGAGCAGGACAGCAGGCGAGAAGAAAGCAGCCTCCTGGTCACAGGAACTACACGGGGGTTGCGCTCGAGAAACTCAGGGATTCAAAGACCTCCCTCGAGTATTACAGCTAATTTTCGACAGCAGATATTGGGTTAAAGCACACTTGCCCAGCCTCGACCGTGCTCACTAATGTTTTGGGCTGATTAAAATGTTACTGAATTTGAGCTTCAACTCAGGCCCCTGCTTTATTTATATCTGTAAGTGCTTCCTGTTGAGGTTTAATTTTTGGCCCACAGGAAGCACTTACAGAGTTAAGGCAGGTGCCCGAGTTGAAGCTAACTTCGTAATCATTTTAGACTGGCGCTGGCAGAGAATAGTTGCAACTTGCAAGTAAGCAACTTCAACTCTGGCAGCTTGCCGGCGCCATTCTAAAATGGTTACAAAGTTAGCTTCAACTCGAGCACCTGCCTTAACTGTAAGTCCTTCCTGTGGGCCCAAAATAAAATCCACCCGCGAGCAGATTTGCTGATTTTCGGCAATTTAGCGAGATTCACGGATCGCGAAATTGCTGAAAATCCGCAAATTCCATGAGCGGATCGGATTTTTGGCCCACAGTTAGTCCTGAATACGATCTCTTATACTTAGAGCCATTAGTCATCTACGTAATTTTTCCATACTGTTCCAAAGCAAATTTTCCCCAATGCGGAGATCCCTAATCACCAAACACCCCCCTAACCAACTCCCTGCACATCTCCTTCTACCCTTCTCACACCCTGTGCATTCCCCCTACCCACACCCCTAGCTCCTAATCCCTGGAAGTCAAGAGCTGCAAAGTCTACTTGCATATGGTGTGTTCTACCTGCACCAATGGTGGCCTGAAGCTAATCAGATTGCACCTTTAGGGTTACCCCCACATCTGAGACGATAAACCCTCAACATCAGCTAGATTAGTGAAGACATAGAACGTTCCTCCCCACAAAACCTTCAATTTAGCTGGGTGCAATAATTGTGCTTGAGTACCCTTGGCTCATAAAGTCTCAGACAAGAGCTTCAGTTCCTCACGTTTCTTAAAGGGTTCATATGCCATTTTGGAAAATAGCTTAAATGAGAAAAAAAATCGCAGATTTTTACATATTTCAACTGGATAGCTTTTATAAGAAGCTCCTCGTTAATTCTGAGGCCCTGGGAACAGACCAATATAGTTCAAGAAATATCGCCATTCTTAGGGGCCATTGGGAGGACTCAATGGACCCCTTCGATTGAGAGATGCATGTGTTAATTTGTATGATAGCATGATAATTTCTTCAGATAAGTCTTTATTTTGGCAAAAGGTTTCCAGGATTCCCACAAGCCTTAAGTTGAATAGTCTAGTCTGTTTTCTAAGTCCTCTACTGTATCCTTCACTTGGTTAATGCCCGTAAGGAGTCGGGTTGTACTTTCTGAGTGGAGCTGTTGCATATCTTCTAAATGAGATATTCTTTGTTGGGCTTCTGTGCATCTCGTGCTCAGTTTTTTGCAGGCCTTTATCTATCAAATCAAGCTTTTTCTCTATTTTTTCTACCATATCCTTGTGTGCCACTTTAAATTTCTTGAACCTCCATCCACAGCTGTTTAAGGAGGACAGAGAGTGGAGCATTGAATCTGTCTAAGTTTTGCTCTGTCGCTCCTCTTGCTGCTTCTATCTCAGAGAAATGTGTCTGTGGTCACTTAGGGGTAACCTCCTTGCCTGGAGCTAGTGTAGAACAGTAGTGTGGAGCATTGTGCGAGCCATTCACATGTTTACTCAGCTAAATTGAGGGGGTTGTCTATCTGGATGGCAATTGCCCTTTACTCTCTACCTTTGTCTCAATCCTCTTGAGACAAATACTCGATATTGTTGCAAACTCGTCATGAGACACATAGAGCTGAAGTCTGTGAGGGCTGTCAGTGTGAATGCTATATTCTATTTTGACCTAGTAGCTCCTGCAGCCCCCTTCTGTCTACTCGATTTGTGGGGAAGCAGATTCGAGGGCACTTTGAGGGTGTATTGCCTGCTCAGCCTGAAACCCCACCCCCATGTCTACAGTCTCAGACATCCCCCAGGGATGCACCATTGCTTCCTGCAATAGTAATTGTGGGATATCCTCCTGGGGCTGTTGCAGCAATGATTGCTATATCTCAGTCAATATTTGATGGCCCTCTACTTCTTCTACTTCCACCATCTGTACCTGGATTTTCTGCAGTTTAATGGACTCAATAGATGAAGGGGAATGGCCGACAGCTAAACCCCCTGAACCTGACTCCTCCTATTACTGCAATAAACATCCATTTAGCTTTTACTAAGAGAAGCCTTCATCTCTTCCTGAATTGGTTTATTATTCTGGTCTGTATAAGATTTCAGGCTGCGTATTCCCTTGATTTTTTCCCAGAGTAAGGAATTACATCTAAACAAAACCTTCAAAGGAGAGCTCTTATATTAGGAGTGCTCTCGTTCCCAATGTTATAGTTCATAGGAGCTCTCTTGCACCATTATTGTCTCCAAGAGGAACCGCTCAAATTGAAATGAAAGAGGGGGTCATCATAAAAATCTAAATCTTTCAGGTAGCCATGACTGAAGTCAAATTCATTTACCATGCCAGCAAGGGATGAAATCCTATCATGCAATTGTTTATCAGGCGGGTTAGCAGGATGGGGCAAAAGGCTTGAAATGCAAAAGAAACAGCACAGAGTTACATTTGGGGCCTGCCCCGCCACGGGCAGAACCATTACCTTACTATCACCTTTCCACCGCGCCATCCCACGTTACACAAACACCTGTGACCTTGTACAGGGCATTGTACCCAGAGAGGCAGATCCTCCAGGTTCCGATCAGTGGGCCCCCAGGACAGTTAAGAGTACATATTCTTTTCTGCCATTGGCAGTGGTAAAATTGACTGTGAGCACCCCCCTTGTCTCACACTGCCTGTCTGCAAACCCCCATCCTGACTGCTACAGGGGCCCTCACCTCTCACCTTTCTCATAATGCGCTGCTCATGACTCCCAGTGGCAAAGAAACATAGAGCAACGAAGGGGGAAACAACTTTTGAGTGTCCTCACAGGTGATGCTTCAGGCCACTATGGGGGGGGGGGGGTCAGGCACTGCGCCAACTGGAAACTAGGAAGACCTTTCGCCATCCTCCCCGGTAAAGGAGTAACCTATGTTTGCCATAAATTACAGACCTGATAGAGTTCATCAACCATTATTGTTTAATATACTGGTGCAAACGAGAGAAATAATGAATACAAGTAAACCCCAAGGTGTGACAGAAATATATGAAACCAATTCAACAGAAACTGAACAAAAAATTACACATATTTTTCAATTAAGTGTGGCAGAACAACGCTATCTAAAAGAATATCATGTCAATATTGATCCAAACTCTACACATGAATTGTGTTGTGGATGTGATCTTTTAGTTTTTGATAATGGTACCACATGAGGATGATCTAGAAAGAAACCATGCCCTAAAAAGTAAAACTCCATTACAAAATACACCAAAACAAGTCCAGGAGAAATCAGACTACTTTGAGGCAAGAACCTGCTTTGACATAGCCAATGAAATAAATATCCTGAAATAATTTATAAAGTCAAAATAAAATGATTTAATCAGGCAAAAAAAGTGAGCTATGGACTCATGTGTTCAGAAGAATTCTGGAGAATAATTAATAATTGGGAATAATCAAATAGAGCTGACCTGGAGTACAAAGTCCTGTTTAATAAATGGCACCCAAATAAAGGATATTTGATCTCAACCAGGGAAGAGAACACTTAGATTAAAGCAAGGTGGCCATAGGAAACTGAAGGTTTGAGCAAAGTATCAGTGGGAAATGACTTTAAAATTAAAATGTGGACTTGAAAACCATATGAGAATTGCTCCTTAGAATGTGATTAAGCTGCTTTAGACATGTTTTCACATAGAAAATGACACGTAGGAAAATGTACCTGCTTTAAAATCCATTTAAAATGCATTATTATTGTCGCAAATAATTTGTAAGTAGATCACACATAAGGAAAATAAAAAAATCTTAATAATTAATCACTACTAATGACAATCTGCCTAGGGCTTCAAACATGACAGGCAGACATATGGTGCTGAAAACAGGAAAACACAAGGATTTGCTATTCAAAGGCCTTTAACCAAATGCTTTCCCTTTAATCAATCAAGTTCTTCAGAATGCTAAAACATGCAAAAATATAATTTATAGCTAATGTGACTAGTTTAGATTATGTCTTAACTATAGAATGTGTTTTTTAAACTTACAGTTTATACTAAACCGTTGTGCAGCTGTAACATACAGTTTGTATTAAATTAAGACAACATTTAAAAGGACAGAAAACAGTGCCAGCTAACTAGAATTATTGGTTTGTAGAATTGCAGCTTGCTCAAAGAACTTGACCTTCCAGATAACAGAATGTGTCTTTCGTTTGTGAAATTGAGATACCTCACATGAATTACAGCATGTAACCTCAGACGTGTTACCTATTTAAAACAGAACCCCATTCATAACTGACTTAAAGCTTCATTTATTTGCCATAACGAACAGAAAACACCTATATTTCAAAATGCATTACCATATTATGTTTCTAATGATTTCCTGCTTAAATAATAAGTTTCTTTGCAGCTGTTTGGTTAAAATAAACAGTTGCTTTATCAGAAGGTTAGGAAATTTAAATATTTGAACTGTACCGTGGGAAAGATTTATTCACTGGCACAGAGAAGATAGCCAGCTCACATGATGGATGACGTGGAGAGTTGCTGGATGTCCATTGGAAGGAGAAAAGAACAGACCAAATGTTTTGGAACATTAAATTACAGCTTTACAAATGCATTCCTAGTTCAGTAGCCTCAGATTTGGAAGACTTAGATTTGGACAGATTTTTGCCAAAGAGATTCCTTTAGCACAGCAGAGACTGAGACTGAGATTTGGATTCATTTAGCACAGCAGAGACACAGCTGGAGGAGGCAGTTCAGCTGAGATTCAGAGCAGAACTGATAGGATGTGTTCTTTTGACAGTTACCAAAACCCAAGCTTTATGCTTTAACTAAATTGGCTTTGCCAAGGCTTATTTGCTCTATGCTTTATTTTTTCTTCATGGGAAATTCTGAAATGATTAATTATTGATTTTTAGACTCATGCTAATCTCACTCGCCTTCCTTCTCGAGCTCTTCATGGGTTCTGACTGACATCATTTACACCTAATTTCTTAGAATAGGGATTATTTCCTTTATGGACAAGCAGTATGCACATTATAATATGATCTTAACTAACTTTTTGTTTTTCTATTTCTAATTCTGTAACCTCATTGATACTTGACTAATGAATAAAGAATCAGAAAAACCTCAACTGTATTCAGAAAATGGAGCCTTTTAAAACTACTGAACCGGCTCATCATTGATGGAAAATAAAGAACTTGACAGTTGATGATATACTTGACCTGCACATTCTATTTCAGCTCCAATTCAGAACTCTGGAACCGGTCCCAGGTTGCTTGTTTCTGGACCAAGAAGGGCCTTGTTTGGCAGTTTGGAATGGACTGTTCCCATGAGTAGCAGGGTCAAGACTGATTTGCATATGGCTTGGTCTAAACTAAGGTGGCATGGTGAGCAAAAAAACAATGGATTTAACCAAGATCTCTTGACCGGCCGTAAATGTTTGATTTGTTCTGCATCATTTGTTGGTCTTGTGCCAATTCAGAACATGGCGGCCAAGGTCCATTGACCTGTCGTGAGCCGTCAGGTATTCTAGCGGAATACCTCTGTAAGTTGGGGTGTTTAGTCTTAAATCCCATTTGATCAAATCCTTTTTAGATTTCCCACATAACTTGGAATGCTATTACAGCAGATCGCGAGGTCTGTGCTCGGGTGGATGCATAGGAGCACCCAGGTTGCTCCCATGGAATGCCTCCCTGGGCCAGAGTAATGCAATGCAGTGATTGGCGCTGTGTTGCGTTACTCCAGATTTAGCAAGCCACTCAGGTTCACACAAGGTGGCCATGTATGGCTTGAAAAATCTAACTTAAGAGTTGCATTGCAATTGCACCCCATTGCCTGGTGCAAGGTCAATGCAATTCTCTGATAAATTTGGCCCAGAATCCCATGTAACAGTTTTGTCTAGGGACACTCATATTAAAAGTACTTTTGTGTACCTTTAAAAAAAAAATATACAGAAAAAATTGTAAAAGTTGAAATCTTGAAATGTTTTTTTAAGTGTACATTTGATGAACACATCAACAGACACATATCTATGTACACAACAATAGATATATGAACATACCCTGTGGTATTATATATGATTTTGTATTGCTGCCCTCAGCTTCTTTCAAATTTCTTGCATTATTTTGATGTCAATGCTGGCTCCCATATCTGGTACAAAAAATTCCCCTGTCCAAAGCATGTTAATAATTGAAGCCTACTATTTAATGGGACAGTCTTACTGAGTTTCTTTTATAGCACTAAGGGATCTATTACAAGTTGCCAGTTTTTCTAACGGAACTTCACCAACGCTGGAATAACAAATTCCAGGCAGTATCTCCCCATAAGATAATAGTGATTACAAGTTATTTTACAAAGAATGGGGAATAACAAACATACAGAACCTGGAATACCGGGTCCTGCTCTGCATGTTTTTAGCCTTTTCAGGGATGTGGCAGGCCCAAATCCACAGCATTCACCAGCATCTTGGAGCAAGTGGTAAATCTTGTTCGGCTTTTTCTTTTGCCTCTGTAAGTTTGGAAAGGAGAGGGTAATCCACAGGAGGGCAAGTTCCTCTGCAGCAGGGGAGAAAATGTTCTACTTCCCCCAACTGAAGGATGCAGGCAGGCGGGGAGGGGTAACACCACGCCACAGCAGCCCACAGTCCCTGCGGTTCTGCAGGTAAGTGTGGACCCAGTGTCTCCTAGCCCAACATTATTGGGTCAGATGTTTTCAGACCCAATAATTAGGGACTGGGCACAACAAGAAAGATTTAGTTTCCCAGAGAAGTACCACCATGCTCGGAACAATTTTACCCCCCCACAGGATAGCGGTCCATGTAGCTCATATTGAGGCCCCTAACAGTAGGCAAAACTGTGGTGTGAATTGCTCTATATAAAACAACATATACTTTCCATGATAGCTTTGAGGGGATTTGCACACTGGCTTAGTAAATATAATTCATATTGTTTGTTTTTAAACTGAATAAATGTGTATCATTCATATCATTTTGGCAGCTCAGAAGGGAAGTATGTGGCTTGCATTTTATTACATGAAGGGCAACCACTCTACCCTCTCGCATCTAAAATGCAATGACGAATGAAAATCTGTTATTTAATGTTATGTAATTGTCTGTTTGATAGGACCTTCCAGAGCTCCAAGCAGCATTAAAGCTTGATCTTTAACGCCAATTCTTAATAGCTAGGGCATTGTTTAGAGTATTTGGGACTCTTGCGGGCAAAGTTAACTTTATAGGTGGTCTCTCAGGACCTACTAGATTTCACAAATCATACTCACCCCTTGTTTTGGTGCTCGTAAAGTAAAGATTGCCTGATCTTGCCTTCTTATAGTGTAAGCTTCCAAATTATTTTTTAAAACTTGCCTCTGCACGCACATCTTTCAAGAATGCATATTTGGTTATATAAATCTTGACAAAGATGTTTAACTGGCTTCTTGCTTCCTTTGCATAATGAGACAGGTTATTTCCCACTTTCAACTATTTCAACCTGAGTGCCTCGGAAATTATGTCCATTGATCCAGATATTTTTACAATCCAAATGAGAAAATCTCCGCCTTTACACAACTTGAAGAACTAATTAGGGAAACACCAATAACTCAAATAACATTGTGCTATTTCTATGTGTGTGCTTGTGTATATTCTCCCGGTCCGCTAATACAAGCCCCTTCCTCAATCACTGAAACTAACTTACCTGGCTTGGTTTTAAAAAGATGGACTAAAATGTTGATTATTTTTGTTTTTGTTTTTAAAGACCGTCGAATTTAATACACTTTGACGGTTAGTTAGAATTATTATATCAAGTAATCTGCAAGATAAAAATGAACTATAATGATGTAATACAATCTTAAATTGTGACCACTCTACTTTATCTGTAATCAAAGGTTAGTAACATTTCATAGAGTGGTGTGCCTGCAGAAACCCATATAAACTCATTTAAAAGCAACAAAAAGGCCTCTGTCATTGCTGTGTAGACACAGCTCGGTTGCTTTGTTACAAATGTGAAAACTGAGTCTGCAAAGTGAAGGAAGTAATGATTTTTAAGCACTGGCTGGCACTCTACTTAAGCTTGTTGTGACCTCACCAGTGCAGGGACGACTAGCAGGCAATACAGTCCCATCAGGCCTCGTATTGAGATGTCTGGTGGTACACCAGGGGGCGCACATCTGTAGGAGACAGGCCACATTCCACGCGGATGTCCTTGCTGCCTCCAGCTCCCTCGAAGTAGTATGCAGCTTATGCAAGTCCTGCAGCTTTGAAGGCCTCATCTCAGGGGTGTAACATACGCCCCCGAAGCCCCCGCGGGGCGGGGGGCCCACACACTTACCCATACTGGAGGGGGCCCTGTCCTCAGCCCCTACTGATGTGAGTGTGAGGGGGGGCCTCTCACGTTTTGTTAGGCCTCTGGCTGCGGCTGAGGCCTGAATATTTTAAAGTTGTCCTCACATGCCCTTTATTTTGTATGTGCCGAATGTGCAGAGTGATAGGGATGAAAGTGCCAGTCCAAGAATGCTTTCTTCTGAGCAGCTATCGGGGCAGCACCTGCCTCAAAGGGGGAGCTTTCTGAAGAAATCCCAGGCTATGAATCCTGTTAAAGTAGACTTCCCTTCCACCAAACCCAGCTGCTGCAAGCCTCGGCGCCTCGTGGAAGGTCAAACCTTCGCCGAAGAACGTCTGTGGAGGCACTTGTGCACGTGAGCGTTCGGAGAGATGTGACTGTGAGTGCAGGGTGAGAGGTGAGTGTGCACAGTGCATGGTGAGAGGTGAACCTATGTGAGTGCATGGTGAGATCTGAGCTCTTGTAACTGCATGGGAGCCAAGGAGAATGAAGGGGGATATTTGAGCCCTTGTAAATGCACAATGAGATATAAAACTTGGTGAGTGCACGGGGGAGGATGTTCCCATGTGAGTGCACAAGGAGGGGTGTGCCTCTGTGAGTGAGTAGTGGTAAACACAGCTCGGTGGGTTCAGCTCCTGATGTTCTTTCAACACCCAGAAAAGGTGCGGCACAGTTACTGATACTGCGGGCGCAACCAATGGACAATGGATGGTGGTGGAGGGGTGGGGGGAGTGAGCGAACAGAGTGACTTGTAACATGCCTGCATGTGGTTCACTGGCTGTTCTAGACTGAGAGCGCTAGGTGACGACATGCACCCTCCCAGGCAACGAGGGTCCTTGCTGCTCTAAAGCCTCACTTAGAGTCAGTGCACATTCAATTCCTGGCCGCTTCCAACCTGCCCCTGGAACCGCAGCAAGACTTTCACCTCATCCTACAGGGGCCGAGGAGGTCGCCATGTGGTGATCGAAGTTCAAGTTGTGGGAAAACTAGTTTTTACTTGTCTTTTTTGCTATTATGCTGATTTTTTACATTTGTTTTAAAAACTCAGATGTCACATTTGAACGTGCGGTTGGGAGCGGGTGGGCGGAAGGTTGGTTAGATGGTTGGATGGATGGATGAATGGATGGATATTGAGTGAAAGGATGTATTTTGGCAAGGTGGGTGGATTTGTGCATGGAGGGATGATATGGGACGGTGAATGGGTATTGGTTGGGTGGCTGAATCTACGTGTGGACAGATGGAACAGGGTAGGTTGCTGGATGATTAAATGGATTCATTGGATGGGTGGTTGGATAGTGGATAGAAGGGCAATTGGACCGCTGGGTGTATGGCTAATTGCCCGGGAGAAGCCAGCTAGCATGAACCCTATGGTGAAAAACAAAGGATCCAACCTGTATCTTTCATTGGTATGGCTGTCTGTGGGATATAGTTGCTGAGCAATGTGAGGGAGGAACATATGAGCGTTGATGGAATCTGGGGCCTACTAGTGTACATTTTATGATTGGAATATTCCAGCTCAGTCTCTTCTCACCAAGATTAACTGCAGCTCATTAGATGGGGTGCATAGTTAACTACTTCTAGATATATAAAATGATTTGAATTATGTTACGGCCTAATCCCTGTCAAACTTTGTACAATATATTTTCTCCTATCTTTCTCCTATATATTCTCCAATCTTGTCTCCTATGTCTATACTTGTCTATGTAATTATGGAACCTGTAACTCACTGATCCTCATGTGAAGTGCTCTGAAACCTCCGGGTCTAGCCAGCGCTATATAAAACTTTGCAAATAAATACATAAATACCAATGTGAGTGAAGGGCGAGAGGGGTGCCTATGTGA
Organism: Lissotriton helveticus; assembly: GCF_964261635.1. Classification (NCBI taxonomy): domain Eukaryota; kingdom Metazoa; phylum Chordata; class Amphibia; order Caudata; family Salamandridae; genus Lissotriton; species Lissotriton helveticus. The sequence goes on along the minus strand of NC_136061.1, from coordinate 1,086,204,638 downwards.
GCAGAGAGTGAGTGATGTCAGTGTGTGTGTGCAGGGTGAGTGGTGCGCCTGTGTGAGAACTGGGTGGGTGGTGTGCCCACATGAGTGCAAAGTGGGAGGCGTGCTCGCTTAGGTAGAGGGTGAGTCATGTGAGTTCCGGGGGACTGTGTGACTGTGTGAGTGCAGGGTGAGAGGCACGTCTGTCTGAATGCATGGAAAGAGGAGGGGCTAGGTGAATGTGGAGTAAGAGACATGCCTATGTGTAACGGAGTAGCCAGAAAATTAGAATATCCTACCACTTCGAACCAAAGCTCTGATGGCACCAAGCAAGCGCAACAAGTGAGTCCAAAACACCCTAAAAGTGCTCCTCTGACTCTTTCATCCAAGCATCTATTCATTCATCCTTTCACCCTCCCATCCACCTTCTGCTATCAATCAATTCACCTTTGCATTCTGTCATCCAATCATTATATCATCCAACTTTCAATCGTTCACCATTCCATCCATTGTCCATTTTACTTATCCTCTAAGATTTTCATTTACTCTACCATATTTTCACCCTTCCTCAGATTCCATTTACTCTGCCATCCATCCATCCTCTAAAATTTCCCTTTACTCTGTCATCCTTTCATCCACCCATGTATCTATCCTCTCACTTACTTATCCTCTCAAATAACATATGTATTTGTAAAGCACACGTTCATGCAGAAGGGTATCTTTGTGTTGAATAACAGATGTTTATTGTTACCCAACTCAATGGTATTCATTTTATCAACCCCAGAAGGATGAAAGTCTGACTGGACCCACCGGGAGATGAATATGTGACTGTGAGGTCAAACCCAAGCACCTACATTTGATGCATTAGTCCACTGAGGTATCAGACCCTCTCATTCACTTATCCTCTCACCAGTAACATAATAGCCCCTGCACACCCAGTGGTGTGGGGGGCAAGCTCCAGAGGGCCCACTCCAGCATTGTGCATGAGTGGCTGCCCCCTGGCCTGAGCGCTTCTGAAAGGGTCCAGAGCTTGGGGGGCCCCTTCATGTACTTTGCAGGGGGCCCCCTCAAGTTTCGTTACGGCACTGCCTCGTCTAGCCATTCGGGGCGGACGACAAACTGGGTCCCCTGTGCCTCCCTTGGGGGTCGTAAACAGGAGCCCGAGAGTTTTCTGCACCTCAGCTGCACCCACAACGGCAGCAAGGTGCCTAGGGCCAGCCACTTGCTGCGCTTGAGTGTCAAGTGGCTAGAGGGCTTTGATAGGAGGCGGCCTGTGGTATCCTACATTCCATTTTAAATGCTATGACTATGGTGCACATGCATCAAAATAGGCAATTGCGATTCTATGATTGCAATTTTTAAGGTATCACAATTATAGAATCGCAATTGCCTATGCATGTACGAATTGCAAAAAAAGTTGCGATTCTTAGACATTCCTTAATTGCGACTCGCAAATTGTGAGTCGCAATTAAGGATTGGCTCCCCATTCATTCCTATGGGCTTGGTACCCAATAGGTACTCGCAAATGGTGCAGGCAATTTCTAGGGTGCAAGGGTACCAAAAGGACACACTGTTGCACCCCTGAAATTTCCATGTTACCACATATTGCACACACACATGCCCTTGGTTGCATATACACATGTTCAAAAGGCATGTGTGTGTGTAACATGGGACTTTGAAAAATGCATGTTTGTGCATTTTTTAACGAAATCGCTAATTACCATCAACTTGAGATTGACGGTAGTTTGCGATTCCTATTTGCGAAATCGCAACTTTTTTTAGGTTAATGCATTGCATTTAAGGAATCGCAAGCGATTCCTTCAATGCAATCACAATTTAAGAAATTCCAATTTTTGCCATTACTTAAATTGTGATTTTTGCATTTGGGATGATGCATCTCAAATGAAAAAATACCGGTCACAAAGGGGCAGAATGTGCCCCTTTGCGACCGCTTTTTGGGTTGATGAATGTGGCCCTATGTTTCTCCATTTGAACATTCTTGTATGTAAACGTTCTGTGTTTCGATGGTGTGTATCTTTGCAAGTGCATAATTCAAGCGTAATTCCATCCTCTGCATGCCAGCCGGTAAAGTGGTCAGTTAATAGGAGAGCATTGAAGGCATTGCGGTGGAAAGATGCTGGTGGATGAGCCCCACATTTGATCTTCAATAAACGTACTATTTACATTTGCCTCTTGTACCTCAGCTGGTTCAACAAACCTTGCTGCAACACAGCCATCTCAGGTGCAGTCGCACTGCCCCCCCCTCACCCCCCCATTGGATTACTTTCTAAATGTTGAAAAGTGAAGAAGAAGCAGAGTTTTCAGGCTCTTAAGAAGATCAACCTATATTGCTTTTCTTACTCGAATAAGTGCACCTAGGTACACTTTCAGCAACTTTACTATTCTGCAAGGTCATCTGACAGAGCTCTATTGTAACACTTGCCTGTTTTACCACCAATTATCCCAGAACTTAGACTTTCAAAATGGAAGCGATCTTTGTAAGCATTCATATTAACTACAGCTCAGTGTATATTCCAGGACCACAGTTACTCCTTAAACCTTAATTTCAACCTGACATTAAACATTTAACCTCAATCCAAGCATTTCACAATTAAAAACATTTAGAAAAAAAATACCATATTCTCCCCTGAGATATCACCACTTCGGATGAACAGTCTACAAATCTTTTACAAAAATTAATGATAAGATTTGAAAATATAATGTGTAAGCACTAGGGGAAACTTACCTTTAATTATTCATTTCTCTTTTGCTGAGTTCATAGGCTGCCACTGACAACTCACAGTTTCTTTATTACTTTCCATCTAACAAATCTATAGGCAAATGGAAAAGATTGCTGTGCTCATCAGCTTCCAGGCCTCTTGCTGGTACTTAATAAGCACACCCGCTAATTGACATCATAAATGAATGTCTCTGAGATTCTGGGAGCCTTGTGTTGGAATGGAAAAAAATGTTGCACGCTACCTTTATGATCCATCACACAGAGCAGACCTGTGTGCACATAGCCCCCTGGCAGAGATCAGGTGAAGAATTCATTTCAGTGGCAGTACAGGCAATCAGCTTTTACTGTGCTGTAGTCTGACACCTGGGCCCTCACTATGTGTAGGGCGCATTGTTCCTTATTTACAGCAGTGCACTATTCGGTGAGTTGTGCCGGGAACAGATTGGGACGGTATACCCTATTACAGTTAATGTGCTGCCCTCAAAGTAGTCACAAAATGGTGCCAACTATGCAAGCAGCGCATTAGTGAAAGGTGGACTGGATGTTTGAAGCAGCAAGTTCAGCTTTCATTGGGCGAATGGGAACCCAGACTACTTTTGAAAGAGAGAGAAGAGATCGGTGTGCAAGAGGGCGGCCCGTGGTGGGAGTTTTGCCGGGCGCCGACGTGGGGCAGGGTGGGGGGTAGTAAACTATGGATTATGGCGAAATAGAGGTAAGTAAACATATAAATAAAACAAATGTTATTGCGCGGGCTGCATTGCATTTGACAATGCAGCGCGGCAACAAAATTCATTTACTTATTTATATGTTTACTTACCTCTACTCGGCCGTAATCCATAGTTACTACCCCCCACCCTGCCCCTCCCCCGCCCCACGTCAGCACCCGCCAGCACTCCTACCACAGGCCGCTACTGCGGTAGAAGTGAGTGACAGCACCCAACTGGAGCCCCTTGCCCCTCCTTCGAGGGTCCTCTTGAGGGGGAACACCAGGGTTGGATTGGGATAAAAAATCTGCCCAAGCACACCAAAAAAAAGTGGCCTTTCCGCAAAACACTGCTTCACCGAAGTTTTATAAAAAGGAAGGGGGTGGGGGCATGTTTTATTAACTTCACGTGTTCATTGAGTGGTTTATGGCGCAACTGGGGTTGTCGCTAGAAAACCACTCTTTTGAAGAGTTACACTGAAATATAATATTCACAAATAATATCAGAAATACATTTGCATACTTGGAAGTACATTTTCGAGTTCCCTTTGATGTTTTTTCTCCATAATGTTTTCTGTGCTGGAGAAGCAGGTGTTCGAGTCACCTGCACGTAATTGATGTGTGCATGACAAGGTCACGGGTGGCACACTTTAACTGACAGTGTTCTGACATCGGGTCACTCCAACTGCTTTTCGCCTCTCAAAATAGAACAAAATCCTATTCTATTCGGGAATACATCAAGGAAATTGTGCTCAGCAGATCTAACTTACTTTGAGAGTAATCCAACATATTTAAAAAATTTGCCATTTCTTTTCACAGTACCATTAAAAGACAGTCGTGATATGCTACAGCAGATGTAGAATTTTTGTTCTGCATTTTAAATTTACCCGATAAATGATGTTTACACAATAATGGAGTATTTTGTTTATTAAAGGCCGATGAAGAAACAGTGTGCCTTATTGCCTGATGTATGTGCTGGAACAGCATAACACTGCTCAGCATGAAACTGGCTTAACTGCATGGCTGCGTTGTAAACATTAAGGGGAGTTGCATCGCAAATAGTTGCTGTTTTATAGTTGACTACCGTATGGCACACATTGCTTCATGTCCCCTTATAACATAAGTGTTAGACATGGCTTCTTTGCTATGTTTTTAGCCTGTCTTTTTTATTTTGCTTCTGACCTTCAGTTTTTGACTGTATTCTGGATTTAGTTTATTCTGTTTTTTTAACTCTGGGCACTTTACCACTGCTGACCAGTGCTAATGTGCAAGTGTTCCTTGTGTAAATGGTATTTGTAATTGGTTATCCATGATTGGCATATTTGATTTACTGGTAAATCCCTTGTAAAGTGAACAGTGCGGGCCCAGGACCTGTAAATAAAGTGCCGCCTGCGTGAGTAGCCCTTTCACCATGTCTTAAACTTGCCACTGCAGTGTCTATGGATGAAGTTTTGAACTGAAATATCGACCTGGCAAGTGCACCTACTTGCCGGGCCCAAAACCTCCATTTTATTACATGTAAGGCACCCCTACGTCAGGGATGTAGAGAGCCACTAGGGCTCTCCAATACTTTGTTGCAACATTCACACACGCATTCACACATACCCCGGGGCGGGCCCGCGCCGGGGTATAAATAAAGAAAGCGGAAGACCACTCTGGGTCTTTCCGGCAACCACACAACTGTTGTCTGTGTCCCCTCATTTAAATTCCCTGTGCCCCGAGCCTACAACAGAGGGCACTGGCGTTAGCGCACTTAGGCCACCAGGGAATGGCCAAGACGAAAGCCCATCTGAGAAGCAAAGTATAGTTCCCCGCAATGGACAGTCAAGTTGATGCAATGGTACGGTCCTGCCATGCCTGCACCATCACCGGCAGCGATCCGGCCCCGGCACCTGTGATCACTGAGGATGCTCCACAGACGCCCTGGACACATCTCAACATAGATTTCGGGAGCTTCCCAGACGGTCGACATACCTTGGTCCTGGTTGACTCGTTCTCAATCATCTCCTCGACAGCGTTTCCTCAAGTAAAGAAAACTTTGAATCGTATTTTTGCCACTATGGGGCTCCCAGACGAAATCAGATCAGACAACGGGCCCCCTTTTCGAAGAAGAGAGTTTCAGAACTATCTTGAGAGCCTCCGGATCAAGCATAGGAAGATCACCCCCCTGTGGCCCCAGGCAAATGGGGAAGTCGAGAGGCTGATGAGGACACTCAACAGAGCACTGAGGATTGCCGTAGACAACGGGGAGGATCCAGAAATGGCCCTTGATCAGTTCCTAGCGGCCTATCGGCAGACACCCCATAGCACCACTAAATGTGCTCCCGCCCATGCGCTGTTCAAGAGGGCGCCCCGCGACAGCATCCCGACAGACAGCACCTGGGTGCCTGACAATAGGAATTATGAAGCCATTCAAGCTCGGAGACAAACCACCAATCAGAAAGCGAGTGAATACCGCTGTGCTAAAGAGCCTACCTTGAAGGAAGGAGACACAGTAGTAGTGCGAGATCGGCACCCGGGGTGGAAATTCCGAACACCCTACGAGCCCGAGACGTGGCTAGTAGACAAGATCCAAGGGACTATGGTCACTGCCAGGCGAAACGGGCAAGTGGTGACCGGCAATGTGTCATGTTTTAAGAAAGCACAAGAACCAGCCGGAAGACCTGACACAATGGAATGTCCAGAGGCAGGAGATGATGGCGGTCTGGACCTCGGAAATTCATTGCCAGGGTCACCTGTAGCCAGGCGGAGTGGAGTGAGTCAACCACCCGGAGCAACACCACAAAACATCACTGTCGATGACAGTCGCCTCTGTGGGACCCTCAGCGGTGAGAATGAAGGAACAACTCCGGCCGGAGTTGCAACATCCCCTTTTGCACGCAGCCAACGCTACAATCTGCGGTTGAACCCGAGGCCCAGCCAGAAGTTGAGAGACTTTGTCTGGACATCCCCTTGAGCTGAGAAGCTCCTGAATTATTGTAAGGATAGATCTAAATTGAAGGAGGGATGTAGAGAGCCACTCGGGCTCTCCATTACTTTGTTGCAACATTCACACACGCATTCACGTATACCCGGGGCGGGCCCGCGCCAGGGTATAAATAAAGAAAGCGGAAGACGGCTCGGGGTCTTTCCGGCAACCACACAACTGTTGTCTGTGTCCCCTCATTTAAATTCCCTGTGCCCCGTGTCAGGCCCAAGGTAGCCCCATGGTCAGGGTGCAGTGTATTTAAGGTAGGTAGTACATGTACTGGTGTGTTTTACATGTCTTGACAGTGAAATGCTGCTAATTTCGTTGTTTTACTATTCCAAGGACTATCTCTCTTGTAGGTTATCATTGGAAATGCCATGGAATCTCTTACCAGTCAAACGTCCAATTGGGGAGGGATGGAGATTTGGAGTTTGGGGTACCTGAACTCACAATTCGAAAATACCTTTTTTGGTGAAGTTGTTGTTTTGATTGTGTTTAAAAATGCCACTTTTATAAAGTGTATATAACAGAACTATACGGTGTATGGGGGCTACAGTTCATTTGAAAACTACAAAAAACAGGACCACCTTATTGGATTTAGTGGTCTTAGTGATTTATTTCACCTTCTATTTTTACTTTGCTTCTTTGAAAAAAAGAGTCATGGACATTTCAAACATGTCGTACAGGAAGGAACACCGGTTCAATACATGTATAAAACATACATAATCACAAGAATGAATACAAAATTAAAAACATGTGAATACACAAACATAACAATTGATGGGCAGACCTATCCTTCAATTCTAGTTGAAAAGAATGGTGGTCAACAGATTTATACACTACTCAAAATATTAATGTAAGCTGATGTGTAAAATATATAATTTATCAGTGAACCGATCATATTTGTACATCTTGCTGTTGTGTACATTAAACACAAACTCAAAATACATATAAACATGGATAGTATGAAACAATGGAGAAATGCTCACACTTGATGTTCAAGTAAATATAAGAAATGCAAATATTTATATGCCATGGTTATGCACAATTTATTAATTGAAACATCTCTGTGTGGACACGTGGATGCACCCATGTCACTGTGTCCTATGTACGGAAAATATAGATTATAATAGCCAATTTTTTTATTAGTGCATTAGCTCTTATTCGCATGTATTCATTGGTGCACTATTTTTGTGCATCTGTAACTTTAAGCTGCATGTACTGTACAGAGCTAATACAAATGCTTTCGTTTTTCTGTTACTTTCAGATAACTTTGCCTGTTCATAAGAATCTGCAGCTGTAGAACGTGCTTCCAAGTGCAGATCAATTGTGCAAACATCACAGGACCCAAAAATAAAATAAAAATTCGAATGCTGAGGGGAACAGGGTAGAAGTATTGTTTCATTACCAGTGCTAAGAACATATTAGACTGCAGTCGTACCACTCACAACTGGTGTCCCTCGGTTTAGAATTACATTCATGGTTCACTCCCATATTCAAATTTAAATTCACAATACATTTACAGATTACTCTCACGTGTTCTTAAACCTGGAAATAAAATAATGCTGCCTTATTTTACTGCAGCTGCTAAAAAATGATGTTAGTTTTTGTATTGTGGCATCTGCGATTGTTTGTTTGTGATTTTGAAGTGCACATTTCAGTTGGAGATCATCAGTGCAACTTTAGGCCTGGCACGTATTTTATAGTCGAAAAGCCTGTGATTCATTACATCTCAGGATCTTAGACTGCAAAATACCTATTTACTAGTCACAAAAGCCCTCTTGTGTATAGGAAAAGCTTCTCTGACTAGGAAAAGAGGTTTTGCGGGCCTGTCCTCATCTCAAGAAGGGGCGTGAAAGCTCCTCCTCTTATCTGCGATTCGGAGTGGAATGCATCCTTGGTTGGTGACCTTAAAAAGCATTGATCAGATACCAAAACCTAGGACATGGTGCAGTTGCGGCCCGTGCAGGTAAGAGCAGCGGGCGGTGGGGCCGGGTGGGGTAGGATTTCGACAGACGACGAGGAGGGAACATTAATTAATTATTTAATTTTCCCTTGTGGTCGCCTGTCGAACCTCCCCAACCCGGCCCCACCGCTCTTACCTGCACGGGCTGCGGCTGGCGTGGTATGTGATTCCCACAGGGGAAAGTGTCCCTGTGGCCCATGGGATTACACAGCAGTGCCCACACGATTAGTAGGCAGGGGCCTATGCAGACGCAGCCGACACAGGTAACAGCTATGGGGCAGTGGTGAGAGGCGTTTCGGGGGAATGAGTGGGAAGATGAAGGGATAGAGAAAGTAAAATAAATAAAATCACTTATCTTGTGGCAATGCGGAGAGTTCAAGGTAAGTGGTTTCATTATTTATTTTTATTTAACTTTCCCTATCCCGTCATCCGCTACTTCAAGCCTCCGTCTCACCCTAATGCCCCACCGCTGATACATGTGCCGGCCGCGACATGGTCTAAGGGAACACAGCCTGCTCTCCTTGATGTCTTCCTAAATGGGAAACTTTATTTTCTCAATGCAAGACCAGTTCCAACAGTGTTAACAGCACGCTTTTGAAAAATACACATTTACCGTTTGGGAATGCAAATGCTGGAATACAAGTCAGCTGTCCTTTGCAGACTTTCATCTTTGCTTTTGCTGCAACTCACAGAGGTTGTAAACTGCGACCTGTCTATGTAATATTCATTAGCCAGTCGTTTTGGCCTCCCTGTAAATGGACACAAGTCTCATAGCAAGTTGAATTCATATTCATAAATCAGTCAATGTTCAAATTGTGCATCCTCGGTTAGTGAATGGGAATAGCATATCAGGCCGTCTGTCTAGACCCAATGATGACTGTAAAGTTCATGCCAGGTTTTGTTTGTGCAGCTTCAGGGTTGGGCAGGTGCAGGGTTCTAATAGGAATACTGATCCAATGGCAAGAAAGAGTCTGCCCTCTGGTGTTCTTTGGCTTCATAGAAACGGAGTATACCCCTATTTTAACAGGTTGCCTGAAAAATCACTAAGGGGCATATTAGCAAGGGCAGTATCGTTGCTTTAGCGGCCCTTTTTGCCACTAAAGCAGCAATATTTTTATCGTCCTATTAGCAAGCTGTCGCTAACAACTATTAGTGACAACTTTATGGCGAAAGCGACCGTTTTGGGTGCCGCTTTGCATGTTAGCGATATTTATCGCTAATGACATGCAAAGGAGGCATTCCCAACTTGAAAGCGACTGAAAGCAGTTGCAAACACACCTTCCGCCTATTACCAAGGCCTGCGAAGCGCTAAAAAAACACACGCTAACCGCGTTTATCGCTGGATTTTAACACCTGCTAGAATCCTGACTTAGCCATAGTTTCCTATGGGAGGTGGATTCTACAGCTGAATCCTCACCTGCCTATTAGCGACCTTTTCCTAAGCGATGGGAATTAATAACTGGAATTCCCGCGTTATTGCTGAAGAATCGCCACTATCGCTGGTTTATTATCGCTTCGGAGATAAACGTTGATAATAACGCATTATCTCCGTGATGTAAACCAGCGATAAAAAAAACAGCGATAAGCGCGCTTTGCGATAATCATCGCAAGTCCTTGCTAATATGACCCTCAAGGTTGTACATTGTATTTTGTTGATTGATTGGTGTAGTGCTAGGCTTTTTACAAAGAAGAACATTTGTAGAACTAGATCATTTAAAGGGTTTCTTTTTCGTGACTTCTCCCAAAGGCTGTCAGAGAGTCGGGAAACAGTGGAGAACATATTTTCATTCGATCCGCAGAAGTATTTGGTGCCAATACACCTTTTCTCAGTAGGGTGAGTGGAAGCCTTCTATCAAAGCCTGCCTGGTAAATTGTAGATCACTCCCAAAGCAATTGGAGGACATTTGGCTCTCCCTTGAGTCCAATCACTGGGACCTTATGTTTCCAACAGAAACCTGGTTAACAGAGTCTTCTTACTCGGACATCTTGCTTGCGCTACCAACAGGCTTTAGGATCTCTCTGGTTAACCGTGCGGATAATAGGGGGGGAGGAGGCATAGCTATTATTTTGTGAGACGAATGGGTAATCTCATGTAAAAAAATTGAGAATGTGGGGTAAATTGAGGCCATGTCTTTTTCCATTCAAATATTACCAGGGTACACATTTGCGGGCACTCTGGTCTATCGACCTTCGGACTCTGCAGTCGCACACCTCTCAAATCTGGGTGACATCATAGCCGATCTCTCACCAAGACACGCCAACCTTATGGTGTTTTGCGATTTTAATGTCCATATGGATGAAGTGGACTGTGCCTTAGCAATCCAAGTGACCGAGAAGCTGGAGGGACTACATTTGACCCAGCTGGTTACGGCCCCTACTCATCGGGCGGGACCTTATTTTTTCAACCGATCCCACAGTCAAGCTCGAGGCTCCTCTTCCTTTAATATGTTCAGACCATTGGCTGGTTTCATTCAGCCTACTAAGATGTGGTGGGAAACAAAGCTTGAGATCAGAGCTGGTGAAGAACAGAAATTGGAAGAGGGTTTCCCCCGAGTCCTTAGGTCCCATTCTGCATAACACCCCACTTCTGCTGACAGGTGATCCCAGCATGGATGCAACCTCCTTCAATGAGTGGGTTGCATCCTCCCTAGATGTTATTGCTCCCTTGAAAATGGTAAAACTGGCTAGGAAAAAGCCTTCTGGCCCTTGGTTTTCCTCAGAGCACCTGTAAAAAGTTGGAGCGCAACTGGCGTAAGACTTATAATCTGGAGGCGAAGAGCATATATAAAAGTGCACTAAAAAATTCCATGCCCTCAAACGCCTGGCTATTAGGAATTTCCTAGCTAAGCAAATTAAAGAGTCAGATCATTCATCTAGGGAAGTGTTTAAGGTCGTGCAAGATTTTATGAAACCTCAAGCCACCATGAGCACGAGTACGCCATCAGTTGATTTATGTAGAGATCTGTCTAACTTCTTCCAGGAGAAGGTTCACTTTATATATTCTTCCTTCCCGGCTTCAGAGGATTGCACAGCTTCCTCACTTTTACAGATCTTCCGTATCACTCGTCTGAATTCCGACCTTTTTGCCCAACCTTGTCCCTGCTAGACCTAACTAGAACTAAGTCAGGCTCGCCTCTTGATCTGTGCCCTGACAGAATTTTTAACCAGCTGGCCCCCTTTTTTAATCCACATCTAAATGCTATTTGGAACGCATCTCTGATGGCAGGTAGTAACCCTTTGTCTGGAAAATAGCTTTTGTTCTGCCTATGCTGAAAAAGGAAGACGCAGATCCTGGCATACTCAAAAACTAGAGGCCTATCTCCCTTCTGCCCGCTCCTGCAGAAATACTGGAGAAGGAAGTTCAGAGACAGCTTTTCAATTATCTGGAATCTAATAACCTCCTTCATGATTCCCAGTCGGGTTTTAGAGTGTCCTATAGTACTGAGACTGCATTGCTGGAGGTGGCGGAAAACAACCGAGAATCCCTAGACAAGGGATGCTGTGCCATGCTTGTGCTGCTGGAATTGTCCGCAGCCTTCGATACAGTCTCGCATTCGATTCTTATAAACTGACTGGCACAGCTTAAACTGGTTCTGCTCTTTTCTGGAGGAGCGGTCTCAGCAGGTCTTTCTGCGCCCTCATGTCTCCTCCTCTTTCTCCATGGTAAGCGGAGTCCTGCAGGGCTCGGCACTTAGCTCCACCCTGTTTAATGTCTATCTGGCTTCTTTGGCATCGCTTGTGGAACACCGTAGAGTGAGAATAATTTCTTATGCTGATGATACACAGCTTGTGTTTTCCTTTAAAGACACTGCTAAGGCTGTGTTTGACAGATTCAGGCATTGTCTAACTAAGATCACCTCCTGGATGACGGACAAATGCCTGATATTAAATACTGACAAAACAGAGGTGATGTTCTTTAATCAACCTTCACCCCCGCCGGCTGATCTCTAGTGGCCGACACAGCTGAATTCCCCTCCTACCCCTGTCTTCTCAGTCAGAAATGTAGGTTTCAAATTCAACTGAAAATTTTGACCAAGGCTCAGATTGGTCAAGTTTAAAGAGCATGTTTCTGGAAACTCAAAACCTTGCAAAGATTTCTTCATCCATTGCTGATGGACTGTCGGGCCACTATAGTCCATGCCCTTATTACATCTCAGCTGGACTATGCTAATAGCCTATACTTAGGTTTCCCACCTTACCTTATCCATAGGCTGCAGACAGTCCAGAACGCCACAGCAAGGTTGATCAGAAATGTGCCCCTTCAACACCACATCTCCCCGCATCTGCGCAGTCTTCACTGGCTCCCAGTGAAAAGGAGAATTGAATTTAAGGCATCGTCTCTTGCTTTTAGAGCCACAAGAGATAGAGGTCCAGGATACCTGAAACAGAGACTTACAGAAATACAATCAGTCCAGGACCTTGCGTTCTAACTCTCAGATGCTTCTCCATATCCCTTGCTTCTCTAAAGCCAGGATGGGCGGGCGAGCGTTTGCAATAAGAACTGCAGCTCTCTGGAATGCTATGCTTTACCATCTGCGCAAAGCAGAATCAGAAGCTACTTTCAGGAAGGCATTGAAAACATGGCTGTTTGAATTGCCCTAGTGGGTTCCTTCCCTCCCTTTCTGACCACTTAGTGCTGGGACACTGCCATTGGTGGTAGCCGTGCGCTCCATAAGTGGCTTGGTATGGTATCAAACTGAATGTATCCTTTGGCCTTTTGGCAGACCCTACACCCTGTCTCTCTGCCACCAAAACACTGTTCATGGTTTTCAGACATACCCAGAAGGCACTGTACACACACCCTGAACCTTTGTCATTGTCTGCCACCAATCCAACTATGTACAGATTTTGACTGCGGGCAAGGGAATTCCCTGTGTGGACCCATTCTTCCTGGCACATGAGCCGAGCCCCTTACACATGCCTCAAGCCAAGCACAGTATACTTTGTGACTCAGACATATCCAGTATCCATCTTCCTGCCTCCAATTCCATTGCACCAGACTTCAGCCATTACCAGAGGACATTGTCCGAAGTTGGTCCTTCCCTGTCCATACTCTTTCCCCGCTCTACAAGCAAGCCTTAGCTTTTTCCACTCCTCTTATCCCCAGTGCCAATTCTGATTTCTTCTTCAAATTGGTTTGTAAGGTCCCCTGCCATTTTAAAGAGATCATGCCTATTTTAGATACCTTGATTTCTGACCCACTAGGCAATGAGAGTGTCATAATTCAGCAGGCTCTGCCCAGCATTTTAGCTCACATAATATCTGCATACATCTGCCATGGGTCATGGGATTGGAATAGCAAGAGCCACATATTTTCTGTTCCGTCTGGAAGGGAATGTTAAATGCCCTATTCTTAACATTACATTGCATGGGATGTGAAGTTCTGCAGTGCTGACTTTAATGATCCAACAGGGTGCTCATTGGTCCTGCTGTCAGGTGCCCAATTATTTCTCCTGCATTGATTTGTGGAGATATTGAGGTCTACGGCAGGTGATAGTGGCCACAGTGTTCCATTTGCAATATCCATAGTAAGCACACAACTATGCCTTGTGCTGATCTCAGGATCCTGTTTCAGTTGTGAACAGCCCTCTTCCTGTTGCTGACAGGAGGTGAGGACAGGTATCAACTGCTGTGGTCCTCTGTCCACTAGCAATAGATGTGGCATCAGCTCTGTACTCTTGAGCCAAAGGCAAATGTTAGCATTAAATTGGAACTGGCAGAAAATGGACTTCAGCAGGAAGTGTTGATGGCTAGCTGTCTCTTGGCAAGACTGGAAAGGAGAGCATCATATTGATTTGATTTTATATTTATAAAGCGCAAGCTTGTACCTAAGGTCGTATAGGCGCTACCAACTGAAGATCAGAAGATTATGAGAGATAGATGAATAAGTAAAAAAGACCGGAGTCCGCAAGCAAAAAGTATTTAGCAAAAAGTATTTACGGAGTGCAGAGCCATGTTTTAAGGGCTTTGTTTAAAGAAAGCAGATTGGATGAGTTCTTCAGGTTAGAGAGAATGGTGTTCCAAAGTTTGGAAGTGTAGGAGACAAATCTCCTGTCACCCTGGCCATTGGGAAAAAAAAGATCTGGGAGATGTGGAAGACATATATTTTTCCTCCTAGTAGGTGAAGCCGGGAGGCCTTTAAAATATAGTTCCCTGGCTCTACCAAATATTTAGCAGAAAACAGCAGTGCAGGACTAACATACCCCCGCATTACTATTGTGAAACTGGGCTCAACAAGGCAGGAAGGCTCTGCGTCAAACAGTCACCACTTACATCTGCTGCAATCTCGGTAGGCAGGTTGAAAGGTATTGGAGCCCTTTTACATGAGCGTCATCTTCATTACACAATGATACATTCATATTTTTAGCCATTGGAGATCACAGTATATTGAGCAGTCGCCGAGACTCGAACCTGGATCCCCAGTTCCACAGTAGGTCGTTTTGGCCATTACGCCATATCCTCTCTCCAGGGTTGGTAACTTGAATGCCATTGAATTGGATATTAGTATCACCCACTATTTATAGTGTGTAGAAAAGGCAGCAGGACAGTATGATATGGTATGAACCAAGATAATGTTATTTTTCATTATACTAGATTTAAAACAATTATTCAGAGAAGCCCTTGTTGCACAAGTCTGACTGCAAATAGAACATGTTGAATTTTGAAAGGCCCTACATATAATGGCACTGTGGAATGTTAGCCATAGCATTTCTATAACAACAATCTTGTTTATAACATATGTAAGATGCGCTGCAACAGTTTTAATAATGGCAAGTGTGAAACTACTAATAAATGCAGCAACTGCGGAAAAATAGACAAGGCTGAAAAAGTGCCAAATGTACCTTTGATATTTAACATGCACATTTCTCCAAAAATAGATTGTCACTTGGAGTTGTCTGGCAAACTCGACACATTACGCCACTTCCATGCTTGAATACTTTCAAAAGAGATTCTGAGATAATTAAAACACGGTATGTTCTGTTTTACAACAGGCAGAAGTGTTTCCGAACACATTTTATGGCTAATCATGACAAAAATGGGTAGAAGTAAAACTCAACTACAGAAAGAAATATACAAGGCAGCTATCATTCTTAATACCTATCTGCTGAAAATGTCTAAAACGTATATATGCATGTAGGAAACTGTACTAAAATGAAATACACCCTGTAGAGAATCCGGGGATTCCGAATGGTTGTACAGAGGTATAAGTAGATAATCCTAACTCTCTTCTTGTGGTAGTGTGGGTGAGCAGTTAGTCTTATCAGAGGGTGGTGCTAAGCATTTGTTGTACTCCCAGAGGCAATAAATTAAACACACCCTCAAGAATAAATCTGAGACCAATTAGTAAAAAGAATATCGATTTTTATATAATTTTCAAAAGCAAGAACATTCTTCTATGTACTTTCAGAGAGATATGATTTTGCAAAGTTCGATAAATATATCACTTCTATGCGCAATTACACACCATAGGAAACAATGGTGAAAAACTGGAAAACTGCATAGAAATTAAGGCAGTGCTTTCACGAAGTTCAGCTTCTCGTTTTAGGTCAATGGCAGGACCAGGTCCAAGGTTCCAGAAGGAGAATTTTGGGAGCATACTGGATAGGCAGGAAGCAGAGTGCTGAGGTCTTGGAAGCTGGTGTGCAACGACAAAGCGGGCTACTTGAAAATGCACTGCACAGAGGGATTTCCACGTAAGTGCTGTGGGTCTCTTTCGAGAGAGGAGGGTGCAAGGGCCTAGGGACCACGGGCGAAGAGCTGGTTGGTTGGAGCTGAGGCCAGCGAGGCCGAGTGCCCTCAATGGGTGCTTTGGGTTTCCGGAGAGGACTCTTCTTCTTGATGTTTGCCATTGATGGTCCAGTATCATAGGTATTGATACGCCATGGCTCTGGTAGGTCTTGTTGTCTCCAAACTTGGTAGAGAGACAGATAAACCCTCCAGAGCTGTTGTACCTTCGCTTGGTGCTGCATCAAGGTTGTCAGGGAGCAGCAACTCAACAATGGGTTCACAAAATCAATGCCTGAGGTGAGCATGGGAGTGATACCTTCACTCCAAGTGAGCTTCATGGCGATTTCTTGAAGGCTGGAGGTGCTCCAGGGTTCTTGGAGTCATTTAATGTTTTAGGATTTTACCCCTAAGGTAGGCTCAAGGTACCCATGTGGGCAGGGTGCAGTGTATGTGAAAGGTAAGACATGCCCTGGTGTGTGTGGCAGGTCCTGATAGTGAAATACTGCTCATTTCACGCCAGGATACCCTTTGGGTGGCAGACTGCGCTCTATAAGTGTACAATACATACATACATACATACATTTCGTTTTTCACTATTGCAAGGCTACCTGTTCCCATAGGATAGAATGGGGAGTTTGTTTATAACATCTTATAAACATAACTACCCCGGGGAACAAGGTAAAACTCACCCTCATTTTAGTGAGGGTGAGTTTTACATTCTGTGTTTGAAAATACCACTTTTAGAAAGTACGTATTTTCTTGCTTAGCCATGCAGTGTGCCTATGCTAGGTTTGTGTATTGCATGTCTGGCTTTTGGATGTCTGGGGCTGGGTAGGAGCAATGGCGCAAGAGAGCCTGGTGACTTAGGGCTGGGCTGAATAGACCTGGGCTGCATTTAGAGTAGGGGGAGGAGACTTCCTTTCACCTGAATGGGCATGGTCTGACTTCCACAATGCTGTCTCCACCTCCTGCCAGGAAGCTGCACCAGAGAGGACAGAACCGGATTTGACCTAGCACAGGGATTCTCTGCCACCGGAGAACAAAGGATTTTGTAGTATAAATATTGGGGCCAAGACCCCAGAACCTTAGATCACTTCTGGGAATCTAGAAGAACCTTTGCCAAGGGGAAGAGCCGGAAAAGCTGAGGAGGAATACTGCCCCTGTTCTGTTTGCTTTTTGGAGTTGGCCTGCAGTGGCTACTTGCTGCCAAGGAAAGGAGAAAAGACTTTGGTGTTTGCTGTGTCTCATACTTGAGGAAGATCTCAAACGGCTTGAAGTAGAACTTTCTCCCTGCTCAAGAGGTCTCAGGAACATCAAGGACCTCACCAAGCTTCTGGGAACTGTCTCTGGAACCGCTGTTTTCAGTTGTCTGGAGAAGAAAAGAGTAAACGATGCAGGATTCCATGTCCTGAAAGCACCGTAGAGAGCACACTGCCTCGTTTCGCAATGCAACCCTGGTTTCACCAACTCCGTCAGCAAGCCGCTGCTTGTACCGTGTCCCGTGGGCATTGCAATCCACACCGCTTCGCTACACGCTGCACGGACGTCACCGACTTCATCGCTTCCTGACTCGAACTCTGACTGGCTCCTCCGTCACTGCATTGTGACCTGCCAGCACTGCATCGAACACTACCTCACTCTGTAACACAAGCCTTGGTCTCACTGACTCCGTCAACGAGCCTCTGCCTGCACTGAGCCATGAGGACACCCTACACTGCAACACTTCCATCCCACATCACAACTGCGAAGGTTGCCCTGTACCGACTTGTACCATCATGTCGGCTGCAACAACAAAAGGTACTGTCTCCGAGTATGTCAACGCTTTTGCTAACCCGTATCGATGCGGTTGGCTGGAATTGTTAAGACCTATTCAGTATCGCGATAGCCCCGGATGGAGCTACCAAGTCGGAGGAACAGTATTTCCACGCTTTTACTGCAATTTAAAGGTTATTTTGCACTGTAACTATTTTTAAGAGTATTGTATGTTGGTTTTTTGTCATTTTTGGCCTTGTTGGTTTAGATAAAGTTTGCTTATTTTTCTAAACTCTTGTGGTGTCCATTCATTCGTAGTGTTTTCACTGTGTTACTGTATGCATCTACAAATACTTTACACACTGCTTCTGAGATAAACCTGTTTGCTTGTGCCAAGCTACAAAGGGGGTGAGCAGGGGTTATTTTAGAATGTATCCCTCTACCCTTAACTAGGAAGATGGGGGCCCTTCTTGGACACAGGTACCTGCCTCTGTCATCCAGAGACCCCCATTTCTAACAGGTATCATTTACTAAGGACTTACAGGAGTAATTGTAGTTGTGCCAAATGTGGTGCAGGGGACCCGGTTAGAGGGGACCCAGTTCCCTTACAGTTCAAAATCACATCAGAACATCAGACATTAGGCAAAAAGTGGGGGCTAACCATGTCAAAAGAGGCCTTTTCCTACAATGCAGTTTTGCACAATTGACATTAACACCAGGTGGCAATCTACACTACATATACTTATTTCTGGAAAAAAAGATAAGTAATATTAAATTGTAAAATGGATTGTATGTATGAATGGCTAATAATGGCCATTTGGAATTTTAATTTTAGACTCAATTCTTGCTCCTATGATGGATGCAAAGAAAGATGCTGTTAGAAATTGGGTTACTGGTTGACTGGGTGGTGCCCAGGTCAAGTAACAACCACAATCCTCGTCAGGATAAGTCACAATCAACCCACATTAACCTGTGGTTAATCGCCTGGTAGTCAGACATTACTTAGAGGCAATGTGTACACTATTTGTTTAACACTTTAAACAGTAAAACAGTGAAAACACCACAAAAATAGAGCTTACTTCAAGAATAAAACAAGGCTAAAAAACACGGGTATAAATATATACCTGTGTTATATAACATAGGTAAAAATAACGCCAAAAGGCAAAAAGTGTCAAGTGTGGATATCTGGGTGCACGGGACCAGGCGGAAATTGCAAGTACAGGCTGACTGCAATGGAGTGTGGGCCAGTTACAGGGGCACAGTTAGGCCTGCTGAACAAAATACCTTAAACCCTGGTTTACAGAGCATTGCAAGGATCCACATTGAAGATGCATCACGCAGCAGAAGCGATGTGTCAGTTCCAAGATGCAGAGAGACTGCGATGTGAGGGCCTGCATGATCATTGAGGATCTTGTCAAAGGTGTTTGTAATGGGAAGTCTGATGTGGATGATTTGGAGTGCAGCCGGAGTGATGCATCTGTTATGAAGAGCTGGGAGGCTGGGATGTGGAGCTCAGCATCATCATCAAGGCTGCTGTGGATGAGAGATTTGAGGGTTTGTGTCACGGATGCGTAGAGCAGTGGCAGTTCTGAAGGCATTGTGGGTCGCGACAGTGATGCAAGTCTTTACGACGGATCCCCTCCATTCAGCAGTGAAAATGCATCAGTTCTGCTCTGGGTTGTACCTTGCAGCAGGGTAGATGCGTCAGGTCTGCTGGATCCACAGTGGCTGGTAAAGCACCGTAAGCCCATTTCCAAGGGTCCAGGACTGGGGTTGCCATACTTGGCAGGGTAGATTCACAGAAGACAGAGACCAGGTGCAGGTGCAAGGTTCCTGGACACCGCCATGTCCCTGAGATTTCAAATTAGGAGTTTGAGCCTACTAGCCCTTGGAGTCACTTTGGATTCTGGGCTCAAAAGATGCAGGTCAAGTCCATCGCAACCAGGCACGAAGGGAGCAGGTCAGAAAAGTAGAAGCTCAGCACAGTGACAGTCCTCTAGCAGCACAGCAGTCCTTCTCCCTGGTAGAGTATCCACAGGTCCAGAAGTGTACTGAGGAGGTGGTGCACTGATGTTCGGCCTTCCATGCCTTGGCTCCAGGCTAACTTCAGGGAGTATGCAGCCCTTTGTGTGGAGACAGGACACAGCCTGCTCAGGTGTAAGTGAGGCTGGGCCCAGTGATGGCCCATCCAGTCACACCTAAGCTCTCATTGTGTGTGGCTGTCTAAAAGGAATACACAAAGAAGTCCTACTGCCAACTACACCAAGTCATGTGACCAGAGACAGGCTGCAGCCACCAAATTGCTAAGGCAAGAAAATGCCAACTTTGAAAACACTGCTTTTTCTTAATTGTAATTTAAATCAGACTTCACATATGTTAGGATTTTAAATTAGAATTCCAGAGACACTAAACAGGATTCAGGTATCTCTCTCAATTTGGAAATTACATTTATAAAATTCAATAAGGTAACCTTGGACGAGATAAGCCTTACTGTAGTAGAAAAAATGGTCAGGACATGTAAAACGTAACATTTTCGCGATTTTTAAATGCATTGCATCCTTCCCTCTGGGCTGTCCAGGGCGTACCCTAGGAGCGGCTTACATGTATTAAAAAGAAAGGTACAGGCCTGGCAAAAGGTTTATTGTGCCAGGTCGACATGGCAGGTTAAACTGCACATGCAGGCTCAGCCATGGCTGGCCCGAGACCTGATTATAGGGTTACTTAAGTGGGTGCCAAAATCAGTGCTGCAGGCTAACTAGTAGCCTTCAATTTACAGGCCCTCGGCGCATGTGGTACACATCACTATGGACTTTTAAGTAAATTAAATATTCCAATTGGGTATAAGCCAGTGTTACCATGTGTTAAGCAGAGAGCACAAGCACTTTAGCACTGGTTAGCAGTGGTAAAGTGCACAGTCCTATTGGCAACAAAAAGTCCTATTGGCAACATAAAACAATTCCGCAAAAAGGTAGGAGGAAGAAGGCCAACATTTTGGGGGTGACCCTGCAGAAAGGGCCATGTACAACAGATACTCAATTAACAATTAAAAAAACATCAACAGTACGGCTGCTCTGCTCATGACACTAAAGAGGGAGCTGAGGACAAATACTGTAAATGGGAGACAGACGTAGAAAAGGACATCTCATAAAACAGATGACCCCTAACGCAACACAGTACTCAACACAACAAAATACATACAGCAGAAATACAGGCCATCTTACACTTCTGTGGTTTAGTTTACATCACTTCCATTTGTATAGAGCACACATTCACTACACATATTAGCTGTTTTGTAAAACGAAAATGTTTTGGAATGTGATGCAAATGAGAATGTGGGGAATTACAGAGGTAGCATGTCCCCTACCACTGGATAAAGAAACTTGACAGCTTCAGCAAGTCAACTAATCAGAGAAGGGCAGATATCATATGTAAGAAAACCTTAGGCCTTATGTCATGATTGGTGGGTAGGATTCTATGTCAAAACATACCAATATCTTGTCTGCCATGTTACAATATTACAAGTGCCATAGGTAATAATGCATTTGTAATATGGCGGATGGGACATCTACCACATTTGTTACAGAGTATCCCATCCACCAAGCTCTAAATTATGCCTTTGTCTTTGGAAACTGAGGTGTGACACCAAGTGCGCTATCCAGATGATCCTAACATTGATCCTCAAAAAAATAGAAATTATGTTGAGCATCATTTTCAACATACTGCAGTCAGACATACTGCAGTCAGTCATGCTGCAGTGTTTTGGAAACCCTTACAAAAAGAAAGGGATGTAGCACATAGTCTAAAGAGCATTCTCTTAGTGCGATGTTAATCCAGTTAATGTTCTTTAAGCTTTGAATTTAATTGGAGTAATTCTGACACAGGAAAATGCTGGATACCTCTTTGAGGTTCAAAAAGTAATGATGACATTTGGTTCTTTATTGACACTTAATGATCAGATTTAGTTAAAAGGTTCTCCATCAAGTTCTCTTCCAGTTGAGATGGCCACAGACTGCATGTTTTCTGCCATTCTGTGGTGCCCTGCACTCCTCACAGAAGAGAGGGACCTTAAAGCTGCCCTATATGACACTTTTCAACATCTCTATCCACAGCTAGGGGAATTAACAAGTAAAGTCATTACAGATTCATACGGGAAGCGATCAGCAACGTCAAACATTGAATTTTCGTTAACATGGGTAGAGCACCAAAGAGTGAAGTAGGACCTTTGTGACACACCATATTTTCCAAATTAAGTTAATATTATCCTCTTGACTACATAGTTTTGACACTCTAAACATATACAGGAATAGAAAGATATGCATCCTGTGCACTTCCTAATAATTGTGGGTCCCTATAAATATATTAACAATTTACTGGCAAAGTGTCCCATGCATCCTGAAGGAAACCCTAAAGGCGATGGCTTCTGGACTAGTTTTCCACTAGACATAAATGTATGTTGTATGCTGCACCAATATGCTTTTCAACTCAACAATTAATAGGTGGCTGTGTCCACTGACAATGAATAACAATATGTAGTTTAGGGCTAGAATCCATACCCAGATTCTTTCAACACAAAACATGTGAAATGACTGCACCTTCATTTCAGATATTGAGGTCCAGATTTTGCGGCTTAAATAGGGTCGGTGGTGCACTGAAGTAAGATATGTAAATTCATTCAGAAAAACAGTAGCAATGGGGACTCTGCAGCTGTCTGGTGCAGTAAGCAGATGCAAACATTTTTCTACAAAAATATTGTTTCCACCATACCAAATTTCACTATAGCATCAAGAAAAGTATTACAGGAATTAACAGATTTACTTTTTTAAATTCCACAACTACTTACCTTCAATTATAGCAGTAGTCATGATAAACCGATTTTATTTTGCACTTCGGAAATGCATAAAAGTACACGTAATAAAAAAAAATGTCATTACATTTAAGAAGCCAATCATAGAATAAATACAATACAGAAACCAGGGAGATTTTACCCTTCAGGTTAAAAATAGAATCATATAGCAGTGATCATAAGTATTAAAAGCAAATGCATCGATTGGAGCAATGGTCTTAAAATGCAATAGATGTTATACTAAACACCTTCCTGGTTCTCAAGATTGCCAGTAGAAAAGAAGCAAGTAAATTGCAAGCCAATGGGGTTTTCAATTGATAAAGTAAGGAGAGAGCTGAAACTGGGGTACATAAGGAGAATTTCTTTATAAGTGGGATAACAAAAATCTTTCTCGCTACTATATACAAAGGACAAATACATAGGTAGTGTGAAGTCGAATAAGTCCCCCCTATTGTTACACGAACAGGGCGGTAGATTACTTATAGAGAATAAGGGCCACATGTAGGTAAATGAGAAAGACCGATTCGTTATAGCAAATTTAACCGATTCGCTATTAAGAAATTGGTATTTCCTATGTAGGTAGAGATTCCGTAAAAAATACTGAATACTTAATATTCCTTATTACCGAATCGGTAATTGAGATCCGGTAATAAGGAATACCTACCCATTCATTTCTATGGGCTTGGAGGCCCATAGGAATGAATGTGAAGACATTCAGTATTAGCGATTCAGTATTACTGAATCAGTAATACCGGCAGGTATTTCAAGGGTGCCAGGGTGTCCAAAGGACATCCTGTTGCACCCCTGAAATGTGCCACATGGCACTTTAAAAAAGCAAATAGTGCTTTTTTACTGGAAATCGGTAATTACCACCAACTTGAAGTTGGTGGTAATTACCGATTTCTTAAGGCTCAAAAAAACTCTTTAATGTGCTTCCTAAATTGCATTTAAGGAATTGGTATTACCGATTACTTAAATGCAAGAGCAATAAGGAATCAGTATTAAGGATTCAGTATTTACAGATTCCTTATTTACCGATTCCTTACCTACATTAGGAATGGCTAAATAACGGTCGGTAACGCTGAAATTTACCGAATTTCGGTGTTACCGACCGGTATTTAGCCACCTACATCTGGTCCTAAATTATTTGGATGGCCCAACATTAGCGGGATGAAGTTCAATCGAAATCTGGTCAAGATAAAATGCTGCTGGTTGTTCTCGACAAACTCTAAATAGGAATGAGAATGTTTAGGTATCTGTGATATGCTTTCATGAAACAGATTGTTTCTTTCTATGACTTTCCCACCTGTTGTGAGTAACTTTCATCAATCTAGATTTGGGACAAAGTTCACAAAGTGTTGGGGTATCATATAAGAAAGCATGTCCCAGTTAAATAAAGGTTTGCTTAACATACGATAACTAGGGGATTTTATGAACATGATCCAAGTTCAGGACATCTTTCAAGATTTTCTTATTCAAACCCACTATGTCCGTTTTCTATACTGATAACCAAAGAGAGAGTAGTGCTAGTTTATTGGCATCAGTAATGAATAGCATGCTGGCTCCATTATGTGCGACCCAGTTATTACATCTAGTGGGACTTGCAACAACATTTTGATGAATTTATCTGCTGTCACGTTAGTTATCTCCCAGATTGCTGACCCATATATGGGCATTGATAATGTTTTAGCCAAATACATTTTAGACATTTCTATAATTGGCTGGCAACCCAATTTTTGGGAAAATGTAAATATCGCAGCGATACTTTGGGTCATTAGGTTTGCTCAACTTTGCAACATCTCCTACCAATTTTGTTTAAAATCAAATAATTAAAATGTTGTACTTGCTCAATTTTATCCCCCTCTAGAAGATATCTTATCTTCTTCTTTTTATCACCAGCCATTGTCATAATATAGGTTTTAGCTTTATTTACGCGAAGGTCCAAATTGTGCATGAATGCTGTATAGTGTGTGATATAGCAGCAGTCAATATTGTGGCTGTAGTTGTTTTTAGATCAATATTTCAACCACCACCATATAGTGACCCCCCTCCATCTGTTCCCCTCTATGCTGAACTTTATTGCTTGGTTATTTAGAGAGGAATCCATATCAATCTGACGGAGTGAGAGCGCTTAGACTAAAATGACACAGTTCCTATTGTTGTTTCATGAACAAAGGAAACACAAGAATAATTAGGGACCAAGGGTAATGCACAATTAAAGAAACAATGGTCCCTAAGTATTTCATTTTTTGAACAATACTGGGGACTCCCGATCAGCTGGTCCCATCCAGTCTTATTTCAATAAGGGTCACAGTATCGAGCTGTATGTACACTGAAAGAACTGACCAGAAGAACGTCCACTTCCATGCGCAGTACCTAATAGACTGATAATTAGAACAGAGGAGCAGGTTATCTTTACCTTATTTTGGTTATTGGCTGACTATTACCAACGTATCCTGATTGGCTGTTCATGGATTGACATGATACCAGGTGTTTAATGTATTACTGTACTATTTAGTTTTGTCTCAGGCATATGATCAATTGTCCTGATGATGATCCCATATTGATACAGAATTGAAATGCTGTCGACGCACACTTTGACATGCTAGATTATGTATAAAACTTCCTTTTGGGTGCAGAAGTGAACTGTTTTCTTAAACAAGTGACCCAATTATTGTACATGATAGTTGGTCACACTTTGCCTTTGCCTGTATGTTGTTTATTTTTTAACACCTGTTTTGGATTCACTCCGGCGGGGATTCATTCCTTAATGTTGTTTTGTTGGATTTTATTCTGGAAATATCTTCAGTCATTGGAAAAATGTATGGGAATTATTATTTTTCCACAAGTATTGTTTTAAAAAATGTAATGCTTAAATATCATTGTTCCTTTGATTTCAGTTCCTAATGTTTGCTTTAAGGATTATACCCCAGCCCTTGAATGAACTGTCAAGAAATATTTAGCACGACCTGTTCCATGCTGATATTATGGAAATTAAGCCTGGGAGTAATGTTATTTACGCTGAAGGAATCAGAGTAATTTTAGTAATTCTGAGTTACTCTTTGACACAGAATTACCAATAATTAGACGATTATGCCTGCTTGTGTAATTAAGATCAATTTGGGTAAAGTAAGCACAGAAACAACAAACTTGACCAGTACGGAAGACTGTTTGTGCTGCTCTTCATGTTTTGCATTAAGTGCTATTTTCTTTCAGCAAAATGCATCCTTACATCCAGGTTGGAGTAAGTTGCCAGGAATACATTTGGGGTAAATTGCACATCTATTTATGTTCTATTGTATTTAGCTCGATGTGTTAATGCACAATAAATCCTAGTGTCCATTCTACTAAAATAGCACTAGATGCCAATTTATTCTTCTTTAATTATGTGGAATTTCGAGTCATTTTGCAGTAATTCTGCATAATTACACTACTGCTAATTCCTTGAGTTCTGCCCACCTCTAATGGAAACCATGTAGAAAACAAAAACCATCCAAGACTAAAGCACTGCACCATGTACAGCATATTCTTGGCCCTGCACAAAGGCGCAAAACTGATGAAAACCGGCACAAAGTCAATTTACTGTCTAGCACATCCATCCATATTTTTGACGCAAAGACCTATCAACTAACATTTGAAGAATGGGCTTGGTGACTAAAAATACACCTCTTTGAGGCAAGCATAAAATAGGAAAAAAGTATTTTGTTATCCTAACTTTTCAAACTTTGCATGAATGCTGCACTCTACAGCTTGCAAACAATTCGGGAAAAGTTTTAACGTATGTCTGATCAAAGCACTTTGCACTGTAAGGGTACTCTTCCAGTACAAAACCTATGCTACTCATCACACACAGCCTTTGCACTATGATGCAAAGGTGAGTGTGTGGCACTAGGCAGCTGGAGGGTACAGCAGTGTTGGGAAGAGAGTAGCAGGGTCACATCTTAGTAGATATCACAATATGATCTCTCTCCCGCTATAGCAACGCAGCACAGCAACTTGCTGTACTGCATTGTGGGACATATTAGTAAATCTTCTTTTATCTTTATCAAGTTCACAGCAGTATCATGTTTGAATGGCTTTTGAGAGATGCAAGCAAATGTCTTTTTGTGTTTTCTGTTGGCATACAGCAGACACCATGTACACCTTGACAACAATGATCCTGTTGCACATTATTCATGTGGTGTGTTTTGTCAGCGAAACATGGCTTGGTGTACGACTGAGGCAGACAATACAAGCAAAAAATATTTGCAGCTAAATCATTCCACAGCCTATTCTCTAAGTTGGCAAAGATCAATTCAACAATATACAATATCCTTCAATCAATGTGTGAGTTGGTAGCACAGAACCGTTGGTGAATAAATAAACTAGCCAATTGAGATAACCTGCAGTTCCCTAAAATACGTGAGAAGGGGATCCAAATCAAGAGGGCAGTTAAGGTGAACATTGGATGATATTTTTAGGAGTAGCAACATGTATGAAACCATGATTAACAGAAAGTATGCATTGCAAAATGGTAAAGTAGACAATACATAATACATTTAGGCCCATATTTATAATTATTTGACACAGTGCAACACCGCAAGGTAACTTGCTTTGATGCGTCAAATGGAGAGAGCAGGATTGCACCATAGGTACTAACATATAGTGTATCCCTCCTCTTTCCCTAGGCTGGTGCACTGTGGGCATGGTGCAATGATACCTGCATTGCAGACAGAATAGTTTTTTTGCAGGAAGGGGCACTTTCCTGCACAAAACAATCCTTAGAGGCGTTTCCCTCTTTCTAAGTGTGCTGGATGCAGCTTAGAGAGAGAAAAAAAACAAGGGGAAATAGAGAAATTTTTCCTTGTTGAATGTGTAGCATTTTGACGCATTCCTAGGTAAATCCGGGAATGTGCCAAAATACACGGGTAGATGTGTCGAAGCACCCACTCTCCACCCATGTAATGGCTTGGCAGCACATGGTAAAGCAAGGAAGTGGCTTGCTCAGCCTTGTGTTACTCTGCATTTGCCAAGCCATTCAGGTCCATGCAAGGTCGCCTTGCGTGGCTTGGTAAATCTGATTTAAGGATTGCATTTCCCTTGTGTCACTCAGCGTGACGCAAGGGCAACACAATCTGATGATAAAGCTGGCCCTAAATTCCTCAGGCCTTGTCAATCATATCAAGCATAAACCACAGTAGGAAAGGGAGCCACAAGGAGTCAGGTGGCAAAAAGATGCTCACAATAATGCCAGCGGAATACTGCAAATCACTAACACCCAAAAAAAGCCTAAATATATTTAGCATACAAACATTTTCTTGTACAAATCTAATTTAATATTTGAGCTTGCCCATGACTTAGGCCACCTTTTGCACAATAAAATGTGACACATTTTCAAGGTATGTCCATTGTCGCATTTGGAACCTAGTTATCAATAAGGGCAACCAAACACAAGTAAATCAAAGATGAAACAAAAAATATAAAAACAATTAAAACATGTTATAATGTCAGCGCTCTAGCTGACTTACGTTGCGTAAAGACGCAACGCGCCCCCGCCATTTTGTGGATGCGCGCGCATCCACATTGGAGAAGCGCGAGTACCGGAGCCGACAGTTATCGGCTCGGCGCTCCCCGAGAAGCATACAAGAGAAATTAATCCCTTAACATACGAAGCGGTGTCCTGCCGTTTCTGATAGCTAGACCACCTTTACAATGGCGACGAGGTCGGGATCAGAAAAAAAAAGGAAAATACATGGACACACCGAGCACTGAACCGAGCAGGTGCAACCATCAGAACTTCACGTGGTGACGGTGCTAGCCGCAGTCAAACCACTAAAAAAAAAAAAAAAAAGGGGGACATCGGAGAGCGCGGCAGAGCCTTCAACGCCCACAGAGGGAACCGGACAGGGCACAGATAAGGATAGAACGGGCACGCAGCGGGGTAAGAAAGCAAGGGGCACACCCACAGCAACAATAAACCCTAGGGGCAGGAGCACTGGCGACCTCAGGGAAGAGCGAAGGGGAAGAGACAGATATTCCCCAGTTACAACCCAAGAAACAAGAAGAAGACAGTGCACCAGGCAGTCCCAAGGGCCAAAGTGGGACCTCTCTGCCTGAAAGGCGCGAAACCATGTGCGCACAGGCGTCTTCTGCGACGGCGCCGGCGCCATTCCTACCCAAGCCAGGTGAACCCCTTATGAGATGGGAAGACTGGAGAGACTACATTGACAACTTTATTGAAGTACTAGAGGACGAAAACGAGGAGAAATTTACAAGTAAAAGAAAGAAACGGATACTATTACACAACCTGGGCCAGGAGGGGCTCAGAGTATTCAAAAACCTAGTACCTAAGCAACGAGCAAGTACCGACGATGATGTATATGCCCACGCAATCGAAGAATTAAATGAACACTATAGACCAGCAGTATGTGACTCAATAGATCGATACAATTTTCAACAGAGAAAGCAAGAAGCTGGGGAATCGGTGGAAGAATATGTGGCAGCGTTAAGGAAACTAGCGTCCACGTGCAGATACGACGCACTCCAAGATGAGTTCATTAAAGACCAAATCGTGATGCACACCACAAGCAAGGCCGTGCAAGACAAACTATGGGCAAGTGGGGATGCCACGCTGAAAGAAGTCATGGCAATAGTAAAGAAAGCAGAGTTGGCACGACGATGTGCGGAGGCGGCGAAGAAAGAGACGTTGCCCAGACCGATGGTGAACAGAATAGAAGAGGAGGAGCCCCGAAGAGACAGCAGGAACAAGGGAACCCCACAGAAAGGACCGAACAGGTGGCAAGGAAATCCAGGCCCACCGGGAAAACAAACGGGAGGCAGCAAGAAGACCTGTTAGCGATACGGAAGCATGGCGCACAAGGCCTATGACCGGAAATGCCCGGCATTTCGCGTCAAATGTATGTTCTGCGGGATTATAGGGCATTACGAGAAGGTGTGCCGTAGGAAGTCAGCCAGGAGTGTAGTAAAATATGTTGACCAAGGACAAGAAGACCCAGAGGAGAGCATCCACGAGGACGAGGACACGGTACTCTGCATTTACGACCAGGTACTATGCGTGGATTCTAAGAGATCGAGCAAGCCGGTGCTGGACATGACGAATGGTGGAGTAACAATAAACATAGTGGCAGATACGGGTTCGTCCTACACAATAGTCCAGAGGGCGGTGTGGAACGAGACGTTTAGACCGCATTTGGGCTCAGAGCTAGAGCGGCTGGACATAAGGCCCGTCACATACAATGGAGACCGCAAACCCATGGTGCGGTTTAGATCATTAAAATTCGAATTTCGAGGACGCAATGCGTACTGCAAGCTGTATGTCTCGGAAAAAGGACCATCGGTACTGGGATGGTTGGACCAGGGTGACCTGGGCATCAAACTGGATCCGGGAGGAGAAGTCCAGATCTTACTTACTGAACCCGAAAAATGGCCGGACCTGGATAGATGGAAGCGGGAGTACCCTAAGGTGTTCGGAGGCAAAGTGGGAAAACTAGAGAAGTTTGCACACAAGATTGTACTCAAAGCAGGAGCGGAACCAGTGTCCCACAAGGTGAGGAATGTGCCCCTTGCGGTGAGAGACGCGGTGCAGGTAGAACTGCAGGAGTTGGAGAAAAAGGGCATAATCGAACCAATCACGTGTGCCGAATGGCTGGCACCACTAGTGGTGGTGATGAAACCCAGCGGGAAGGTCAGGCTATGCGTAGACCTGCGCGAGCTAAACAAAAACATTGTAGTGGAGAAGTTCCCCTTGCCACGGATCGAAGAAATGTTAGCAAAAACAAGAGGAATAAAGTGGTACTCTACCATTGACTTAACCTCAGCGTACCACCAGATCGCATTACACCCGGAGAGTAGGAGGCTGACGTCATTCATCACCCCATTCGGATGCTACCAGTTCTGCCGCATGCCGTTTGGACTGGCATCCGTGGCAGCGGTGTTTCAAAAACTGATGCACCAATTGTTTAAGAACATGGACGGCATCCAGTACTTTCAGGATGATATCCTAGTGATGGGGCGAGACAGAATAGACCACAACATGAAACTTGCCAAAGTGCTGAGAGTGCTGGAGGAAAAAGGCCTAACTGCAGAGTGGGAAAAGTGCCGCCTAGGCATGGAATCAGTGACCTACTTAGGACACGAAATTGGAGTGCAAGGAATCACGCCCAAGACTGAGAACGTGAAAGCGATTTGCGATGCACCACCCCCCACCAGCAAGGAAGAGGTCAGGCTCTTTTTAGGCATGGCAGAATACTATAGTAAATTTGTTCAACATTTCGCAACAAAAACCCACCATATGAGACAATTAAAGAGAGACAAAACAACGTTCAGTTGGACGGAAGAAGCGCAGAGGGAGTTTGAAAGCATCAAGATGGACGTGGTAGGCGCGGTACCCCTGCAAGGGTATGATCACCAAGGGAGAACAGTGCTCACGACAGATGCCAGCGACAAGGGACTAGGTGCCGTGTTGATGCAAGACAGAGGACAAGGAGTGGTAGAGACATTGAGCTTTGCATCTCGCACATTGAGTGACACTGAGAAAAAGTTCAGCGTCATAGAAAAGGAGATGTTGGCTGTGGTGTGGGCAATGACAAGATTCCGACAATTCCTATGGGGAACACGTTTCCAGTTGAAGACTGATCATAAACGGTTGGTGAAGGTACTCACCTCCAGTGGGCATGCCAGTGCTACACCCAGAATTTCAAAAATGACTTTGAAGCTTTTGGAATATAGATACGATGAAGAATACATCCCCGGCAGTCGGAATAAAGTGGCAGACTACTTGAGTAGGGCAGTAGCCATGGAGACGGAAGAAGAAGATAAAGAAGGTGAGGAAGAAATGGTAGCATTGATGGATGACCAGGAGAGGGTCATTAGCAACCAAGAGTGGGACGGAGCCTACAAAGAAGATCAGGTCATAAAGGAGGTAAAGGAGTGCATAGTGAATGGCTGGCCAGAAAAGAAACACCTCAGCGAGAATCTACGGAAGTATTATGAGGTCAGGGAGGAACTATCAGTGGACGATAAGGGAGTGTTTGTATACAGCGGGGACAAGGTCATCCCCCCAGCAGGAATTGTTCCGAGACTGCTAGCGATACTCCATGAAGGACATCTGGGGATCAGAAAAACAAAACTACGGACCAAACAGGGATACTGGTGGCCAGGCATGGACTTGCAAACTGAACGATACGTCAGGGAATGCATCCAGTGCCAAGGAGCGGACAAAACGCTTAAGCCGTTGAGACCTGCGCTGGGAAAATTTGACTCCCCGAAGAATCCGTGGGAAGAGCTGTCTATTGACATCTTGGGCCCCATATTGGATGGACAAGGAACCCAGAAGTATGTGTGCGTCCTCATAGACCGGTACTCCAAGTGGCCAGAAGTGAAAGTGGAAGAAGTGATGGATACGGAGACTATCCTAAGGTTTCTGAGTGATACGTTCGTGAGAGAAGGCATTCCCAAATCTATTTTGAGTGATAACGGCCCTCAGTTCACCTCAGAAAAATGGACTAAATTCATGGAGAGGAATGGCATCCTCTCCAAACACACCTCCATATATCACCCGGCTGGTAACGGACTAGTAGAACGCTTTAACCGGGTGGTGATGGGATCTGTGCAAGCGGCGATAATGGGTGACAAGGACTGGGAGAAGGAAATATGGAAAATTATCTGGGCGTACAGAATCACCCCCACAGGAACAGGGTATAGTCCCTTCCAAATCCTGAGGGGCCGAGATCCTTTCACGAAGGACAACCGAGTGTGGAAAGAGAAAACCGTGACCAGCAAATGGTCCCCAGCAGTGGTTCAAGCGAACTTGGAGAGAGCACAAGCTGTCTACACCAAGTACTATAACTTACGAAGGAATGTGAGGGACACTGGATTAGAGGAAGGCGAATGGGTGAGAGTCAAGATGGCGGTAATGCAAAGGAAGGGGGACAGCAAATACAGTAGACCCCTTCAGGTCAAGAAGGTGTATGATAGAGCTGCCCTGTTGAGCGATGGCAATGTATGGTCTCAAGACCGCATGGCGAGATGCAATAAAGTATTACAGTGGAGCCAGGGTGAGCAGGAGCTGGAAGGGGCAGTGGAGCCCAATGAAGGAAGTAAACTCTTTGACGGGGAGGTGGACGTGGAAGATGGAGACTTGAATGAGGAGCAGGGCGGCAGAGGTACCCCCAGAAGGGAGATGGAGAGGAACGTAAGGAGGTCGATGGGGAGCCCTGCTGAACTGAGCCATGGAGAAGGCAGTGGAGAGATTCAGGAGAGAGAAGCTACAGCCACCCCGGTAAGGCATACCCGAAGGGGGAGAGCGGTGGTGAGACCATCCAGGTTCTAGGACTATGATATGAGTGATGGACTGTAAGTTTCATGTTTGTTTTGTTGGGAGAAAAAAGGGGAGATATGTAATGTCAGCGCTCTAGCTGACTTACGTTGCGTAAAGACGCAACGCGCCCCCGCCATTTTGTGGATGCGCGCGCATCCAAATTGGAGAAGCGCGAGTGCCGGAGCAAGCAGTTATCGGCTCGGTGCTCTCCGAGAAGCATACAAGAGAAATTAAATCCCTTAGCATACAAAGCGGTGTCCTGTCGTTTCTGATAGCTAGACCACCTTTACACATGTGTTATAAGTACTGTAAGAGATATATTTTACTGCCACTTTTATGCATCACTAAATACCAGTGGAACTCTTGTGATCTCCTTTGGCAATCTTTGCAACAGCATGCACAATACACAAATGCACGGATGTTCCAGTTTTTGCAGATACTCCATGCATTTGTTTCATTAGTATAGCGGCCTCATCGTGTTCTAGAGTGTTGTCTGCAATTAGGTTTATTGATGTCTGTTTAAAAAGCTGCAGCTTAATCCCGTTATAGATTTCTGAAAGCGCTTTTATTCGACTGAAATGATCAATAAGGGTGGGCTCCAATAAGGCTTTTAAATTCACTTCAGTACAAACTTCTCCATTGTCTAACTGCAGTAAAAGTTTGCAACACTTAGGGCCTCATTAGGATGACGGGCGGACTTTGCCCGCCCGTCATACCATCGTAAATTGGGACCGCCCGCCATAAAGGCGGGGGTCCCGGGGGTGCTATTAGGATGTGCCCGCCACAGTGGCGGGCACATCCTGTATTTTCAGCGTTGTGGCGGGCGGTGCTATCAATGCTGAAAATGCACTTTCACATTGTCATTTACAAAGCGGTAGGCACCGCGCGGTGCCAGCCGCTTTGGAAATGACAATGAAGGGGGGTACCACAGGTACCCCCCATGTGCACCCCCCACCTGTACTTCACTCTGGGGGCCCGCAGGGGGCCCCCAGAGGGACGACCGCATGCCTTTCCGTGGCGGCATCGCCGCCGCGGAAAGGCACTGAACACCAGACATCATAATATGGCTGGCGGGGTCTGTTAGACACCGCCACCATATTATTCCTTTTCCGCCCCGGCCGCAAGGCGACCGGGGCAGAAAAGCGGCAGACGGTCTTTCCGTCCGCCGTGGTCCCCCCGCCATCCTAATATGGCGGGGGGAAATCTGGTTATGATATTGGTTGGATTGCCTCCGCCAGGCTGGCGGTGGCTACCGCCAGCCTGGCGGAGGCAATCCGCCCGATATCATAATGGACCCCTTAGTATTTAGAGAATGAGCATTATCGATGTATTGGGCAACAATCCTTTTGGCTGTTGACATTATTTGGCATTCATAGGCAAACAAATCCTTATTTTTTCAACATTCGGGTTAAAATTGTATAACCATGTGAAGAGAGATCTCGAGTAGTCAAAAATATTCATATTTCATCTGTTTCTTTGGTAGGGTTCATAGGGTTAATGGCATCACTTATAAATTAGTAACACACAAAGCTGAGTTATTAGCCAGTTACATTTTGCATTTAATCAGATAGGAGATTTATACTCATTTTGAAGTGCTCGGCTGAGCTGATCTTATAAGGACCTGAATCAAGTTCACCAATGGTTACCTGGAATGTTCTTCAAAAGCATTTGATTACAGGAGTGATGATGCGGCATGGAGGCTGATGCAGGTATGTAGGAGCTGCTGTGCATATAATACCAACACAGAGTGGAAGCACCTATAGACAATTAATTTTACCATTCATAAACCTACCTTTGATCAGTGTCCGATACCTCTTGGGTTCCATAGGTTGCCATTGGTTCTTGGAATACCAAGCGTTTATGCCTGTCAGCCTTAGAGTGCTATTTCACCAAATGTTTTGCCATCTCCCCTCCTGTTTTGCTGAATTCGATTTTGCTGGTCTTAGGACTCTGTGTATTCTAACACTGATTACCAGTGCTAAACTGGTTGTGCTCACCCACTAAAACATTACAAATTGGTTTAGAACTGATAGTCCCCAGTGAAGTGGTATACCCTGGGCTGGTATAATGAGTCAGCAGCATTGACTGTGCCACTCAGTCGTCTCAGGCCTACCTTTGCAGCCTGTGTGTAGTTTTATACTGCCAATTCAACCTAGCAAAATAAACCCTTTGCCAGGCCAGAAACTCCCTTTACAATATATATATGTCACCCCTAAGTAGGACCAACAGAGCTCACAGGGCAGGGTGCAGTGTGTTAAAAGTTTGGACATGCACTTCAAGTTTTACAAGCTCTGGCAGTGAAATAAAATTGGGGGTACCTTATTGCATTATGAATTGTAATTTAAAATCCTCTTTAATAGTAAAGTCGAATTATAAGTCCCAATTTTTAAACTGCCACTTTTTATTGAAGTGGTAAGGTTCCTTTTGCCATCTCCCCATCTGTTTTGCTGAATTCGATTTTGCTGGTCTTAGGACTCTGTGTATTCTAACACTGATTACCAGTGCTAAACTGGTTGTGCTCACCCACTAAAACATTACAAAATTGGTTTAGAACTGATAGTCCCCAGTGAAGTGGTATACCCTGGGCTGGTATAATGAGTCAGCAGCATTGACTGTGCCACTCAGTCGTCTCAGGCCTACCTTTGCAGCCTGTGTGTAGTTTTATACTGCCAATTCAACCTAGCAAAATAAACCCTTTGCCAGGCCAGAAACTCCCTTTACAATATATATATATGTCACCCCTAAGTAGGACCAACAGAGCTCACAGGGCAGGGTGCAGTGTGTTAAAAGTTTGGACATGCACTTCAAGTTTTACAAGCTCTGGCAGTGAAATAAAATTGGGATACCTTATTGCATTATGAATTGTAATTTAAAATCCTCTTTAATAGTAAAGTCGAATTATAAGTCCCAATTTTTAAACTGCCACTTTTTATTGAAGTGGTAAGGTTCCTGTGCACAATCGTATTCAAAGTACAAAAGCATTCAAATGGTGCTCATAACATAACTGTTTGGTGACTGCAGCCTGTTTCCTCGGTGATATGACAGGTGTAGTTGGCAGTTAGCTTTTGTGTATTCCTCGCAGACTGTCAAACAATAGGGATACTGGGTGTTGGCAGATTGGGCCATCCTGTCACAATGGGAGGGATGGAGCTGTGTACAGTCCCAATTGCACTTCAAAGCAGCTGCCTTAGCCAACACACAAACAATTTCACACTAGCCTTTTGTGCCCCCAGGCATCCTGAGACCAGGGCAGGGAGACAGGCAATTCCAGAAACTTCTGTAGGGGAGAAAACATCAAGCATTTCTTAAACTTCAAAGCTGGTAGCAGCTTTAAAATTAGGACCTTCAGACCCACTATTCAGTTCATGTCTGGACTTGCGGAGGACTCATAAATAACAATCCTACTGCCTGTGACCAGCTGTGTACTTCAACAGACTGCCTTGCTGCACCAAGAGGATTGTCCTGCTGCTTGAAGCCTTCCCTGTGCCCTGCTGCTTGAGACCTACTTTTCTGCTTGACCCCAGCAATACCAAAAGTGACTCCAAGAGCTAGTTGGCTGGCCTCCAGGTCAGAGCCTTAAGGACAGAAAAGGTTCCAAACATCTTGAACCCACACAAGGACCCAGTCTGTGTGAGTCCTGACCCTCCAAGTGGTGACCCTCCACCCCTCGAGCCTAGGAAATGGTGTGAAATGTGACCAGATTACCCAAATCCAAAACGTGGGACTAAGAAAATCTTCAGCCAAAAGGTGCCCAGAAAACTGAAAGGAGACTGGAACCTACCTGTTCTCTGAGCCACCCAATGTGCATTGCCAGTTGGCTTGACTTTGCAGTAGCTTCCACTAGCTTCTTCTGCAAAACAGCAAATCCTGTGTAGCGGCTCTTCGCAGAAGAGGCATTTGCTCTTGAGCGCTCTTTGGCTACAGCCTGCAGCTTCATCCCGATGGAGATTTTCCACTTCCAAAAAAGAGACTAAGTCCAAAAGCAGAAATTGTCACTGCAACTTCGTTCATGAGCTCTCCAAAAATGATACCTCCTCCTTGAATACCGCCAGATGCCTTGCACCAATGAAATTTGCCTTCTCAGATATTTTTTCTCAAAACGTCTTCTGAGTCCAGAAGGTAAGCGGATACTGGGACCAATATACTTTGTGTATCTGAACCACCCTCCATCGCAGTTGGCCGTAACTTATGACTTTGCCACAGTGTCCTGCAACTAGATGTCTGAGGTTGGCACTTTCATCTTTTAAGCGCTACCTTTCACTTTAAACTTTAAAAAGTCGAAACTCTGGTTCTACTGATTGGATTATTGTTGTTTTGGTGTCAAATAATTTATTACATTACATTAAATTGTGGATTATCAATTGAGGGGGTCATAACCCTACTCAAGCAACAAATACCATCCTTGTCAGGGAGAGACAAAAAAGTACTAAATTAACCTGTGTTTAACCCTCTGGTAGCTATGCAGAACAGCAGTCAGGCTTAACTTGGAAGCCATGTGTAACGTATTTATGCAGCACATGCACCGTAATAAAGTGAAAGCACAAAACAAAAAATCAAAACCAATTATTCAAAATTGAGTACATTTTATTAAATAAACTTATACCAAAAATCCAATCAGTATAACTGGACATATGCAATTTCAAAGATTTAAGTAAATATAGCACCTAAAAGCACAAAGTGCCAACTAATGGTGTCTGGTTGAGCTGGATTCCGACAAAGTTACAAGTTCAGGTCAACCACGATGGAGTGCAGGCTGGGCACAGAACCAAGTCTTGCCTGTTAGGAGTTGTACTGTATGTCTTGATGCAAGATTTGTGCAACGTTGCTTTGAGAGGCTTTGCGTCCCTTGGCGCCAGTTCCACTATGGCTTGCAGCTGTGCAGATTTGTGTCACTAATAGTTGGTTCTGTTGATGCTTGCAGCTGTGCAGTAACGCTTTATGTGGCTCTGCGTCACTCTGTATCAGTTTTGATGAAGCTTACAGCTGTGCAGCGAGGCTTTGTGGGGCTTTGCATTGTTCTGCATTGGTTCTGTTTAATCTTGAAGCTGTGCAGTAAGGTTTTGAGGAGCTTCCCGTAGCTTTTTGCCAGATTTGATGGAACCAAGTAGCGTAGTTAGCCCTTAGACCACCCCAGGCGGTCTTTGCATTTGCCACCCCGCCGGCACCACATTGATGAGCGGGGGGTTGCTGGCGGTTTTCTCAGCTTCTTGCCCCCTCATCAACGGCTGCACCAAAGGGGGGAGAGGGGGATTGCTGCCCCAAAATGGCAGGTAAGAGCTGGGGGAGGCCGCTGCCCCCAAAACTCATGCCGCCAGGGGCAGACCCCCCCTCCCCCCATTGCTATGCCACTGATGGAACATTCAGTTAGGCAAGGAGATGTTTTCTCTGATGCCAGACAAGGTTCCAGGAACTGGTGAGGTGTGTTTGGAGGATTAGGAACTCACTCTAGCAGAGGCCATCTGGACTCAGGCAAATCCAGTTGCTGGTCCAGGCAAGTCCAGTGCAGCAAGTCAGAGGACAATTATGTGGACGCCATTGGAGCTTGTTGTTTCCCTATAACTCAGAGCAGGAGCCTCGGTCAACTGATTTGCAGAGTCACTCAGGTTAGCCTGGGATGAAGACGGCAGGTCCAGGCTTCCTTTTCAAGGAGCAGGGCAGGCCTTAAGCAGCAAGGCAGTACTCTGAAGAATAAGGCATTCGTCAAGCAGCAGGGCACATCTGGTAGCAGTCTTCTGAAGAACAATACAGGCCTCATACTGTAGGGAAGTCCTCTGGGGATCAAGGTAGTCCTTCCTCTGTAATGTCCACAGGTTCAGGAGTGTGCTGATGAGTGATTCAGGAGCTCCAATATGTATACCTAGTGACAGACTTTGAAGTTGGAGGGGCATCCTGGCTACCCCCACATCTGATTATGGAAATGTTTTCCCTTCTCCTGCCAAGGCTCTAAAGGTCTGGGGCAACCAACGATTACTGTCAGGTTCCTCTGTGTGGGTGCTGGATGTAGCCCTTTGAAATGTAAGTGGGACAGAGAACAGCTCTGCCCCAACCATTCTGACTGAATGGCACATCCTGCCAACACTTGGTCACTGTGTGTCTCACTGTCTAGGGGGAGTACACAGAGCCCAACAGCTAGGCTATTCCCAATTATGTGACTTAGGAACCTGGCAGCAAGGAACCCAATGGTTGGGCAGAAAAGTACCAACCTTCTAAAAGTGGCATTTTAAGAATTGTGACTTAAATTATGACTCTACCATTAAAGATGGTTTTAAATTACAATTCAGTTGAGTTCACACTTGACATCCCAATCATAGTTAGCATTTATTAAATATAATAATATAACCCAATGTTATCCAATGGGAGAGAGAAGTCTTGCAGTAGTGAAAATGAATTTGGGAGTTTTTCACTACCAGGCCATGTAAAAATTAAGACTACATGCATTTTTTTAATACAATGCACCCTGCCCTATCAGCATGTAGGGCCTACTTATTTGCATTGAAAAGCAAGGTTTAGACATTGCAATATTATTATTTTGCTAGGTCAAAATATCAATTTAAATACTGTGCCACCGGCTGCAGTGGGAGGCCTGAGATGTGCTTTAAAAGGCAACTTTAGTAGGTGGCACAATGAGTGTTGCAGGCCCACTAGAAGCGATTATTTACATGCCCTAGGTGCATTTATTACCCTTTACTGGTGAATTACTAGTGGCAATTAGGTGTAAGTCTATTTTACCATGTTTTAGTGAGAGAGCACAACACTTTACCACTGGTTATCAGTTGTGGAGTTTGCAGACTTCTAAAGCAACAACAACGAATTCAGCAAACAGGAGGAATGAAGGCAAAAGTGGAGGAATACCACTTCAAGGATGACAGGTCGAACAAATTTGGTGCTGTAAACAAATATATCTTGGGTTTAGGTAGTCGATGGAAGTGAGAGGCATCTGCCCATCCAATGGAATCACGCTCTACCACCAGCTTAGATGCCCTCTATTCCTTCCAGGGGAGCATCAATGAAGGGGCTACCTATTGTTGCAGCTAAGTTTCAATACAACAGGGCCATGCATTTAGGATGGTCCACTCTATTCAGATAATCTTATGAGTTGAACCAGTAAAGCTGAATAATGTGTAGTTTCTACAGAGACACTGCACCAAATCCAACCTTAAATCATACCAGGATGGTCAATATTGGGAAATAAATATCACCGCCAGTTTGCTTCGAATGACCTAGAATCGAACACTCACCCATGTAAGATTGCTGCCCTCGAAATCATTGGCTGATAAATGTTCATGCAGAATTGTAGTCTTTATTGTTAAAGTTTCGAATCAGTGTGTGTGTTCTTTGCAAAAAATCATACGTTTTAGGAGATCTGCGTTTAGGATGATGTATTTGCAAATGATAATTAACTGCAAATTAGAGTCCGCTGTTCAGCATCGGCTAGCATTTATTTTGTTGGTTTAATAAAGAAATACCGGAGTACAGTTTCTAGCCAACCGTACCTCCTGGCCTCCTGGCAAATTTAATTTGCTTCTTGAAACAGACACGTGGTGTCATAATTGGACATTATAATGACTATATGAACACACGTGAGCTGTAACATGGTCGGGCCCCTTTCCCACCACTGTGCAGACTCCACAGGAACTTTGTTGCCTCCCTTAAGCTGACACAAATCGTTTGTTTACAAGTTTCAGAACATCCGCGGCTATTGAGCGTAATACGGTACATTCATAATGGAGGCTCACAGTTGTGCCTCATTATGTACACTTTTCTTACTCGGAGACAAGGTATTTTATCGATCTGCGCACAACTGGGAGAAACCCAAATGCTAATGGAGACAAAAGTATAGCCTAATGAACACCACTGAAGCTTTTCTGATTAATTATGCCACAGAAAAGGGTGTTATTACCTTGAGATTAATGCTATTCACACAAAGGCAGAAACTCTAAAAGCCAGCAACAAACATTAAAGCCACAATTCGGAATAAAAGCTTCAGAAGGACAACATCTCGTTTTCCAAATATATGTTCTCTTAGGCGGCTAAGCCAATATTAGTTTCGATTGTGATAATGTAAGCAGCGTTTCTGCTAATGACAGATTGCATATCTAGTGGCATGTAAGGAAAGCATTGACTGATGGTGTCTCATTTGAATTTGAATCTACATAAACTCTTACGTCAGATATTATAGCATACCATAGACAGCCGCACGTCTCTTATCTATCTATACAGCAAGTCAGGTTATATGACACATGACACATTAAGGCACATTAAGGCTTTTTCGAGAGTGCTACTAGGCACTATAGAAAGAGTAACACAAATGGAACTGTATTTAAGGTTCCATAGAACGTGGCTGAGTCCAACAATGGCCGCTCTCCACACAGGCATGGCACCCTACCAGGCACCCTACCAGGAGGCCCTACCTTAAGGTTTACAAGATTTACACCACTAAAATCTCAGGAATTGGCACTGTTTAATTAACAGCAGGCCTAAAGGCCTTCTTTCATACCTTTGGTTTTGTTATGAGTCTGCTCAGGTACTTATAAAGATATGTGCATCAATGAATGAATGGGGGACATGTAAGACACGTGGCAGATGCTACCAGTTGAGATTTTAAAGCTTTCAATTGAGGTGTAGCAATGCTGTGCTTAAAGTTCTGTTATCCAGACATGATTTGATCCACTGAAGTGTCTTCCAGTTGTTCAATGCTTGCGGTAATCTTTGTGTACAAAGTGTTTTCAGATAGCTTGAGAAATTCGTTTGAGTAGAAAATGTCTATGGGTGAGAATTTTTTTGTGTTTATCAGTTGGCAGCAGTTACTTTGCGAGCCTTTTTTACGTAAGGTGCATTGTCTGGTAAAATAATGATGTGAAATTGTGTCAAGTAAAATTTTCAGAAATTTTAGAATTTTCAGATAATGCAAAATTTAGGAAGTTTGCAGATTTCGCCCGTGTAATTGCAATGTGTCCAGGCCTACATTGCCCAGGCCTGCATAACATCTACATGCATGAGGCATTTAAGATTCATCTATGCACCTATTTACTTTCGGCAGATTGGGACATATGTAACAAGGCTGTTGTGTAATTGTCAGGTTCATTGGAATACATATTCGTTCTAGAACTACTTATTAGGGTGGAGGAGACAGTTTAAACAAGCATTGGAAATGCAATCGGGCTCGGATTTATTTGAGTTTGAGCTAATGGCATTGTGAATGGCAATGTGTTTTCGCCATGTGTTATGGAGTGTGTGCATGTGGTGTGTAGTGGAATTATGTGAGTTAGATTGGAATTGTAGCAATGGTGGCATGCTGTGCTTTACATGAATATGTTTAAAAGTAAAGTGTACCATACTGACATTGCTACAATAGTTAATTGTGGATGCGTTAACAATTGATGCATGCACTGATGGCTGGTGGTGTGTTTGTGACTGCCTGTAGAAATTGTGCACTGATGGCTGGTGGTGTGTGTGCTTGGTAAAAGACTACACTGCCGCCTGGAGGTGTGTGTGCCTGGTGGAAGGGTGCACTGACGGCTGGTGGGTGTGTGGTTGGTAAAAGTGTGCACAGA
The DNA here is from genome assembly GCF_964261635.1 of Lissotriton helveticus. NCBI lineage: Eukaryota > Metazoa > Chordata > Amphibia > Caudata > Salamandridae > Lissotriton > Lissotriton helveticus. The sequence goes on along the minus strand of NC_136061.1, from coordinate 1,086,162,090 downwards.
TGGCTGATGGTGTGTGTGTTTGGTGAAAGCGTGCATGATGGTTGCTGGTGAGTGCACCTTGTAAAAGAATGCACTGACGGCTGGTGTTGTACGCCTGGTGGTGTTTGTGGTTTGTGAAAGCGTGCATTGATGGCTGGTGGTGTGTTGTTGTGTGTGGTTGTGTGTGTAGTGGTGAGTGTGTGGTGGTGAGTGTGTGGTGGTGAGTCTGTGGGGGTGAGTGTGTGGTAGTGAGTGTGTTACACCAATGTGGCGCACTGGTGCCACTGCACCTGCTCCACCAATGGTAGCTACGCCTACGCCATACTGGTACCACTGCACCTGCTCCACCAAATATACTTACACCACACCGGTACCACTGCACATGCTGCACCAATGATAGCTACGCCACACTGGTGCCACTGCACCTGCTGCACAATCATAGCTATGTAACACTGATAACACTACACCTGCTACACAACGCCATCTACCACAAACTGGTGCCACTGCACCTGCTGCACAATCATAGCTAAGCAACACTACCACTGCAACTGCTCCACCTTTAGTGCTATGCCACACTGGTGCCACTGCACCTACTGCACAATGGTAGCTACGCAACACTGGTGGTACTACACCTGCTGCGCAATAATAGCTAAGTAACACTGATAACACCTCACCTGCTCCACGAATGATAACTACGCCACACACTGGTGCCACTGCACCTGCTGTACAATCATAGCTAAGCAACACTACCACTGCACCTGCTCCACCAATGGTAGCTACCACTCACCGCCACACTGGTGCCACTGCACCTGCTGCACAATCATAGCTAAGTAACACTGATAACACTACACCTGCTACACAACACCATCTACCACACACTGGTGCCACTGCACCTGCTGCACAATCATAGCTAAGCAACACTACCACTGCACCTGCTCCACCTATGGTGCTATGCCACACTGGTGCCACTGCACCTACTGCACAATGGTAGCTACGCAACACTGTTGGTACTACACCTGCTGCGCAATAATAGCTAAGTAACACTGATAACGCCTCACCTGCTCCACGAATGGTAACTACGCCACACACTGGTGCCACTGCACCTGCTGCACAATCATAGCTAAGTAACACTGATAACACTGCACCTGCTACACAACGCCATCTACCACACACTGGTGCCACTGCACCTGAGCTAAGCAACACTACCACTGCAACTGCTCCACCTATGGTAGCTACCACACACTGGTACCACTGCACCTGCTGCACTAATGATAGCTACACCACACTGGTGCCACTGAACCTGCTGCACAATGGTAGCTACCACACACTGGTACCACTGCACCTGCTGCACTCATAATAGCTACACCACACTGGTGCCACTGCCCCTGCTCCACTAATGATAGCTACACCACACTGGTGCCACTGCACCTGCTGCACAACTGAAGCCACCGTCTATTTAAACACAGCTGTAGTCAGTAAAGAAAACCAGGTCTGCATGAAAAGAGGAAACGCGAGACACAGAACAAGCACGAACGCGCGCCACTCACTGCAGACTGGTGAACGCGCCCGACCATCTGGATTCTATTACGGCGGCACCCTGACAGCTCCTAATTGAAATTTATAACACTCCCCTGCGCGCGTAACCACACAGAATATGGCGGAAGTGCCCTAAATGATTTACACATGGCCTATTGCATGAAGGCTACTAGAAAGACAGCACAGCGAAGACGAATCACTAAGCAGATGGCAAAAAAAAGGACTGAAAAAGCTCGCGCACTGAGGAATTTTTCCTGCAAGATTCAAAAGCCCTTAACAAAAGGAGCTCGGAGTTCCGCCTCCTGCTGACGCTGGCGGGGCGTAGGCCGAGCCCTAAAAAGGAGCAGTAGACAATCTGTGAAAAATGACAGAACAATAAGTGTAGACAAAACGTACTTGGTAGATTTTATATAAGGAATCTTTACATGCAATTCTTCCTGGTTCTGTCCTGTTTTTTCTTATTCAGGTCGCAGGCTTTCCTAGTCTGTAAATGGTTTTGATAATATAAACGAACCATTATTGTAATAGCCCAGGCTTGGATAATAGAACTTTTGTAATTTTCGACTACAGCTGGGAAAGGTACATACTTAACCCGAAGGGACTGGCAATTAAACTTTAGTCATATGATACAGGACATGCTACTGGAATTATCATAGGTAAAAATTTAAGTAGAGAGAACAAGGGGGATAGAAAAAGAGTAACCTCTTCATCTTGTACCAGAAACATAAAACCTGGGAGAAAGAGGTAGTACAAACATGTCAAATGTTCTACTGGTGCAACAGGCCACCCATCTGAGAAAAACTCATTGCTTTTCCTAGAAGTGCATATTGCTGAGTACTTTTCACTGTATGTGAATCAAAAAGATACCACAAGGCACACAGTTTGTGATCTGGCATCGCCCACAAGACAATTAATGTTATTGGCGTAGTTTCTTATACAGAAGTCAGTTTGTACTGGTTCAGAGTAGGGTTTTGAATAAGGCAGGAAAAATGGTGCTCAAGCTGGTTCGTGGTAGGGTATGGGATGCAAAAGAATAGTTACGTTGCTGCTAGGTCAGGGGAAAAACCCAGATAACCCCTTGAAATATGTGGGTGCGGACCCACACTGAAAATTGAAACCAAGTCCCGGGCACACGTTCAAAGTAAAGTTCAGAGTAATGCGTTCATAGTGACAACACACAGTTATGGTATCTCCTGTGAAAAAAATCTTTTGTAGGGGTCAACACCAGTATGTTCTTAATGTTGAATTTTTATATTTCTTGGAATATGTAAAATAAGAAAACCAGCCGACACGTGTTTCGTCACCTGGGATTTAACCCGTAACTCTTCAGTCATGTCCACTTCAAAGGCAACACTGGGTATAAGTACTGGGGCTCTGACCCTACCTAGACAGTACACTACTTGACCTGTGAATAGCTCTGCAAGAAGTAAAGACTGATGTGCTACAATGGTTGTCACTCTGCTTGACTGCTGCTCTGGAAGAACTGATTTTCTGCTTTGCTGTGCTGTCCTGCTGTCTGCTGATTTCTTCCCTGCTGAGGACAAGGACAGGTCCTATCTCACTTAAACCCAACGTGAATCCAGGGGCTTGCTGGCTTGCCCAGTGTTTTTAAGTCTCAGGGCCATCTTCAACCCTCCAACAGCACCTGGACAGTGTCATCTGTGAGTCCTGCCCTGCCAAGTGGTACCAGTCCAGTCCTGGGCCCTTTAACGGTGACATCTGTTGTATTGAACCATAAAAATCGATGCAGTGACAACTTTGTGCCAAACGGAACCGACTCATTGCCCTTCAACACTAAGCTGATCAACAACATTGCGAGGGAAATAGTGCCCGGCAGGACTAATACAAGGGCCTTTAATTTATTTCTGAAGTGAGAGCTTGCTGCTTCAGAGGAGGTTGTTTGCTCTTTCAGCTGTGGATAGTCAACTCGCACCACAGAGCATGCTGCAGGGAGGAGCATGGAACTGACAATAAGGAAAATGAGGCATCCAAAATCTCTAATTTAACACAAAAGTAGACAGCTCTTTCATTCCGTCTTTGGCCAAGTCACTGAAAGTGCTCAGGTGCACTCATCTAAATTCAAATTGTGTTTACATCTAATAATCATGGATAGTGACAGTGTTTTGAATATTGTAACACAGCAGCAGCTCACTGATATTACTGCAAGTAAACCACTGTGACTTGCATTACAATGGCAAAGTTTTCAGATGACTGTATTGTCTTTACTTAATTGAGCGCATCTAAACATATAGCTAAACCTATTACAACATGTGTACTGTCTATTTAAATAAATGTGGACAAATACGAGCTGCAAGGGCTTTTTTTGCTTGCAACAAAAATAAATGCGGATATATACAGATAAAATGACATAAAAATAAATATGGATACATACAGACGGAAATGTTGAAAAATAAATACCATAAAACTGTGAGTCCTACTTCTATCCCTATTATATGGTACACATGTACCCAGAGCTTCAAAGTGAAATGCTACAAGTGGCTGCAGCACTGATTGTGCTAACCACTAAAGTAACACTCTAAACCATGTCTCAGACCTACCACTACAGCCTGTAGTACAGTTTTAAACTACAATTTGACCTGGCAAAATAAACCTATTCTAACACTCAATTACCTTATTACACTTAAAAGTGATAACTTCAGTTTGGGAAGAGATAGGGAAATACTTCTTCCACTCAATTGAATTGTGATTGAGAATCCTGAGGACTGATCAAATGAAACGATTTTTATTAGTGTTGCCAAATATGTATTTGCTGGCTGGATTATATGCAAGAACAATTTAGAAGCTAATGTTGGCTATCCACCTAATGCGACTGACATCTAGTTATGGTTCTTAATTGCTCTTTATTGTATATTTATTTTGCAGCACTTTACTATTTACTATTTATTTCCAATATTATTGTTGTTTTTATGATACTTGTAGTGATTTTTATTTTAAGGTGATCTTAATATTGGCGCCCACAATTCAGTCGCAATTTCATTGGCTATCCCATTGTTGTGTATTCTTGTTATCTAGTGTCATCTTCTGACCTTTAAGCTTTTTTTATTGACCTAATAATGCACCTGTTGGATCTTACATTTTATTTTTTTCTGGTGCTTTTTCCAATCTTTTCACCCTCTGACTGGAAAAACACTCACAACCCCAGTCACCCATTAACCATTAAAAGATCTCCGTTAAAAAGCCCTCTCTCGGGGTCCGATGGGCATTGCAGCACCAGCCCAACAAGGGGCAAACCCAATGACGGAGCATGCCACCTTTGGCTGGGTGAGGGCACTTAGGAGCGCATGCTCCCAGTGACTTTGTACAGACTCCATTGAGTCTGCTTTAGTCAGTATGAAACACCATACCCCCTATTTTCACTAAAGTATTTGTCCAACATATCAAACACTAACAGAGTGAAAACACCACACAAAAAGACCCCCACTAAGTTAGAAAAATAGAACTGTAAGAAATAAAATGAAACCAAAATGACAAAAATCCAATCAGTAGAACTGGAGCTATGAAATGTTAAATATTTTAGTGAACATATCACCAAAAAGCACAAAGCGCCAACTGTGGATGTTTGGTCACGCTAGACAGGGACAAAGTCACAGGTTCAGGCTGTCTGAGATGGATCATGGGCTGGCTAAAAAGACCCAAATGGACTCACTGAAAAGAGTAGCTTAAATCCTGGTTTGTAGAGTGTTGTGAGGATCCGGGACAAAGACTTATAAATATGCCCCTTTGTGTACTATCAACTTGAAAAATTCATTATAATTAATGGCTTGCATTGTTAAGAAAATATTAGGATTTCATCAAACACTGCAACAAAAAAGTTTAATTAATTTACCAACAATTTTCAAATCTTTACTAAAGAGAACACATTTGTATGAAATAAATTTCTCCAGTTCTTCATTAGGAGTGTCCCTTTAATTCCAAGAGGCCCACTATAGTGCGACACAGTTGATACTCACATTATTCCCCCAAAACATATATTCATTGTTATTTTTTCGTTTCTGAAATTATTGGGGAGCTCTGTAACAGTTATGGGGAGGGGAATAGAGCAGGCAATATGCAATGAGGGCTTTGGTATCTTAGGATAGCCATTTTTCAATTGAAAGTCCACACCTGGACTTTCAATTGGAGGTGAAATTATGTAGCTGGATTAAAGAAATGTACAACAAAATGCAGGTTTTGGCATCTGGCATGAGGAACTGGCCAGGGATCAGGTCCTAAGGCATAGCAACAATTCCAGCATTCAAGAATAGATTTTGGGTTCATGGTGATTCCTCCTTAAAAGAAGTTGTCTCCTTTGCTGAAAAGTGAGTACACTTACCGGATAGCCTGTTGACAAGTGCCAGACGCCCTGCCGCAACCTGCCTGCATTACATTGCCGCCATCACCAATGTTACTGCCGGACTACACTACCCGGCAGTATTCGCGGCAGCGAGCTCCCACTTCGCGGGACGCGTGCGGGCGACGCCGGGTGAAGCCCAGGCCAAGGGCGGGTCTGTCTGTGCCCGTCCGGGACCGTCAGAGGCCGGGCCGGGCCACCTTTCTGACATCACTAATCAGCTGGCTCCTGCAGTGGTGAGTGGGGCTTTATATTAGCTTAATGTCCGGGGGAACAAATATCATGGGCAAACGTAACCCAATTTCTGCTGCGCGTAATACTACTACTATCGACAGCATGCTGAAGAGGGCGGTGAACATAATCAGCACTGAGATCGAACTAACTAAGAGGCGCCTATCCCTGGGCTTAACAAAACCTCACATTGCTTTACAAAATGAGAGCATTTACATAAGTGACCCCCAAATAACTATATCTACTCAGGCTGATCATGGAGCACACCCACCGATCAGAGAGTATGCATTGGGCGCTGAGAGGGCTGAGGAAATTGGACATATAGAGGCAATAGAAGACCCCGCATCTGAGAGCGGCTCTAGGGACACCCCAGCATCAGTAATCATGGATGTATCTCCGAACCCAGAAGATTGTGGAGCAAAAAGGAAAAGGAAAATAGTTTAACCAGTTTGCTCCAAACGGAAACAACCTCTGAACGCACTACGTTAACTACATGGAATCAGGGCCCGAAAGCCCTAGTGAACTCCGTATCCAGTAGTGCTCTGATTGATTTAATTTTATCAGAGACATCAGAGACTCTAAACAATTCTGTACATACTCAGACTGAATCCACACAGACTTCTTTCTCTAATTTTACACTTGGGGACACTGCCATTGACATTGTCATAGACACACTGTATGACAGAGTCAAAGCGCTTGTTGACAAGAACTTTGCAGGTCTATGGAAGAGCCTAGACCAATTAGAATTTCTAACTATCAGGGTAAAATTGCCTAGTAAGGAATCCAAACAGCTATCCCAACAGGGCAATTCCCACAAAAATTCGATTCAGAGCGAGCAACAGAGGACCATAATTTCTACGTTGCTACCTGCTTTTTGTGATACTAATAGTAAAACTAAAGATTCTATTCCCCCTAAATCACATCCTGACCCTGCTAATACCCAAATTATAACTCCTATCGCTATGCTTCACCCCACTACTCAAATAGATGTCCATGCTGTTCCCATAGCATGCGCCCGTGTTGTTAGCAATAATGTCAGTGGGTATGCTGAGTCGAACAAGGATGTCCTAAGTTTACCCCCAGCATCCTATCCGTATGTCCTCATTCTCGCAGGGGTACCTCCACTAGAGAAGAACAAATCTGAGTCCAGGGAGCAATTATGGAATAAAAGTATTGATTGGTTGACCAAACACAAAGGGTATAGGAGGTATGACATAAATGATATTTTGATGGTACGGAGGGTTGGTTAGGTTGGACCGTCGGAAAAAAACATTCGGGGTGATTGCATTGTTATCAACTTCCGACGGCAAACACTTGTTATATCAATATTGGCTGCAAGGGAAATTATCTGCCCCTTACCAACAAACATCTGGGCATTACCTCTTGGTTTCTTTTACAGGACAATATCCGGGCAGCAGTCTCTAATCACCCCTCATACCCACTTGTAAATGGGTTCTCTGCCCTTTCTGATCTTGATACCCTAGATTGACCGCCATCTAAATCACAACCCATTGAACCTGTTCTTCTGACACATATGTTGACTACCCCAGCTAATGACGTTTCTGAGCCTGAAATGATCTCTGTAAATGATTGTCCTGAGCCACAGGGCCCATTATTACATGTGCTGAGCTGGAATGTGGCCGGCTTGGTCTCTAAGTTAAGTATTGATGAATGGGTTACAATGGTAAATGAACATGACATTCTTATGTTCCAAGAGACGTGGGCAATTAAAGAGTTATATCTTGAGGGGTATGAATGTTTTAATATTATTTCCCCTCACCCAAGCAAGGCAGACCCTCAGGTGGCCTATCGATTTGAGTTAGCATTGCATCGTGCGGCAGTGTAAAATCAATTCCTACTAAAAATGCCAATTTTAAAGCCTTGATATACACACGGGGGTTTCAATTTGTTTTATTAATTTTTATAATAATGATTTTTTAACCACGCCCAATATGAATTTTGTTAATCTTTTTAACTTTGTTTCGAATATGTATAATCTTATGGTAAAATAAAGACTGGCAGGGATATGTTTGGGTGGTGATTTCAACGCAAAGATCGGTGGAGGAATTATTTCAACTCCCACCCAAAACATCCCAGGCAACCGATGCAAAAGGGGGCTTGAATTATTAGACCATCTATCAAACAGCGGTCTTTTAAAAGTTAGGGTTATTGCAGCTATAAATAACCGGGAAAGTCTAATATCCACTTATAGAGCCTTTGGCCGAGCTTAAACAATAGACTATGTCTTTATATCAGCAACATTAGAAGATCATTTAGTTTAAGCAGAAGTTAAAGCATCAACTTTTGGGGATCACAACCCCAATTTTAGTCATATTCAGGGTTGCCACCAGATCAGATCCTAGAAAGGAGATAGGGGCCAGTGACCTAGAATCCTCCACATACAACTTAAGAGGGAAACGGAAAGGTATGGATTGCCGCAGGATTTTCCAAAAGATGGTCCAAACCTATCTGTCACTCTGTGAGACTTGCCTCACATTGGATGACCCAAACCCAGAGGCAGTTTCCGCATTTGTCTTATTATGTGCAAACATCAAAAAACTGATTTCGAGATGCGTACTTGCATCTAGTGCCGACCACAGGTGGTTTAATAGCACTTGTTCTAGGGCAAACAGAGAACTTAGAGCTGCCCTATCAGCCTTCCCTAGGGACACTAGTCTTATTAGCTCACTAAGGCACGCTTATAAAAGAGCGGTGAAGCAGAGGCAAGATGTGATCTTAAAAGAACAATGGAGTAATTTGGCCTGCCCTGCAAGGATTAATAATACAAACGGTTTTTGGGCAGCGGCTAAGTCACTGAGATCACTGGGCAATACACTTACCCTGTTAAATTGTAATATAACAAGCGAAGCGTGGGTAGCCCATTTTTCAAACATATATGCTGTTATACCTCAGTGCGAAGAAACTCTTGACAATTTTGTTGTCACACAAATCCAAATAACAATATCAGAGGTTGAGGATGCGATTAATCAAAGTTTGGGCAATAAAGCCCTGGGTCCGGATGGGCTTCCAATTGACCTTATAAAAGCTAGGCCATAGTTTTGGGCACCTTTGTTACTTAATGTTTTTAATAATTTGACAATAATTAAAATCCCCAATACATGGTCTACTTCTGTAATTGTCCCTTTTTTTTAAAAAAGGGACACAGATCCAACCCGAGTTGTTATAGACCAATTTCTTTAATTGATAATACTCTTAAGATATTGGGGAGGGTTTTATTTAACAAAATCAGATTTCGGGCAGAGGAAGAAAATATCTTAAATAGATGTCAGCTGGGCTTCCGAAGTCATCTTGGAACGGTTGAACAGTGTCTCAATCTTAATTTGATTATTGGTAAATATACCATTGCGCGACACGGCCCCCTTTACCTAGCATTTAAGGACCTCACCTCCGCGTTCGATTTTGTTAATCGATCTCGGCTTTGGCAATACCTTTTAGACTATGGGTTGGATGAGGACATAGTGCACTTTTTAGCGTATTTACACAGGGACTTAAGGGCGCGGGTGAGAATAAGCATGGATGGGGCAGTCTCAGGGGACATAGTGGTCGGAAGAGGTGTCAGGCAAGGGTGCGTTTTGGCCCCACTTTTGTTTATTTTATATATTAATGAGCTGCATAATGTGTTGTCTGACCTAACCACAGATGTCCCAACAATTAACGGTAACAAACTGCCTGCCCTATTATATGCAGATGATGCAGTTTTAATGGGACGTACACCCAATTCTTTGCGTATACTAGTTAGGGGTTTTGTTGATTTTATGAATGGTCTGAAACTTTGCACGAATTTTAAGAAATCTTTTTTAATGTGTTGCGGCCCTACAAAATGCCTTAATAATGTTATTACCTCGGGTTCGGAGACCCTGGTATGCACTCGCACTTTCCTGTACTTGGGTCTACAATTTTCAGATAATGGATCCTGGGCACCCCATCTGGCATATGGCCAGACCAAATTTTTAATGGCAATTATTTTGATTTTAAACCTCCCCCATCCGAAAGGAATTGAGGTAGTACTGTCCCTTCTTAAAACTTATAGGACACAATGTGTACCCATCATAACTTACGGGGCTGAAATCTGGGGCTTCATAAATTCTAATAGCACCCAGGTTGAAGAAAACAGATTTTGCAGGAGAATTCTGGGGGGACCAATCTCATCGTCTACCTTTGCCTGCCATAACGAGTTAAAATTATCTTACTTAGAGGACTATATCAGGACCCACCCAGCCATGTTTTGGCTGAAGGTTTGGCAAAATCTGGCAGCCTCATTAACAAGGGAAATTATAGTTGACTGTTTAAAATGTGACAAGGGAGGAGACATACCGTGGCTCGCAGGAGTAAAGGCAAGTCTAACGCGAGTTAATCATGGTCACATTTTCCATAAACAAGATCAACTAGATGGAATTGACCAAAAATCTGTCCGCGAAGCCGTATATAAATATTATAGGGACACAAGATATGCACAAGAGCTTGTTAAAGCATCAGTGGCACAATACATATCAATGACAGAAGACGGTGGTCCCCTCTCTTATTTACCAGCTAGTTATCTTTTAAGAGATATCACCCGCTGGGAGCGAAGTTTGCTGTTTCGCCTCAGATCTGGCTCACTAAAATATCTGTTGTGTTTTCCCTTAGGCTATTCTTGTGGCAACTTAGGTGAGCAGTCCTTGTTGCATTTTTCGTATTTCTGTACTTTTTATCAAAAGTACAGTTTGCAACTTTTGATTCCGTTTTTTAGGGTCAATGGAATAATTGACTTCAAGGTTGCATATGAAACTATTCTTCAGCTTAGGGATGAAGATTTAACATTTTGAGTCTGTACTTTTTTTTAAATGGCTATTCGCTCATGCACCTCTATGAACCATTGAATGGTGGGCCAGAATGTATTATGTGCACTTTTTGATTTTACACCTAAATACGGAAATATGCCTTATGATCGATATCGGAATGAATAGAGTATTACGTATGGAATCTAATCAGCACTATTGCACATTGGCACTTTTCCATATGACGTTGCTATTTTGTAACAATAGAGATGACCTTGTGATGATTCATACAACTGTTCTATGCAATTGAACTTTTTATGTATGTTTTTAAATGTAGTTGATGTGTTTTTTATGCGACCTATTAGTCTAATGGCATGTCCATCTTTGCTGCTATCTTTTTTGAAACATTTTCACCTTGCACTTTGTACTTTGGCACTTTATTATATGAAGCTGCTATCTAAAGTATTTGTGATAATTCTGTGATGTTTCACTGAACTGTTTTATAGTAAAAGTTTTCTATAAGTAAGTTTTTTTAAATCAGTTGATGGCTTAATGCAAATGTGAGACATGTCTGTGCTTTTATGGATACTGCATAGCCAAATAAAGATCAAACTGAACTGAAAAGAAGTTGTCTCCATTATAAGCATGGTGGACCTTACTTCTAGATGTGCTAAATTAGTTTTACCTGCTAGCAACAAAGAGGGTGCTGGAAATCTAGTCAAATCAGTCACTAAAAGAACTGAAATCCAATCTCATCTAGAAAGTACTAAAAAATTAGGAAATTCTACAAGGTACATTGGAGGACGCAGAATGGAAGAATAAAAGGCTAGTTATTGCCGCTTTGGTAGCTCCAATCATTTAGAGCATGATACAAAGGGCCCTGCTTTGCACCAAAACCTTTATGTGATATTGCTGGTGGAGTGAGCATCAAAATGTTTGGGGACTCTGGTTCACCTTATACTAGTATTAACAAACCGATTTGATACGATTACTTTACTGACACATTGGGTACTGAATTACTACAACCTGATGTGGAACCATTAAGTTTCGCAGGTGAACCTATCAACTTACTAAGATTTTGAAAGTTAAATTTTGATATTAAGGACAGATCTGCTGAGTGTATCCCATTTGTCTTTGAGCATTGTCCTTAAGTGTTAGGGTGGTGGAACCAAGGAGAGATGGGAATGTTACTTGACTCTGATTGTCCAGAGCCCGTTTTGGTTGGGGAGAAGGAGTGTGAGTTTGCAGAAAGGATTACCAAAGATTTGCTTACTGTGTTTTCTGGTGAAATGGGTGAATTGAAGGGGTTCATGCACAAAATTATACTTAAAGATGATACACGGCCCAGAGTGAACAAAGTTTGCATTTTTTCCCTTAGTAGGAAAAGATGAAGTGATCGCAGTGTTAAACAAACTAGAGAATGCTGGCACAATTGATTTGTCTGATTGGGTGCAAGGCAAATAGTAAGATCTGGTTGTGGTTGACCTTAGGGACGGCAATAAGAACATTTCCATTAACAAATTTCCATTATCGCATATTAAAGAACTGTTGCCGTTAACTAAAGATACCAATTGCTCTTCCATAATCGAGCTAATGTCTGCGTCCCACCAGGTATTTCTGTGCCCGAACAGTAAACACCTTATGGCATTTATTACACCTGTTAGCTGTTACCAGTTTAGGAGAGTACCTATTATATTGGCCTCGGTTGCAGCCATGTTTTAACGGTTTATGCATAATTGTTCAAGAATGTACTGAATGTCACCTTTTTCCAGGATGGAATATTAGTCATGGGAAAAAATAAGGAAGAGCATGATAAGAATTTGAAGGTGGTGTAGAGCATTTTGAATGAACATGGGTTGACTGCAGTAGCGGCGAAGCGTAAATTTACAAAAAGAAAAGGTACATATCTAGGGCACAAAATCAGTTTTAATGGTATTTCTCCCCAGAAAGGTTTAGTTGAAGCTATTAAATTAGCTCTCCCACCTGACATCAAAGATGTCATTCCATGTACCCAACTGACACCTCCGCTCTGCCCAGCTTTCCCGGGCTACCGTTCCATGAAACTTCAAGACCAGAACTGAAGGAAAGTCCTTCTACTACCTTGCCTCCAAGTCATGGAACACCCTGCACATCCACCTCAGAAAATCACCCTCCTGAAGCAGTTCAGGAGGGACCTCAAGTGCTGGCTCTTTGGATGAACTCAGTAATTAGTCAGATCCGCTGCACCCCCCCCCCCCCTCACACAGTTCCTTGAGACCCTCACAGGTGAGTAGCCACGCTTTACAAAACCTGCTTGATTGATTGATGCTAGAAAAGAAGGTTTGGGGGCAGTCTTATCCAAGTCTACTAGTTTGGTAGATAATATGTCATTACTTTAGCAGCCAGGCATTAACATCTACAGAAGAAAGATACTCAGTTATTGAGAGGAAGACATTGGGTTGTGTTTGGGGGTCTCAAAAATTTCTGTCAATTCAAATGGGGATCTAAAGTTGTATGGAGATTCGACCAGTAACCATTGTGTAAAGTATTGACCATGCAAAATCTTGTGAATGATTTACCACGAACATTTAGGTTGTCAATGCACCACCTGGATTATAATTATGAAGTACAATATGTGCCTGGTGCCTGCAAAAAGCAAGCTGATTTCCTGGGTAGACTACCTTTACCTTTACCGATCAAGGAAGATAGGAAGATATAAGCAGTAATTGGGATGAATGCTTAGTGGCTGGTTTATCTGAGGCAAATATGTGTGGTGTGCGGGTAACGGAGACAAATTTGGATGTTGTTCTGTCCAAAGTCAAGGGTTGTGTAAACAATGGTTGGCCATAAAAAAGGAGTTTGGAAAGTGATTTATTACCTTTTCTGGCAGTTAGAAATTCACTTACTGTAGAAAACGATATGCTAATCAGGAATGGACATTTGATGCCACCTAGTAACCTATACAACAAGGTCATGGCGTGGCGTCATGAAGCCCATCTTGGAGCAATAAAACCAAAGTGTAGAGTTGAACATTAGTTTTGATAGCCAGGCATTGCTAGAGCAGTCGAGAATGTTGTACGAGATTGTATGAAGTGTGCCAGTTCAGAATAAACACTGGTAACTTTAAATTCACTACTATACCCAATCAAAGCTCTACAGCTGCCAAGAGAAAGAAAGGGGGTAGACATTTTTGGCCCCAGTGGTGGGCTCTCTCAGACACACACAAGAGCTAAGTGGACTGGGGGGGTTTCCTATATTGTTTTTTAAAACATTTTCAGGACATGAGACTAAGTCCCCTGTAATGGTCCACACAATATTTATTCCCAAGTTGTGTCCAGCCAATCAGACTGCTTGATCTCACTGAAAAAAAGTGCCTTGGTCAATTAGGAAGCTCTATTTTTCTAATCTGTGCTATACAGATATGCAAATATTTTTCATCTTTAATTTCTTAAAGCTAAACTAAAGATCACAAAAAGCATGCTTTCTGAACCAAACTTTAGCTTCCTGATACATTTAGTATATAGCGCACTACATACCCAGAGGGTCTCAAGGCGCTTAGGGAGGGGAGGAGGATTACTTGTCAAATATCCACGTTTTAAGTTGCTTTCTGAATGCTAGGTGGTTCTGGGTAAGGCGAAGGTAAGTGGGGAGTGAGTTCCATGTTTTAGCTGCCAGGTATGAGAAGGATCTTCCTCCCATGGTGGTCTTGTTGATGCGGGGTACAGTGGCGAGGGCTTGGTTGGAAGAACGTAGTTGGCGGGGGGGGTGTAGAAGGACAGTCGTGAGTTGAGGCATTCTGGTCCGATGTCGTAGAGTGATTTGTGTGCGTGGGTTAGCAGTCGGAAAGTGATCCTCTTATTGACGGGTAGCCAGTGGAGGTCTTTCAGGTGGCCAGAGATGTGTTCGTTACGCAGGATGTCTAATATGATCCTGGCTGAGGCGTTTTGGATTCGTTGGAGTTTCTTCTGGATTTTTGCGGTAGTACCTGCGTAGAGGGTGTTTCCGTAGTCCAGTCGGCTCGTGACCAGAGCATGGGTGACTGTTTTTCTTGTTTCGGTGGGGATCCAGCGAAATGTTTTTTTGAGCATGCGAAGAATGTTGAAGCAGGATGAGGATACGGCGCTGACTTGTCTGTTCATTGAGAGTGAAGAATCCAGGATAACGCCGAGGTTCCGTGCGTGGTCTGTCGGGATGGGTGCTTTTCCGAGGGCTTCCGGCCACCAAGAGTCGTCCCATGCAGAGGGGGATGTACCTAAGATGAGGACTTCTGTTTTATCTGAGTTCAGTTTCAGACGGCTGTGTTTCATCCATTCGGCAACTTCTTTCATTCCTTCGTGAAGGTTGGTTTTGGCGGTGCTGGGGTCATTGGTGAGAGAAAGGATCAGTTGAGTGTCATCCGCGTAGGAGATGATGTTGAGATTGTGTTGGCGAGCGATGGCCGCAAGGGGGCTCATGTATACGTTGAAGAGGGTGGGACTGAGTGAGGATCCTTGTGGTACGCCACAGATGACTTCAGTGGCCTCGGACTTGAATGGTGGAAGGCGGACTTTCTGGGTTCTTCCGGTGAGAAACGAGGTGATCCATTCAAGTGCTTTTCCTTGTATTCCGATGTTTCTGAGGCGTTGTAAAAGGGTGCTGTGGCAGACTGTGTCGAAGGCTGCGGAGAGGTCGAGGAGGATGAGGGCGACTGTGTCTCCATTGTCCAGTAGAGTTCGAATGTCGTCTGTTGCTGCGATGAGGGCGGTCTCAGTGCTGTGTTTTGCTCGGAAGCCAGATTGTGAGGAGTCGAGGGATTTGTTGGCTTCGAGGAAAGCGGCGAGTTGGTTGTTGACAGCTTTCTCGATGACTTTGGCCGGGAAAGGAAGGAGCGATATGGGGCGGTAATTTTTGAGTTCGGTGGGGTCCGCTGTGGGTTTTTTCAGAAGGGCGGTGAGTTCAGCGTGTTTCCAGCTTTCCGGGAAGGTGGCGGAGTTGAAGGAGCAGTTGATGACGTCTCGGAGGTGCGGTGCTATGACGGAGTCTGCTTTGTTGAAGATGTGGTGAGGACATGGGTCTGTGGGGGATCCTGAGTGGATGGAGTTCATCAGGCGGATGGTGTCCTCAGTGGAGATTGGGTTCCAGTCGTTAAGGGTGTTCAAGGGGGGAGAATGTTCAGCATATGGTTGGGTGGGTTGATCTCCGGGTTGGTTGTCGAAGCTGTTGTGGATGTCTGCAATTTTGTTGTGGAAGAATAAAGCCAGGTAGTCGCAGAGTGTTTGAGAGGGGGTGATGTCGTTGGAGTTGGCCGAGGGGTTGGTAAATTCCTTGACGATGTTGAAAAGTTCCTTGCTGTTGTGGGCGTTGTTGTCTAGTCGATCCTTGAATGCTGTTTTCTTGGCCTTTCGGATTAGTTGGTGGTGTGTGCGGGTGGCGTTTTTGAAGGCGTCCTTGGTGCTAGTGGTTGGGTCTTTTTTCCAGGCCTTCTCAAGGGAGCGGCAGAGTTTATTGGACTTCTTAAGATCCTCGTTGAACCATGAGGCCTTCTTGTTGCCAGGTTTGCTTTGACGTTTTTTCAGTGGTGCTAGGATGTCGGCGGTGTTGGATAGCCATAGGGTGAGGTTGGCGGCGGCTTGGTCTGGGTTAGAAGAGTGGGCTGGGGTGTTTAGAAGGAGCGATGAGGAGATCTGGTCGATGGTGATTTTGTTCCAGTTTCTTTGCAGAGTTGGTTGGAGGTAGTTGGTGGGTTTCGGCTCGTTGTAGGTGAAGTGAACGCAGCTGTGGTCAGTCCAGAGGAGATCCGTAGTGTGGCTGAAGGAGACATGATTGCTGGAGGTGAAGATGGGGTCGAGTGTGTGACCTGCGATGTGGGTGGGGGAAGTGACCAGTTGTTTAAGTCCGAGGTTGGCGAGGTTGTCCAGGAGGGTGGTGGTGTTGCGGTCGTTGTGCTTTTCAAGGTGAAAGTTGAGGTCTCCCAGAAGGATGTAATCTTTGGAGGGGAGCGCGTGTGGAGTGATGAAGTCCGTGATGTCTTCACTGAATTTTGCGCGGGGTCCTGGTGGTCTGTAGAGGAGGGTGCCTCTGAGTGTGGTCTTGGGGTCGATGTGGATCTGGAAGTGAAGGTGTTCAGAGTTGGCGAGGTTGACGTCAGAGCTGGTAGAGATGTGGATTGATTTTTTATGGACGATAGCGATTCCTCCTCCTGTGTGGCCGGTACGGTCCTTGCGTGTGATCTTATAATCTTCAGGGATGGCAATGGTGATGTCTGGGGCGGAGGAAGCGTTCATCCATGTTTCTGTTAGGAAGGCGACGTCTGGAGAGATGGTGTCTAGTAGATTCCATAGGTCAATGGCGTGCCTGTGGACCGATCGGGTGTTGAGAAGGATGCATTGTAGGTGGTTGGGGTCGGGAATCTGTGGTGTGGTCGTAGCGGAGATGTTGTCGGTGCCGCAGAATTTGCAGGCGTAGCAAGAGAAAGGTCCATGGGTGTGTCCAGGAGCGGCTTGGACGCAGTTGGGAGCGCGACCGGGGTTAAGGGCTAGGAGGATGGCGGCATCGTAGGTAATGCGGGAGGGCTGGGCAGCGTGAGGGGCAGGGGGTCTGGCGCTGGGCGCGGTCCAGGCGCGGACGGGCGTAGACGGGCTTATCTTTGGCGCACCTTCGGCGCGCGATCGCTGCGCGCGGGAAGAACTGTCATAAATGGATAGTGGAGGGGGAGGGGCGAGGGCGGCTCAGCTGGGAGGCGGGGCGGGCTCCAGGGATCACAACAACAACAAAATGGAGGCGGAGGGGGGAGCACAGCGGAGCGCTAGGGAAAAACGCGCACAAACAGTCAAAGCAGCAGATAAAATAACTGAAAGTGCACATAAGTCTAATCGGCAAGCAGGCACACAGCAGGCAATTATAATTAGGCAGTTCTTATGAGGAAAAGCAGCACAACGATACCGAGTGTCACGAGGGGACACTGGGGAGCGACCACTCAGCCCGAGGGACAGAGACCCTCTGGGTATGTAGTGCGCTATATAAATTATTTGACTTGACTTGACTTGACTTTAGTGTGTTCAAAAAATGTTTATGGAAATTAAATGGGGCTTTTGCATTTTGGGACTTCCCCCCTTTTTCTCAGCCCTTGTTTGAGGGATAATACTGAAACCCCCCAGGAAAGAGCTGTGCATAAAGGAACACTGTTAGACCTGGCATCATTGGTGTGGGTTTCCCTTGTATTTTTGCCTCTGCCTCCTGTTATGTTGCTGTGTATTGGACTTCGTTTTTGCTGGTCTAGATGCTTTGGACACTTTGCCACTTCCGTTCAGTGCCAAAGTCCAAATGCTCCCTGTAAATTGTTGTTATGGATTGGTGATTCCATGATTGGCATAATTCATTTACTGGTCAGTACCTAGTACAGTGCACTGTGTGTGCCCAGGGCCTTTAAATCAAATGGTGCTAGTGAGCCTGCAGCACTGATTGAGTCACCCACATAAGAAGCCTGTAAATGTAACTCAGATCTGCCACTGCAGTGTCTTTGTGCAGTTTGGTACTGCCAAGTTGACTTGGCAAGTGCACCCACTTCCCAGGCCCTAACCTTCTGTTTTCTTACATGTGAGACACCCCTAAGGTAAGTCCAAGGTACCCCAGTGGGCAAGGTGCAGTGTATGTAAAAGGTAAGGCATATCCTGATGTGTGGGGCGTGTCCTGATAGTGAAATGCCGCCAATTTTGTTTTTCACTAGTGTAAGACTATCTGTACCATAGGATAGAAGATGGGTAGTTTGCCCATAACATCTTATGAGCATTACTGCCTAGGGGAAAGATAGGAAAATAAAGTTTGATATACTCAGAATGTTAAGAGACATCTTTTAGTGAGGGTGATTTTTACATTCTGGGTTTGAAAATACCACTTTTAGAAAGTAGGTATTTTCTTGCCTAACCATCCAGTGTGCCTCTGCTAGGGTTGTGTATTGACTGTCTGGCTTTGTAGTGACAGGGGCTGGGGGTGTGCCATCTGTTCAGAGACCCACTTGGGGGGTTGAGATGTGTCTTTTCTTTCAAGGGTGAGTCAGTCCTGAGCTGAATAGACCTGGGCTGCATTCAGGGTAGGGGGAGGAGATTTCTTTCACACCTGGATGGGCCTGGTCTGCCAAGGACAGTGCTGTCTCCACTCCTGCCCTGAAGCTGCACCAGAGAGGACAGGAGAGAAGAGCACAAGGCATAGATGGAGTCCCTGCTGACATATTTTTGCATGACAAAGATTCTTGGGGCAGGTACATACTGCTGTTAGCAAATGCAATAGCCAGAGGAGACCCTATACCCCAATCATGGAACGGAGCTGAAATCATACCCGTATTCAAGAAGGGGGATAAATCTCTACCTGGTAACTATCGTCCAATTAGCCTGATTGACACTATGCAAAAATTCTTTGGCAGGCTAATTTTAAAAATAGATTTTGGAGTGGGAACTGGATCAGAACATTCTATTCTATCTCCAGGCAGGATTTAGAGCCCCCATTAGCACAGTCGACCAAGTGCTGCACTTTGCTATGCTGTACTGGAAGACTGTGAAAATAGATGGGGGTAGTTTATATGCTGACTTCATTGATCTTAGGGCAGCATTTGATCTTGTCCCTCGCCCTACCTTGTGGTGCGTTCTTAAAGACATGGGAATGCCGAGCCCCCTTCTTGCCCTAATCATTAGGTTACACAAGCAGAACTTTGCCCAGATCAGATGGGGGCGCCCAGAAAATGTTACCTCCATGTTTCCTGTGGAAAGAGGGGTTAGGCAAGGCTGTATTCTTGCACCAACCTTATTTTCCATGTATATTAATGACGTGGCAAAAATGTTGATAGAATCGAATATTGATGCCCCTTCCCTTCAGGGAGCTAAAGTTCCCATTTTAATGTTTGCAGACGATTGTCTGATTATTGCAAAAACCCTGAGTGGATTGCAAAAGGCTTTAGGAATTTTTGAAAACTTTTGTTCCACCCGAGGTTTGGAAGTGAACGTTTAAAAGTCAAAATTTATGTCTTTTAACGAACCAAAATCCTTCAAGGGTACTGGAACTATGAATAAATTACCACTCGAGAAGGTCCAAGCCATTAATTATTTGGGTGTTTGGATCCAACACGACCTTTCCTGGAAGCAACAGACCGAGCTGGCGACTCTCAAGCACCGCCAGCTTGCTGGAGCTTTGAGTCTGGAACACTCTAGATCTCTTACCAAGCCAATAGCCCCGGTCCTAACAGTGTATAATGGCAAAGTTGTCAGTTCCACATTATATGGTGTGGAGATCTGGGGGTTTGAGAACCTAAGGAAATTGTCATCCTCTGAAAACCGGTTCTTAAGTAATCTTATTAAGTTACCCCAGAGCACACCAATGTATCCCTTGTTTTACGATCTGGGACTAAGCCCAATTGCACTAATTGCTTCCTTGCGCCCTGTTTTATACTGGAGGAGGTTATGGATAACACCCGAATTGAGAGTATTTGCCAGAGGGCTTATGGATGTAATTAAGAGTGACACTTTTCATAAGATTAAGTGATTATGTAAGATTGGTGAGGTATTACTGAACTTAGGCCTGAAGGAAATGTGGGAAGACCCCGTAAATGCTAGGTTTCCTTCCAAACAAGTTTTAAAAACCCAGTATTGGGAGGCAGTTGCCTCGAAAGTCTATAGGAATACTGCTCCACTTTCATTGACTGATACCTTCCTAGTTCTTAAATATGCTGCCAGTTTTGAAGATTTCTGGGATGTTATCACAAAACCTTTAGACCGTAAGCTTTATTTTTAACTTAGAATCGGAAGCCTACCAGTCAGAGTGTTTACTAATCGTGGGACTAGTGGGGGTAAGGTTGCCTGCCCCGGTTGCCTGGCCCCTAGTGAAACTGTTGACCATCTACTGTTTGTTTGTCCTATGTACGCAGTACCTCGCAGGACATGGTTAACTCCCATGTGTAAATTACTGGGTACTAGGAGCGAGATGGTGGCTGCTAGAATAATCTGTACCTGTACCGACCAACCTGTGATTATAGCTGTGGCAAAGTTTCTGGGGTGGGCTTGGGCAATAAGAAGTACATTGTTACTAGGGCAACCCCCCTACAAGCCAACCAATACATTTCCGGACCCAGTCTATGCACTTTAGCTCCCTTGAAGTACATTGTATATATATATCAAGGGTATCTTTTGTATGAGAATGTAATTTTAACCTTATTTATTGTTTTATCCTTCGATGAACTGTATTTGTATTATATGCTTTTATGACAACCGTCGAATAAAGCTTCCTTGACTGACTGAGAGAACAAGTCATTTTGAATTATAAAAAGAGGGGCCCAGACCCTAGACTTTGAGATCACTTTTGGGAATCAAGAAGAACCTTTGCCAAGGAGAAGAGCTGGAGAAACTGCAGAGGAATACTGCCCCTGTGCTGTTTGCAGTCTGGGGTTGGCCTGCAGTGGCTACTCTCTGCCAAGGAAAGGAGAAGGAATTTGCTGTGTGCGGTGTCCCCTGCCTGCTTGCTTGTAATAGAGCTTGCCTCCTGTTCTGGGACACAAAGACTTCACCCACAGTCCCTCCTGAACTCCTTTGCTGGGAGGTCTGACTTGCTGAGAGGTACCTGCCAGTGTTCTGGACCTATGGAGGTTGTGTTGGGACTGGTAACTACAAGTACTGTGAAAATTGGTGCATGGCCTGTTTCCGACGCATCACCTCCCCTGCGCAGCAGTAAGGAACCAACACATCATCTCCACCGGAGCAAGGAATCAATGCATCATCTTCTATGAGTGTAAGAAACTGACGCATCACCTTTCCTGTACTTTGTGTAAAAGTTTTGCATCCCACATTTTTTGGGAACAGAACAGTTTCTACCTTTTAAGTATCTTTAGTACTGTATTGTGGATTTTTGTCATTTTGGTCTTGTTTTGGTTTAGATAAAGATCACTTATTTTTCTAAACTGATGTGGTGTCCTTTCATAGTGTTTTCACTGTATTACCGGATGTGTTCACCTACGGTTTACACACTGCTTCTGAGATAAACCTCTCTGCTTGTGTCAAGCTACCAAGTGGGTGAGCAGTGGTTATTTTAGGAGTGTATCCCCTTTACCCTGACTGGGTCAATGGTGCAAACCATTGCCAACTAGAGACCCCCATTTCTAACAAACACTATTTTTGAAAGTTTAGGTAGATTCATCAAATGGTGCCAAAGTTATTCCAAACAAAAAAAGCAATTTTTTATGGAAAGACCATGTTAACTATGACTACCCAGTGGTGACCGCCACTGGGCAATATATATATGCCATTTGAAAACTGGGTTTGCCTCAGTTATCACTCTGACTGCCTGAACTGTGCTAGCAAACCAGGTTTGTCCTGGTGCGCACCCTCATTGGTGGGCTCCATGCCTCATTATTAAAAGAAAATGCTTTCTGTAGTGAATCCATTTTGAATTACACACTGTTCTTGAGTCTGTGAAAAGCCAAACTGATGAAGCTCCCATGTGGATGGGTGGCATAGAAGAATACACCGATCTTTGTGGGGGTCTCAGGGCTTCACTAAGAGTGGCATCCAAAGTACAGCTCCACAGACACTGAACTGTACAAAAGGGGGTGGTGATGGACAGAGCATCTGAACCAATCAAACACTCACACCCAGTCAACAGATCTGGGTTTAATCCATCACCGTTCTTTATTCCACTCTGCCACATCAGTTCAAACATGGCCATATGCAAATCAGTCTGACCCCGTGACTCATGGGAACAGTCCAGCCCGAACTGCCAAGCCATGCCTTCCCTGGACCAGATTCAAGCTTCCTAGGACCAGTTTCTGGCATTACAGCAGTCTTCAGCCAGGCTTGCTTGAATCCAGTGGCAAAGTGAGCAAGGGACTCACGTCTGAGCATACCCTGCCAACTTATGGCAAACAAAGCGGTACAAAAGGGGGTGGTGATGGACAGTTCGGGCTGGACTGTTCCCATGAGGCACAGGGTCAGACTGATTTGCATATGGCCATGTCTGAACTAGGGTGGCAGAATGGACTAAAGAACGGTGTTGGATTAAACCCAGATCTGTTGACTGGGTGTGAGTGTTTGATTGGTTCAGATGCTCCGTCCATCACCATCCCCTTTTGTACCGCTTTGTTTGAAGTGTAGAAAGGAGAAAGTGAGGTGCAGAAAGAGCCAACAGATAGAGGTGCAAAAAGAGGCAAGAGCAGTGCAGAAACAGGTAAGAACAGGCAAGAAAAGTGCACACAGAGGCAAGAGACTTGCTGATAGAAGCAACAGGGGTGTAGAAAGAAGCAAGAAAAGTGCAGAAAGAGGCAAGTGAGATGCAGAAACAGGTAGGAAAGGTAGAGAAAGAGGGAAGATGAGTGCAGAAAGAAACAACAGGGGTGCAGAAAGAGGCAACAGATGTGCAGAAAGATGGAAGAGAACTGCAGAAAAAGGTTAGAACAGTGCAGACAGAGGCAAACAAGGTTCATAAAGAGACAACGGGGTGCAAATAGAAGAAAATGAGGTGCAGAAAGAAGCAACAGACATGAAGAAAGAGGGAAGAGAGGTACAGAAAAAGGCAAGAAAAGTGCAGAAAAAGGCAAAAGAGGTACATTAAGAGACAATATGGGTGCAGAAAAAAACAAAACAGGTACAGAAAGAAGCATGGAAAGCGCAAAATGAAGCAACAGGGATGCAGAAAGAGGCAAGAGAGGTGCACCAAGAGGCAAGAGAGTTACAGAAAGAGGCAAGTGAAATGCATAGGGAGGAAAGGGAACTCCAGAAAGAGGCAATAGAGGTGCAGAAAGAGGCAAGTGAGATGCAGAAACAGGCAGAAAAGGTACAGAAAAAAGAAAAACGAGTACAGAAAAAGACAACAGGGGTGCAGAAAGAAGCAAAGGAGGTGCAGAAAGGGGAAAGAGAGGTGCAGAAAAGACAAGAAAAGTGCCGAAAGAGGCAAAAGAGGTAAGAGCAAGTTAGGTGCAGAAAGAGCCAACAGCGGTGCAAAAAGAGGCAAGAGAGTTGCAGAAACAGCCAAGAGAAGTACACACGGAGGCAAGACAATTGCTGAAAGAAGCAACAGATGTGTAGAAAGAAGTAAGAAAAGTACAGAAAGAGGCAAGTGAGATGCAAAAACAGGCAGTAAAGGTACACAAAGAGTGAAGACGAGTACATCAAGAGACAACAGGGGTGCAGAAAGAGGCAAATGATCTACAGAAAGAAGCAAAAGACATGCACAAAGATGGAAGAGCGGTGCAGAAAAAGGCAAGAAAAGTGCTGAAAGAGACAAAAGAGGTAAGAGCAAGTAAAGTGCAGAAAGAGCCAACAGAGGTGCTAAAAGAGGCAAGAGAGGTGCAGAAACAGGCAAGAGAAGTACACAAAGAGGCAAGACAATTGCTGAAAGAAGCAACAGATGTGTAGAAAGAAGTAAGAAAATTACAGAAAGAGGCAAGTGAGATGCAAAAACAGGCAGTAAAGGTACACAAAGAGGGAAGACGAGTACATCAAGAGACAACAGGGGTGCAGAAAGAGGCAAATGATCTACAGAAAGAAGCAAAAGACATGCACAAAGATGGAATAGAACTGCAGAAAAAGGTACGAAAAGTGCAGAAAGAGGCAAAAGAGGTACATAAAGAGACAACAGGGGTGCAGAAAGAAGCAAGACAGATGCAGAAAGAAGCATAGAAAGTGCAGAATGAGGCAAGGGGTGCAGAAAGAGGCAAGAAAGGTGCCCAAAGAGGCCAGAGAGTTACAGAAAGAGGCAAGTGAAGTGCAGAAGGAGGCAAGAGATCTGCAGAAAGAGGCAATAGAGGTGCAGGAAGAGGCAAGTGAGATGCAAAAACAGGCAGGACAGGTACAGAAAGAGGGAAGACAAGTGCAGAAAGAGATAACAGGGGTAAAGAAAAAAGCAAATAAGATGCAGAAAGAGGCAACAGACGTGCAGAAAGAGGCAAGAGAGGGGCATAAAAAGGCAAGAAAAGTACAGAAAGAGGAAAAATAGGTACATAAAGAGACTACAGGGATACAGAAAGAAGCAAGACAGGTACAGAAAGAAGCAAGGGAAGTGCAGAATGAAGCAACAGGGGTGCATAAAGAGGCAAGGAAGTGTAGAAAGAAGCAAGTGAGGTGCAGAAAGAGCCAACAGAGGTACAAAAAGATGCAAGTGAGATGCAAAAACAGGCAGGAAAGGTACAGAAAGAGGGAAGACCGGTGCAGAAAGAGACAACAGGGGTGCAGAAAAAAAGCAAATGAGGAACAGAAAAAGGCAATAGACGTGCAGAAAGATGGAAGAGAGCTGCAGCAAAAGGCAAGGAAAGTGCAGACAGAGGCAAAAGAGGGTCATTAAGGACAAAAGGGGTGCACAAAAAAGCAAGACAGGTGCAGAAAGAGGCATGAAAAATGCAGAATGAAGCAACAGGGGTACAGAAAGAGACAAGAGAGGTGCACAAAGAGGCAAGAGATTTATAGAAAGAGGCAAGTGAAGTGCAGAAGGAGGCAAGAGAACTGCAGAAAGAGGCAATAGAGGTGCAGAACGAGGCAAGAGAAGTGTAGAAAGGAGAAAGTGAGGTACAGAAAGAGCCAAGAGGTGCAAAAAGAGGCAAGAGAGGTGCAGAACCAGGCAAGAGAAGTGCACAAAGTGGCAAGAGAATTGCTGAAAGAAGCAACAGAGGTGTAGAAAGAAGCAAGAAAAGTCTTAAAAGAGGCATGTGAGATGCAAAAACAGGCAGGAAAGGTACAGAAAGCGGGAAGATGAGTGCAGAAAGAGACAACAGGGGTACTGAAAGAAGAAAATGAGGTACTGAAAAAGGCAACGGATGTGCAGAAAGATGGGAGAGAACTGCAGAAAAAGGCAAGAAATGTCCAGAAAGAGGCAAAAGAGGTACATAAAGAGACAGCAGGGTGCAGATAGAAGCAAGACAGGTGCAGAAAGAAGCATGGAAAGTGCAGAATGAAGCAACAGGGGTGCAGAAAGAGGCAAGAGGGGTACACAAAGAAGCAAGAGAGTTACAGAAAGAGGCAAGTAAAGTGCTAAAAGGAGGCAAGAGAACTGTAGAAAGAGGCAATAGAGGTGCAGAAAGTGGGCAAGTGAGATGTAAAAACAGGCAGGAAAGGTATAGAAAGAGGGAAGACGAGTGCAGAGACAACAAGGGTGCAGAAAGAAGCAAATAAGATGAGGTAACAGACGTGCAGAGAAACTGAAGAGAACTGCATAAAAATGCAAGAAAAGGGCAGAAAGAGGCAAGCCAGGTACAGAAAGAAGTATGGAAAGTGCATAAGGAAGCAACAGGGGTGCAGAAAGAGGCAAGAGAAGTGTAAAAAGGATCAAGTGAGGCCAGAAAGAGCCAACAGAGGTGCAAAAAGAGGCAAGAGAGGTGCAGAAACAGGCAAGACAAGTGCACAAAGAGGCAAGTGAATTGCTGAAAGAAGCAACAGAGGTGTAGATAGAAGCAAGAAAAGTGCAGTAAGAGGCAAGTGAGATGCAAAAACAGGCACAAAAGGTACAAAAAAGGGAAGATGAGTGCAGAAAGAGACAAGTGAGATGTAAAAAAGGCAGGAAAGGTACAGAAAAAGGTACACTTGTTATATTAGGCCCCACCCCCTCTCTGCACCCCTGTGCAAATGCGCCCCCTGGTGTGTTGTAAGTTGGGGGATTAAGTCCCCTTGCATCCTGAGGGTCCCTGAGGGGCAACTAGCCCACCAGGTACCTCCAGTAAGCGCCACAGAGCTGGGTTGCAGAGAGGTGTTCTGAGGCCATGCCTCTTTTTTACACCACGCTGCAAACGCGGCTTCTGGCAAATGTACATATACTCTATTGGGAGCGGTTCATCGATTACTGCCTTATGATATGGACGGGTACTGAGCAATTATTGAAAGAGTTTATTGATTATCTGAACATTAATGACATGAACATTAAATAAGCCACCCATTCAAGTAGTACTATTGTGGTATTCCTAGATGTAGAGCTATAGATTAAGAATAGTCAAATACAGAGTAACATGTATTGTAAGCCTACTTCATGCAATGCAGTATTGCATGCGAAAAGTGCACCCCCTCGGCACCAGATCAAGGCCATCCCCTTCGAGGAGATGGTTAGAGCTAGGCGCAATTGTAGTGAAGACATGCATTTCATCACTTGCATTAAAGATATGGAGAAACATTTTACTCAGAGAGGCTATCCTAATCGTGATATTGATAGCGAATTAGAGGGCTCTGAAGATTAAACGTACTGCTACTTTAAAACCCATTAATACAGACAGTCAATCCACTGCACCGATTACAGACTACACTCATATTAGTACTACTCTACGTAAATGTGTGACTAAACATTGGCACACCCTGAAAGCAGATAGAACATTGTAGGAGTTTTTAACAGAAAGACCTCAGATCACATTTTGAAGAGGGTACAATATTAAGCCTCAGTTATCCTATCAGGACACAGTCGGAACATTGGTTGATGCAACTCTCTAATGGTTTTTTCAAATATGGTCATTGCCGGATGTACAGATTTGCAAAACACAATATTAAACAATTTATAGACAAGAATGGCAAGGTGTACACTATAATGACTAATATTAATTGCGGTACAAAGTATGTTGTTTATATTATTGCATATAAATGTGATAGAATTTACGTGGGAAGTACTATAAGGGCATTAAAGGACCGTGTCAGTGAAAAAACAATGATTTTAGATATCCTATTGCTGAACATGTTCACAATTGTACCGTACAGGGTCCTAACAAGACATTTGTGTTTTATGGAATTGAAAATATTTAACAAGATCCGCGTCGTGGTAACAAGGCGCTGAAATTGCGAAGTCATGAGGCAGGGGGGATCATGCATCTGAGGGCAAGGACTCTCAGTGGCAGTACTTTAGCGGTAAGAGCTAATAGTGTTTGGCGGTCACACCTTAGGTTAATATGTGTACACAGCATTAACTTGTTATATTATTTATCATACTTGCAGAGTTCCCCATACTTCGGGAACCTGTTGCTTTAATTGAAAATAGTCCCTCTATTTTTGGATTACTGAGATTCGACATACATACATATAATGACACTGATATTTCAAATATGATTGGATACTGCAATAAAATTTTTGGTAAGACCGATTGATTGGTATTGCTTAATTAAGGATTTGAGAACAATATGCAATCGTTACATGAATACTTTGCGTTCCCTTACAGGGTCGTTACTTGATATAGTTTCATAAGGAGTAAAATTTGTGAGGTTTCATGTCTGAAAGGGGACATAATTTGAGGAAGAAGTCTTGAATAGTGAGGTAAGCTTTGTCCTATTGGAAATACTGCAGTTTGGGATTTTGGA
This sequence comes from Lissotriton helveticus, assembly GCF_964261635.1. Classification (NCBI taxonomy): domain Eukaryota; kingdom Metazoa; phylum Chordata; class Amphibia; order Caudata; family Salamandridae; genus Lissotriton; species Lissotriton helveticus. The sequence continues at coordinate 1,086,133,967 of NC_136061.1, read as the reverse complement.
AAGATGTAATGTAAATGTAATGTGTATACTTGTAAAGTGCACTGTTGCCAGTCGGCGTCCTGGCGCTGTATACCTCTGGGGAACCCGTCCTGGCTTTCCCTGTGGGATGGTCCCTGCTGGGAATCCCCAAGGTGGAGCCAGGCATCCCTGGCGTTGATGGGGCCGTTGTGGAGATTAGGCAAGCTAATGCCCAGAGTTGCGGAGTGGGACCCCTGGTTAGAGTAGGCACCGAGACGAGAATTATCGAGTCCGCTGACCGTGGTCCACGACCCTGCCGCGTCGGGAATCGAACCCTGGTCCCGGGCCGACTTCTGCTTCCGGGTCTGCCGCCTCTAAGCAGTGAGCCACACCACTCCACACCACTCCACTAATGTAATGAATGGCCTGTGCCTCATGTCTCTTGCGCCTATATCTGATATTAGTTTGCGATTATTTCATTTTTATAGATATCGACCTGGATTAATCTATCAAGGTACTATATGTTTTCAAGGTATTAGTGTCTGAGGGGAGCATGTTATACACATGGGTACATCGATTTAAATTGCACATCGGTTATTTTTATTGAGTGTGAAGAGTCACATTTCACAATAGTGTTAGTATGGAACTGGATGTTTGAGTTGACTTCAACTATAGAATAAGATTGTGATATTTAGAAGGAATTATTGTTTAATGCAAACTGTAAATATACATTGTGTGTTTAAAATGGTTGTCCCACACTTTCTATGGGCACAAATGTGTTTTGGATCAGTCCCTTGTTGCACAGGGCTTGTGTTTTGGGCTTGAAATGAAATACCAGTATTTGTAAAGCGCACAGCTACCTCCGAAGTGGTGTCCCGGCGCTGGGGCCTTCGGGAAGATTAAGTGAGCTATTGAGAAGAGTCACTTGGTGCTGGGCTGACCTGCTGCCGGTGCCCGGGATCAAACCGTGAACCCCGTGGTCCGGAGTCAGGCACCCTGGCCGCTGCACCTCCCCTCTTCCACTATGTAAAGACAAATATGGCTTAGTTTAACATTTATTACAACTTCAATATTGGCATAAGGGAGTGGAAGACCCAGTAAAATATAAAGAACGGACAAAGCCCAACATACTATTTTCTTGTTCCTTTACATTATTGTGCTGATCTGATGTTATAATTTGCATGTGCTTCAAAAATTGTTAACTGTTTGCTCAATCTCTGATTGAATTCTTGGGGAATCAGGGTGGCTGTTCCCCCTCTTTTGTATGCACCGCAGGATATGTGAAATATTTCAGTACTATAGTTTGGTGTAAATCTATATGAGCGTCTTTTGACTCTCTTCACCCAATTGAGTTACCTGGTGGGCAAGTTGGCCCCCAGGGACCCTCAGGATTGAAGGGGACTTAATCCCCCAAATTACAACGCACCAGGGGTGTCACGATTTGCTCCCTGTGCTCTCATGCCCACAACCAGGGGGCTGAATTGTGGGGCTTTCCAGTGTTCTAATATGCCTCCAGACACTCCCCTGTATGCATATCCTGACTTCCAGGCATTTGGACATCCATTCCCAATCCATGCCGGGTTTTGGGAAAGCCTGCCTGCTTAGACTTAAAGCCAGCTTACTCATGCCTGAAACTCCATTACTCAGAATTCCCTGCTCACTGCTTTGTCTCCACCCCTTCAGGCCAAGGATGGGTGGAGGAATGCAGCTCACCTGTGGCTGGCTGCTGCTAGCCTGCTCACACCAGCTGCATGTGATTACTGTGAGCACTTTTAAGCCCCAGCTACCTTCAGGCAAAGGTTGGTCATTGTAGCTGTTACCGGTGAGACCAATCCTTGGTTCCAGAGTTCCCTGAGCTTTTGCTATTCGTGTTTCCAGTGTTTCCTGAGCTTTAATTATGCATTGTTCCTAACCTGCTGCTGATTTCCCAGTTCCTGAATTAGCACTGCCTGCAGTGCTACCCTGACCCCATAACCTTAGTATTCCTTTTTCCTGAACTGCAGCAGTTTCCCTTCTCCTGAATTAGCACTGCTTGCAGTGCTACCTTGTTTCCTGAGTTCCTGAGCTACAGCTATTCCCTGTACCTGAATTAGCACTGCTTGCAGTGCTACCTTGTTTCCTGAGTTCCTGAGCTATATTCTTTGTTCCTGGGCTTAGCTATTTCTTGTTTCTGATTTGCACTGCTTGCAGTGCTCTCTTGACTCCTTGTTTCCTGAGCTGTAGCTATGTCCTGTCTCCTTGAACCAGTTTTGCCTGCAGTGCTACCTTGACTCCTGAGCTCTAGTAATTTCCCTGTTCCTGAACTAGCACTGCCTGCAGTGCTGCCTTGACTCCTGAGCCTTAGCTCACTTCCTATTCCTGCCCCAGCACTGCCTTCTATGCTACTTTGTTTTTTTGATTCCTAAACCTGCACTATTCTAGTATACCCTTGTAGCCTCCCCTTCTGTATATCCATTTCCAGTCCCTGCATTGCTTCCCATTTCCTTGGTTCCAGTTCTAGTTTGCTGCCTTTCTATTCTGCTGTCTTACTTCTGTTACCTTGTATGTTTGTTACCTGCTTTCTGCAAAGTGTGCCCTGTCATTTCCTTCCTTTCCTGTTAAGCACTCCTCCTTGCTAGCTGCTTGTCTATTGTGCTTTTGTTTAGTTTGACCCCTTTGCTGTTACTGCCTTGCGCGTTCCTGTTTGATCGCCAGGATCCGTGGGCTCAGCTGACTACCTTGGTGGTGTTTCTTGTTCACTGTGAGTTTTGTCGTTGAGTTACATTTATAACATCACTATAGCTATAAGCTCCACAGACCCTGCCTTTGCATGCATATCCTACATGTGGGTATTTGCAGTCAGTATCTGTAACAGCAATTGTGGGTAAGAAACTTACTGAGCTTCAGTCTTACCATGTGGAGTTCCTGAGTGCTTTACCCCACAAACCCTTTATTGTTAATGTTGTATTATATATATGTCTTGCACGTCCGTCCTGGGTGTAGTTAGTCTAAATGCTAAATTACCATGTGAGTGCCCTTCCTTTCTGAGTCTTACCCATCTTGTTCACTTGTACAGGCTTCCCCTTTGGATCCCTTTTTCTCCTCTGACTCCCTGTATGATCCTGGGCAGCGCTGTACTCCTCTTCCTGTGTAAGTTTTCTACCCAGTTCCCAGTCCTTGACTAAGTCCCTGACGGTGTTCCCCACATAGTCCCGGACAGTCCCTGAGAAGGGGCACCTTTGCACAGTGGTGCAGGGAGGGGGCGGGGCCTCCTGCCAGATGCCGTTTTTTTTTTTAATGAATTTTTATTAGAAGGGGGCTTTATGGCCCTCCTTCTTTTAATCTATGTTTGGGCCCTGGGGACCCCTTCCCCCAGGGCCTGCCACATAAAAAAAGAAAATGGAAGAGCGCTGTGCGCCCCTCTCCCAAGGCCGATTTCAGCTCTGAGGACCCCATCCTCTGGGGCATGGCCTTGTTTTTTTTGTGGTTATACAGGAGGGGGCCCGCATGGCACCCCTTCCCTCTGCCTCTTTTGGCCCTGGGACCTCATCCCTCGGGGACTGGCCTTCCGTTTTTTTAATTACTTATTTATTTAAAAAAGGCCCTGGGGCCAGCCCTCAAGTTGGATACTATGGGGGGAGCCCCAATGCCCCCACGGTCCCGCCGGCTCACCGCTCCTGTGGAAGCCGGATTTGCTTTTGGGCAAGGGTAGCTGCTGAAATGCAGCTCCCTCTACCCAAAAGCAAAGCAGGGTTTGTTATGGCAGGGCAGGAGCCGTGATCCACAACTGTCAAAGCAAACAGCAATGTGCCGGGGGTGGGGACCCTGGGACATTGCAGAGCCTGCCTTGGGGGTTAGCAGTCCCCAGGGCTATCGAGGGCTCCAGGAGAGGGGCCACACGGCCTACCCCCTCCCTTCAAATACAAAGTCCCGGTGAGGTGGTGGTCCCCGGGGCTTGAGGGGGCTTGTGAGTCCCCCCATTAATAAAGAAAGACCTGGGAGGTGGCGGACACCGGGGCTTGGGGGTGCGTGAGGCCCCACGTATAATTATACAGTTCCCTGGGGAGGTGGTGGTCTCCAGGGCAGTGTGGGGGGCAGGAGCCCCCTCCACCTTTTTGAAAAACAAAGCCCTGGGGAGGTAGCAGTCCCCGGGGGGCCACGTGCCCCCCGCATACAATTAATTAAGTCCCGGGGAGGTGGTGGTCCCCGGGACTGCTTGGGCCCTTGCAGGCCCCTGCAAATTAATCACACATTGCCCCCGAGCCCTTGCCCACCTGGGGCCTCATATAAAATGAAGCGTGGGAGCCGGTGCGTCAGTTTTTTAAACTTCTTTGTCCGGATTCGCACACCCAGTGCAAATTCGGACGATTTTGTTAAAGACATTTTTTTTTTGGGCCTTGGGGTCCTTAAGGAACCTCCTGAGTAGGCCTAGGGGGTCGGGATGTGAATACCCAGTCCCCCTTTTTTGTTTTTTACTCTTTTCTTGTGACTCAGTTACTGAGTCACAAGATGGCTGCCAACATTTCCTGGTTTGGAGCGTTGGCAGCCAATCAGAGTGAAGCTCATGCCCGGGAGGAGTCGCGACTCCTCCTCGGTGCTCAGCTATCTATATTTTTATTTTTTAAATTGCTCAGCAACTACTAGAAAGATTGACACCATTTAAAAAAAGGGAGCTTTCTCAACCAAGACCAAGACCTACCTTTTTGTCAAACTTGGTGTAATTCCGTTCAGCAGTTCGGACTGTAGCTTTGTCTAAAGTTCCTACGGAAATTAACATGGGGAAAATGCATTTTGGGAACCCCCTTTTTTCTCGACCCCCACTTTATGAATGACGCAGAAACTTTCAAGACAGGAGCTGATCATCTTTTTATGAAAATTTCAAAAAGATTCGTCAAACGGCGCCAAAGTTATTGGCAAAACAAAAAACACATTTCCTAAGGAAGATATGTTCTAACTATACCTACTGGCTACTGCCAGTAAGTAATAATATATAAATATACTATATATATATAGAGAGAGAGAGAGAGAGAGAGAGAATGAATGACTGGGTTACCATGTCAGAATGCAAACCAGAGCCTTATCAACACATACATATTTCTTCAGATTTATATCAAGTTGTTTGTTTTGAAGTGCTATATTTCAGGGGGTGTATCTACTGTAGTATCTTGCAAATTAAAAATGATGGAACTCTTTTGGCTCCTGAAGGATTCTGTAGAACTGTGACATAAGTGTTAGAGCAGAATGCATTAAATGACTGTTTAGAATGCTGAGTACTCAGTCACACGCAGATGTATAAAGACTTGTAAAACTAAGCTCTGTGTGTGGCATAGTCATTAGCCGGTACAGTGGGTGGAGAAGACGCTATGACAAGTTAGGAGATAAGTAACCTGAAGATCAACAGTGCTCTCCCAGAGTTTGCCATGGTCCAAGCAAGCTGCTCATGTGTGCCATGTGTGTTGCAGTCAAAGTACAGAACCAAAGCTTAATGCATGTGAAGTCGAAGCGCAACTCCAGTCTCTGTAAAGAAGTTGAGAACAGCAAATGCACTGCAAAGAAATCTACATATCGGTGACCGAGAACCTGCTGGTCACACCATACATCAAGGTACTGCGCTGCTACACAATATACAGTCATATGTAATCCGGAGTGTTGACATTAAAGGCAGTTACAACCAGGTTTTCAAAGAGCAGCTACTATTAATCACAAGTTGCATGGTAACATTCCAATTTGAAAGTGGTGAAGACAAAGTGCAAACAAAGAGACATCAAATAATAAAACAGTTATTTACTCACCGGAACCTAAATAAAGTGAGCTGGTAAGGCCTCAGTGCCAGGTGCCGCAACCCAGGCTAAGCACCGGAGTAGTGCTTACGACGCTGGTGGGTCCTGTCAAGCCGGCTGAAGGACCATGAAGGTGGTTGGAACAGGAACGCAGAAGTGGGTGATAATCAGAACAGTTACACATATATTTGGAATACTGAAATGCTGCTTGTTCAATGGAGGCAGAGGCTGTCATTTCAAAAGGCATGAAGCATGATTAAGAGGCCAGCACATCTCAAGGCCTTAGATATGGCTCACACAGACTGATTCACGATGAACCGCTGAGGGCCCTGGAATGAGCTCCATTCTCTATATTAACCACTCCAAGAAATGATTACAATGCTGCTGCTTTCCAGAAACCACCACAACCGTTCAATACCACCAAAAAGAAAATATTGGCGATAGATGGACTGTTTGGATAGAGTCATTTGATGATTTCATTGATGCACATGAAGAGACTGATAAGACAATCAAGTGTCTCAAAATGTTGCTGGTGATGGTGTAAAAGAAGTCATAAAGAAAATGCTGCAAACTGATGAAGAAGTCACATATCATCAGATTAAAGAAGTGTTGGACCTCAACTTTTATCCAATGCCAAATGCTGATTACAAACAATATATCTTCAACCAAGAACACCGGAAATTTGGTGAAACCATTGATGAATTTGTAGAGAGACTTGTCACACTCATCAGACATTGTAAGTTCAATGAATTCAATGATGAAAAAGCTCTGTGTCTGCGAGTTTTTGATGGATGAGTGTCAGATTCTTACAGATGACGAATCCTGGTGGAAACTCCAAGTCTATTGAGAGTGCTAATGGCTATCAGAGCTGAAAAATGTGCTGATAGACAAAACAACATGGAGTCCAGAGGTGCCCACAAATAAATTGTCATGAGTGTGAAAAGTAAGCAAAAGAAAAAGACTGAAGGACACAAAGTGATGATTACATGTAAAAAGTTCTGTTTTAGGTGTGGATTTTCATTTCCACATAATGGTAAATTTCCAGCTCTTAGACAGATATGTAAAGGCTGTGTGAAGGAGAACCATGTTGTAACATTTTGCAAAGTGAAGGAAAAAGTTAGTGCATCACTGTGGAAAGACAAAATGGCCCCCAGAACATTCCAGAAGCAGTGTTTGATGCACACCCAAAAAGGCAAACGGCGACATCAGTTAAGAGAAATCACACTGAACAAAGTTGATCGTCATCAACAGTTCTTTTGTATCAGTATCAAGTAAATGTGAAGAAAACCATTGGGCGATATCGATGTTCAGAAAAATGAGCGCATGTTAGTTTGGGCACTTGCGAAGAAAAATATTTGGCCTGTTGCACAATCTGCTGCCAATCGCCAATGCAGGGCCGCTTGTGCCATGGTGCTTGTGTTGCAGGCAGGATCGTTTCTGTGCCAGAAGGGATTCCTTCCTGCACAAAAGCAATCTTCTGAGGCTTATTTCTCTTTCCAAGTATGATACAGAATGCAGCCCACTGAGGAAGAGGAAACAATAAGGAGAAATAGAGACACTTCTCATTGCCCCATCAAAAGGAAGTTGTAGCATTTTCATGCATTCCCAGGTTTACCAGTCTTCGTAAATCTGGGAATGCGCCAAAATCCATGGGTGGATGCATGGGAACATCAACGCTCCACTCATGGAACACCTTTTCATGGAAGATTAACGCACGGCAGCAACTTGCGCTGACTTACGTTACTCCATATTTACCAAATAATGCAGGAACAGGTGAGGTGGCCTTGCATTACTTGGAAAATCTGACTTTAGTATTGTGTTGCCTCTGCAACACCATGTGTGATGCAAGGGCATCCCAATACTAACATAGCTCTGGCCCTAGTTGTCTAACATTAAAATGCACTAATCTTCTTACTTTGCCGTTGACCCCATAACTGCTCAGTCAGTGCCTGATTCACAAAGGTAAACTTACACTTTGTCCACGTTTACAATTGTTTGCTAATCACAAAGGTATTTTAGGAATTGCATCTTTACAAATGCACTGTTCCTTCACATAAAAAGATAGGACTGTCCTGTCTTTTTGTTTCAACGTCTGTTTTTATTTTACCCCCCGAAAGGGGCACGCTGGGGAAACAGGTGACAATTACACAGCGATAAGCCTACAACCCTCAGTGGGCCGGCCGCGTCCAAAAAAGAAACAAGAATTACGTTGCAATAATAAACTGTGTGTACATGGTCAATGAGCACTTCAGGCAGATACAACAGTCCGCTAGAACCCCTAGTGGGCCGGGTGTGTTTATAGAGTAGCGTGTGCCGCCCACCATTCCATGGTGTCACCACTCAAAGGAGCAGGCCCGCGAGAGCGGGCATCCACCCGAGGACAAACCTGAACAAGTAACAGACCAGATCGATCCAACATACAACCAGAAGCCTAGATGAAGGCAACAGAATAATAAGAATAGTTCAAGGAGGGAGAAGAGGGAAAGACAGAAAAGAGAAAGAACCTAGTTCAGTCCCCATGGTCGTCATCTCGTGGGACCACGCGGAGTGAAGGGGATCACCGCATCATCCACTAAACGCAGCGCCCTCAGCCTAGGAGGCATGCTCCGTGCTTGTTCAGTTTTGCATAGATAGGTCACCAAGGGCTGCCACATCTTCTCAAAGTGCGTGGTGCGAGACTGCAATCTCGCGGTGAGTAATTCCATAGTGATGATTTGCCATAGTCTCCCAAACCATATCCCCAAAGTGTATCGCAGCATCCCACAACAAGAAAACGCATATAAGGTAATGACTGTCCTGTCTTTTTATGTGCAGGAAACTATCATAAACTTAGATAAAAGAGTAAGTTTACCTTTGTAAATCAGGCAATTACTGTTCATTTTCCCGATTTGCTAAATCAGTAATAGTTATCTGTGAAGCAAACTCAAGAGAATCGGAGATCATGAAATGTCTATGTAGGTGGAAGTGAAATCTCTTCACTCCTTCATCATCGTCTAAGTGTGATCACGCTTCCATCTTAAGTCGGATTTTTCATCTGACAGATTTTCCACTTTTTCTGAACAAGGAGACATTAACTTCATGTCAACAAAGTGCACAGGCGTTTTACACATAAGGAAAACAAGATCTTTTCTCACCTAGCTCTAATTTTTAGAAATGTGGATAAAGAAGCAGCAGTTGCCAGAAAATTGAATTACATCACAATATCCTTGTCAGTTAACGGTTAATTTGGAATCTTTGTTGCAGAGTTATGCAATGGTCTTTTACTCCTTCTGTACGGTTATTTACAATTTTCCTATTAAAATAGGGGGTGGAATGTCCCGCCCTTTTTAGGTCTCATGATGGCTCGTCTGAAATATCCCAAACACATTTATTATATGTATCTTTATAAGCTCGTTATTTCAAAATGAGTTTGAATAGATAGTAACATGTGAATTGAGCACAGTTAACCTCTACACATTTGAGCTTTAGTTTGACTGTCAATATAGCTGAATTCCTAAAATTCATAAACTATCATTTATCGCATATAATCATTTCATAACCTTAAGAGATAACTCATAAGCTTTCAGGATGATAAAAAAAAGGATGCATCTGAAACTGAAGAACCACCAGCAATGGACTGGAACAGAAAATAGACCTGGCACCAAAATAAAAATGGAGTCCATTAGAGAATGAGCAATAAAAAGTGGCCCTTTTACAAATAAGCACGTTTGTAACGTGTAATGACCTGGTGTGTAGGTGTTTCACAATGTATGGAAGACTGAATGCTTGTGTGGAACCGAAAGCAGCCCTGGCAAAAATAATGTAACCAGCCTTGGTCGCTTTGCCTGCTCGCACAATCACACTCTTTTCATCCATCTATCCATTTTCTTTCCCTCTTCTCCTTATCTGATCCTTCTCTCTACCTTTCACCTGCCTCTTATTCTCTCTCTTTTACAGCATCCCCATGACTGCTGCAATTAACTTTGGTGAGCTGGGGAAAGTTACAGAGGCACCATGAGAGACCTTGGCCTTTCAATACTGGCCACCAAGGGCGCCAGCCCACAGAGGAAATGCCAAGTCGAAAAAAAGGCCTGTAGGGCCCTGAGTATACATATATATGACTGCCGGGCACTTTGGTAATTTAGGAGGAAAGTCTTGCTTCTCATTTCCATTAATCCTAAGTAAGTCCTTGTCATTGTTTGAGACCGGTGGCAAGGACCTACAGCTGGTTCAGTACACAAGGCTCAGTACGTACCTGCATGTGCCGAATTCCAGTTAATACATCCCATTTATGCTAATTCTGTCTATTGGTATGTTATAAAGGAGTACAATGTGTACAGAGGTTGGTCCACCCGATAGCTCACCGACATAATGATGACACAGACATAGTATTTTCTGTCTGAAAGTGAACCCTGAGCGGTCCAGCTCTCTTTATTACGAGACTATTGTTGTTTTTGCCATTATTGCATATTTTACTTGTATCAGTATCTACGCTTCTGTATCATTTTCACTGACCTATTGTGCTTCTTTTGTTTACATTTCTTTTAATAAAAAAATGTCTGAACTTAAAAAAAAAAAAAAAGAAATGTATACCCTTCGGGCACACCCACCCCCATGGATGCATGCCCCATGCACCTCCGTTATATGGCAGCATTACAGTATTAAATGCGTTTCTAGAGATTACCTTCTCTTATCATAACAATATCATCGTAAATCATACATTGATCCAACACATTGAATCATTGTATTTCTTCTAGACAGACAAAACAACATCGAACCACTTTGCTGTGATGTTATCAGTTCCTAGCTTGTCTGGGATAAACTGTTCAACACGTCTGTCCTCCATTTCCTGGCACATAATATGCCTCTTCATTAAAAAAAGCATCATGTTTTTAAACAAAATTATTTGGTTATATATGGCAGATGATTTTTTTCAAATGGAATCCAAAATGAACACAAATGATGTTGTGATAACATGCTTTCTTCTGAACAGCTGGTGTTTTTACTAAAATCGCATTAATTTATTTGAGCGCATACGCACTCTCACGCCGTCTAGCAGATGCGCTATTGCCTAGTATCTGACAAGTTCTATATTTGATAGAGGTCCAGCGATTAAATTTATGTTCCAGAAAAACAGTATTCAAATCAGCATGCCAGAAAAAGCAGAACAATCATTTCGAACAAGCATGGTAACAAATGCTGTTTTTATCACTTTGACATGACCTTGCCTCAGCAATCCTATTTTACTTGTTTATGCAGCTTCTGCTGATAACAATCTCAATGCTATTTCTCCTGATACTGGGTAAAGCTCCATCTTAGATGCCGAATGTCAAGAACATGGTGCCATCTATGGTTCTGTCTTAGATGCCGAATGTGAAAACATTATTTCGCCTATAGCTTCAACTTAGATGCAGAATATCAGCATCATGATGTCAGCTACAGCTCTAAATTGTATGCCTAATATCAACAACATGATGCAAGGTATAGTTCTGTCTTAGTCAGTTACCAAATATCAATTATAAAATATGTCCTTAAATGACAAAAATTAACCAGAAACCAACTAAACAATAAACCCTGGAATTAGCCCATTAATATGAGCCCAGTATCTAGATGCACACTAGCTTGAAGAAAGCACAGCTTTTAGGTCATGAAACACAACCTCTAGAGAAAATCCTGAGAGCCATATCATTAGAAAGAGCTCAGTGTTACAACATAATTGGCTTGCAACACTAGGTACATTTGGCTGTGCAATAGGAAGAAAAGGCATGGGGAGCATACAGGGTAGCATGGGAACGTCTTGTGGCTCACAAAATGGAAATTAGCCATAAACTTTGAAGATCTTCTGCTGATGTTAGCCAGGAGGACCATCACAATGAGATGGCAGACATCCTTGCCTACAGTACTGAAGATCTGGAAGCGAAAGGTACAATACTGGGCGGAAGTAGAAAGCATCACTAAGGAGAAAAGAAGAGGATTGAGCAAAAGACCTATTGCAGTGCACTTGGACAAATTTGTTCATACACATAAAGAAGACAAGGAGAACGATGACAGAGCACTTTAGATGGTAATAATGCGTACACAGTAAGCATCCACTATATTGATAGGAACCGTGAAGGTCCTCATGACATAAATATGGGAAGGATGGGAGTTACAGCCCATTGGAAAAAGGATTGTAGGGGAAAAGCAATGCTCACTGTGTTCACAGGGCAAAAAGAAGGGGAAATCATGCAATGGAAAGCCACTTTTAGGGGAAGAGACCACATACAAATGGCTGCATAACCAACATCCACTACAGCTACATTAACAAAGCACCAACCTTACTCCGTTTGGCAATGGTTGAGAAAAGTTTTTTGATTTGATAATCTTCGCCCCTTACAGCAAACTTCACCAGAGGGTCAATAGATACAGAGCCTTAATCTTAGTGAATGTTTCTTCCTCTGGATTTGAAAATCTGGAGCATCTTTGCATCAAACATGCTCCTGTAGCTCTAGGAGTTGATCAGATAGGACCAGTTGACACTCTTTTTTCAAAGACCCAAATTATGTTTCTTCGCTTTCAAGATACACAAATTAGACTGGGGTCAGACTTGATAAATCAATGGCTGTCGCCACTTCTTCATCAGCTTGTCTTAACCTCTTTACATGTGATGCATGAATCTACTGTGTCAATCCAACACATTTTACAGCATTGTTAGCCACAGGGATCACTTGGTGTGGTCCCTTCCATTGAGGCTGCATACCAAACATGCTTTTTCACCAGACACCCGTCTCCATGGTTGAGGTTGTACCACGGCTCCTGCCCCACTGTTGATGTCGCCATGTCAACCAGACAAGAGAAAGAACGCACTACGTCAGCAACTCCTTTGCACTACTCAAGAACAGTTTCATCTCTGATGTTTACAAGTGCAGCTGCAGGGTCATAAGGAATTCTCATAGTTCTTCACCTCTGCACTTCATGATGGGAGAGTACTGTTCTTCAATTTGGTGTGCTTCAGAGGCTCATAAAAATAAGTATGAGTGCATCGGGATGGTTGAGAGAGGTGGAGGAACCCACGTTTGTAATCCTGGATTTCAACGTACCACTGACTTGCTCAATAACTCCTGGTCTGATTCTAAAGAAACTGGCATGCTAACAATAGGGAACAGCTCCCTCAGTAGTAGTCTAGCGACAGTGAGACTATCACATCTTTTAGATGCCTCATCCTACTTGGAGAAAAGACACACTATTACTAAAATATACCAAAGCCCATTACAAACCGGCATCTCCACACAGCCTAACTGCATTTGAGTAAATGGACCGTCAGACCTTTCCGGATCTTTTTTCTGGCATTTCATTGCAGGCAGGTAATGCACCATTGAAACAGACTCCCGATGATGGACTTAAAATGGGTGTTAAACCAATATTTTTCAAAGATATGCATCATCCCGTCCCTTCCAACATGTGTAGAACCATGGAAGTGTTGGACCACTGCAGGCAACAGAGAATCTAATAACACATTGTTGGCATCATTTGAAATCAAAGTATTGCTGGCATCTTTGGTACATCCTACTTTTATTTCTCATATTTGCGTGCTTCCTTTTTTTGAAAAAATATTTTTATTCAAACATTTTTTACAACGTTTATTCCCCTAACTCCCCCCCCCCCCCGCCTCCCCACCCTGCACAGGACATGAAAAAATCAAAAAAATACAATCAAATTTCGTTTTTTCCACGACATTTCTATATCTCAGGTTACAATAATTCAGCCTGGCAAATTATACTGGGTAAGCTAGAGCATCAATCAAAACAAAACAGCTAGAGAAAACCTGTGAAGGGCGAACAACTAAACATAACACCATGGGTACAGCTTGATTAATATTCCTGATTTTCATTACACACCCACCTTAAGACCCTATGGAAGTTCTATGTTTCCTGCCACCCTATTCTTCCAATCTGCTATTGGTTTCCAGATCTGCAGACCAAGGGATCTGCCCTTCTTCCCTTTTCTGGCGTATAACGCTTTTTCCATGTTGAATATATATAAAAGCCTGGCCAACCATTGCTGCATAGTGGGGGAGAGCTTATCTCGCCATGCTGAAGCTATGCATAGACGAAATACTGCCATGGCTACAAACAAAAAGTTCTCAAACTGTGATTGCTCTCCAGTCCTGTCCAGTCCCATTAATATTACTTCGGGTGTCATCATTAACTTACAATTCAGCGATCTATCTAAAAACCTTTCGATTTCTTTTATCAGAGGAGCCAGGTTGGGGCATTCACCAAACATGTGGACTATGTCTCCCTCCTGGCTGTCGCATCTTGGGCATCTTATCCCTTGTGGGCCCCCCCACTGTGCAATTCTGGCTGGGGTGTAGTATAGCTTGTACACGGTCTTATAATGCTGGGCTTGCAATGAAGAAGAGCGGAGAACCTCCTGTCCCATCTGCAATGACTTCTCGAAGATCCCCTCCGTAATTCCTAGCGCATCCATCCATTTTGCTTCAAATTTACCCAAGTCATCTCCCCTGTGTGCTATAAGTTCGGCATAGAACCTTTTTATCGTACAGCCGTGTCCCCCTTCTATTACTTGTAATATTGTATTATCTCCAAATCCTAGAGGTCCTCCTCTCTTTCCAGCCAATAAGCTTCTTATCTGTAAATACTTAAAAAACGTCCTTGTACTGACCCCAAATTTTCTCTGTATCTCTGAGAATTGGCGTACTCCTAGCGGGCCTATCAAATCTCCCATTCTTTTCACTCCTAACCGTCCCCATTCCTTGAAAACAGTATCAGCAAAGATCTCTGGGGGTAATGTGGGGTCGTTCCCTAACCTAGTATATGTAGTGCCCTTCTTGTTTTACCCTGTGACCAAATAAACCGGTTTATTATGAGCTCTATTCTACTAAACAAAAGTGGACTGAAAAATAGACGTATAGTTATAAATATATATAGAAATTTCGGGAGGAGGTTCATTTTGATAAAGTTTACTCTGCCAACTATGGACATGTGCAGATTATGTACCCTATCCAAATCCTTCTTTGCTTTCGCGATGATAGGAGAAGTAGTTAAGTCAACTAAATTGCCCAGGTCAGCAGTGATAGTTATTCATTAGTAAACCCCCTCAGCCACCACCCATGAATCTATGCATGTTGTGTATGTATTCTTTATAATTTGTGTCTAAGTTTTATTTAGTGCGTAACCCGCGACCCGCCCAAATTGCTCCGCCTCCTGTTCTATTTTACTGATGGCCTCTGCTGGTGAGGGTGTGATAATCGCAATATCATCTGCGTGTGCTAGTACCTTAATCAGTCCCATCTTAGTGTCTAGCGGCCTAATTCCATCATTTAGCTCCAATTTCTTAATTAATGGGTCTATGTAAAGTGCAAAGAGCAGGGGTGAACATGGGCACCCCTGCCGTGTGCCCCGTGTAATTCTAAATGGGGTAGTGCGGCTTGCATTCACCCTTACACACACCGTTGGTCCTACATACAATGATTGTATCGATTTTATGAATCCTTCTCCGATTCTCCCTTTCCTCAGCACTGCCCACAGAAATTCCCACGCCACGCGGTCAAAGGCCTTTTCGGCGTCTAATAACATAGCTGCCATAGGTTTCTCCTCCGCCCCTTTTACGTCAAATAGCGTGATAATTTTTCTAACATGGAGTGTAGTTCCTCTATGTGGGATAAAGCCATGCTGATTAATGCTTACTAATTGCTCTATTACCCTAGCAAGTCTGTTCACTAATGTTTTAGAGAAGATTTGTAGGTCAGCATTAATTAGTGTAATCGGGCGGTATGATCCGGGCTCTGCGGGGGGTTTCCCTTTTTTAAGGATTACAACAATATCTGCCCCTGCCCAGCTGGCTGGTATAGAATGCCCCGCCTGTGCCTCCCTAAGTGTCCTGCCTAGCTCTGAAATAATTGATGCAAAAAACACTTTGTAAAATTCCCCGGGTATCAGATCCAGCCCGGCAGCCTTGCCGGAAGGCAGACTGAGCATAGCCTCCTTAATTTCTTCTGCCTCTAAGCAGGTCTCGAGAGAGTCCCTATCTATCTCCTGTAGGGTTTTAATTGGTAGGTCTTGCAGGTATCTCTGAATATCGGCAGGATCCCTGTCCTGCTCCTCCTCATAGAGCTTGCTGTAGAACTCCCTAAAGACCTCGAGGATACCTTCCCTATCTGAAACCATATTGCCCCTGCTGTCTCTTATCTCTTTAATTTCACCTTTTGCCATCCTCTGTCTCGTGCGTGTTGCGAGTGTCCGCCGTACCCTTTCGCTGTATTCACAGCATTGCTCTCTCTTAGCATTATACATCTTAGCTGATTTTATTGCTATACTCTCTTCTGCTTCCGCTTTAGCCATCATGGTCTCCATTAGATGTTGTTCCAGCTCCCGCCCCTCAGTAATAGCCTGTTCAAGTCTCTGCTCTGCTTTCAACATATCGCTGTTTACCCGATCTACCTTGGCTTTCTCCTTTTTCTGATTGGCTAGGCTAAAGCTCAGTGTTACACTCGCACCCCGGCTTTAAAGGTATCCCAATCATTTCCTGGATTAGTACTCTCTCTGTTGATGTCCCAGAAGCCCTTTATCCAAACGTGCATGTGTGTAATATAGTCTATATCCGTCAGGAGTTCTCTTTCAAATGTCCAATATTTTAACCTGTCTTTTAAGCCCACTACCCGTTATTGTCAATAATAGGGGGTTGTGATCAGACAGAATATGGGGTAACCTTGCTATCGTGAGGGTATTTGAGGGTAACCTGGAGGTGAAGAAGTAATCCAGATGGACGCACTTTCTATGGGGGGCCGAGTAATAAGTAAAGCCCTCCTCGCCCGATTTAAGCTCTTCCCAAACATCCATAAAGGCGTTGTTACTGGCCATACTTCGGATTGCTCTACACACCCTCTTTTTCCTTCCTTGGTAGAGGCCCCTATTACTCAATCCCAAACCTGATGCCCCGTCGATGTTGAAATCTCCTGCGAGGATCACTCTTGGTGCCCAAGTAGCCAGTTCTATATCTAGGAACTCGAATACTTCAGGGTCATCCTCCGTTGACCCATAGACTGACCCTAAAGTAATCCAGACTTCTCCAATCAGACACTCAATCAGGGCCCACCTGCCCCAAGGATCTTCTAATTTCTTCCTAGTGCTAACGTTAAGTAGTTTAGTTAGAATGGCCACTCCCCTGACCTTTGCCCCATGTTTTGAATATGCCATCACGCGCAGCCCCAGTTGTTCCAACAAAAAAGGCTTATTACCTTCTATGTGTGTCTCTTGTAAACATATAAATTCTGGCTGGGTGTTTTTAATTAATAAAGCTACCTTTTGCCTTTTCAGCTTATCATTCAGCCCACATACATTCATTGTTAACACCTTAACTTTTGAACTCATCCTTAATCTTTATTATTCCTGAGCCTTTTGAACCAAATAGATAATATTTCTTTTCTACCCTTACTACTAATACCATTGTCTTTGCCTTTAAATTTTCATCTAGTTTTTGCCTGATCCAGCTGTTTAGTCTAGCCAAGATTAACTCTTTAAACGTGAGTGCAGTCCTTGTTTCCCTTACATGTATCCTGAGTTCCTTTTGTGTAATTTCCTTGTTTTGATATATCCCAGTCCTTTTCCCTATATTCTGTCCTGTGCCCCTTCCCCTTCCCCCCCTCCCCTTGAGGCATCCTGGGTCCAGCCGGATCCAGGTGTGGGCGTCCGTTGACCAGTACGCCTCAGTGCGCTCCCCCCCCAGCCCTGCGTGAATATTATAATTATATTGGGAGAGAGTCTATGAAAAACAAAAGTTCTACACCTAATATTGATATAAAGAATTTAAACTTATTGTCCAGTCCACATCCTAAGAGAAAATGTAGTTCTTGATCATTTTCCGGTATTATCTTTTGCAGTCTCTGAGATCTCTTTAAGGTAATTTTCAGCCTGTATTTCGCTGGTGAAACTGCGAGTTGCTCCCCTAAAAATTACTTTCAGTCGAGCGGGGTTCTGTAAAAAAACTTTAGCACCAATTTTCTCAAAAGGAGAAAATAGCTGTCTCAGCCTCCACCTCCTTTCGACGGTAGCGTGGGTAAAATCTGATCTCACAAAAAATGTAGAGCCGTTATATTCTCTCTTACTTGTGGGACGCGCTAAGTCATAGATAGTATCACGAAGTAGAAAGTTTCCAAAGAACACCAGCATTGCCCTTGGAAATTTAGGTTGGTTCTGTGGTTTCTTAGACTGAGTGAGGGGGAACCGATGGGCGCGTTGAACTTCTGTCTCTAGTTCCCAGGTTTGAAGTTCAGGGAAGGCTGATTTAAGAAGTCTAATTACATACCCCCTGGGGTCGTTTTCCTCGACGCCTTCTGCGAGCCCCAGGAAGCGCAGATTGTTTCGTCTTGATCTATTCTCTTGTTCCTCGGCCTTTATCAATAGATCCTGTATGATTCCTTCTTGTTTTTTTTTCCTTGTTTTGAAGGTGAGTAACCTCGTTCTCAAGATGGTTGGTTCGTGATTCAGCTGACACCATTCTTTCAGATATCTCTATACATGTACTTCCCACCTTATTTACAGCGCCTTGCAGTTGTTGGATGGCTGAATGATGCTTTTGGGTTTCCATTTTAACGTCTTTGTGAAGTTTTTTTATTGAGCTTAATATATCTTTTAGTGACGGCTCGGCCGCTTCTCCTATTTCTTCATCATATTGAGAGATGTCCCCAGTTGGATCATCCTCGCTTTCCTGAGCCAGTATTTTTTCCTTTAATTTATTTTTGGATATTGAGATTTTTCGGGGTTTGATGGATTCTGGGTTACTTCCTTGATCGGTTGTTTCTTCATAGGTACTTTTATTTAATCTTTCATTCCTTATTCTTCTTTTCTCTAGTTTTTTCCTTGGTGTATTTCCTTGCCCAAGATTGCTTGTGTTCCTTGTGCCTGAACAACCTGATATTTCCTGGGTTGATACTTCTTGATCTCGTTCTTTCTTTACATCGCTTGCCTCACTAGAAGTCGATATGCCAGATTCATCTGAGTGTGAATCAGTTTCTGGCGAAGGCAGTTTGTCCGTTGGATGATTCAATGTTACATGAGGGTTCATCCCCTGAGCAAGTTTTTGGGTTGTCCCGTTCTCTATCGTTGAATCCTGGACCACTAGCTCTTGACTTGGCCCTTTATTTACCCCAGCTTTGGGCAGTGGGCTAAAGATGTTTAATATACTAGGCTGCGAAGTAGTTGATTGCCCCGTTGAAGTTGCTTTTGCATTTGCTTTCAAATCCTTGATGGTTTGTAACCGTTTTGCTTTTTTTGCCATTAGTTCCAACTCTTCAGTGTCTTCAATGTCTTTCTCCCACTCCTTCTACTTGTATCTCTCATTGGCTTTATCTTTCCTTTTCTCTGTTTCTATGCCATTAACTTTAACTACATATTTATCACTCTTCTTCTCCTTTTTAGGTTTTTCGTGGTCTCCCTGTTTCTCACTGCAGCTCTGGAAGACGCCTTTGTCCTTGTCTTTATCTTTGTCTTTATTTTTCTCTTTTTATGGTCCCTTTTTATTCCCTCTGTCCTTCTCCCTTTCGTTATCCCTTTCTCTATCTTTTCCTTTGACTTGCCCTTGATCCTTATTTTTTGCTTCCCTTCCCTTAGTTCCTCTAGTCTCTCATCGTTGCTGCAATGGCTGTAATGGCTTTTTTGCGTGCTTCCTGTTGGAGTTCTCTAAATTAGATTTTTGTCCAAACTGGTTGCACGATCACTGTCAGTTTTACATGGTTCTTCTACACAGAATAAGTTGAACTCAAGAAATCAATATTTTGTTACCTTAACAGCATACCGTTGTCTGATGTGACCATGTCGTCACCAATCTTGTGTGCAGCCCATTTCTCTAAAGAAATTTCTCTAGGTAACTGCAGTTCTTGGAAAATATATAGAATACACATTTCATTTTATATAGGGGATTCAGAACATGTCATAAATGCCTTTAGTGAACATGACTGTACAAAATCATGGACCACAGCAAACACGCACTGGCTGCCTGTAATAGATGGTAACAATCAAATCATTACCCACAGAGCATGCTCTTGTTAATGCAATAATTGTAGCTACTCTGCTCTCAAACATTCACAAGAGTTTTTTTCCACCTCCTCTCTCATGACTGACCAGTATTAGTAGGAACAATTTCATTGTCAGATATTACAAAAAATTACAAAAAATACAAAGCAAGGTATTTGAAATTCATTATTCACAATTCAGATGGGACCAATTCATTAGGGGAGCCTAAGTAGCCAATCATTTAGCTTTTGATTTGCGACCTGTTGTAGAATGTACGGCTCTTTTGAATCTGTATATTGCTATAAATCTTTCAAGCCATTGCTGGCCCGATGGAGGAACAGGATCAAGCCAATGAGTGGCTAAACATAAAAAAACTGTCAAAGCAATAAATAAAAAGGACTGGTTCTGATTTGAGGAAAGAGGACCTCCCACCCGTAGTACAATTAATTGAGGTGAAAGATCAATTTCTCTGCCCAACATAGTTGCCAAAATACTGCAAATACTTTGTTTCAAAGTATCTAAAACTGGACATGTGGCAAACATATGTACACTGTCTACTGCAGGATAGGATACCGACACCGGGGGCATGTAGAGCCTTATCCTCTACCCCATATAGCAATCTTGGCAGGCGTAATATACAAACTAAACCATGTTTTAAAGCATTATAGTTGTAAATTAGCCGCAATGAATGATGTCTGGGCCAAATATAGTGAGTCTTCTATTTCTCCGGGTTCAATGTCTAGCAGACTTTGCCAACAATCTAAATGCTTGGTCAGATCATCAGGTATTAAATCATTCAGAATGTTATACAGTCCCCTTAAGTACTTGAACCTTTAAATAGTTCATCCACCAACCTCAACCTAGAAATACCGCAGGCACCCCTGATATTTTTACTTATAAAACCTCTTATTTGGAGATATTTAACAAACTGTCGATTGTCTAGCCCAAACCTGTCTCTTATAACATCAAACAATAACAACTCAGACTCATTTGTAAGATCTCCAACTGTCCTAACTCCTTTGTCATACCAATACCTCATATGACCATCATTAAAGATATTTGGAAAACAATTATTCCTATATGTTGGTGTATAAACATTAAAGGGCCCTAGACCAAGTTTTTTTCAGACCAAAGTCAAGACCTTAAAAGCACAGAAGAAAGTTTTAAATTTGACCCTTTTATAGTAAATAAATTCTATGTGCCGTAAAAGGCACCCCTTAGCCTCAGTTCCTAAAATCAACTCAAAAGCAGAAACAAAGGAGCCTAACCTCATTGTATTGTCTTTTTCATTAAGCAATATCCCCATTTTCTGTGGCATTGCCACTGAATGATATAGTTGAAGATTAGGTACTGCCCAACCCCTCTGTCTCTAGTCAAAGTTCGTAATTTAAGTGCTCTCCGATGGCGACAGATAGCCCAGATAAACAATTCATTGAAATAAACCAGGCTTTGCATATGGTCAACGGAACAGCCCTAAAGAAATATAAAATCTTTGGCAAAAAAATCATTTTGATGGCATTGCATCTCCCTAACATTGTAAGCTTGAGGTTCTTTAGACCGCTAAATTCAGTTTTGAATTTACAAATGAGGGTGGTTTAATTATTTGCAATGATTTTGGAAACATCTGCCATGATTTCTACACCCAAGTATACTGCTTTCTGAACCATTTATCGGAAGGCAATTTCCAACCAGGATCTGAGTTTTATTTTTATTTAAGCGATAGCCCAATAGCTTCCCAAAAATGTCCGCTTCATTCTCAATCTCGCTTAAGGCGTTCATGGGGTTTGAAGTTGTTATTGCGAGATCATCAGCATAAGCCAATATTTTCGTAGTCCCCCCACTGCTATGCACTCCTGCAATCAGGTTATTAGCTTCAATCCTTCTAACAAGTGGATCTATATAAGGTGCAAATAATAGGGGGGAGCAAGGGTACCCTTGCCGGGTCCCTCTACTAATAAATATCGGGTCCGACATTTTCCCCATGTTTGATATTCGTGCTGTCGGATTTCTATACATTGATTTAATAGCCGTGATGAATTTTTCTCCTAATCCTCAATTCTTTAAGGTTGCCCATAAAAAGACCAGGAGACCCTATCAAAGGCTTTCTCCGCATCAAGCAGGATAAGCCCGATAGGGTCCCCAGTTATACCTGCCGCATCAAAAAGAGTAATAATCCTCTGAATGTGGTCTATTGTACTACGTCCGGGTACAAACCCATGTTGGGTTACAGAAACTAATTTCTTAATAAAAGCAGCAAGCAAAGAGCGAGTATTTTAGTAATATTTTAACATCGCTACTTATTAAAGTAATAGGACGATAAGACCACATTTTATTAGCTGGCTTTCCTTTTTCAGGAAAGAGAACTATATTAGCTGTTCCCCAAGACTTCGGGCCCCATGTCCGCTTTGAGCTTTCAAAAATACGTCCTTCATTATTTCTTGTAAGGAAGAGGCAAAGATTTTATAAAACTATCCAGGTATAGCATCTGGTCCTACTGCCTTTCCATTTACCAATGAGCAAATAGCACTGTGGATTTCCTGTGCTGTTATTGGAGATTCTAAAGCCTCATGCTCTTCTGGAATTAATTTCTCCGCTTGAGCTCCAGCCAGATAATTCTGCATTATTTCCTCATCATTGCTAATATCCTCGCTATAAAGTTTCTGGTAAAAACGGTGAAAGGCAGCTTGAATTTCACGATGTTTTGTGACCAACCCTACCCCCGGATCTTCTATTACTAGTATACCTCCTTGGGTTGTCTGCTGTCTTGCCCGAATCACCAGCACATAACCCACTCTTTCACCACACTCATACAATTTGGACCACCGGCTGGCCTCAACCTCCTCTCCACCTGTACGTTCAAGCGTAAAAGGCTTGGGGGTCTAAGATTTGCCTCGCAAGCCCCTCGCCTGTGGAATTCCCTCCCGCCCGACCTACGCCACATTACCTCCTACCAGGTATTCAGAAGAGCCCTGAAGACGTGCTGTTTGTACAGGCATTTGAGTAACATCCTCCTATTCGGTTGTCAGCATCAGTTAGTCTCAAAGCGCCAAGAAGCCGCTGGTGTACGTGCGCTGTACAAATGTCTTTTTCAATCATTCATTCATTTATTCATTCATTCATTCATTCATTCATTCATTCATTCAAGCACAATAGTTCCCTGCTGCTTTATTTGATGATAATTCTATGATTGAGGATTTGTCAATAGCAACCTTGGTTTGTGCCTGTTCTACTTCTCTATTGTTGGTGATAGCCTGTATCAATTGAGTTTCAGCTTCACTCAACTTCTGATATTGTTCCTGGAGATAGTTTTTCTCATTTGCTTGTGCAGCCCAACCATATCTCATTGTTTCCCCTCTGATCCCAGCTTCGAGTGTATCTCAAATTATCTCTACCTGCGCACCTTCCCTATTTTCTTCTATAAATCTGCGAATCCATTCCATCATATGTTGCACTCAGTCATCCTCGTACAATAGCGCTCTATTAAAAGTCCAGCGGGACATAGAGGTTTTTGCTGTCTGTAATGAGATCTCCAACACTAATGGGTTGTGATCGGACATCACCCGAGGGAATTTTAGTATGTTGGATTTTGTCAGTATCTCTTGAGACACAAAAAAATAATCAAGCCTAGCATGGGTCTGATGTGGAGCTGAAAAAAAGGTATATCCCGCATCCTGAGGTTTTAGTATAGACCATGCATCAGAAAGTCCTCTAAAATAGAAAGCGCTTTGAATTTAAATTAGCATCCCCACAAATAATATGAGGTAAAGGCCATTCCACTAGCTCAACATTCAACCACTCAAATAAAGTTGGATCATCTTGTAGCGAGCCATATAGAGAACATAAAGTAAAAGACATTGATTAATAACCCATCAACCATTTTGATCTGATTTGGAGCGCGGTAAACTAAGACCTGTTCCCTTCCTTGCCATAACCACAACCCCTCTTGTATGTGTCTCCTGCGTAGTAGCAGAAATCAGGTGATATCTTTCTAGTTAAGTAATCCCAAATCTGCTGTCCTCAATATGGATCTTTTGGAGACAAATTATGTCTACCTTCAAATATTGTACATCAACATTATTCCTTCGTTTTTTCAAGGGATTATTCAGGCTACAGACAGTTTGAAGGGGCACTGTCAGAAGAATCTCAGCAGAACAACGCAAATACCAAGAGCATGCAGACCCCTCATACTGCTAATAGACAATCATTCACACACACCATCATGAGTCCTTAACAAAATCCTTTTCTTTTAGAATTGAAGTATCGAACTTTTCACAAAACATCCATGAAGTGTACCTATATGATGATGTTTGAATTGTTTTACAATTTTACACTATCTTGTTCTGTCACAAGATGTTGTAACCTATATAATTTAAATCACCTAATTTAAGTAATGTACTCCTCACACAATAAGTGGCACCACACAGACCAGTGTCCAGAAAATTCAGAAAAAAACAATTACATTAATTATAATTAAAACTTTTTCCCTTAAATCCGCATAACACTCATCAATCTACATTTTATAACTTGAACAGTTAATTGTATGAATGCAGTTTAATCACTCACATTATTTATAGATCAGATGGGGTTTTCTTTGTATTCCCTACTTTCTAATAAGACAAGGGTCAGAAAACAAATACCAGCTTGCAAGTAGAAATTAAGGCTATTAAGGGATGCCCTCAAAAGTAGCACATTAATCCAAATGCTGAACTAAAGGTACATACCTTCTACGCAGAAATTAAAAAGTACATCTATGGGTTGTATGCCTATTCACCTGAAATTAGATCTCTGGTCCTATTTAGTCAATAGAGAAAATGTTAATATTATCAATCCATATTACTATGAACTGAGGCTTTAATTGGGTGTTAATAATACTGACATGTGTGCTTGAGCTGTAATATAAAGGATGAAGATACCACTTGAAAAATAAAGAAGCCTGCCGCATTCTTTTACAATATCCTGCAGGTATAATATACATAAATGGATGTTGAATTACTTAGCCATTGGAGGTTTTACATATTAAGTTAAAGCAACAAGAATGGCAAGTGACTGATCCTGTAGAATCTTGTCAAAGATATTTAGGCACAGAATCAAAACCTTTGAATGTTTTAATGTAAGCGATCAGTGATTCATACTAAAAAGTTGAAATGAAATGGGCTTGGGTCTAAGAGTTAATACCAACAAATGCTTCTCCCCAGGCTAGGTTTAAGCTAAAGGATGGAGCTAAATCAAATTGAACATTGTTGTAATGTAATTAAATGTTAATTCCTTTCTCTCTGGTGATTTCATTCATAAATTGCCAATGAATTTGGATTACTGTATAGACAACTGTTCAATAAATAATGTCCTGGATATCGTCATAACTGTTATTCAAGATTCTCTAGCATTAAACAATTTTCAGAAGTATGGAGATTATGGCTGTTGACATTTCCACCATTCCATTAACAAATGTATATAAAAAATGAGCATTTAGAGTACAGTAGTAAAAAGTAAGCCACTTATTTGGTGTTTCGGGGACCTGGAGCACTAGTATAATTTGGTGGAGCTCCTGCTCTGACAGACCCATGCAACTTCTGCTCCATTTAGAAGTGGAACTATAGATCATGGTCTGGTGAAATCTCTGCCACCTCAAAATCTTTTCGGTTAGCCTATTGTAATTGTATTTATATAGTGCTTACTGCCCCTGACAAGGCATTGTAGTGCTTTTCAGCAAGTAGAATGCAACTCCGAAACACAAAATGGATTTGTGGTGGATTAGTAGAGAGAAATATAAGTTGTTAATTTAAGAGATGGATATGTGAGTCTGTTAGTTGGATTTAGTAGGATGAAGGAGGGATGATGAGGGAAGATTGTAGAAAGTGTTATTTTGGAGATCATAGCAGTAAAATTAGGGTTGGGATGAGTCAAAGGAGGGATAGAGGAAGGAAAAGTCTAGAAAGTATTATTAGTGAGATAATGGTGGCAAAATGCGGTTTGAGATTAGTCAAAGGTGGGCTAGAGGAAGGAAGAGTTTAGAAAGTGATAATTTGGGAGATCGTAGTTAAAGGAGACATGGGATGAGTCAAAGGAGCGATAGAGGAGGAAAGAGTCTAGAAAGGGTTATTATGAAGGTTATACTCTGCCAAGAAGAAATTCAGGCGATCCCCTCGGGGATACGGAAAAAATGCAAGGAACCTATAAAAAAAATGTATCACATCACCCAATTGATTTAAACACTGATTCATGCAAGGATGTAAGTTAAAATTTCCAGCAAGCATGATAAAACGTTTCTCCATGCAGGATTTAGGCAGGAAATCAAAAAAGCCTTTAAGAACAACAACATTACTAGGTATACCTGGCAAGGATTGGGCATTGTAGAAATTTACAACTAAAAACTAAAATAAGAAGTTCACCCTTTGCCCTAACATGATTGGAAGGAACAGCAGGAACTGAAAAGGAATGTAAAACAATAAGGAAAAAATCAAAAGCTGTATCCAATGTCTATTTTAAACACGCAAAACTGGATTTAGCTACAAAATCTTAAAATGCTGTATTATCCTTCTTATTAGTGAGGCCAGCAACATTCCAAATAAGAAAACAGACAGTATCATAGTCCGGCTGGTTATCCATATGTTTGCTTGTGCAAGCAGCCGAATCACTAACATCAGAATTAGGCAGACAATCATTATAACTTAATTATCCTAATGGGCTAAAATGGTTAAAGGAAAAAACGTTGACCTCAGCCAGCGGTGTAACGGCAGCAGCTAAAGGACCAGAAGGAGTAACAACAAAGGTGTTAGGCCCCTTAGGACAAACAGAAGGTGGCTTATAAAAGAAACCTAAAAAAGACACAGAAATGCCTGACTTTGGTTGAAAGTCCAAACACTTTGTTTGAGAGTGAGCCCATGAAACCCTCCAGGCCATAAGAATTTCCTTGAACAATTTGTTTTTGAGCCAATCAAAATTTTCAGTGGCATTAGGTGCCAGCACAAGGACGTTAGCCAGTATAATAACATAAGGCATTGCAGCTGGAGGAAGTCTCAGGAGGAAGTTGAAGGTTGTGCAAGATAACATTAGCTGAAGAAGGGTAAGTAGTTGCAAGGGGGGGTTGGATTCAAGTGATTTACCCAGAAGGCGCCCACCTGCCGAGGTCTGTGGGAGTAAGACTTCCATCACTACAGGGAAGGATGTACCTCTTTCATCAATTGGACCGTGTCTGTTACCACATGTAGGTCACAGAAATTCTGATGTAGGATGGGCGGCCGCTCATTTAGAGTGGCGGCAGCTAAATTGTGGAATTCTCTCCCACTCACTCTCAGGAGCTGCAAGGACTATCTTCCATTCAGGAAGGCCTTAAAGACTCATCTTTTTCCCAAGTAATGGCTGCGCGTTTGCTCTGGTCTTGTGTGGGGGTTCTCTGATCAAAGCGCCAGGATGCCCTCTGGGTGACAGGTCTGCGCTCTAAAAGTATGCGAAATAAATAATAAATAAATAAATAATAAATGTACGGGGACCTTGTGACAACAAGTACCCAGACTGAGAAAGGCTACCACTCCTCCCAGCAGTGTAAATTGAGGGATAGAAGTCAATCTCCCTTGAAACAGCGCAGTTAGCCTGGATGCTCCGCCTATCCAAACCCTTGTGAAACTGCACATCAAATTGGCCCCTTAAATTCCTTCGATCATGGTAAGTCTCAGCTCACAGGAATAAAAGGCTGAAGCAACCAGGGATTCCAGCTTCGTCAACAGTAAGTTCATTAGTTCGTTGACTATGATATTGCAAGAGGCACTGGAAGCTGAGCACGCACATGGTCACAAAAAGAAGGCTGGCAACTGCCTTAGACAAAGGCCCCTTTGTACATATTTTTTTCTTTGGTGACATGGCAAAATCATCCTGAGACCACCGAGGGGATACTACCTTCAACAGAATTGCATTTATTAGAGATTCCTAACTCCTAGAGTTGTTGTGGGATACCTTCTTAAAAGAGCAATACAATGGGAATGTCAACTAATTGAGAACATTTTATAAATTTAGGAATGCACACACAGCACGTTAACTCATTTTGTCTTTGTCTCTCCGGGCAGAGGGCGGGCCGTCTGAGGCCGTCCGGGGACGACCAGGGACGGGACGGGCCACCTCCCCTGGCTTGGACTTGCTAATTAAGGTACTGTGGACTAAATCGGACTATAAAAGTGTCCTCCTCTGGTTGAGATCGGGGGGCCAATTTTAACCTCGGTAACTCCCCATAGTTGGTATTATACAATGTCTCGTCAAAGTTTCTAGCCACACGGGATGTATCAACTGTTTGACTAATTGCGGGAAAAGCTTCTATTATTTTTTTTTTTTTTTTGTTTGGGTGGTGAAAAAGGCGGTAGTGCCACATAAGATCCTCATGGCTAGCCAACCTAAAACACGTTCGGCAACCAGTAAACTAATGCGAGGGGAGACTCTTAATCAATCAATGGATGTCGTTAACAATGGGGTGTTAACTACAACTAAAAAGCCTACCGCAATAGACTTGATGTTAAGATCGGTTACGGGGCAAATTGAGCGAATGGAAAGGAGTCTCTCCGCCTCACCTATTCCCGTACTCTCTAGCCCTCTACAATTAACAGCCCTGTCAGTAACAGATAGTTTAAATAGATCAGTCAATGCATCTGTTTTGAGTAACCCGAATGAGGGGGTCCCCTGTGCACAACCCCCTGCACGAGCAGGGCAAGAAAGAACAGACATCCAAGGGGACAAGGCTGGTATCAGCCATGATAAATCTACAAAGCAAGGGAGGACCAAGGGCCTGAATAAGAAGAGGAAGGCTGTGAGGGTGGAGGCTAGTGGAAAAAATGGGCAAACTCCTAGGGGGAAAGTGGTGAATGCAGAACCGAAACTAATTCCGCCCAGATGGTTCGAGGATGTCATGGGGGACCTTAAGAGTTTCTTTGAACAATCTATTGCCACTCACTTAAAGCCCGTGATCAGCAGGGTAGACAAGCTGGCAAATGAAGTAGCGAAGCAAAGTAAATCGCTAGAGTTATTGTTAAAAAACAATACACATGTTGGGCTGACTGATTCTTGAGGTGTAGTATCTAACCCCAGCACCAACGACAGTCGAACAAACAACTGTGTGGCTCATACCTTGGCCCAGATACATAATGCCCCAGTAACCCCCCAGGGACTCAATACGGGTCTAGCCCATCAAGCATCCGTTACAATTACTAATCCGATTCCTCCCCAGCTGCCGACGCAAGGCCGAGTGGAGAACAAGCAGCTAAACTCGAACCTCCCTAGTGCATTAAGTGATTCCCGAGACCCTACCCCGGACCCAGATAGCCCTCCACCACCACACATAGATCTCCCACCTGAGGCCATTCCTTATGTGGTCGTGTTCGCAGGAGTACCAGAATTAGGCCCATCAGAAAAAGAAACATATAATCAATTACATGCGAAACTGGCAGGTTGGTTAAATATACACAGACCTCTGAACACAGGTGTAAATGGTGAAATAGTCCATGTAAGGAGAGTGTCCTGGGTTGGGGGAAGGAATAAGGACATTAGGGGCGATTGTATAGTGGCAAACTTCAGGGATCCCAAACTTGTGGGCCACATCCTAAGACTCCCGAATAGGAACCATACAAGTACTATTCGTGCGGTACCACTGGGCTGTTTTTATCCTAGAAAGTGGAGCAGCATGAACAATGTCAGTGGGCTCACAAAGTGGCAGGATGGAAAATCATTTAATAACATTCCACAATATACAAATAAGATGGGAATCCCAGAGTTTATGCCCCACCTTCGCCCTTCATATGGTCAACCTCAGTGGAGAAATAGATTTGCACCCTTGCAGGATCTTGATGAAAATGATTGACTACTGCCTGGTGGCAGGGCCCTTACCTCCAGCGCCCCGGGAAGGGGTAAAGATGCCCTTTCTTTGGAAAATGTACCTATTGCAACCCAAAGCATTACTAGGGGAGGTATAAGGAATCTGGACCTGCGGGGAGTGGTGTCTATAGCTCCCCAGATACAGAGGGAGGAGCTGGTTAGTTCTCTTGTGATTTTTGCAGAAGAGAGGAGTGGGCAAGACCTGGTGGGCACATTAAAAAGAAAAGAGGAGAGGGGAGGATTAAGTTTTATCTCCTGGAATGTGGCAGGTTTGGGGGCCAAACTGACTTCAGTGGAGTGGTGTGAGTACATTAGGGGTTTTCATATTATAGTCCTCCAAGAGACTTGGGCTCTAACCTCAGATCATCTACAATTGGAGGGCTATAAATGTTTTTTTGGGCCTGCTAAAGAGTCAAGCTCGGGAAGGGCTAGGGGTGGTCTAGTCATCTATGTTAATCTAGAAATAAAGGGTAATTGGACTCAATCAGGCTGGGTGTCTGATACCCTGCAGGCAATAAGATTTCATGGAGCTGGACAGAGCTTCCTAATTCTGAACTTTTATAACTCAGGACCCGTGGATGGTCATTTTCCTGTAATAACTGAACTGGAAACAAGGTTAAAGGATGAATTAGAGTCAGGGAATGCGGGCCCTGAACCGACTGTTTTACTAATGGGGGACTTTAATTGTCATCTTTGTCCAAGTCTACTTACGTTTTCCCCTGACTGGTCATCATGTTCGAGGGAAAGTGGGCCACATTTTGACCATGGCAGAGAAGGCTCTATGCTAATGAAGGTCTGTGAATCCTTTGCCCTGTCTCATACCATGGATTTATTGTCAGTTAAACCAGGAGAAGCTGTTACACCGACATTTAAGGGTAGAGGATGTGCCTCTGTTATAGACTTTATAATGATTTCCGCTTTTAGTAAACACAGAATTTTGGAGGCTCAAATTGAGTGGAGCCCTTTTAGTGATCACAACCCCTTAACTCTCTTATTAAAATACAACAATATTGTATCTAAGCCGCAAAAAGGGGACACAGTAATTTATCCTATAGACCAAGGGAGGCGGTTGAGATGGTCCACGATCAACCCACTAGATTTTTATAGCTCCCTAATAAAGAATGGTAAAAATTATATTGATGTATGTCTGGACTTAGAAATGGGAGATAGGGAGGTTGTCGTAGCATTCGAATCACTAACAAAGGTGGCAGAGGGACTTTTGAAAACTAAAAAGCCCCTCAGAGTACATTCCTCTCCCAGATGGTTTAATTCAAAGTGCTCTTTGGCTCTTAGAGAGCTAAAACAAGCCCTAAAGGACTCCCCGAGAGACAAGACGGTAATAGCTCTCTGCAGGCAAAACTATAAGGCCCAGGTTAAGGTTAGGAAGTTGGAACTACACAAGGAGGTATGGGCAGACCTTAGAGAAGCGGGGGAGAACAGAGACTTTACTCAGTTTTGGAGAATTATAAATAGACCAGGTCTCCAAGACGCGAGTGCATTAACTATCGGCACTAATATTCTCCCAGGTGACTGGATAGCCCACTTCCAAGGTCTTTATAACCAACATGATGAGTCATTGGTGGCAAAGCAGGACTCATGTTTTGCCCGTAGTAAAGTGGTTCTGGAATTTTCACTCCTCGAGGTCCTGAAGGCCATCCAGGGACTGTCTAGAAATAAAGCTCCGGGGCCGGATGGGACCCCGCCGGATCTCTTCCTGAGCAAAACTGACTTGTGGGCACCTATTTTGACCAGAGTCTTAAATGCGGCCATTAAAACAGGACTCCCACGTTCTTGGTCTACAGCAGTGATTGTCCCTATTTATAAGAAAGGCTGTAGGGACAATCCACAATGCTACAGACCAATTTCGTTAATTGACGTCTCAGCAAAACTTCTGGGGAGAGTTATATTAAACCGGCTATCTGAGTGGACTGATCTCCACAACACCCTGGTGGAGACTCAATATGGATTTAGAACGGGTAGGTCAACGAGTGACCAATGTCTTAATCTATACTTGCTGGCTGCTAAATACACTAAAAGCGAAAATGGTACCCTGTTTATGGGGTTCATGGACCTAGCAGCAGCCTTTGATAATGTGAACAGATCTAAACTGTGGGCTCTGATGCAGGAGTTAGGGATGGAATCAGACTTGATTGACATCTTAAGGGAGCTTCATTGGAACACCACGGCCAAGGTCCGCTACAGCGCGGGAGGGGTGAGTACTGATCCCTTCCCGTGCTCTAGCGGGGTGAGGCAGGGGTGTATCCTGGCTCCCTTTTTATTTTCCCTCTACATTAATGGACTGGAGAGTGCACTGCTGACTCTGGGAACGGACTGCCCGAGAGCAGGACGGCGTCAGATACCTGTGCTTTTGTACGCGGATGACGCCGTCCTGCTTGCTAGAACTGCGGTCGGTCTGCAGTGCCTCATTGAGGGGTTCGGTAGCTTCATGGAGAGTTTGGATCTCTCCGTGAATCTCAGTAAATCTTTTATCATGGTGGCAGGGAAAAAGCCCCTGAAAAAGTTTTCTTTCTCATTAGGAGCACATGTGTTTGATTTTGTAAACTCCTTTTCCTACCTGGGTGTACTCTTTGATGGTCAATTGGGGTTTAATCAACTATTGGAGGAAAGGTCGAGGAAGCTGGTTGCGGCAAATGGCTCAATCCTTAATTTTGCCCGCAGGATGGGACGTTGGTCTCCGGAACAAGTCGTAACACTATATAGAGCAGTTAGTATTTCAAAGGCCACGTATGGGGCGGAGGTGTGGGGTTTTAGGGATGCTCACTTACTCCAAGTGGAGGAAGACAAGTTCTTAAAAAAACTGTTAAGATTGCCACAGAGCGTTCCTGCTTTCATCACACATAAGGAACTGGGACTTCAGTTTATAGCGGATCTGATTAAGCTCAAACCTATCCTGTCTTGGCTCCGGATTTGGCAAAACCCGAATGCAGGTCTTTCTAGATTGATCATCACAGACTGTCTAAAGAGAGATAGGTGGTTGCTAATTGATTGGCTCAAATATGTTAGTGATGCCTTAAAATCCATCGGGTTAGAATGGGTTTTTTCAGACCCCACTAAAATTAATAGCTCTTGCAGGTCTAAGATCGAAAAACAGTTATATGATAAATACGAACAGGCCAGAATACAAGAAAACTCTGCTAAAAAATCAGTTTTAGCCTACTCTCTTGTCTGTAATGAGAGGGGTATGGAACCCTATTTGTTTTTAATGCACAATCAGCAAGAGAGATTTTTAATTTCCCGTTTTAGGCTCAATTTGTTGCCAAATATCCTCGCTTACCCATCGGGTTTTACCCGAACAATTGAGCAGAAGGGTGCCTGCGGCTGCGACAATAGGTCTCCGCAGGACACCCTTCATTTTGTATTATTATGTCCTTTTTATAGTTTACCCCGCAGAGGATTTCTTGTAAATATTTTAAAGGAGGCGAAAATCTCCCAAGCCAAAACTGCTCTGTTATTCCTCCAAAAAGCTATGGACACAAGGACTCTCTGTTGTATTATCAGTTTCCTGAAGATTGCTGTTAAATTGAGGAATACGAGGGATTGAACTCAATGGGGCTAAAACTACGATTGAATTAATGTTTTTTAATTGACATAGGCCCCCTGGACTATCTTTTTTCAATCTCTGTAATTCGTATTCTTCTTCTTTTCTACAATTTTTTACTGTGATTAGTTTTAACCAAATTGGTTTTTACTGAAATTGTATATGCTGAATCAGATTTTATATGTTTTGTGTATGTACTTTTTATGATAGTTTTTAACTATCGAAATAAAGATGATTCTGATTCTGATTCTGAACTCATTTTGTCTTTAGTATTTAGTGAAACATTTTGACACTTTGCTACAATTGTGAAACTGTTTATATTTAATGTCAGAAAACAATGTCAGATGTATTGTATTAAATTAACTAATTCAAAAAAGGTATAAGTGTAAACAAATTTGACATAGAAGTTATATTGGAAGAGCAATGTTTAATGAAAACAAATATTGCTAAATATGATAATTGCTTGCTTGATTTGAGAGTATTGCTAAATTGGAATTACAATTAGTATATCGGTTAAAACAGAAAACGTTAATTTATTTATATCTAGGGATAGTGGCAAATTGAAGCACTGCTTTCATTTCAGCAAGACCATTAATAAATATTACAACATTGGAATGCTCTGCGCTCCTTTGAAGACAATGGAGTGCTCCAGACTTCTCTTGGCCGGTTGAAGCCCGAGGGCAACATTCCAATGTTTTTTTCATTTCACGGCTTTTGCTGTGAACAAAGGCCTCTTAAAGCGTGAGGGGATTTAAACCCCCTCAGGCTCCGAGAAGCCTTTGGTTTTACAAATTAAACCATTTTGCCCTGTAGGGCATTCAGCTCAGGACTTAACGCTGGAGCGGGCCTTTAATGGCTGGTAGAGTCCGCTATGTTGATCGCTAAGGCAATATTGGATTCCACTTCGTATGTAAGTGCTCTTGAAAATACATTTTGTAATAATTGCATCTTCCTACTCTCAAACTTTAAATAAACTGTTATGTAAAACAATTAATTATTCATGGTCTGTGCAATTGCTTTTTATTTCAATTTTAACTTAATAACCCTTTAAAATATGTTAAATATCGTAGAGGGTTAAGAAATACACGTGGCAGTGGCTGTACATCTGCTCCATATGTCCACCACATAATATTACCAGTATGTGCGTAAGTGAATCTACGAGTGTATTTCACGTTACAGAGGCATGTTCCCATCCTTTATTATGTGTTTTTGAGTGTGCACCAGAACCAGGGTAGATAGCAGATTTCTTTATGTAGATGGCATAAATTAACAGTTACAACAGTTTTCATAGCATGAATGGGAAAAGTAATTGTAACATGACAGTAATTGAACAAACAAGGTTAATAAATATACATATTTCTAGCGGCAGTGAGAGTTAAAAATGTAAGGACCGAGGCAATAAAGTCTTCAAGGCTAGGTACGGTTAGATGAACTGAGGTAACAGCACAGAAAATACAGGCAAGTTGATTTTGGAATTACAACTGGTAATGCCATCAAAATTAGGTTTTTCAATTCCCATTTTAAAACTCTATTGTTAGGATATGTTCTACTGGCTGGGGGTGGAATTCAATATCCGAGGAGCTATCCCTAAGGATGAGTACATATGCATTCTTTCTCTCTAGAAGGCAACGATTTCATGTGGAGGTCTATTGGTGCTACAAAGAGAGTGTGATGCACCTGAGATGGAAGGTTTGGGAACTAGATGCAGAGGGTGTCCCAAGTGAAGAGCCTTAGGCACTATAAAATCTAGCTCAAATACACCCCTGCTTTCATTAGGCAGCTGCGTCAGGGTGACTAGAGTTGGTGTGATATGGTTGTATCTCTTTGTTTCTGAGACAAGCTTGCTGCCTCACTAAATGCCAGATGGGTTAGGTGACTTTTAGGGACAGCTATGAGCGTGGAGTTTCTTTTTATTGGTTCTACATAGAACTGAGGATTGTAGGCCTAATTTCAGTTCATCCTCTGAAATGAGTCTGATCCTATACAGCTTGACCTTCGATAGGGAGTTTATGTGAGAGTCAGTTATCTAACAACTTTCTCAATGACTTGACATATTTCACAATGTCGGGTTTGTGGCCAAACACAACTGAATCAAGCCAGGTTTGTACTGGAATAGGTAATTGAGGTGGTAAGATCAGTGGGACCTACAATTTTTTGAGGTTCAACTTTGGATATCGGATGGAAGTCCATTATTGAATATTGGTGAGTATCTGGGTGACTGGGGTGACATCATGAGTGTAAGAGAATTTTATGTAGAGCTGGATGTAATTGACTTAAAATTGGCAATATATATATATATATATATATATATATATATATATATATATATATATATATATATATATATATATATATATATATATATATATATATATATATATATATATATATAGCAGCATCTCATGTGAGTAGTGAGTGTTCCATAAAATGCCAACATTTTAAAATAAGAAAGATGGAGATTTAAAAATAAAATTGGGTCACTTCAAACAAGTTCAGGTTTCCTCCTCACTGTGATTGAGGCCTGACTGACTGGGGGAACAAAGTAGGGTGCAGGTGTCCTCTGATATTAGCCTGTGACAGGTGAGGTTCCTTTGAAGATAATTAGGATGCTGGACACTGCCCAAATGATTATCCTGTCATAGGATCAAAACTCCTCCTCACAACCAGGCCTTTTGTCTTCTGCTCTTTGAGCAGTTTTCATACCTCATTCAGGATTAAACACTCAGAGGGCTGCAGATGGATGCTAATGCAAAGTAGCCTGCCAAGTCTTTAGGCAGGGAAAAGGTAATTTTCTACGACTTTTCTTTCCTTAATATTTATTGAATATTTGTATTGGGCTTTTAATAAATAATACAACAAATCCAAGAAGGAGGTTTCTAACAGTTTCCAAGCAAGAAATAGAATTATTATATTTAATATTGTATCCCTGTGTTTTTTTAATGGAACAGCCCATCTTGCTGAAAATAGCTTTTGGGGCCTTTTACCACAAGGGCATGTTTTACATTATTTTTAACATGTCATACTTTTAAATATCATGCACCCTACCTTATAGGCAGTATTGACTACATAGGAGTTACTTATTCATATTTGAAAGGAAGGTAATGAGCTGTCAAGACTTTTTTTTGATAGGTCAAATTTAAGGTATTTAAACTAGCATTGCCAGGCTACAGTGATAGGCCTGAAGCCATGTTTTGCACTGTCACTAAAGTGGATAGCACAGTACGTGTTGCAGTCCATTAGTGACATTTAACTTATTGGCCCTGGGAACACTTTGTACCATATTCTAGCACCCTATTGGTAGGTTAAATAATCAAATTAGCAGTATACCAATTTCATCATGTTAAATGGAGAAGCACAGGCACTTTCAGAGTTCTACAGCAAGCAAGAACAGTTAAGGCGAAAATCGTGAGGTACACCCCACAAAAGATGGTTCTTTCCTACAGTGCCCTACTCCCACAAGAGGTGATCACTTTTGATGGTTGCATGTATATACAGCAGATGTGTTCTCTAGTTGATGAGAAAATGAGAAAATATTTGCTTGGGTAGATCCATATGCAAATGGCACGCTTGTCCCTAAATATTATCAAGTAGGGAACAGACCATTTGACCAACAACCACAGGTTGAAAAGTGCAAAAATGCAACAATTTTGGGTGGCACAATTGATTTGTTTTAAACTGACACAGTTTCACAATCTTAGAGAGTATAACGAGTAAATTGGAAGTATGAAGGATAGCTAGACCTCTAGTTTAAGTGGGTAAGAAGTTATTTTTACAACAAATGGAGCAAGCTCCATAGAACTCTGAGAATAAGAACATTCTGACTCTAGGTTATAAGCATAGGGTCTACTACTTAAAGAGATATTGCACAACTGTGTATGTTTTATAAATAAACATGAGGTATAATAAGTTGCCTAGTTATAGTATCGGTATTGTGAGAGTAGAAATGACGAGAAAGGACTGGATGAGAATGACTGTAGAACATACAGCATAATCATTCCACAAACAATAAAATGGAAGATTGGCAAATG
Source organism: Lissotriton helveticus (assembly GCF_964261635.1). Classification (NCBI taxonomy): domain Eukaryota; kingdom Metazoa; phylum Chordata; class Amphibia; order Caudata; family Salamandridae; genus Lissotriton; species Lissotriton helveticus. The sequence goes on along the minus strand of NC_136061.1, from coordinate 1,086,096,820 downwards.
AAGGAACATGGGGCTACAAGATGAGAGACAATGTTGAAAATATAATAATTACTGACATTATTTTAAAATTGAAATATAATACAATTTTAAATGTAAATAGACTGGATATCAGGCACGAAAGAGGGAACAAGAAATGTAATAGGAGAGAAAGCAAATTTAGAAGCTGTGACATTATGTAACATTTAGATTCTTGAAAAGCCTTTAGATTTTTCTTCATGTTTGGCTATACTGGCTGGGACACTATCTGCACCCTTAGCTTGATACAATTAAACCATTCCATTCTAAGGAGCATTTGTATACTAAATCACATTTCTAAAATTAGTGTGATAAACTGCTGGTGAACAAAATAAATTGTAGACTAGACAATGCTGTTATTCATGCCTCATACTCTACAGCAGAAGTGAACCACATTCTCTGATTCTGTTTCCTTCTACAAAGCCGAAATGTGCCTTAAATTATTAAATCATGTTTTCACTTCAAAGACTTAAAGGCTGATTGCAAATCCATGTTTAAGTACCACTGTTAATGTACTTTAACCAATATATATAAATATGTTATTTCCGGCAAATGGAGTTTCAAGAGTGTTTCTCATGATCTCTTTCACAGGAAGAAAACATTTTATGACTTGATAAAGTAAGGTAATACTGGTTTGAATGAACACAAATGAAAGCTTAACAATGCTGGAGTTACAGCAGCAAAAAGGGCAACAGTGTGAGACAGAAAGCCTAACAGAGAAGCAAGAGAAAGATTTGAATACAATTATCTGGGTTGATTTGAAGCCTACCCATATCACAGAATTTGTAACAGTGATTAAGTCTGAAAAGGAATAAAAACATATTGAACTGTATGTAAGATGCAGAAACAGGAAAGAGCAAAATTAATTTTCTGGATGCTATAAAGCAATAACATCCATACTAGAAATGCAATTTTGAGCAAATACACCCAGTGTTTGTTGCGATGAGTTCAGTGTGTGAGATATTGAATACTATTCAACTTTTAGAACAGAACTAACTTAATATTGCTTTCTACCACTGAGATATTATAGAGAAAAATTAAAACATGCGAATCTTTTGTGTTGTTTAACTCATATAGAATTAGTGGCTTTCAATGGGGATTAAATAATATATTATAAAAGGGACATATTGATCCTCTCTCCAAGTGAGGATCATAAGGTACAAACATAACACTACACGTAGAATATTTACATGACCTTTTGGCTGGTGCACCCACACACTTTGAGAGTATCAGTTGCTGTTCCTTAAAGGTCAACTAATAGCCCACTTTTTAACTGTGAGAGTCCTTAGGGGTTGTCAAGTGTTGCCATATAGCATTAATAACGTCCACAAGCAAAGAGCTATATTAATGCTGGATGGCATTATTGACATCCTTCGGGGGTTAATGTTACCCCACATGTACCACAATTGAACTCAATGATTTATTTCTAAAACTGCTGTTTTAAACATCAGGGTATTTCGCAAAAGTGATTTTCCATGAGGATGTGGAGTTTTAAAACATTTGTTTATTTATGAGTCTTTCTTGTGTATTTCTGGTAAGAAGCTGAGATTTCTGAGTTTGGGATTTTTCCCAATATTTTCCAAGGCTCATTCCAACACTGGAAATGGTTGAAGATGAACTTCTATCAAGGACATGAGTACAGAGGTCTTCTGGTGTAATGGGGAGAGAAATACACCAACATAGGTTCAATCTCCATATATTTATGGAAGCATTAATGAACACAATGTACATTTAGATATGTGAAATGGTAACACATCTATTCCATAAAACATTCCCATACCAATTTCTAAGAATTGGCAACTGTTGCAGATTTCCAGAAGGAGCTTTGGAAATCTTTGTGAGTACCTTGGTATTCGAGCATTTACACCAAACACTGATTAAACTCATTGGAGTACTTTTCGGACCACAATTTGTGACCCACACCTAACGCTTCCTCACTTTACCCTAACATTTAATGCTAGCATTTTATCATACCTGTGGTAATATCGGATAGACTCTTCTCCATAGGCATGCCATTTTTTAGATAAAGTTACTGCAGGGCAGATTAATCCCTTCCTAAAAAGATAATATCTCCCCAAAGATCAAGGCACACAATATATCATATTCTGAACTGCATTTCCCTGATGATACAACTGATAGATATACAGATATATTTCTACCCCACATTTAAAATAGTAATATCTTAGATTTATTTTAATGTGAATTTGCATGTGTATTTGCAGCTTGCGGACAGCCAGCATACTCATCTTGCATGCTATTTTATTTCTAAACGGTTTAGTTATTTTTACGTAACATACACACATTTAAAATATACAATATTCATTGCTGTTCATGTAAGTCATACACAAAACACATTTATTCATACAGTACAATCCATGATTACTTGCATTATTCAAGATTTCAGCAAGTTTTAATTTACAGCTAATAGAAGTATTCTCCTGTTGCACGGAATATTAAATTACATGGTCTACAAACACAAGAAGAAAATGTAGGGCTCAATGAAGTCAAGGCAGAATTTGTAAAGCATATAATTCTTAAGCAGACAGCAGCAGGCAACCTTCACCATGAGCAGGGGCAAATGAATGAACATAAATCAGACTGGCTTTGGCAGATTAGTAGAACATTTCAGAGAATATGATCCTCCTTCAAACCTTTCACACTATTTATGGTAACCCTTTTTGTAAACAACCAAATAATCAGCTTTAATTGATGAGGGGTATTTGGATGTTTTAATTCGTAGCTTAAATAATGACCATGTGTGGCTGAGGAATAGAAATAGTTAGTAAATCAAGATCTGTGATCCACTCAGCATAGAATTCAAATCATAATACAGGCAGCCCTTCTCTATCCAAATTTCTTTTAAGTAGATTGTTCAATCAAGCAATCATAGTGCTCTTCTCAAGATATAACACCACAGTAATTTTAATATCTGGGGTAAAGGTAAATCTCAGACTCATCTTCAGCCTTTTAGCCCCTAATAGCTCACTTTGCTGCAGGCCCAGAAGTTATCTCCAGGAGGACCTTATAGACTGGTAAGGGGTAAATTAATAGTGTACAAGTCGCAGGTCTATATGACTTTTGAATAATAAACAATAACCAAGTAGTGAATGGAATGGCCTCTATTCGAATGGTTGCAACAACATATTAAAGTCATCACAAATATTTGTGATAATTGTCACTTGGCTTTAATTGGAGATTTCAAGTTTAATTGAATAGCAAATAAAATACCAAAGCAGTTATATACTTTGACTTGCGCAACAGGGTTTTATAATTGTACCAAATCCCCTTAAATGTACTCCAACTGAAAACTGTACCTTGAATCTTATTCCCCATGATCTTGGCAGCATTTCTATGAGCTAGAATATCTTATGCTGGTGCTGTCTTGTCATTCTTTGGTCACACTGAAAAAAACAGTAGCTGCTTACAAGAAAGATATCAGCCTCAGAACACCTAAATTGCATCTTAAGGCCTCAACATGTCATAAAGCTGATATCAGAACAATCAAATAAATAATAAAAAGGGTGTTGCAAGAACACGTCACACACAAATACTGGAAGAAGATGGATTCTTAGGGGCTACAGTAATTATATTTGTTTGGACATATGAATATAGGTGCCTAAATGGAGATTACCCAAAATGTGAAGTTTAAGTCTTGACAATCCAAGGGTGATTAGTTTATTTCCTAACAGGATCTCGATGACCAAAATCTTTTGAAAATTCGTCGACCATGCTTTCCGGGTACCATATGATGGAAGAGTGTCTGCTATGTTCCTCCCAATGTCTTAACAGATGTAATCATTTTGGACTTTTTCGGTCCTACTCAGCACTTTGAATTCAAGTAGGAGTTTTAAAGGGCATTTCTGTCATATATCTTCTATTAATGATATAAATTGTCAACATGCTAGATCCGTGGTTCCCAAACTGTGCGCCGCGGCACCCCGGTGCGCCGTAATAAGGTGCCAGGGGCGCCGCGCACAGTCTAGGGTGACCAACCATCCGTAAACGGACCGTACACCTTTTGTCTGTAATTTTGGCCATCACAGGGAGCAGCGCTGCTCCCTGTGAGAGGCCTCACACCCCCTTGATGCTGGCGCCTCGCACTCCTCCTGGGGCACAAGAGCAGCCCCTCCCGCCCATTGAAATTCTGTATGAGGCTGATTGCCACATACAGAATGACAATGGGGCAGTCTGGAGTGCGGCAGCATGTAGAGGCCTCCTCCTTGCTCAGGATACAGCAGGGCATTCTGTTAGAAAAAAAAGTAAAACGCCCAAGCTGCAATGTTAGAGAACACTTCATTTAAAGAAGCATGAAAAACAAGTTAATAAAAAGAACGGGTTATCGTTCTTTCTCTGTCTCGTCATTTTAGAACTGAAGTATTTTCAATATTAGATTCAACAAAGCCACGGTTGCTGCTTTTTTATTTTATGGAACTAGCAACCATTGACAAAGCCAATAGTCCTGGCTTGTTGTTGGTGTAATGATACTTGCTGTATTATATATCTGATTGCAGTGACAGAAACAACATAATACAAGTCAGGCACAACACTATGCTAAGCGCAGATTTTTAGCCTAGGTGTTTTAAACTACGCTCTTAATTACATCCAACACCCCCTTTGAAGAGACCCCCCCCAGTTTTTTGACACCACTTAAAGCCCTAGAAACACCACCATGTTACAGTCACCTCACATCCTGGCACTGTGCATCATGTGTGACTCATGACTTCTACGTTTTCAGTCTGCCTATGTGCAGGAGTATAGTGAACCCTCCCCCCCCCTCACCCCTTGCTGTAGTTCGTTCTTGATAGGCCTCTTCTGTTTGCAACTCTGCAGACAAAGGCTCAGCTCATGTGAAAAGGTGGGTGAGTAAATAAGTGTAGGAATGTCTGAATGGCTGGATGGATTACTGAAAGGATGAATGGATGAATGAAAGGGGGGAATGGATAGATAATGAAAGAAAGGATGGATGAGCGAATGAGTGGAAGTATGGATGAGAGAAAAGGTAAATAGATGGATGTATGGGTGGAAGGGTGGATGGATGGGTAAAAGGGTGGATGGGTGTGTGACAGGATGGATGGATGAGTGAAAGGGCAGCTGATGAGCGAGTAAATTGGTGGATGGGTGTGTGAAAGGATGGATGGATGGATGAATGAAAGGGTAGATGATGGGCAAGTAAATGGGTGGATGGATGAATTGATAAGTGAAATGGTGAATGGATGGATGAGTGAAAGGGTGGATGTAAGGATTGATGAGTGAGTGAAAGGGGGTTTTATGGACAAAAGGATGGATAGATGAGTGAAGTGAAAGATGAGATTAATAATTCAAGCATTCCAACCATTATAATACCTTAATTGCGTCCCAATTACTTTAAGGAAGACAACAGGAAGTACATACCCCCCACCCACCCACCGGTAAAAAAATGGTGGGGAGCCACGGCCAACTGCCGGTTAGGTCAAGGGAGCCACAGGTCAAAAAAGTTTGGGAACCACTGTGCTAGATCTATGTGAAAAGCCATTCTGGCACATTGTTGTGTTATAATATGTTCTAAAACAATGCAGATAATCATCAACATACATAAGCATACCCGGACGTTTCTTTTGGGAGTCGAGGCCTTCCCATGTATGTAAATTTTAAAGAGTCACAGGTATAATTCACAGAATTATATTAATAAAATATTTTCTCACAAAGAGACTCTGTGAGTGACAGCTTCCAAGTAAAATGAAAAATGATATCTTATTACTGCATAAACTTAAATTTAAATATTACTAATGTCCTTAAAACTTCCAGGACAGTGCCAGGACAGTGTTGTAAGAAAGAAAGCACATAACATCAAGCTGCCCCTTTTGTATATATTAATGTCAAATCTTTATTTTCTAAATTATAACCTAGTTCTGTCCTTGATCTACATATTGTAAGTGAGTAGATTATTAGCTGAAGTGAATAGTATTCATCTTCCAGTAATAATGGCACTATTCTTGATAAGGTTTAGTCAGGTCTCAATAATTAAACCTGAGATCAGCCCTTGGTAGCTGTAGCACAGGGCAGAAAGGCTTAACTTAGGAGAAATCTGTAAAGCATTTATTAGAACCAAAACAGGTAAAAAGTTAAAATCGCACTCCAATTTATAAAAACAGATAAACAACAAATGAGCAAATAGACACAAAAATAACAAAAATAGGATGTAGGGAACGGGAGATATGATTCTCAAAAAGTCTTTGATGTTTCTAGCACCAAAAAGCACAAAGTGGATTTACAACATACTCTTTCTATACACCCACATGGAACTTCATTTGGGCTTGGATACACCATACGTCATGCAATGCCAGTGCCACTCAAACGCTCTATTATTTTTTTTAGAGATTAGTTTTAACCCCATTAGCTGTTTCTAAATTCAGCTCTGACCTAACCCCTAATTGTTGCTCCTGAAAGAATACTTCTCGTACATATATACATTCCTTTTTACTTTGCCCCAATATTTCTATTTTTTGTACAAAAGTTTGCAGGTCAATTGCCTCTATTTGCTCCACTAATTTTCCTTTCGATATTCACTCCATATTTTTGGGTAGCAATTCCATACGCTGTTTGGGTGCTCGCAAACTTGGCTCATTTAAAGATTTATCCATTGCTATTGCTTTTCAAGTTATAACTTCTAACTGGAAGGATGCCTCCAAAATTTCCTTTTCTGCCTGGTGGAATCTTTTGTCACCATAACAGGCTTGATAAAGCTTATGTTTCTACCTCGCAGCAGCTTATTCGTAAAGAGACCTTCTGGTCTCCCCTCACTAATTATATTTCTTCCTCTGCATTGCAAGCCAAGGACAGTAACTTTGATTTTCGGCCGCCGTGAATGCTGCACTTATTTCCTTTTTTTTATTTATAATGTTTATATTTTATAGTGTATATATTGCTATTTGCAATTCTGTTTTATTTGTTATTGGAAAGAGTTACTAGATTATATGATAGGTTTGCTGATACCTTTTATCTTTCTTCTCCTTTCCTTTCTTTCCTCTTCCTTTCTTTCTTTCACCCCTTCTTTGATTTTTAAAACTCAAAAGCAAAAATGCTAATATTATTATGGTACTCTTTGATTTTATTTCAATCTTAATATTGTTTTTTTATCCTGTCAATGTATGATGTAACAGGGTTTTCACCATTTGTTTTTCTTTTTTTATTCTTCGATATCCTTTGGATTTGTATTTTATGCTCTTTATTATAATTCTGTCCCATGCTTTCTTTATCTGTTTTAATAAAGCTTTCTAAACAAAACAAAAAAAGCAATACCATCAACATATGCCTCTCAGACTCACACTCTTGCATCATTTACCTTAGTCTTTCTATACAGAATTAACAACTAAGCCCTGTCTCAGTGCTTGAAAGACACCCCAGAGAATAACGGAAGAAACACTGGCTCAATCGAAACTTGATCTACCATACCAAAAGCTCAGTCAAACTTTTTGTAATTGTTCTCAAGAAAATTGTACCATAAGTAATGATGTTGAGCTGTTTGGTAAACTTGAAGATCATACATTATCATTTGTACACCATGTAAAAGGCTACTTGCTCTATTTTTATAGGGTATGTTCAGGGTCAGATAGGCCTTTTATTCTTCAGAGCTTTTCTCGATGGGATGGAGCCCTAGGAGATTGGTTTTGAGACACAGTGCTTTCCCCTGCTCCCCTAGGTTAATTGCAGTAGACACAGGAAGGTTTCAAGAGGGAAAGGAAGAGAGGGTGAAGGTATAAAGAAAGAAATCAGAGAGGGAGAAGAGAGTGAGGAGAAAATGTGAGAGTGTATGGATCAATTGAAGTAGGAAGATTGTGAAAAGAGGCAAAGGGAGCAGGGCTGGTGTGAGCAATTTTGCCAAGGTAGCTTTTGGTTCCCCAGTCTGGCCTTGGGTGTGTTTGCTCTGTTTGAAAAGCAAGTACCGAATCTGAATAGATATGAAGAAAGTAAGAACAATGAGATCGCTAATTATCGTCATACAATGTTGCAGTCTAAACTGAGTATCAAAAGTCAATGGTTTCAAATTGCTATTTCTAGTACAGAATTCGGAATAATTTCTGAATCTATAAAACTTTACTTATAGATTCAAAGTTTGATTTACTATGGCTTCTGTTTTTACTGATTCTTATACCCAAAGGATGGCATTTAGTCTCATAATAAGCGTAACATGTTCTGTTTACAAGCACACCATCCCAGTTTGCGCCACAGTTTACACTTAATACAGTGTGGGCCATGAAGATTCGGTTGTTGCTCCTGATTACAAATAAATTGCTGTTTCCTGTTTAGGCACAATTATGTGCCTTCACTGTAAAAATAAAGTGATAGAGAATGGAATCAGCACACATCAAATTACAATATCTTTCTCAATAAAAAATTAGGTCAAATTGTCCATATCAGCTTGAAGAAGAATGGCTGGTCCAAACTGTTCTTTGTGATTAGAGTTATTTTCCTTATTGAAAAATAGATGAAATCGTTAAAATACATTGTTCCCAGAATCCATTGTGTCATTTAGTCTTTTAACATTTAGCCAACGCTTTTCGTCTCCGAAGAGACTTCTTCAGGGCTCTAGGTAATAACAATGTGTTGTATCCAAAAATTCCGGTAGTAAGAGGAATTGTAAAAGCATGTATGGTTGTTTTCGTTTTAAGACATATTAATCTTAAAATGATGATGATTAAGGTAACATCATCAGTGATCAGCAGGGTGGCCAGCAACTATTATCTTATCTTGTATTTCAAAGAACGTGTAGACCTCATTGCCTCAACCCTCTTTGTGTGTTCTTCAATGTAAAAAAAGTGATTTATTGAAAGGCAGACCAAACGGTTTCAAACTGCTGGTCAGCTGTTTATTGTAGGAGGTGGGCCCAGAGAGCCTCTGTTTCAAGAGAGAGGCACAGATCCCCCACTAATGGATGAAGTATATAATTGTACCAACCCATGATGGATCACTGGGACACCTGAGCAACCCCCCTTCACAAGAATATTTTGGGTATAACTCTCAAAATATGACAACAGTTACTCACCCAGTGACAGCATCTGTAATATACCGCAGGCACTGGGACAAAGAAATTCCTTATTTGGTTCGGGCCACACGGCATGCTAAAAAGTGAACACCCCTTGTAATTTTGCCAATACATATTTTTGGGCCAGCTTGATTCCTATTACAGAAGGGAACGTGCAAGCTTCTGCAGCCCCATCTGCATTATCAATGTGGAGTCAAAAACAGCTGCAAATCCTTGTTGTGCTCCCAGGACACTTTGATTGATACAGTCAACTGCCATTACTCAAACAAGATTCCTGCTATTGGCTCAGATGAAGCTCTAGTTAGGGCACTCCTCTGATGATTATAATATATAGCTGGCATTGTACAAACTCTGATGAGCCCTAAGCCCAAGCTTAATGCTTCAACAGATATACCTTTAAGTAGTGTCAAGAATCAGCTCAGAAGCAAACCTTCAGTGGTGTTACATTGGCTTGCCTTCTTGAAATCCTTAAAATCCAACACATTAAGCCAGGGTGTGTTTATAGAAGGTATCAGCATTATTGCCAATCATTTTCAGCTTTACAGATCTCCCTCTAGTATTGGTAAAAGGCTTATCCATGCCATTTCCTTGAGGAAAGTAATAGATCTGTTCCTGTATCCTTTGTGAAGGACTTTTTCATGGTTTTATTTAACAAAACTACTAGATTACATGATTCACTTAGACATTCAAATACTACTGCTGAGTTATCTTTTCTCTTTTTCCTCTGAAAACAATTATGATTTTGAAACTTTGAGAGACAATTTCATGTAGCGTAATATTAGCATTTAGCGTAATATTGGTAGAATATTGAAAATGTTTTGGAGGCCTACAACCATTAGACCTGCTAATACCGAATCATCCATATACAAAATAAAAGGTCATATCCAGGGACTCATTCTTGGTGGAAAACCTTGTGACCCTAATATCTCTTCTGGAAAGTCAGCCACGTTCAGTTATTAAGCTCAATTCTTAAGTAGAGTAAAGCCTCAGTTGCTCCTTAATTACTAATCTTCTTCAATTAAGTGATTCGATCTATGTTATTGAAGTCTAATGAATAGTAAATGAATAACAAATACAAGTGTTGACTTTTTCACATGACATATTTTTGTCCATTCATGTCCAATAACAAGCGCAATAGCTTGCCCCCTTGTCTTTTCCTAACTCCAATTTTCTTACTTGGTAATATTTTTTTGACTTCTCAATCTTGTAGATGTGAGAACAAGGACAAATTTGTGCACAAAATCCAAGCCCAACAATCTAAAATGGTGATAGTTATGTACTTATTAAGATGGTCCTACCATCTTTTGTGTGGGCTCCACAGAAATCCCCAGCTCTGTCGCAGACAGCATTTTAAAATTCTCTGTTGATCAAAACTCAAAACTTACTCAAAACTGGATGATTTTCAAATAAATCTCAGTTGCCTTACTCAGATTTGCGGCTTTCCTCCCTTTATCTGTCTGACTCGGCGACAGGAGCGGTTTGGTTTCGCTGTCAGTAGATTTGTCATTCATCTTGCTCCAAAGGAAGCAATGCATCCAAGAAAACAGGGCCATGTTTAAATAAAACCAGTTTTGTGCATTTCAGTGCAACTTTGTGATCACTAGAAAAACCACAACACAAATCTGGATGATATATATTCGCTTTTGATAGATATTGAAGACAACGATAAACAAGCTCTGACAATGCCAATTTATCTTCCTTGTATAAGGGTAAGCAAGCCCTATTGCGAGTGGGACTGCCAATGCTTGTAATATTCTGGATTTGCAATGCTTCTGCTAAAATTGTTCATCTTCCCAGCCTTTGAGAACTCAATAACTGGGCACGATATGCATTACTCCTTCTGTTTCTTCTCGCTAGACTATTTTTTTTATTTCTTTACACATCATTGAATTAAAACATATATTCATATAAAAGAATTTACATTTGCTGCTTCTTTAATTTTACACATTTACATCATTCACCTCCTTGTACAGTTTACAAAACAGTTTACTATATTGTCTTTGACATCATGTATCCACCGCATCTTATCCACCTGTAAACTGAAACCTTGGACAAAGCCTGCTTTTTTTTTTACGGTAAACCCACAGCAAATAATGACAGCATCCACTTCAGTCTTTCATTGACAATTACTTGTATGTTGACTATTAACCATCATATCATATATTCATTTAGATGTGTAGAGATTACAGTCATTTTACACAATTTTGATACTTCTGGTCAGCTTTGCTGGGTTATTCCCAAGCATGTCTCCGTTCAACAAACATCATTGCCTTTTCAATATACCTCCAGCAAGAATTCTACCCTTATTTTATTTTAGTATGTATTAAGGCTTTTGATAGGGTCCAAAAAGTGTGCTATCTTTATCACTCATTAATATGAACAAATTAGGTTACATACAGACATTAACATCACCAGGAAGAATAATCTTTCACGGGTCCAGGTTTTGGTGAACTTTTACAATCCCTTCATTTCTTATTCCAGGTCCTCATAAGGAATTGCCTAACATTCTCTGAACAGCTAAGTCCCTATTAGCTCACATGAAAAGATCCATAGGAGGACCAGTGATTGTGATGGAAGTAGGTTATGTTATGGTCCCAGTGAGTGAAATTGTAGTGAGTTAAACATGTTTTCGAGTCTTTCCACTGCATCAGGCACATTAATCCCTGATAATTACTGTATTTTACTACCTCAACAGCAGCCAGAGTGGCCATTTTCCTTCCTAGGCACATTGCAACCTTGATACCCTCCAGTGCATTTGGTAGATTGAATCATAAAAGTAGTTGTTTGTATAATGTGGACTCAAAAGTATCTGGGCTGGCTAGTTACATCATTTCTTACTGTTGCTGCTATCAACCCGGCCTGGTGGCTCTGAGGTAAAGACTTAAAACATTGGGGGCCCACCTCAGACTGAAGAGCTCTTAGTTCTGCTGCAAAGAATTAAGCAAAATGTAAAGAGCAGCCTGCAAGTGTCACTGAACAAGGCAGACAGAACTCAGAAGTTTACGCTATGTAATACATACAAGCAGTAGCGGTCGGCAGTAGGTGTTTCTGTAGGGCGGTGACGTGGGCAGGGGGAGGGGCAGGGTGGGGGGTAGTAATGTATGGATTACGGAATTTCGTTGCGTGTACTGCATCACCAACTGTGATGCAGTGCGCGCAACTAAATTTGTTTTATTTATTTAAATGTTTACTTACCTGTAAAACTCCGTAATCCATACATTACTACCCCCACCCTGCCCCTCCCCCTGCCCACGTCACCGCCCTACAGAAACACCTACTGCCGCCTGCTACTGCATACCAGGACTGTTATGAATCAATACATTCCTTAGACCAAAGATGGGTGTAATATGTTTTGGCTGTGTCAGCATGTAGCACTGCTAGTAGCATGGTTTGATAGAATGCTTTAATCAATAGGCACTGGATCACTTAAATTACACTGGTGCTGTGCAGAATTCTGGCCTTTTAGATTGCAGTAGTCCTCATACCACTTTCCACAGAATTTGCAACACATGTGAAGTGCAAAAATATATTTGCACTGCCTGCAAGTGCAACAAATGTAATGCGCTCTGTCTGACAAGTGCAAAAAAGACATTTACCTTCGGTCAGTCAGAATATATCAGATCAGATAATACAGAGCGCGACTAATCACCTGTGATGGTTTCCAGGCGCTGTGAACCATGGATAGAGGGGGGAGAGGGGGGAGTGGGGGAGGGGGGGTTGCACAAGGGAGAGGGAGCTCGGTTAAGTTGGCTCGGTGGTTGATGTATGCTGGTCCTTGGTTATGAAGGGCTTTGTAGGTCTGGATCAGCATCTTGCAAAATTGCAACTTTCTTATTCATGCAAAATTGCACTATTGCTTCTTATACATTTGTGCCATGAACGCTGACGTGATCTAAAACGAGTATAATCTGTAACATAATATGTATGAGGCTCAAACGAATATTCTTATTCGAACAAAAGTACTGAGCTGCAATGGTACTGTAAGCCAGTACGCAATAAATGTTGAGATATGAACTTTTCCACAGTGCATCGGCAGATCCCTTTGAAGAATACACAGTTTAATGCAGCTCTCCTTAAGAAGTATCTAATAAAGGAAAGACGGACGAGACTTGCTGACTTTAAAATAAACAGCTCTACACAGTGGCATCCCGCAGCACTGACATGATTTATGGCAGCCTCTGCTGAAATATTCGCTCAGCCAGGACCTGACAAGAACACAGCACGCCTGCTGGAGCTTGGGGGACAAAAGCAGAATCACTGGAACTCCAAAATAAATGTGGAACAGCAAAGCATTTGACAAAAAGTACTAGCGAAGTAACATTCTCTTTGCGCTTTCTTTGATTTCATTTAAGCTGGGCGTGAATGTATACAGCAGAAGGGGAGCCAGATGATATGTAGAGGGCCCTGTGACAGTAATTAAAGATCAAGTCAGAGTGAATACTGCCTCTCAATTTTGTAATATTTCCCGAGGAATTTTTAGCAGCTAGTTTTTGCGCCTGGTTTGGTGATAAAAAAATTAGGAAATTGTTTTTCGCCTGTTAATACTTCTTTCCAAACTCCTAACAGCCGTGCAGCCTTACACGTGGCTTACAGACCGCAGAGGGATGCTCTGGTCAGAACTGGGACCAAGGAGCACTGACTCTGTTATCAGGCCTACATGTCTTATGCCCTACCCCTCAACTTGTGAAGCTGTTTCTACATATGACACAGACGTCAACACTCATCCTTAAGACCCTATAGAACAGCTACTAGTCGCAGCCACACTTCTATTACTGCCATGAAACGACCCAGGCCAGTACAGCACGAGGGGGGAAACACAGGTTGGATGAACACCACAAGAAATTGATTGGAGCAACTAAAAAAGAATAAAGGTGCTTTACTCTCGCCTTTACTGTATATGTGTTTTCTCTATAAGTTACTCTGAAAGTCTGAACCTACGATAGGAATGTAAATGTGCTAATGCTGGGATCTCCAAACTTTTTAAGCAGCGTCATGGCCACATTTGCCCATTTTGCTGTCTAAACTTGTCACCTAATCAGTGCAGAGTCAAGTCCAGCCGCAGAATCTGCGTTCATTTGCTCTCATGCTTAGCACTGCATCAACTTCAAGATAGGCCACCTAGTAAGTAAGTAATAAGTCAATAGTTTATTTTTTTAATTAATTAAAGCTGTTCGAAGAAACACATCAGATAAAATTGAACATGGTATAAGATGCTAAGACATTTCAGAGGCCATATAAGCCATCGGTCGTTGCATACGTGAATAAAAGATGCCATTATCTAAAAACACTCAATAAAATACCAAGTGGAGAAAGGGTAAAAGCAAATTAGGTGCCATTCATCGTATAGGTTCGATCAGCGACAGTTCCCAGTGTATGGTGACTCCTTACTAACCCAGCTGATGTTGCAGCCCGTGGTCCGTGCCCCCCCCCCCCACCTTTCCAGGGACTGACTCCTGTGTAGACACTGTTCTCTTAGACCTCAGGGCCTTGGTGCCAGGCACTAAAGTCCCCCGCATTGCGTGAGGGATCGATAACCGCAGGGGAAAAAGTGCAAAGTGCTGTGTATGGAAGCGTGATTGATGGTGCTAAGATAACATAGTGCAGAGGCAAGGTTTGCAGCCGTGGCTGAGGTGCCCTTTGCAGCTTTACAGGCCGACGGTTGTTAATGTGCTGTTGTTACCAAGGGTGACCTTTCAGCAGATTTTAAATTGAGATCATATATTTGCAGAATTTTGCCAATTCGGCCGAGGTATCTAAGGTACAGATTAACTCTTTTGCCTCCCTACAAGTGCTTGCCCCATGTGCAAGGAACACTGGGGCATATTATCAAGGACAGAGTCGATAAGGAGCTTAATAATATGCCGTGGAGAATTCCAATAGAAGCACATGTTCACACCAGAACATGGACTTCTATTGGAATTCACAAGGGCATACTATCAAGCCCATTATCGCCGCTTTAGCGGCAGTTTCCTGCCACTTAACCAGCGATCATTTTTAACGCCGTTCTTGATAATATGCCCCACTGGTTTTAATAAAGTGTGTAGTGCACTGAGGAGGGCTGGGCAGTTACATATTAAGTCTTCCAATGTTTCCTCGCTTAAGTGGCATGGTCTGCACGGATCAGCAGAAGTGAGTGATTTCCATCTTCTATTTAGGTCTTTCATTGGGAGGGCCATGAGTCTTGCATAAAGAGCATGCTTCAGCACTGTATTCGTTAGTGCACTGTTTAAGTAGGGCTGTACAAGCTTGCCTTTATATGAGTTTATGATTGCCTTGATGTTAGATTTGGCCTCTTCTATGGTACTAATATTATCCTGCCTGGAAAGAAGCAAGACGTTTTTTTCAGTATGATTTTTAAAGAGGCCAAGGAAATTGAGCTATTTCCCAGTTTTCCCAGGTCAGATTTAGTTTAAAATGAGCCTTTGGCAAATAATCTGACCAGGAATTTTTCCCTGCTGTAAATATGACCTTCAAGACCTCTTTCATTCTGTAAGCCATTGGGTTACAAACTTTTTGGTAGTACCGTACCATGGCCACCATGTTTTCAAAAGATTGTTTATAAAGGTCCAACTCCAGGAGTACTAGAAAAACCCAAACATGTGCTGGTATGCGAAAGCTCCGCCTATAGGCTTGGCATTGTGACCTCTCCATGGTTGACATAAAGGCCCCAGGGAAAGCGGGCTGACTGTAACCGATGATTTGGAGGAGTTATGCCCTTATTAATCTCCAGATAGCTTCTGTAGATGGGCTGTGCAAGTTCCAGTTAGGTTTACACAGAGCAAAGGGCACTGATTCCCCTCTCTCTTCCATATGGGTGGTGTGCAGTTTTGGCTTTCCATTGCATGTAAACCACACGTAAGTTAGTTATATTTTGGGGTTCTCTTCATCTTCAAATTGCCCAAAGAGAGCAACCTTTGTTTTAGTGCAGTTCACCACCAGTTTGTTCTTTATGTTGTATACGTTCGGGGCCCCTAAGGCTTTCTGCATCCACACCTTGGCGTGATCCATTAAACTCATGTCGTCTACATACTGCAACAAAAGTAAGCACTTTTGGTCAATTTTGTGGAACGGAGTTGCCATATTTAAGGATTGGCCAAGATCAGCAGTGTACAAGTTAAAAAGCATTGGTGAGAGGACACATCCTTGCTTTACATCATTGTTGGTGTAAACTTTGGGGGGTGCCATGCTTTGTGTCTCCTTAATTCTCACCCAGGTTTGAGAAGAGAGTGAGATTATTTCATCCAGCAGTTTTTTCGGAATTCCCCAACTGTATATTTTGCTTTAGATGGTTTGCTGATCCACCCCATTGAACGCTGAAGCGTATTCGGCAAAACATGAAAAAGCGGTGGGTTTTTGTGTTGGTTAGCCTGCTCCACCAGGAGTCTCAGTGCCATTATAATATCTGTAGAGGATGTCCTATCCCTAAAAACTGACTGATAGAGTGGCAGAATGCCCTCATCTCTGACCCAGCGTTCCAGGTCCTGAAGTGAAGGGCTGGCATAGGCCTTTCCTTCGATGTCAAGTAGGGTGATCACTGTAGTTGGATGGTACTGTTATTGCCCTTCTTGTGGATTGGGTGTAAAACTGATCCACGCCACGAATCTGGGACCATGGCTGTTATGTAGCAATACTGATAGAGTGAAAAGAGAGCAAAGGTGCCCAAAATGAATTCCCCACCATGTCTTACATACTTCAAGATTTTTACAAACCGGCTTTGATCAACTTGGGTCAGGTTTGGGGTGGGGCTGGTCTTATGCAAGTCATTCTCTTTTACAGGCAATTGATTTGGTGTTGGGATTTCCTGTGACCTGTGCCTGATGGGGCCATTAGCACTCAATGGCATTGCAGTCCAGTGTTTTATCATGTTTCACCTACAGGGCCGGACTGGCTACCGGCGTTTTGGCATGCTGCCGAGCTGGGGCTGATTTAGTTGACAGAGACCTGCATGTGCTGACCAAAATTTGTTTTGCTTTGTTTATTTCGAAGCACACACAGGTCTCCATCAACTAAATTAGCCCCCACTGCAGTGACATCAGTTCCCAGCTCGGCAGCATGCCAAAACGCCTAGTAGCCAATCTGGCCCTGTTCACCTAGGGAGAATCTTGGACAGCATTTCGCTTGTCTTCATGTTGATACTTTAAGTGGTTGATATACTGCAGAATTCGGCCTAGTTAACAGTTTTTGAGAAGTCTAAAGAGGTGGGCCCCCTGTATTTCTCAATGTAAGTTTTTGTGCTGCCATATGAGCCTACTGTTTGATTTTCTGGTTGTGGCTAATGGGGGAACATCCTTTACCATGAATCTTTTACAACGCGGTACCGTTACCATGCAGGTTTTACAACGAAAGTCGTTACAACGACTTGCGCTGGAGGGCGCTGTAGGATAGGGAATAGTTTAATGTACTATCCAACACCATCCCTACTATCCACGGGGACTGGAGTTGGAATAGTAAATTAAACTATTCCACTATCCAGCACCCCCAAACGCAAGTCGTTGTAACGACTTGCGTTGTAAAACCTGCGTTGTAACGGTACGCGTGGTAATACCACGCGTTGTACCGACATACATCCTGGATAATGCATTGCAGATATCTATGTTCCCATTATTTTAAAATTGCCAGGTGACTTTCCTCAAAGTTCTTTTGCTTTGTTTCATGGCCTTGATGTAACTGAAGTGAGCGTTTTGCAGCTTAACTTGGTTTCCTTGTTGGTTTCCCAGAGTTTCCCCATGTAGTAGTTCGTGCAGAGCAGCTATTGTTTCTGGACATATCGAGAATATGTGGGCCCCTGTGCTATTATCATTGTCCTGTAACCATTTAGCCTTCCAGGCTACTAGACTTGTGATGTTTAGTTTGGCTCATTTCACTCTTTTCAAAACTGTGTAAATTTCATCCCCATCGAGTCACCTAAGATGTGCGTTTTGTGGGCCAAAAATGATGGTGTTGATAGCATAGTGATAAATGGTAAAGGATCACTGGTCTGTTGTGGATTGATTCAGAAGTCCAGTAGTTGGGTCAAAAGGAATTTGCTTAGGAACAAGAAGCCCAATGTTGAACACAATGAATACACCACAAAAAGACTCCATACAGGTTTAGAACAATAGAGAATATTTATCTGAGCAAAATAAGACCAAAATAACAAAATACCAAGCAGCATAAGTCAAGATATGAATGTTTAAACATTAAATGCACAAATATTGCTTAGCAGTCACTAGTGGTCAAAAGGTTACTTGAGGTCCCGAGGGTTCGGTGCAAATAAAAGTTCAGGCTGACTGTGATCGGTGGCAGGATGGCTACTGGACCCAAACAGGTCCTGCTGAAGAAACACTTTGGCTAAAGCTTTGGTCGATATTGTGAGTCTACTGCATTGTTGTTGAGTCATACAAAGGAGGTCCTGCTTCATTGAAGTGAATGCAATGCACTGTTGCAGAGACACACAGAGTGTTGTCATTGAGTCGTGCAGACTGTGGAACTGCTGTCATCAGGCAGCCTCTGCATCGGTGTTGAAGGGCGATGCAGTGGAATTTCTCACGCAGTTAATGCAATGTTTTGGTTTTTGATGAAAACAGCTGCAGAATCCACTTCTGAGGCCCAGAGCTTGGCAGAGGCACCCCAGGCAAGGGTAGGATTCATAGCGCCCATCAGCACCAGCAGAATTGTAGGAAGTCTTTTGTGTCCCTGAGACTTCAGAATACAGGAGGCAAGCCAGCAAGCCCATGGAGACCACTTGGAGGGAATGTAGAGTCCTTCCAGCAGAGTCAGGGAGTAGCAGGGCAAGAGCAGAAAAGCAGTCCTTCCAGCAAAGCAGTAAAGTTGAGTCCTTCAAGCAGCACAGCAGTCCTTCTGACAGAGATTCAGTTCCCGATGCAGAAGTGTCTCATTTTCGTGGGTCAGAGAGACAGTACTTATACCTAACAGTGACTTGGATGTAGATGGTGACTTCAAAAGAACTCTCTGAAGTACACAAGGATCCCTTTTCAACCCAGTCCTGAATGCCAGGCTAATGCTGGGGGGTAAATCATTCCTATGTGTGAGGACAGGACACTACCTAGTGAAGTGTCAGCCCCTCCCAATCCTCCCTACCCAGGAAGACCCATCAGAATGCAGATGGGTGCTCAGAATGCAGATGAGCCTCCCCTTCCTGTATTTGTAGTGGTCTAGATAGAATGTACAAAGTGTAGGTGTCACCCAAACCAGCCAGCTGTGTATTGGAGACAGGCCGTCAGACACAAGGGGGCATATGTACAAGCCACCACAGTGTCACTTTTTCCGATGTTGTGGTGGCGATAGGGGCTTCGCCTTATTTACAATGCAATGTTAAGCTACTTAACATGGCTTAACGCTGCCTTGTAAATAAGCCCCTCTTTCACACTATGGTTAGAGTTAAAGGGGGGGGAGTGGGTGTTGCAGTGGGCGTTCCAGTGCAACAACCATTTATTGTACAAGGGCAGTGTACATAGGAGGCAAAATTAAGACGAGGGAAAACTTGGTCTTGGTGAAACGAGGAGAAATGCATTATTTTTCCTTGTTTTTGCTTTCTTCATGTGTGTTGCCTTGTACACACATGGAGAAAGCAAACTGCCATGGATTGTTTATGTCCAGGAAGGTGCCCCTTCCTCTACATAAACAATCTGTAAAAAAAAAGTCATTTTGTGACTTTCATGTTTACTGCATGAAGCAGCACACATAAAAGAGACAAAATGGCATTTTAGGAATTTTAGGATTGTTTATGTGCAAGAAGGGACATCTTCCTATACAAAAACAATCCTCCCCTGCATGCAGACACCCTTTCACTAAGGTGTAAGAGTGCCTGTGTTGGCACTACCCTGCTAAGTGTAGTGCCAGCGCAGGGGGAAATGCAAGGCTGCACCAAATTGTTGTTAATATGGTGCTGCCCTGCATTTCAGAAGTGGGGGAGTGAAGCATTAAGCTTTGATGGCTAACACCTCACTCAACCACTTTCTCGTACATATGCCACAAAGAGCAGTAAGTATGGGTAAATGTCCCCTTTCTAAAAGTGGCATTTCTAAAACAGTAATGTTAAATCTAACTTCACCAGTAAGGAGGAGTTATCATTACTATTTCATGCATATGAAAAATGAAAAAGCTGCTCCCCTCCAATCAGGAATTACTGCTTAAAAATGTATTAAGGAATTCCCAATGCTGGCCATTGAGAATGGTAGGCCTCACACTAGTGGAAAATGAAATAGGCAGTTTGTCACTACTGGGACATGCAAATGATACATGTACATGCCTTACCTTTTTCTTACGTAACACTCTGCCCTTAGAGTTGTTTGGGTCTACCTTAGGGGTGACTTGTGTTTAATAAAGGGGAGTTTAAGGCTTGGCAAGTAATTTTAAATGCAAAGTCGAAGTGGGAGTAAACTGCACTCAGAGGCCCTGCAGTGGCAGGCCTGAGATAGGTTTAAGAGGCTAGATCTGTGGGTGGCACAATCAGTGCTGCAGCCCACTGATAGCATTTGAAGTACAGGCCTTGGGTATATGATATACAACTTTAGAAGCAATTTACCAGTACCAAAAATATGCCAATCAGGTATACACGAATGTCATCCTGTTTAGGGGAGAGCACATGCACTTTAGAACTGGTTAGCAGTAGTATAGTGCTCAGAGTACTACGGCCAACAAGAAGAATCAGCAAAAATGAGAGGCATATGTCAAAAGGTTGTGGGAAAGACCAAGCTAAGGATGACAGGTTTAACAAGGTGCTTGGGCCAGATATTGCCTGTTGATCAACCAGTTATCCTTCCTGCCAGGGATATTTGGTGGAGTCTGTGGCCTCTGTGGCCTCTGTGGCCTGGCCCTTGTGCGTCTAAGATGATTAGTCTTTTATGATGCCAACTTATGCTCAGTAGGTATCATATCCCTTTCCCAGAACCTACGGTGCCCGTAGACATTGTGCATCATGAGTGAATTCTGGCTGGGGGGGTGTAGTTACCTGAGAGTTTGTTTGAAAAATTGGGAACAGCTTCTGAGCAGTGTTTGAAGCTAGTTGTACGGGTTGAAGTTTGAGCTCGGCACCCTCCTTCCTTTCATCATGGGCTTCTGCTGGGAGGCCTGAGTGCCTTTTAAATCCAAATTAAAGGTGTTCATAGATGCCTAGCCTTGCGTCTAGCTTGTTTAATTAAATTGCCATCCCCGCAATTGCTGTGGCGATAGTCTGATAGTGTCCATCTATAATTCCAAATTATGTAATTGTCAAATAATTGCATTTATTGTGGTGTCAAAGGTCAAATTACTTTATGGCAATTATGCATCTTGGTGAGATTGGCTGATTTTCAACAGTGATTTAATGTTGCTGCAAAGTTGTTCTGTGGTACTTTCGTTACAGTAATCAGATCTGTCTTGGTTGTGGTAAAGCTGTTCCATTGAATCTAACTGGAGGAACAGTTTCTCCATAAATGTGTCACTCCAAACATCAATGCAAGGGGATGAGTCTGTTCTAGAGAGGATATAAGACCTCCCTTGTCTGCATCTTTTGGCACGTGGTGGGTGGTGGACCGTTGTTTTGCTAACCCCTTTGTTGTGCGATGTATTCGGGATAGAGTTATACGACAGACAAAGCACTATCTTGGCAGCCCTGGACATGCTTCCCGGATAGGAGCCATCTGGTTGCACAACGTTATCGTTGTGCCCTGGACCTTGGTGTCAGATCAGTGAGCTATCTAGGCGGTGTCAGTTCTGTGCTCCTGCCGGGCAAATGCTGCGGCTACTGAGTTGGCCAGCCCTTCCAGGATGAGAGATATTTGACGTGCTAAGTGTTCAGTAGAGACTTTTGAGCTTACAGTAATGACAAAATATTTACTTATTGAAGTTATTGGAATTGGTACTTTTAGGGTGCTGGAGTTAGCGTTATTGACAATACTTTCCATCATGTTCGTCATTGGCATGAGTATCATCATTGACCTTGTTGCTGGGCATCTATGTACCTGACTTTCCTTTTGGGCATTGCAGGTGCCCAGCTCTGATTAAACATCCCGTGAGATAGCTTTAGCTACCTCAGGCAATAAAGGGAATAATGGATCTCCTATGGTCACTGGGGGTGGTGGTGGCTCCTAGCCTCCTTAATTTTACTGTTGTATGGACTCTTGCTGGCTATCAATATTTCATGTACATTGGTGTGGCGTGTAGAGTAACAGAGGGAATAGCCTGGTTTTGCGACTGTGGAAACTAGCTGTGTTAATATGGGTTAGAAGACTCCTGTAGGTTGCCAAGCACTTGTCACTTTAGTTGGCCCTGCTGGAGCTCCTGCTTGCCTTTTTTATTTTGCTTTTGCGCTTCTTGCTTGAAATACTTTATAACTCTTCCAGCCATTGATTAGATTACAGCTTTTCTGAAAGCTTTCGCACAAACACTCTAGGTTATTGCTTTTCTTTGCAGGGCTGCTAACATGTGCACTGGTGAGTGGGGAGTGGCATGGGCAAACAAGAGCAGTTGGCTGCAGTGTCGTCTATGTAATTCTTTGCTAGATCAAACCAGCAATAAATGTCCGGATATCAGTGTGCCAAGATGGGGTCGGAGGGTGGAAGCACACCAGACGCCACAAGGTGCACCCACAACTAGAAGTGCCACATTCGTGGGGTTGGGGCTCAACCTTGAAGTTGCACCCTAATTGCTGCTGCGACCTGCCCACATCTGAGTGGAGCATCTATGCAGAGCTTAACATGCTCAGACTCCTGCTCCACCACTTTAGAATGACCCAGGTTAGACCTGCAGGGGTCGGCATGCTGGGCTTGGCTTTCCCCTTTGAGGAGGGGTGCTGGTGCCGAGGGCAGTATCCTTGCAGGGGACACACGAAGGGGGAGCAGGCGTGCTGTGCACAAGGGTCTTCCCCTGCCTCACCTTCCCTCTGTGTCAGCATCCAAGCTCGTGTTCAGAGCAGGCCAGAGCAATCGATCAAGCACCAGTAGCCAGAATCCACTGAGACTCCATTAGTATATTCTAAATTGGGTTGAAATAGCAATGTGCCTTTTCACTTTGCTCAAGGGTATAAAAAAGTATTACTTTGCATTGCGTGATAGGTCCTAGGAGGGAGCTAGAAGACAACATAGTTAAGGCATCCAACTGTCTTTTCTAACAAACGTCTTAATTATAACTAACTTGGAGTGCACTGCTCACAGTAAACATTACCTGTTAAATTTTAGGGGATCAAATTTGCCAGAATTTAATGGAGAAATGTGCCTTGTAATTATTGGAAGATGCAAATTTTGTTTCAGCAAGCACCAAAATATGCATGCTAATTGAACCATAAAGCTATTTATTCCACCCGCTACATTTCGAAGCAAGCGGGTGCTGGATGTTATTTGTTGAAGTAAATACCCACTACCCCTCTGGGGCACTGGTCATCTATCACATAAGTATGTTCGCTATAGAAAATATGTGGCAAGGAAAATGAAACTGGCTATGAGATGGCTACTAACTCTCCAGCGTGTGAGTCCAGGAAACATTTAACATTTGTTTGGAAAAAGAAATAAAAACAAGCTCATGGTGGACGTCAAGAGGGAATCCCGTAACTGCTGACTCCTTCAAAATAAATCTCACCAGAGAAAAATGCATTTGAGTGCCAAGCAACGAAAATGTATACTTGAAACTTTATTTAAAAGCTTTACATGTTGTTTCATTGTGCCACTGCCTGGAAGATTAATTGCTTTTTCCACAGAAGAGTGTTTGCCTGAGAAGTGGAGCATGCAGGAGGTGGCACTTTTAATGTGCAGAGTTCCATTGTGCTGCTGTGTATCCAAACACTGTTACACAGACAGGTAGATTGATGGCCACACCATTAATTTTCACTCAAGGGGTCACCAAGGATTTAAAATTGCATGGATTAATGGAGTGTTCCCTCGTTCAATGTTTTTCGTCATGTTCTAGTCAGCAATTAAGAGCACTGTTCATTTTGAGAAGCAAGTCTTATAATGCGACTTTAAAATGTTCTCCTTATGTAACCTATTTGCTATTTTTATCCACAGGGCGCTGCTGTTTTTTTGCTCCTAATTCTAGAATAACTTTTACTGCTAGTCTGTTATTTTTAAACAAAAAACTCCATTGCTGAAAGTCAGGGATAAAGGACAGAGAGGCTGTTGACATATTTACCCATTTCTATTGGCTGAATGTTCATGCATACCGGGTGACCAGATCAGATTACAAGATAGTGAACAGTGTCACTTCCTCTATCCACTCCTATCCAATGCGAATTAGCATCATGTTAACCACCGATATCATGAATTTAGGGTTTTTATTATTAGGTCCTTGTTTGCACAGGAGATGGCGAAATTATCAAGTATGTTTCGCTGAAAACTCTGCCCATTCCACGAGGATGGCTTATAACTCAAGTTTATTATGTATGATTAATAAAAACCGCTGCATATACATGACATTATAAGCATTCCTTAACATAATTTAGGCATAATATTGAAAAAAAGAATTAAAGCAGCATGAGGTGCAGGCCGCTAGAGGTAAAACTTTTAGCTTTCAAGCTAATGGTGATACAAATCAGTGATAGCAGTTTTTTGTGCCGTTAGCCCTTTTTATTTTCCACCAGTAATGTCATTGTGTGAAGATCACACTAAGGTTGACAGTTCTAAAACATGATTTAAAATCTATGGAAAAAAAGTTTATTAAGGAAGGTGCCATGTTTCTTCCACTCAGTTGGTGCAATCTTAATATTCTAGTATGTTTTCTTCAAGTACCTCTACATGTGCATATAAAGGTTATTTTTCACAAAGAAAACACTTACATTTTAACTCCACTACTCTATCTGGTGACAAGACTACTGATCTGGAAGTCACAAGTAAGAATCCCTGCAACACCAGCCTAGACGCTTACGGTAATGTTTCAATATACTATGATTTTAAGGGAGCCTTTAATATATTCAACACAGTTTTTACAAGGTTTCCTTTTCTCTGGCTGTGCCCCAACCACTTTTCATTTGGCTGGTAGCCCTTCTAACATAATAATTCCTGTCACATCTTAAAGCCATTAAACATAGGATATAAATCATGAACATTGAAATCAAAATATCTTCCTGATGCTCTGAACACTCATGGATTTTGCTTTTTCTGTGACTCATTTTTAGTATCAGTAAAGATGTCATTAGCAATGTAGCGAGAAAAGATAAAACATTCACTCTTGTTATCTTAAACCTATTTATACTACATAAAGGACCTTTAGGTGCAGACACACTACAGGATATACCATACGCTATTAAAACACATCCCAAAACGACATCACTTAACCACCCAACCGGAGTCACGTCCTCACATCTGCAAAGTAAATCTATTGTCCCATTATTATTTGTCCCACTATGTAAATAAAAAGTAGCTTGCAGACATATTCAGTGCTGCAAGAATTGTACAGTAGGATCACACTTACATGAAGGTTCATAAGCACATCAGCAAATCTAATCAAGGGCCGGGGCAACCGAGATACCAAGAGATTTCACCTGTGAAGGGGCTCTGGGTCTATCAAACTGTCCACCAGGTTTCCCAGGCCCTTGTAATCTCCCTTGAGCCACAGCCCCTTCTCACCTCTCATAACAAAACACCACTCTCATACCGTGCCCATCTCTCAAGCTCCCTGCATGAAACTATGATCCAGGGGCCGCTAGCAGCTTTCTAATTCCTGGTAATTTCCATCTTCGCTAAAATGGAGGCCATGTCTTGGAATCTGCTGGTAACTTTGGTTTTGGCAGTGTGTGGGAATTAACTCTAGAAGCAGTGCCCCAGAGAGCAGGGGACCTCCCTCATGGTAATGTCAGCAACTGTGCGTGTGATATCTTCCCAATAGTCCGCTAGTCCTGTGAAAAAGTTCCAAATAAATAAGGAAAAGTCCTGATGTAAGTTCATGAAGATTTATTCATAAGAGGATCCCATCCACCAAACAGGAGATCAGGACAGCAACTGATACTATACACATTTAAAACTAAATAAAGAATTCAATGACATTCCCAAGTTACTCACACTAATGACATGCTTATAGTTCTACTATGACACAACATTATTCTAACATTGGCCTAATGAAGAGGTTATTGCAAATGCAGAATTCTACACATCTCCCTTCCTTAACAAATATCATCTGAGAGATAAGAAGGATGTTTACACACTCTAGTAGAGTTTCTGGAAACAGGACCTTTGAAATGATGATCATCTACACTGGGCTTTACCTTTTTAGTTGACAACCACAACTCTGTTTAAATTCCAGATTCGATGATCACGTGTATTTACTGCATTATTGAAGACCTTTTGTAACTTCTATTGGTTCCCTAAATTTTGACATAGAACTTCCTACCATACCAGGTCTTTTGATCCTTACAAGATCTCCTACAACCACATTAGTTTTCTCACACTTTTCCTTGCATCTAAATCACGCTTACATTGTAATGTCTTCTCTTCCTCCCATCTTGAATATCAGTATTAACACATTTGTTTTCTTTACCTTTTTCCAATTCATATTTATTAACCCATGCAGGTTGTGCACAAGTATTCCTCTAAACATCAAAAATTGAGTTTTCCCTGTAGTTGAATTAGGACATAGTCTGTACTCTTCTATGTTTTTAAGAACCTCACTCTTCCAATTCAGAGCAGAAGATTTAGCTACGTTTATTGTTTCTTTAATTACTTTGTTAAATCTTTCAATCATGTCATTTGCCTCTGGATGATATAAAGAGCAAGTCTTATGAACAATACCCTTGGAAGATAAACATTCTTCCATTTCTTTTGATATTAATTGAACTCCAGTGTCTGTCAATATAGACCCAGGAATCCCCTCTCTGGCAAATAAGCTTTCTAAGCATTGAATAACATGTGAAGAATCAATTACAGACAAAAAAAACTTCTGGCCATCTTTAATACATGTCAATGATGGCTAAAACATAAGTTTGAGAATCATTATTATGTACAGGACCTAGTATATCTAAGGCAATATCTTGCCATGGGCCAGATGGACGTCTCCTAATAACCATAGGTTGAACTCTGGTAATTTTAGATTTATCACTTAAAGCACATGGAATGCAATCACGAACTATACGCTCTACATTTCGGTCAATTCCAGGCCACCAATATGACATCCTCAATCTTTCTTTGCTTTTGGTAAGACATGAATGACAAGAATGAACTAAGTCAATCAATTAATTTCTAAGACTACCTGGTAGTATAGGTCTCATTCCCCTAAACAAAAGACCATTTTCTGTAGATAATTAATTACGCATGATCCAATATTGCTTCGTCACTTCTGAACCCATATTTTTGCTAACCCTATTCATGTTCAAAAGGGACATTCCTTCATTTAACAATAAGTCTTTGCCCATTTCTTCAATCCATCTTTTCTCAGAAATCAGCTTCTGGTCAACTGCACATTCCCATTCATCAAGATCATCACGACATTCATCCTCAAGTGTTTCTATTGGCGTAAGACGTGATAAAACATCAGCTATAGTATTATCCACCCCAGGGATGTATTTAATATCAAAATTATATTTCTGAAGACTTATAATCCACTTTGTTATTCTACTCGAAATCGAGTCCAGACCCTTCTAATTTAAAATCTCCACTAAGGGCTTATGATCTGTGTGTACTTGAAAATCAATACCCCACAGAAACTTTTTAAGCTTTTTAATAGCCCAATAAATCGCTAAAGACTCTCTTTCAACCCCCGAATATCTTGTTTCTGAGTCCTTCAAACTCCGTGATAAGAACATAATAGTTTGCATACCATCAGAGTGCTGTTGTTGCAGAACCGCCCCACTAGCATCTGTAATGAGCACCGGTTTCAGAGAAGGAGCATCCATAAGCTTCTCTTTGATGTCATTAAATTATTTTTCGCAAAGATCACTCCAAATTATTATTATTATTATTATTATTATAAATATTATTATTATTATTATTAAGCGTTCTTATATAGCGCTCGATTACCCATAGGCATCTCGGCGCTTGCCTTGGGAACCCGTCCTGGTTTTTCCCTGTGAGATACCCGTACTGGGCATCCCCAAGGTGAAAGCCAGGCATCCCGCCGCGGGGGGGCTGTAGTGGAGATTAAGCAGACTAATGCCCAGAGCTGCAGAGTGTGAATTTATTTAATAATTTAATACATTTAATTCCTTTTCTCGACAATTTCCTCATGTTGACAGTACAATCCACAAAGTTTTTAACAACTTCGCGTACACCCAGCAATCTCATGAGTTCACTTTTATCAGTGGGAGAACACATGTTTTGGATGGTGTTAATCAACTCAGACTTCGGTTTAACCCCCTCACCAGTGATATTATGTCCAAGATAGTTTATAGAGTTCTATCTAAACTTACACTTTTCTGCCCTAATCGTTAAATTATGATCCCACAAACTCTTCAAAACCATTCTCAAGCGACTATCATGTTGATTATTGTCCTCACCAAATACCAAAATATCGTCTTGATAGACACAAATTCCTTCTGTAACACGCAAAACATCATCCATAACCCTTTGAAAGACAGAGGATGCCGACACCAATCCAAAAGGCATACGAATAAATCGATAGGTTCCAAACTGAGTTATAAAAGATCTCTACTGGAAGTTTCTAATTCTATCTGGTGATAGGCAGAGCTCAAGTCTAAGGTGCAGAAAACGTTTGCTCCACCCAATAGGGTCAACAACTCATTTATGTTCGGTAATGGATATCTGTCAACAATTACATTTTTGTTAAGTTGCCTCAAATTGATACATAATCTTAGATCTCCATTGGGCTAACGAGCTGCAGCTACCGGAGAAAGCCAATCAGAACCTTCAACTTTTTCAATGATACCATTATTTTGTAATTTAAGAATTTTACTTTTCATATCTTCCCTAACAGAAAGGGCTACATTCCTAACTTTGCAACAAACAGGAACAGCATTTTTCTTTAACTTTATCTTGTGCTGGTAACCTTTTAAACATCCTAGATTTTTTTTAAACACACTTTGAAATTCCCTGTTTAAGTCTTTAACAAAATCCTCATCATCTTTCCCAACAATGGAATTCACCACACTTCTGATTTGAATAGGTGGATCAGCATTGGGATCAAGATAAACACCTAAATCCCCTTGATGCATCCAGCTAATGACGCTATCTCCTTTTTTCGAAACATAAACCTCACCAGATTTCAACCTTTTCTTATATTCAATTATACCAATAAAATAACCATGCAGATCGATAGGTTCCCCCATATGCTAACGGTGTTATGTCCGGTTTCAAAAGTTTAACTTTGCCTTTTAGATTCTCCATGAAGA
This sequence comes from Lissotriton helveticus, assembly GCF_964261635.1. Lineage (NCBI taxonomy): Eukaryota > Metazoa > Chordata > Amphibia > Caudata > Salamandridae > Lissotriton > Lissotriton helveticus. The sequence goes on along the minus strand of NC_136061.1, from coordinate 1,086,067,535 downwards.
AAGTACTAGACACTATGGTGATTTTTGCACCAGAATCAAACAATACTTTTGTCTCAGCACCTTCAACTAAAATGACATCAAATGGACAGGATTTTTTCTTCTCCCCATTATCTACTTAGACAACAATTTGGCCACATTCATAGTCCTCAGTACAACATTCATCATTGTCCTCATCAGTAACATCCACCTCATTGACCTTAGATTTCAATTTAGTTTTACACATTTTAGAATAGTGCCCTTTTAACTTACACTTAGGACAAATTTGTCCTAAAGCATGGCATTTCTTGTCGTTTGCAAGATGTCCTTGTTTGCTACATCTGAAACACATTTTTCTCTATTTTGTTCAAACTAGAATCTCTAGAATAATTATTTTTGCCAACTACTTCCTTTTTACCTTCGTTGCTCTTTACCTCTTGAACTTTACAATCCTTATCGGAATCCTTTTTGAGTATAGCAACACACTTAATCAAATGTTCTATTCTTTTCGCAACATTAATGACTTCATCTAAAGTGGGTTTGTCATGTAACCATAACTCCTCCCTCACTTTTTCCATATTACCACCAAACATAAATTGGTCTTGTATACGTTCTTCTGTCAAGATGCCAAATTTGCAAGAAGATGCACGTTTTCTCAAACTTGTAATGTATCCCTCAACTGTTTCTTCACTTCCTTGCATCCTTCTAGCAAATGTATACCTTTCTAAAATTGTACTTACTTTTGGCAAATAATGTTTATCCAGTTTCATTATGCATATTTCATAATCATTAAGGTCTTTTGATTCTTCAGGGGTCAATTCAGGCAAATCATCAAAAACATCTTGACCCTCTGAGCCCAAACAATGTAAAAGTAAAGAAGATTTTCTTTCAGCACTTAAGGACGGACCACACACTCTAGCATATCTTTCAAATACTACTTTCCACTTTTTCCACTGAATGGGTGGCATTCCTGGAGAAGTAAGAAAGAAAGGTGTTGCAGTGACATTCTGCATGATGTCAATTTAGATAGTGATCAAAGTGAGTTATTAAGTGGATTATTATTTTTAAACAATAAAATATTTTATAAAATAATATGTAAAATACATCCACCTAAATGATAAACAATAGCAAGACCTTAAAACCAAAGAAGCAACTAAAACCCTCTAACTGAGTTAAAAGTCAAAGAGGACAAATAAAAAAACAAATGCACTTTGTGCTCAATACCCAACAATGACCATCATATACAATTTGATAGCTGTGCATATCAGCAAATTTATAAAGACGTACACGTTGAATTCTATGTAGCTGTGCACGTCAGCGAAGTTTACAACAAAACAAAAATAAAATGTGTATAACAGCTAAATTTATAAAGGACATGCACGTTGAATTCTAATCATTCAATATTAGCTGTGCACATCAGCGCTTTATTAAGATGAAAGTACAGTACCTGGTGGTTGTGCACATCTGTGAAATGTACAAACAAAACAAAATAAAAGTATGCGATGATCTCTTAATGTGCGCGATAAGTAATCCGTTGTTGGCTGTGCGCATCAGTGTTTGCAAATGATAAATGCGCAGTATTGTATTTGTAAAAGCTTTCATGACACGACGTGTGCGATAAGTAATTCGTTGTTGGCTGTGCGCATCAGCGTTTGTATATAACAAATGCGCAAAACATTTTCACATTGCTAAGGGATACTAACATGGCCGCCACGCTGAATTGCGACATGTGATGATGTTATACGTTGACCATAAATTCCCTTCACAACAATGAAGATGACCACCAGGCTACGCTGAAGACGTTGCGTTATGATGTTACACGTCAAGTCCAGCCATCAATCTTCGTCAGTGAAGGGAGAAGAAAGCGAACTTTGCCAACAACAAATTCTTAAGAAAGCCGGTAAGCATTTGCTGGACTTCAAAAGCTACCTTGTATCAATTGTATCAGTGTTATCATTAGCATCAAGTAAACATTGGGGTTAACACTTGAAGATTATAAATGACACATCGAAGCAATTCTCGACTCTTAGTAAATAATTAGATCTCCAGCAGATTGTGGTAAAGATAAAAATTAAATTTTCTGAAGACAGCTTGGTATAAAGTATCCAAAGACTCTGCCCACGTAAATCTGCTCGGTAATGTAGTAGAGTCACTGAAAAGCCTTCAACCTTCAAAGTTAATGATGCTCCTTATGACGGTTTCTGAAAACCTTCAAAGTTACTGAATCTCCTTATCACAGATTCTAATTCTATGAGCCTGCATTGAGATGTTTAAGGAAAACTTGATAACAAATGCAGCAAAGCTCCCAATAGAATATATAATAATAATGTTTGAAGGAAGTGAGAAAATAAATCCAATATTTTTTCCCTTCAGTTCAATAAGATTTGGAATAAAATGTTGAAAATTCTCACCACTCCTTTAGGTTGAGATCCTCAGAGCCATGCCGACTACGCCAGTGTAAAAATAAATAAGAAAAAGTCCTGATGTAAGTTCATGAAGATTTATTCATAAGAGGATCCCATCCACCAAACAGGAGATCAGGACAGCAACTGATACTATACACATTTAAAACTAAATAAAGAATTCAATGACATACATAACATTCCCAAGTTACTCACACTAATGACATGCTTATAGTTCTACTATGACACAACAGTATTCTAACATTGGCCTAATGAAGAGGTTATTGCAAATTAAGCATTTCACATCCTGCTAGTCCTATATCCTATGTAAGAATTCTGCTCTGACCTCACAATGGGGACAAGCTGTCCCAGCTGCATTAAAATACATAATGGATCGCCCTGGGGAGAGGTAATCCCTACACAAGATATAGAATCTTGCTATTTTAAAGTGGGTGTTCCATGACACCCTATGGGACCGCTCCAGCGAAGTCGCCCAGTCGGCCTCAGGTATGGGTACCCCCAAGTCCTCGTACCACTTGGTTTGTAAGATGTATATGCATTGGCAGCTCTTGTGGGGAGGTGGTTATGACATGCCCGCACTCCAATGTTTTCGAACTGTTGCCTCCCCTTGATCATATGTATCTGCTTTTAATAATGTCAACAGTGTTCTGATATTAATCGGTGTGTTGCTGTCAGGGATAATCCCTGCTTGATCTCGGTGTATTAATTTCATCATGCAGGGGAGGAGCCTGATTGCTAGAACTCAGCTAAGGATTTTATAATCGATGTTAAGCATCAACAAAGGTCTACATGCTGAACGGTCATATGGAGTTTTCACTCGTTTGAGCAGTGGTACCACTAATGCTTCCCGGGTGGGGGGTGGCCTGTATTTTTAGCTACCTTATATACATCCACCGACTTGGGGGCTAAGAGATCAGTAAATGTGATATAAAACTCAAAGGGGAACCCATCTGTCCCCAGTATTTTCTTCCTTGCCATACCCTTCAGTGCTATCTTTATTTCGTGGTGTAATATATTCCCTTCTAAGTTTCTGGCCTCTTACAGTGTAAGAATTGGTAATGGTAATATGGCTAAGAAATCAGTCATGGCACCTCCCTTGTGTACAGAAGTGCTTGTATAGAGGCGAGAGTAGAACTCTCTAAAATGTTGATTAATGTCTGTCTGCCTATAGACCTGGAGCCCCAGGTCAGTTTCATATTCCAGAATGATGGAGCCCTGTATAGCAGGATTAGCAAACCAATCTTAGAGTGAACCAGTCCAGTCTCAACTCTGCATGTGCCTGTATCATATATTCTCTATAATCATAACACCAAAGCTTTTCAGCCTGCCCTGCACCGCGCTCTTCGGTATGAAATAGGAACTGTTATGGGTCTGGACGGCCTGGTCTGCTCTTCTCCACCTCTCTCAATTCCACCTCCAATGCCACAACTTCATCAAGCAAAGTGTGCCTAATGCCCACTGTTTCTGCTATGCACTCCCCCATGATCATTCCTTTAAAACCATCCCATTCCATTTGCGGGGAAGGAGCTGTACAACGTACTGCTGAATGCTAGTTTGAGTAGAGTCATGAAACACTGAATCTTCTATAAATTCCGGCTTCAGTCTCCACATAGGTATAAAGAGCCGCATCTGCTCCCCACCCCCAAATGGAGGAGTACTGGGTTGTGATCTGAGATGTTCCTACAGATATATACAGTCTCATGTACCAAGTCATGTACATCAAGGGGTGCATAGAAATGCATCCAAGCCTACATGAAGGCAATGAATGCCCAAAAAGAAGGAGTAATCCCTAGTCAGTGGGAGTGCGCAATGCCAAGTATCAACTAGTCCCCATCTAGCCTGCCATCCAGCAAATGATTTAGCTACCCTGCTAGCCAGGGAGTACCCCAATGGGATGTGGGATCAGTCCAATTTAGGATCAGCTACTCAGTTATAGTCTCCTCCATATTGACCATGTGCACCAGGTAGGGGGCTAATAATATGGACAAACCCTCCAGAAATGCTCCCAGTCTACATTGGGTCAAGCAGTTTTCAGTTTTCTGGAAGTGGACTCCCGGCCGCACCAAAATAAGGCCCCCTCGTGCACAAGCTGAATAGGTGGTGTAGTGGGCCTGCCTCGCCATCTCCTCTGCAGCTTCGGGCCCTCCTTAGCAGTTAGGTGTGTTTCCTGTAATATTGCGATATGAATCTCCCCACTTATTGATGTACAAAAATACTTTATATCGCTTGGTCATATTATTCATTCCCCTGATGTTCCAGGATATGAATCTGTAGTCCATGGGAGCTGCCATCGGCGTATCAGCATACAACCAATTTCATCGACCAATTGGCTGCAATCTCAGGACTCAGAATTATCAATCAGGACAGGGACAAATACTGTAGCACCAGTGGGACCCCAACTTTCAAACAAACAACAGCCAACCCAACTCCCACCCCCCAGGAAATTGGGCAATGATCCCCCATCCAAACATTTAGTTTCCCTCCACCTAGCAGCACAGAGCACATACAGGAATCTTTTGCCAAGGGACCCAGAGTGATTTGCCAACAAGCCTCAAATCTCTCCCGGAGATTCAAGCCACAAATAAAGAGCATTACAATACCAATAGAACAGGCACATTACAGGAGATCGATTCCAGATGCCACTTTTGGCAGTTCCATTTCGGGGTTCCTGGATGATACAGACTCATGATCAGAGTCTGAGTCTCGAGTTCCATCCTCTTCCACTTTTGCAGGGGGGCTCGCTCCGCTACCACTCATGGATGCTGTCACTTCCCATGCCCACTGCTGTTCATGCTGGACTTCATCTCTGGAGGGGGCAGGCCTGCTGTACCTCTTAGCTCAGAGCCTAGATCAAGCCTGCAGAGTTTTCTTCTTTAGGGACCTTTGGATAGATGTGGGCAGTGGGGGGTGATCTAGTCATTCCCATACCTCCTGTGGGGTTGAAAAGAAATTGCACTCCGTCTGGCGTTGTCACTCGCATCCTGGGGGTAAACATCATGGTGTAAGGCAATCTCTAGTTGCTGGAGCCATGCTGGGACTATGTAGCGCCTGCTGGCTCACTGTTCTGTGTGGCAACACCCAACCTGCAGGGATGAGATTCCCGGTTGGGTCATCGGTAGTCACTGTTCTACGACTCTGCACTATGAGATGGGGGTCTCTGGCACAGCGCTCCAGCACCTGCAGGTTATCTCCGACTAGTCCGCACAGCACCTATCCCTGTTATAGTATTTCAAATCTCAGCCTCCATCTTGGGAACTTGGCCTGACGGCAGCTGGATGCCTCTGTTAAATTCACTTCTATGTCTCACTTTGCTGGTAGCTCAATCCTAATGTACATTCTGTAGCTAGTGGAACTCCCAGTACTGTATGGGCATCCCCTTGGCCAGAATGTGGGAAGAGGATGGCACTGGATGGTACCACACATGGAGAGAGGAAAAAACAAGGAGAAATTATGGTATGTCTCCTCCTTATGCTTCACCTCGGGAGGTGTACAGATCTGGCATGTTCCGTTTTACATGTTTTTTTAAATCTAGGGCAGTGTCAAATTCCATGGGTTTTGCATCCGAAAACCCCTAGTAATGCACATGGAATGCCTCCTGGGTGCAGAGTAAGGCAACACAGCGATTTGCACTGTGTTCCCTTATTCATGATTTACGAGGCCACTAAAAGTCACGCAGGGTGGCTTTGTGCAGCTTCATATATCTTTATGAGATCTCTGAGTCACGCATGGACTACTTTATGTGGTGCAATAGTGATGTAGGGCTCTGATAAATAAACTTTTAAGTGTAGGCTGTCCAAAGTAGACAGCTTACGCTGTATTTGAGCAGATGGCAGACATCAATAAGTGCTTGTGGTGGTCCGTTATCGCATTTCAGGTACTTACTGATGTCAGAATCACACTGCAACACTTATGTCATTATGGCTGCTGATTCTTCAAGTGACAGGACTCACAATGCTAGCTCACTGCATTTTGAATGCTGGTACGAAGGTCTGCTGTCAAATGCAGGCCTCCAACTCAGCATTTGTAACAAAATGAATGTGTCCTCATGTAACGCAACTGGTGCAATGTAAAGTGTTCTGATACCGGATACCGGGTCAAATTCGCCCTATATAAAACTCCGTAAAAAAAACAAAATAGATGGAAGTAGTTTCAAAATTCATTAATATCAATCAGTTAGACTGTTTGAGACTTTTCGAGAACTGCCAACTTGCAGTACTTTGAGCATTACTCACACTGCAAAGGGAGAGGCTAATCACAGCACAGTGGAACAACTGCAACACTATAAGCCTTGTTTGAGAATGTGCCAACTTATGTCTTTTCCAGTAAATGAAACAGAAGGCAAAATTCACTCAAAAAACCTATTCAAGTTTGGGGGACCTTAGATTGTTTTTATTCGTCACGCTATATTTAAAAAAAAGGAAATCATTAACATGATTATGGCCAATTTATTTTATATAGTTAATGGATCATTGACATCTTCTCATATCATATATATAAGACCAAATCAAATCCAAGTCTTCAGTTAATCCAACTGAAAATATCTAAAATATGGTAACAAGTCCCATCACTACATATAAGAATATATCAAACAGCTAGGCATAGAGTGGCCATACACAATCTCATATTAACATCTTTTACTTTGCAGTATAATATGCGCAATCTTTAATAATACTTCTAGGGCCAGATGTACGACCGTTTTTAGCAGTCGTAAATGGGAAATCCGGTAACAAGCATTGCCATAGCCAATAGGTCTCACCTTTGGGACCTTATAAGTGCTTAGCCAGAGGTTTTGGCTTGGCCTTTGTTTTTAAGCTATGTAGTAGAGAAGTGTGGCTGCTGTGCAGCATGTTGAAAAGGTATATTAAACAAGAATGGCCACATTCCTAGAGGAGCAAAAAAGATCAACCGACGGGGAAAGGAGAGCAGGTCAGAGAAGAGACGGTGAGGGGGACACAGAAAGGCAGGAACGGGACAGTGAGAGTGCACGTGTAACAGTCAGCCACACAGTAAGAGAGGCAACGGGAGAGATGTAGAGAAAGGACATTCTCACAGAGTCATGTGGAGTGAGAAAGAGACAGATAGTCAGGAGGTAAAGAAGAAGCGAGGGGGAATAAGAAAGAGACAGACAGAGAAATTAGAACAGAAGAAAAAAAGAAAGTGCCGCCGAGATAGAGCACCATATATCTGTGAGATGAAAGAGGATTTCTGCTTTACTGCACCAAAAGAAGCATTGTGACATTGACAAAGTGCTGGGCTTCAGTGCTGGGGGGTGTTGTGGCACCAGATGCCTTTAATGGAACCTATGGAAATAACACAGCGGCCTGCTGTACACCCTCTGTTTATATGTCACTTTATAGATATGGATATCATATAGTCAATGTGCAATAAACACATGCATGGTCATAGTTACATGGCCTTCCACCAAGCTCGGGTCCTGCGATGAGGCAACGCCGGACAGAGCGGGGCCTCCTTCTTCCTGAGCTGGGTTCCAGGAGAGGTGAGGTACACTCCCTGTACTATTCAGATGTAAGAGACACCGTTTGGTACAGAGGAACACAATTTTGGACTATTTATGTATATCCTTTACAGATTGTCGTTACGTTCACTTTATGTATGCAGTAGCTAATGCTTAGAACTCTGGCCCTGAAGAAAGCCATGGGATCTTGTCCCTACCGGCTGATACATGTTGGCCTTGTAAATGCAGTTATATGTTTAGACTGCTTCCTCTGCATTGTTCTAGTTTGTTTGAGGGAAAGGACAAATTACATTAGAGTTTTTCGCCTATTGATCCTTTTACCCCTTGTTTTTAACTCCCACATCTTTTGATTTTTGCACTGCACTCGATCCCATCTTTATCATTTGTTCATGGGTACCTTAGCGATTGATGGTGCGACCCAATTGAGTAAGGGCGATGGATGGGTCTCATTGATCAAGAGACATACCACCCCATTTTTGGATGACCGAATGAGAACACTTGATCTACATACCTATTTGATGGGAATCCAACACATCTCTGTACGGGTCTTACCAACAATCTCAGTAGGTCCTTCGACAGGTTTGTCCTGGCACACATTCAGATATAGAGACTTATGTAGCTCTATTAGCGCCTAACTCACTTATGTAGGAGTTTTGCAGCAGCTCGGAGTACTTGAAGCTCCGTTATAGACCCCCGGTTCTTTTGTTGTTAGGATCATAGTTACATGGCTACATTGTGTAATAGGTGCACACATTTTCATTGAAGCACACATTCACACAACTCAGCTCAAAATGTTTACAACAATATGGACATTCGGATACAGGCCCTACTAAAATTTTTGGAAACTAAATTGACTTTAAAAATGAAGTTATACTAACATTAAATGCTTTGAACTACAATAACAGGTGGCTTTTTGAAGAAGTATGGATGTAAATGGATTGAATTTTTTTTAAACTCAGAACCCTTGCCCAATACCAAGTCAACGCACCCTGTGCGCAGCCGGGTGAAGTCACACTTACGTGGTTGTTTAAAGGACGCCGTGTAAACCTATGAGCGATTCAGGAGGAATAGCAGCGCTCAGTACCCACCCTTGGACACTCGCATATTGCAACACCTTAAACGGAGCCCTCTCTAGGTGCCGGTAGGCTGCATAGTATACGCCTAATGTCTGTGAGTGCCTTGAAGACGGCAGATCAAGGTGTGCACAGTATCACACAAACTTGTTCAAGTGTGAAACGGAGAATATAGGTTCAGAATCAATGATTCATTCCTACACATCCCCTTACTACCATTTGTTGGGAGCACCCCACAAACATCTACTCTGGTGCTTAAAGATGAGCAAGGGGTCACAAATCTTATTTATTTCTGTGCCGAGCATTATGTAGGCTTGTTGCATGTGCGGTTGCTATTATTCTGTAGTATAAACACAGAAGTCCTGTAAAGCGCCTTGAAGTAGAAAAAAGGGAAAGAGTGAGAAAGAGAGAGAGTGGGAGGGGGAGAAAGAGAGGGAGAAAGGGGGAGAGATAGAGAGCGAGAGAGGGGCAGAGAGAAAGAGAGAGAGAGGGGGAGAAAGAGAGGGGGAGAGAGAGCAAGAGAGGGGGAGAAAGAGAGCTAGAGAGGGGGAGAGAGCGAGAGAGAGAAAGCGAGAAGAGAGAGAGAGAGAGAGAGAGAGAGAGAGAGAGAGAGAGAGAGAGAGAGAGAGAGAGCCCAGGAGTGGTGAGTGCGTGCGTGCGCAGTCTGCTAATCTTCAAGCCCTGCACTCGTGCTTGTGGCACGCCCCTGCTTGCTCCCGCAAGGTGGATGCCGCCACAAGCACGAGTGTGTGTGCTTGAAAATGACCAGAGCGACGGCTAAAGGTACTCCTTTGCAGCACATGCGCGCTGCGTAGGCGAGATCTTAAAAGGATTGTAGCATGTAAAAACTCTATTTTGCGAGTCAGTAACATTTTACTGACTCGCAAAATATGGTTTGCAAGTTGCTATTAGGAAGGGGCATGCCAAGGGCATCACTCCCTAATAGCGAGTCGCAGGGGGATGTATGATTGTTTTTCAACAGAAAATGCGGTCACAAAACAATTGCAGTTATTACCAACTTCAAGTTGGTGGTAAGTCATTTGCAAACAGGATGGAGGCCCCTATGGACCACTTCCCCTTTGTGAATGGGTGCATGAACATTTTTTTTAGAGCAGGCAGTGTTCCCATGGTCTACTGCCTGCCCTTAAAAAACAAAGAGAAAACTTCTAATTTTTTCCTTTTATACGTATCCCATTTTCCTTTAAGGAAAATGTGATGCATTTGTAAAAAATAAAACACTGCTTTATTTCAAAAGCAAATACAGACATAGTGGTCTGCTGGCCCTAGCAGGCCACCTTCCCCATGTAGCCCATTCCCAATGGGTGGCAATATTGATGAGGCAGGTCATTTGCAACTACATTAGTACATTCCGTTTTGCGAGTTGCAATAATCTCAACGTGAGACCCACAAAACAGATTGGTCGTAAATCGGGCCCTTAGTTGTGTACAGACAGTAGTATTGCAATCAGCTCAGCAGGTGCGATGGTAATGGGATCCCAGTCGTTTTTTTTGTTGTTTTTTTGTAAATGAATACCGGTGATTGGGCCGATTTTCCTTCCTTTCCTTAGGGTCCATGGCATCTTTGCAGAGCCACTGTGTGCAACCTTTCATGAACGAAATAACATTACAGTGGCAGGCCTGTAAAATCACCTCTTTCTTAAATCCTACTGAGCCCACTGGAGTCTCCAAAACCGCTTACTCTTTAATGCAGAACTATTTTTCATTTCACATGAAGTACACCCTTCGCCTGCAATTAGCACACTGACTGTTCTTCTGCTCTTAATATAAGCTCCCTTCACTACCTCCCCTGACACCAGAGTAGAGATCGCTGATCCAGGGTTAACAAGTTAGGGCATGCATTGCTTTGGAGGATTTGTTCGATGTTTTCCGTCTTTCCATGAACATTCGCAAATTTATAATAACCTCAGAAGGTTTTTTCGAAAATCCAGGGAGCTTTAGAAAATATGTCAAGCAGCGCCTTTTGTGTTATCTTCGACTTACAGTTCTTAACCGATACTCTAATAATTCGGAATGTGGGAAGTAGTTAGCAGTACACACGAATGTAAATACTGAATCATAATTAAAACTGCGCTCTTAGCTCTTTCTATGAAATATTGAAATATTTGGTTTTGGACGCCTTCTGCCTGTGAAACTGTTCAGTATACAACATAAGAGTAGCATGTTGCTTTAATAAACATAGAAAGGATACTTTAGAGCAAGGGAGTAGCCAGAAAATCAAAATAACCCCAACTTTGAACTAAAACTCTTACGGCACCAAGCAAGCGAAGCAAGTCATTGTGGCCTTCACCAGAAGAGCTTTCTTGTCTCTTGCACCCAGGCATCTAGCCATTCATATTTTCGTCTTTCCATCCGCCCGCTGATATCCACTGTTTCACCTTCACATTCAGTCATCAATTCATCCTTTAATCCATGACTCAATATTTGACCATTTATCTGTCCACCCACCCATCTGTCTGCCTATCCATATCCAAATTATCCATCCATCTCAATCCTATCCTTCCATCCCTCCATCGATCAATCATTCATCCATTCATTTACCCTTTTACTCATCCATCTATCCTTGCACCCACTCATCCATCCCTCCGACCAACCATCCATCCATCCATCCTTTCCCTATCCACCTCCTTTCACTTATCCATTCATCCACTCACCCTTTCACTCATTTATCCATTCAACCTTTCATCAATCCATCCACCCTCCCTTTCACTAATCCATTCATTCTTTCAATCCTTACATCCATCCTTCCATGCATTTTTTTATCCATCCTTTCACTCACCCATCCACCCACCCTTTCACTCACGCACCAATCCTTTCACTCATTCATCCACCAATCCATCGATCCATCACTCATCTATCCATCCATTTACCCTTCCACTCATCCATTATTTCACCCACTTATACATCTATCATTTCTCTCATCATCCATCCATAAACCCTTTCACTTATTCATCAATTCCGCTCACCCATCCTTACACCCATCCTTCCACTCATCCATCTACTTATCCATCCATCCATCCTTTCACTCATTCACCAATCCTTCCTTCCTTCCTTCCTTCCTTCCTTCCTTCCTTCCTTCCTTCCTTCCTTCCTTCCTTCCTTCCTTCCTTCCTTCCTTCCTTCCTTCCTTCCTTCCTTCCTTCCTTCCTTCCTTCCTTCCTTCCTTCCTTCCTTCCTCCCTCCCTCCCTCCCTCCCTCCCCAACTCCCCCCCTCGCTGCAGTCCTTCCTTCCTATCTCCCTCCCTCCCTCTCCACCTCCCCCCCTCGCTGCAGCTGCTAAAGCAGAGGGTTCACGATGCCCCGGTTTCAGAGAACTGTAATCTTTGTGCACTGAAGATTAGTTGCTGATTACCTAGGGTCAGAGTACTTATGGAAACTATGGGTGTAAGTCACGTGAGCTACTGCGCTCTTAAAGTACATTGAATTAAAACAAGAATAAAGCATCGAATCCCATATCATGGATCTCATTTGGTTGTGTGCCGATAACAAAGCCCATGCAACGTTCTACCTGAGTCTGAGCACAGGTACATATCTGGGAAGGGAGCACACCCATTGCATCCATTCGCACATCTGGAATTCATAAATGAAAGCTTATACAAATGTGTGCATTCTGGCTCTACCTACCTCTCTGCCTTCTGTTGGACCTGGTCCTTTGTGCAGGATCACCCCAGCTTTTTGACTTCTTTTACTCAGCCCATTTTGTGTTGGCATTAGGACTCTGTGCATTTTTTCCCTTCTAACTAGTGGAAAAATGCTTGTGCTTTCTCTCTTGAGCTGGTTTACACCAGATTGTTACATTTAATTTACTTGTAAGTCCCTAGTAAATGGCACGAGCCATTAAATGCTACTAGTGGGCTGCAGTAGCCTTTTCAAAAATGTCTCAACACTCCCGCTTCAGCTTATCTTGCAGTTTTATACTGCAATTTCGACCTGGTAAAATAAGCCTTTTGCCAAGCATAAACCTTCCATTTTATTATGTAGAAGTTACCCATAAGGTAGGCGCCAAAGGCCAGTAGGGCAGGTGCATTGTATTTAAAAAATAGTACATGTGAACTAAAGTTTTACATGTCCTGGTAGTGAACAACTCCAAAAGTCCCATCTCTCCCATTGACTATAACTGTACTAACTTAATACATTTAAACAGTGCTAACATCACATCGGAAGCAGCTGGAGATATGATGTTTAGACTCAAATGAATTGTAATTTTAAATCCTCTTTAAAGGTGTAGTCGGATGTGCATCTTTAACTGATTTTTCTAATAAAGGCTGAAGAGAAAAATTTATTGAACTAAATGAATACTAGTTTGGAGCACCCATTGACATGATTTGTGTTTTCTACTGAAAAGTGTAGATAGAGACAGTGGGGCAGATTTACTAAGATTGGGTGTGATCAAACTACTTGTGCCCTTCTGCGCTACAATAAAGGGAGAGAGCAAAAGCTCTAAGGGGGATGTGCGGGTTTGCTTGACTGTTGTCATGCAAACATGGAACAAAATGTTAGTAAATCTAGTACAGTGTCTCATTCTATGATAATATACGTACAACTTGTCTGGAGGTACAGTGCTCTTGAGTATGCCTAAAATCACTTGGCATATTTACAAGAAAAGATGGTGTGCAGAGCTTTGGCAAATTTTGCAGTGCCTTGCTCCGCCATTTCCAAAACGTAGGGATGCGCCCTATTTACAACAATACCGTTCACCCCTGTGTTTTCCCTTGCTCTGGTGCAAAAAATATCAGCCTTCACAAGGAGATGATGGATAGAGCACTGAAAGCTTTCAGACACTAAACCCCAGTCACAGATCTGGGTTGAATCCATCATCATTCTTTAGTTCACTTCGCCACCTCAGTTCAGACCCAGCTATATGCAAATCAGTCTTGACCCTGTGCCTCATGGGAACAGTCCAGCCCGAACTGCCAAGCCAGGTCTTCCGTGAACCAGAAACAAGCATCCTGGGACAAGTTTCTGGGTAACACCCTTCATCAGCCAGGCTAGCTTGAATCCAGTGGCAAAGTGAGCAAGGGACCTACGTCTGGGCATACCCTGCCCACTTAGGGCGAACAAAGCAAACAGAAGGAGATGATGAACGGTGCACTGAAACTTTTCAGACACACACCCCCAATCACAGATCTGAATAGAATCCATTATTTAGCTCACTCTGTCACCTCAGTTCAGACCCAGCTATATGCAAATCAGTCTTGACCATGTGCCTCATGGGAACAGTCCAGCCCAAACTGCCAAGCCAGGTCTTCCCTGAATTGGAAACTAGCTTCCTGGGACCGGTTTTCTGGGTAACACCTGAAAGGGCGAGATTTTGATCGATACCTTATATCTATTGATCTAAACCTCGATCTGGTCGACTGAACCTTTGTTGCCTGTCTTGGAGGAAAACAGTACACCCATCTGCAAGTTAGTTCACCCAATAAAGGACTCTGCTCCCAAAGATCACAAACAACTTCTAGCTTTCAAAGATTTATTGTAAAGATATGATAAGCTGCAAATACAGGCATCTCAAAATGAGATTCACGAGATACACAGGTCCAATTACATACATGTGCTCTCGGAAAGCCCTCAGACGAGCAACGGAAATCACTAACACAAGTTCTAAGAATAATAAAGCTATCAGCATAGACGCATATCTCTCCTTCATTTAGGTTGGAGGAAAACGCAAAGGTTAGGCTATCCCTACCCTGCTCTAGATGGTATCCCTACTTAACCAAATCCCAACCTAACAAAGGTGTCAGCAGTGAATGACCCCCAAGGGAAGTCACCCACTCTAAGTCTCTTGGTGAAAACCTATAGTTCTCCAGTCATGACCCCTCACTGCCTACCCATCCGCTCTCTAAAGGGTCCTCAGGTATCTGCTCTAACTCCACCCAGGGGTGCTGTCCCTAATACAAAACAGTCAACAACATTTGAGACGCCCCTTGCGAAACGCCTCTCACGTGGTGTAGCTTCAGGCTTTTTCCATGATGCTTTGTATTGGGCCTCAGACGTTAGAGTTGACCTTGCTTCTCAGGCTCTTCTCCGGCCCGCTGATACCCCTTAAACATTCCAGAACCCTCCTCCATGTCTGGGCCGTCTACTGAACAGACCTCTATTCATTCATTTATAATTGGATCCCCCCTTTCCTGTTGCAGACAGATATCTGCCGCCAAGAACCCAACTCTCATAGACTTCTAAAAAGGCTTGCAACATTTCTCAGCCCAGACATGTACGTGTAAATCAACGTTAAAACATTTCAGGCCTACAATATTTCTCATTATGATTATAGCATTCAACTTCTTCATTTAATTAAAGCATGTTAATACTCTTATTCTATTATTCAGTAAACATTTTATAAATCATGGCCCATTTAATACGATGACCAAAACATTAATACAATCTGTGTCGTGAAAAGAAACACCTTCCCTCTTAGCTTCAGCTCTGGCCCTGAGGCCTACCACATTCTGCGTTTAACCACAGACCATCTTACATTTTAACAGCTACACGACATAGATTCAAAAATAATCCCGTCTAATAAAATCATATAGTGTCACACATTTCTGTATTAGTTCCACTTCTACTTAAATCTCTACATTAGCTATACATTTAGAATATAATTGCAGGTACTATTAGCACTCATGGCATTTCTCCTCATGATTTGTGCTTACTACAGGTAAGTGTGGTGCACTCATACATTTAAGTCAGTTTGCGCTCTCTCAGTTCCCCCCTTTGATGACCTCTCGGGGTCATCACTAACATTTAAACTGACGTTATTGCTGGCATTCTCTGCGCTTCCAGAGCCCTCAGACTCCTGTACTGATTATCTTGTATGGCAGCCAATCTCTGCAGCTGTTCTCTTTGGGCCCTTTCTGACCTTCTTGCTCTGTACCATTTGAATACCCTCACCAATCCCCACAATATAATCCCACAGATCAATATTATGATGATAGGCTTTAGAATATACCAAACAAAGCTTTTGCCTAAGGTGGAAAACCACCCTCCAACTGTACTCATTCCGTGGCCCACCTTTTCCCAGACATTTTCTCTACTCAAGTCTTCGATCTCCTTGTGAATATTAGTTATGTTCCTAATAACCTTCTCAAGGGGCTTCGAATTGTCTGGAATGTAAGTGCAACATTCCTGGACCTTCAAAGCCTTACAGACTCCGCCCTCTTTTGCTAATAGGACATCTAATGCAAGACGGTTCTGAAGAACCATAGCCCTTATCGATTGCATCTCTCCTTCTACCAGCATTAAGGACTGAGCAGTGCTGGCAGACAACCTGTCGACAACTGTTGCCAGTCGTCTAATTTTAACATCATTAAGGATTATTCCCAAAAGAGGGAACATAGCTCCAAAGACATCTCCAACCATTTCTGCATCGCCTACATCTCTCCTTCCCCTCGAAGATGTCTTGCCCTCAATGATCACTAAGTCTTGTGCATGATATATTTTGGGGAAGACAATTGCCAAATAACATGATCCATACCAGTTGTCAGGTAGTCTCACGTAAGCATTTCTTCCACATACAAAATACACATTTGGAATCACTTGCATTCCCTTCAGGAAATCCTTAGTGTAGTACTCTAAATTAAAAGCATGTTCACAGTCCACTTCTCCAACGTATACATTTTCATAATACGTTTTGGCTCTGTGAAGACATAGCTTTCCTCTCTGCGCTTTATCTAAAGCTATTGGACCACTACTACCCTTTCTCTGGTGTGACTTCTCTTCCTCGGTCCAATCTGTTTTCCCTTGTCCTGATTTTTTCAAAATCTTTTGTCTCCTGTAACGATCATCCACCTGCCCTATGAACTTCTTCTCGACTTCTGACACCTTGCATGTCAGGTTATTTCTACGGGCATGTGAAGTATCTAAGGTAATCCAAGGAATGAAGAACTTGGCCAATCTGTCTTCACTCTTCCAGTAATCCCATTTGTTCATCTGCTTATAATTTGGGACTTCTGGCAACACTGAATCATAATTGGAGAAATAGTATTCAAAACTATCTCTCTCATAAAATATACTAAGCAATAAGCTACATGTAATGCCATATGTCAGCGGGAGGTGATGATATCGAATTCCTTCATCTACAGATGCCGGCAACTGCATGCAGACGTAGCAATCCTTAACCTCCATGGCATCCACGTATTCATATAAAAGTTTAGCATAAGCATTTGACCTAAAGTCTCCTTGGGACTCGTCTACGTGTAACCTGCGGGCTTCTGCAGCCAATAACGCTTTCTCTTGAGTGTTTTCCCTTTTCTCACCAGCAACAGTCGGTGTAAGCGTTTCTACAGATTTCACATCAGTTACCTTTGCCTCTTCCTCATGTCCCTTTACATAAGAAATTGTTACCACTAAAGCTATTAATATTATCACTCCTACTATTAGTGTACCTATTATACATTTAGCTCTGCGGTTCGGGGTGCCGGCCTCCATTTCGTCAGACTATATGGCTCTCTCTTATCTTTAGCAAAAAGTTCTTTTCTTCTCGTTCCTTTACAGTCTCTTTTCAATCCTTTTGTCTTTAGAGTCCACACAACTGGAGGCTGACAGCCTTCTTCGCAAAAGTCCTTTAACAGTTCAAAAAGACAACCCTAGCCCTTCTCCATCAACTCAAGGGAAGTTCCCTAAAATTCTCTGCTTCCTGGGCGCTAGGTAATCTTCTTTTTTCTGCTTGCTTTATTTACAAAGTCCTTTAACAGTCTACTATCAGATTTGTGGTTGCAGCTTCAATAGCATAGTTCAGTATTTCCAAACGAAGATTGTGCTCTTCATGTGCTGTTATCGTTGTACCAAAGTCGGGGAATTGCAATTCTGTAAGAAACATATGTTTTAACTTGCTGAGGCGGGGAGGTCTGGGGAGCATGAATGTTAGTGACCCTTCTTGTTCGACACCGGGTACCAACAGTCGTATTTCCACGGTGATAATGGGCTCAGAACTGGACACCACCACCGCTCGGATCCTCCCTGTCTCCGGTTTCACAGACATTTGTCGCCAGATATGTCCACTCAGGTGTGGAGTATCTTCTGTTAGGCACACGCACTCTTCTTGACCTTCTTCGGTCGGGTGCTTCAGCGCCCTGAGCACCTTCTTCTGTGTCTGAGTCTTCTGATATCGGAGGAAGGGTTACTTCTGGAGTTGACCTCAGGCTAGAGCTCCTTCTTTGCGGCCAATTAGCTTCTCCACGTGCCCTTCTACTCCTTCTCCTTCTTGTCTGTTCTCGCTCTCTCTCAGACCTGTCAGGGTCTGACTCGTACTCCCAGCTACTTCCTCCTTCTGTAGCGTCGTCTGTTTCGCTGTTGTACTGACCGTCCTCAGCTTGGTCAGACTCTTCCCCTTCCTCCGCTGGCACCTCTACAGCTTGGCTAGCCCCCTCTATGGCTTCTCGGTCCTCAGCTGGACGTCTATCCGAGAGAGGAGCTGTTTCCAGAGGTGCTGGAACCCTTCGCGTATGTGACGCGTGGATCCAATTGGGCAGGCCTCCCACCTTCACAGCTGTGTTCGTGATCAGGATGACCTGGAAGGGCCCACGCCAACGAATATCCAAGCAGCTTCTTCTCACATGTTTCTTCACCAGGACCCAGTCCCCAGGGTACAGGTCATGGCACGGGCCCTGGCACGCTGGAACCTCGGCAGCCTGCACCTGAAGGGACACAGAACGCATGGCGTCAGACAGCCCCTTACAATAGTCCAGGATCATATCATCTGTGATATTTAACAGTGCAGTAGCTGGGATAGATGGCAGCCTCATTGCTCTTCCCATTAACACCTCATGTGGTGACAACCCTGTTCTTCTGTCTGGGGTACTACGAAGGCTCATGAGAACCAATGGCAGGGCATCAGGCCAACTCAGGGTCGTTGAGGAGCACACTTTTGCTATCCTGCTCTTGATCGTGCCATTGATCTGCTCCACAATCCCTGAGGCTTCTGGTCGGTAACTGCAATGCAACTTCTGGTCAATATTTAGCGCAACACAAATCATCTTCACAAGCTCGCTGTTAAAATGTGTTCCCCTATCTGATTCCAAAAAGGCCGGCACCCCGAAGCGAGGAATGAGTTCTCTAAGCAGTAACTTGGCCACTGTGAGGGTGTCGCACCTACGTGTAGGGTATGCCTCAACCCATCTGGAGAACACACAAACAACCACCAGGACATAGCGGAGGCGGTTGCACCTTGGCATTTCAATGAAATCTATCTGCATTCGATTGAATGGACCTCCAGACCTTCCTATGTGACTTAGTGCAACTGGTGTTCTTTTTCCTACGTTCAGCTGCTGACAGGTCACACAACGCTGGCACACTGCTTCTGCTGCTATTCTAAACTTAGGATTGTACCAAGTCTGTCTAAACACTCTCAGCATAGCATCTCTCCCTAAGTGTACGGGACCATGTATGAGTCTAGCCATTGGACTCACCATCTCATTGGGCAACACTGCTCTGCCGTCTGCTGAGACCCAAAAATGGGTCTCACCCATTACACATCCTGCCTTTTCCCATGTTTCTTTTTCAGAATCAGGAGCATTTTCTTGCATGGTTGACAGTTCATCCCAAGTATCAACAGTTTCCAATATCATGGCTAATTCAGTTCTTACATTTATTCCACCCACATCCACCTCTGTGAAAGAGTATCCTTGCTCCGCGCAATACCGTGCAACTTCATCTGCATATCTATTGCCTTTCGAAACGAAGTCCTCATTTCTGGTATGTGCGGTGCACTTTACAACTGCGATACCTGCTGGGCATTGCAATGCTTCTAACAACAGGCGCACAAACTCTCCATTGCGAATGGGAGAGCCTGAAGAGGTCATGAACCCTCTTTGAGACCATAACTGCCCGTAATCATGAACTACCCCATAACCATATTGGCTGTCGGTGTATATGGTGACTCTAATTCCATTGCTTGCCAAGCAAGCACGTGTCAGGGCAATAATCTCGGCTACCTGAGCGGAGTGTACTCCTTCCAGGCACCCAGCTTCCACAACTCCAGCAATTGTACAAACAGCGTAAGCCGCTCTCAACTGCCCAACTTCGTCTCTTACACATGAGCCATCGACAAAGAAAATTTCGTCTGGGTCAGTCAGTGGCTCATCTACGATGTCGGGTCTGGGTTTGGTGCATAGTTCAGTCACATCGAGACAGTCATGGTCTGTACATTCATCATCATCATCGATATCATTTGGAAGTGGCATCAAGGTAGCAGGGTTCAAAACAGAGCATCTTTTGAGGGTCACATTCTCTGCAGCAAGAATAACTTGCTCATATCGCGTGAGCCTGCTGTTGGTCAGATGCTGTGTTTTGGTCCTGGTCATCAACAGTTCAACGGAATGGGGCACGCACACCTCTAACGGGTGCCCCATGACGATATTTTCACATCTTTCAATGCTGACACCCGTTGCAGCAACGGATTTGAGACATCCGGGCAACGCTGCGGCTACTGGGTCTAAAGTAGCCGAGAAATAAGCAACTGGTCTACGGGCATTCCCATGGATTTGGACCAACACAGACAACGCACAACCTTCTCTCTCACAACAGTAAAGAAAGAATTGTTTATTGTAATCAGGCATTCCCAATGCCGGAGCACGACACAGGTCCTCTCGCAGCTGTAAGAATGCCATCAAACAGTCTTTGTCCCATGGTACCGGATCACTCACCTCCTTGTGCGTCAGTTTTTGCAAGGGCTTTGCTTTCAGTGAAAAGTTCACGATCCACTGTCGGCAATAACCCACCATCCCTAGGAACATCCTGACCTCTCTCTGTGTCTTAGGCGCATTCATTTTCATGATCGCCTCTATCCTGTCTGGTGACACTTTTCGTTTGCCTTTCTCTATTCTGTGTCCCAAGTACTGCACCTCTGTCAGGCAGTACTGCAATTTTCCCGGGGACACCTTGTGCCCATTGGCAGCTAGATGATTTAACAAAGCAATGGAGTCTTCCCTGCAAGCTTCTTCTGTTTCTGACGCCACAAGGAGGTCGTCTATGTACTGGACCAGAACTGACTTCTGGGGCAGCACTAGACTTTCAAGATTTTTCTTCAAAAGCTGGTTAAAGATCGATGGACTCTCTGTATACCCTTGAGGGATACGACACCATGTTAGGACGCGATTTTCCAGCTTAAATGCGAAAAGAAAATGGCTTTCTTCGTCCAGAGGGATCGAAAAGAAAGCCTGACAAAGATCGATCACAGTGAACCACTCAGCTTGGAATGGAATTTGAAACAGTATCACTGATGGATTCGGTACCACTGGACAACACGAAACGACTATGTTATTAATCTTTCGAAGGTCCTGTACTATCCGAAATTTCCCATTTGGTTTCTGCAGACCCATAATCGGGGAGTTGCATGGACTACCCACGATTTCTTTCAGTATTCCCTGTTTAATCATGGACTCGATCACGGGTTTTATGCCTGCAATCGTTTCTGGAGTCAATTTATATTGGGGTGTTCTTGGGAACTCAGCATGCGGTTTCACTACAATTTTCACTGGGTCCACCCCTTTGACCAATCCAATCTCTTCCCCAGTGAAATCCCATACTTCTGATGCCACTGTCTCTCTCAAGTCCCAGGGGAGCTCATCTACTGTCAAAGTAGGGTACAGCTCCACGCATATTCTGGAGTTTGCAACTTTGAAATCTGCGTCATCATCATTGGTCAATACCTCCACTCCCTGAGGTGTACAATATATAGTACAATTCAATTTACACAACAGGTCTCTTCCTAGCAGACACACAGGACTTGAATCGCAAACCACAAACTGGTGCTCATCGCTGTACTTCCCTATTTTCACCTGTACCGGTTCTGTCAATTGGCTGGTTATTCTCCTGTTTGCGACCCCTACCACTTGTATGGTCTCTCCAGACATGGGCAGGTCTGGAACTGCAGCTGATCTGATCGTGGATCTAGTGGCTCCTGTGTCCACCAGAAATGTCGTAGGGCACCCTGCTACTTCTGCTTCAACATAGGGTCCCCTCTGGTCCACCTCCAAGGCTGCCCCGAGGGTGCAGTCTTCTCTTTCCACTCTCTGTCCGGTTAATGGGTCCACATAATAGCACTCTTCCCCTTCCACAAACAGGGGCATTTGTCTATAGGTCTTACCCATACTCCCTACTCGAGGAGGTTGCGGGAACTGGGCTCGGGGAGGAGCCCCCCCCCCTTTGAGCACCTTTCCTTGGTATGGCGTTACCCCTCTTGTAGGCGCGCTCTGAACCTCTTCCTCCTCTATCTCTTGCTCTCCTATCTCTACATTGTAGGGGCACTCGCGTTTCCAATGCCCCAGCTCGTTACACTGGTGGCACCTAGTCGTTTTCTTTAAGGCAGCTATATCTATCCTGGGTCTAAAGGTGGAACCCTCCTCATTGCCCTTGTTCTGACTGTACTGCTTCTTTCCTCCTGTACCTGTTCCCTGCTGCTGTTGCTGTTGTCCCCCCTTCCCTGCTGCCTGCATCTGTACCACCATCAACTTTTCTTTTAGTTTCTTAGCCTTAGAGTCTATCTCATCACAGCAGTACCTGGCATATCTCAGTATTTCGTCTAGAGGTTTAGTTTGCCAACAAATCGAGTGTTGCTGAATCATTAAACTAATATCCGGTCTCAGTCCCAGGACGAACTTGGACACAAATTGCCCTATGTCTTTTGGATCCATTACATCCAAGCCGCTATACTGTTTAAACGCCTTCAGCAATCTCTCGTAATATTCATGAACTGTCTCTTTGGGTTCCTGTCTTGTTCGGTCTATTCTGACCCAATCTATGTCTTGCATTGGCACTTTCTCTTTCAGCCAAGTCATCACTCTCTCGAATTTTGCCATCACAATCTCGGACGGCCCATTAGTCTTGGCATCTCTCTCTGGCTCCGTTGTGGGCCACTCAGCGCTAACCTTGCATGCTGTCCACAGATCTCCTGGTACTACAATGTCAAACAGCGTGTTCAGATCTATCCAAAGGACCTTTGAGATTTTTACAAACCTCTCGACTTGCTTGTACCACTCCACAGGGTTTTCCCGCAATTTGGGGAAGGAGGTGGTAAAAGCAGCTAAATCTCCCCTACTCCAAGGGACATGTACATAGTTCCCATTTGCAACTTCACGCAAAGGGTAAGCTTCTATTCCCTGCTGTCCTGGTGTCATACCAATCATGCTTCTCCTGCCGGTCCCTTTCTTGGACCACCTCTCTTCCCACTTATCTAGTGCCCTCCATGTCCTTATTCCAGTAATCAGTTCCCTTATGTGTGTTTTCAGCCCAATCGTTCTCCTCTCATCTAGGTCTCGATCTGTATAATGTAGCCTGTGGTTACCCTGTAATGCTTTGGTTCTTGACAAGTCCACCATATATTTGCCTGCTAGTTCGACTAACTTCTCATGGACTGCTCTCGCCTTTCGAGTGATGTCCTTTGCCATATACAGTATTTCATCCTGCTCATACATTTCCATTCTTTCTAAAGGCAGGGTACCATCTACCATGTCATCCAGATCTGACCTTAAGCTGGAGACATCAAGTCTCTTGGCTTTTATCTCAGCTCGCAATATGTCTTTCGAAGGGGGCTCACTGGTCTCCCTACCATCCCAACTTCGAGCTCTGCGTTTGGGCTCGGGAGAGTTAATGGGTGCCCTCCCTTGCTCCCATCTCTCCAGGTCCCATGCTCGGCCATCCGATCTTGGAAGGTGATGGAACACGGGCCTGTTACCCCTACTCTGGCTCTGCCCATTCTCTTCTTCTTCTCTCCTCTCACCGTACACCTCTCTGTTATTTTCCCTCTGGTCGCTACTCTCCCTTTGCCTCGTATCGCTAAGTATCCGATACGATCCTTCCTGGTTCCCCATATTCCCTGGGCTGCGCTCATTTCCGTCATCACAGGGTCTATGGTGCGACCTCTCACAACTCCCATTCAGTTCTCTGGTGCCAGGCACACAGTGAGGACACTTAAAGCTGTTTCTGTACTCTTGCGCTCTCCTCTCCCCTTCACTGAGTATTGGGCGCGCCACCCCTCCACTCCCGGGGCCCCCGTTTTCCAGGTCTGTTCTACCTCCACTCCGGGCCCAATGGGTGACTCCCCTACTTTCTCTCTCTCTACAGTCCCACTCCGGGCTGCTCTCCCCAGCCCCGCAGTGAGTCCGAGCTCGGCTGTCCTGACTTTCCCTTTCAGCTTCCGCAGCTATGATGCACTTTTGAGCCTTCACTGCCTCATCCCACTGCTTCATGTACTCATTTAGCTCTTGAAAGGATTTTCGTCCAGATCCCCTCTGATCCATTGGCCATCTAGGGCCCCCAGGATCTCCTCCTGGGTCCCCTGCTGTGTGCATCGGGGTGCTCCACTCTCTGGGTATCGGCATCTGACTTGGGGAATTAGTGGTATCGTTCCTCCTTGCCTCCTCTGCTCTTTCTCTGTCTTTCCGTTTCCGTTCTTCCCCTCTTGCTCTTTCTTGGTCATATATCGATATTATAGGACCTATGGTAACAGGTACCTGTAGTGCATCTGGTAATGGGTAGGATGTGGCGCTTTCCGTTTCCGGCGCTCTTTGTACCACAAACCTACCGACTACCTGTTGCACCTGACTAGGCTGGGACAGCTCTTTCTTTGCCTCAGGATCCCACTCTGAACTGGGAAGCGGTCTATGCTCTCCTGCATTGCCCCCCTTTTCTCCTTCAGTATGCTCGACCTCTCCCCCTGCTCTGTTATACGGGGGTGGCCTGTCTGTCAATAATCTGTTTATCAGGCTGTCCTCTGTTTCGCTCTCATCATCTTCTTCTAGGGGACTTTTATTTACTGGCGCCTCTAACACTGGGTACAGTTTATTTACTTCCATGTTATGCACTCTCCATCTTTTAGCATCCGCATCCCACCTGGCATCCTGCACTGCCCTTACCGATCGTTTCACCCTTTCTTGTCGTCTGTTCATATTCTTTTCATGCGCTGCCCTAATCCATGCATCAAGAGCTTCAAACTGGGTTGGTCTAGGCAAGGGTCTCTTTGAGGTCATGACTGATTTCAATCGATGTAACACCTCTAATCTGAACGTCCCGTACTTCGGGAACGTCAGTTCCTCATTTCCTTCAGTAATCTTACTCCACTCTGATATCCAAAGGATCGTATGCAGCCCAACATTCACTGCCATATAACGAGCTGGCGTACCCTCCGGCGGGGCTTCTTCCCCTTCATACGATCCCCGCTTCTCTTTCTTAAACACCGCTTTCAGCCATTTAAAACACTTCATAATTATGCGCACAAAATCCAGCCTCGCTACTCTGTTTACTTCCTGATGACAATCCACCAATCCTGTCGCGGCTTTGCTAGCTTGGCCTATCGCAGCGCGGTCTTTCTCCGGTCGGCCAATCACGTCGCGACCCTGTCTGACGTCACTTTTCTCCGCTTCGCAGCAGCACCCCTCCTTTCTCAACTCGTCTCCCGGTTATGCATGCGTCCCATTCATACACCGAAAAATGACTACTTCCGACCAAGCGGTCACTTCTCTCGACTGTACGTCCACAGTCTATCTGTAATTGTCAACACAACTGACGAGATGTCTATCGTCTCTCTGATAGGTTGCTTACACACACAGTAACTTCCGACCAGCGTCCGTTACTCACGCACTCACTCTTACGTTCCCCCTATCTCGGTCTTTCGGGTGATCAATGGTACCTCATGACCCCCTTCACTCTAGTTGACAATTACTCTGGGTGTCCGATACACCCGAACCACTTAAGCTCTCCTTGAACTTAAGATTTCCACCGGTTGCGCGCGCTCACAACCTGTTCCACAGTCACTCTACAGACATTCAACTCCGCCAAACATTACAACATAGATACAATACAAAACACCGCAATCTAACACGCATAACCCTTTATACTCACTCTCGACCGATACTGCTGCTTTTTCTGTCTCACGTCATCTGGATCTTCTTCGGCGGGCTGTTCTTCCGATCATCGATTTCTAGGGGCCTTGGGGTAAGCTAACCTGGCCTAGGTCACCGTCCTCAAGAAGGCAACCATCCTCTGCTACCAACTGAAAGGGCGAGATTTTGATCGATACCTTATATCTATTGATCTAAACCTCGATCTGGTCGACTGAACCTTTGTTGCCTGTCTTGGAGGAAAACAGTACACCCATCTGCAAGTTAGTTCACCCAATAAAGGACTCTGCTCCCAAAGATCACAAACAACTTCTAGCTTTCAAAGATTTATTGTAAAGATATGATAAGCTGCAAATACAGGCATCTCAAAATGAGATTCACGAGATACACAGGTCCAATTACATACATGTGCTCTCGGAAAGCCCTCAGACGAGCAACGGAAATCACTAACACAAGTTCTAAGAATAATAAAGCTATCAGCATAGACGCATATCTCTCCTTCATTTAGGTTGGAGGAAAACGCAAAGGTTAGGCTATCCCTACCCTGCTCTAGATGGTATCCCTACTTAACCAAATCCCAACCTAACAAAGGTGTCAGCAGTGAATGACCCCCAAGGGAAGTCACCCACTCTAAGTCTCTTGGTGAAAACCTATAGTTCTCCAGTCATGACCCCTCACTGCCTACCCATCCGCTCTCTAAAGGGTCCTCAGGTATCTGCTCTAACTCCACCCAGGGGTGCTGTCCCTAATACAAAACAGTCAACAACATTTGAGACGCCCCTTGCGAAACGCCTCTCACGTGGTGTAGCTTCAGGCTTTTTCCATGATGCTTTGTATTGGGCCTCAGACGTTAGAGTTGACCTTGCTTCTCAGGCTCTTCTCCGGCCCGCTGATACCCCTTAAACATTCCAGAACCCTCCTCCATGTCTGGGCCGTCTACTGAACAGACCTCTATTCATTCATTTATAATTGGATCCCCCCTTTCCTGTTGCAGACAGATATCTGCCGCCAAGAACCCAACTCTCATAGACTTCTAAAAAGGCTTGCAACATTTCTCAGCCCAGACATGTACGTGTAAATCAACGTTAAAACATTTCAGGCCTACAATATTTCTCATTATGATTATAGCATTCAACTTCTTCATTTAATTAAAGCATGTTAATACTCTTATTCTATTATTCAGTAAACATTTTATAAATCATGGCCCATTTAATACGATGACCAAAACATTAATACAATCTGTGTCGTGAAAAGAAACACCTTCCCTCTTAGCTTCAGCTCTGGCCCTGAGGCCTACCACATTCTGCGTTTAACCACAGACCATCTTACATTTTAACAGCTACACGACATAGATTCAAAAATAATCCCGTCTAATAAAATCATATAGTGTCACACATTTCTGTATTAGTTCCACTTCTACTTAAATCTCTACATTAGCTATACATTTAGAATATAATTGCAGGTACTATTAGCACTCATGGCATTTCTCCTCATGATTTGTGCTTACTACAGGTAAGTGTGGTGCACTCATACATTTAAGTCAGTTTGCGCTCTCTCACACCCTTCATCAGCCAGGCTAGCTTGAATCCAGCGGCAAAGTGAGCAAGGTACCCATGTCTGGGCATACCCTGCCAACTTAGGGCGAACAAAGCAAACACAAGGACAGAGCTTGACACTTTTCAGACACTCACCCCCAGTCACAGATCTGGGTTGAATCCAACCTTGCTCCACAACGTATGGGCACCTGCATTGCAGGGAATCATTGTTTATGTGTAGGAAGGTGTCCCTTCTTGCACATAAACAATCAATAATGGAGATTTGCTACTTCTATGCATGCTGCCTTCTGCAGAACCAACAAAAGTAGCAAATCGTCATTATTTAATGATTGTTTATGTGCAGGAAGGAACATCGTTCTGCACATAAACAATCATTAATGGCATTTTGCAACACACATTGAAAAAGCAAAAACAAGTAGAAATAAAAGCATTTCTCCTTGTTGCACCATTCTAATGGCTACTATTGCATGGCATTCATTTTTGGCGCTGACTCTGATTACACCTCCTTTTAAAGCTCGGGCAGTGCCACAAAGCAAACAGTGTTGCGGTGGAATGCCCCCCGCAACACCCATTGCATGCCCATTTCACGAAGACCTGCATTAAAGGGTACCATATTTACAAAGTGGTCTTAAGACACAAAAAGTTGCGTAACGCCACTTTGTTAATATTGTGCAACTGGAACATCAAAAAAGCGACGTTCTGGTGGTGCAATCCCCTTGTAAATATGCTTGATAGCCTGCTTCACTAGTGTGTTTTCAAGAAGAAAAAATGGTGCAAAAATTGAGAAAATCAGGTTTTCTTTCGATGTTTAGAACTTTAGTGAAAATAAATAATAGGTATTGTCAGTCATATGTGTGATCTCATGAATCCCATCCTACAACTACTGAATACGGAGGTGCTCAAATATGCTGATAATGATTAATATGGGGGTTTGGTTACTTTTTCTAGTCATTTATTTTCGATGCCAGTACAAATGGGCAGAATCCTTGTGCCTCAGAGGATTGAAAGACAAATCATATTATCCCCATTCACATTTTCAAATGTTTTAGAGATGCTGTCTACTCTTTTTGTAGAACATGTCTAGTATTACTTATTTTCAAATAGAACATCTGTCTCTATAGCTGAAAGAATGACATGTTGACTTGAACCTTCTTAAATGTGCCATTTTTACATGTTTTAAAAAAATGCTAAGCAAAACTAGACTTGCAGTTTTGAGACCTGTAATCTACATGAAACATTACAGTGCCAGGAACAAGAGAGCACACATTTGGTGCTACATTTTGCATACCGGACGCACATTAGTTTAATAGAAGGTTTGTTAATTAATCATGGAAGTGTATTGTAGACAAATGTTCAGTTCTTTCCATAGTAGTCTTAATTAAAAGCCAAGTAAAATAAAGATCTTGAATAATTTTAATAAAGCACATCCTCTCAATGGTGTTAAAAACAAATACAATTAGCTATTTCGGTTTATGAAATAGTAAAACGCAGCGGAAATCTAGTCTGTTTCATAATATGCACCAGATTAAAACAACCAGAAATATAACTCACTCATTATGTCTGCATCAGCTAATCCCCTTAGTGCAGGTAGAGTTATTAATTTAAAAAAGTGGCTGAAGCATAGGTATTTTATATTGATAGTACAACGGAGTAAACTGATAAAATAGCTCAACCAGTTAACTGTGTGTGTTGTAGATAAGCCAACTCTGCCATCCTTCCTATTGAGGTGTATAAAACAAGTAGTATTGATTTAAATACATTGTTTTAGTTTGTATTACTGATCAACTTGCTTCTCATGCATACACTTTTATCCATCAACAATTGGTCTTGCTTTGCAAAACCCCTGGCTTGTATAAAATATTGGGCAGAAACTGAACAGAAGACAGGAAACACGTCGATTTCAGGCATAGAAATTGAAGATATGTGATTATGACAGCTTTCTCCACTTACAGCTGAATGGAAATACCACATATTTGATTTAATAAATCAATTAAAGAATTTCCCATATAGTTACTGTGTACTGACTGTCAAGACTAACACCATTCATCATAGATGCATTCTTAACAGCTGTGTGATGGTGGACCTTGGCGTGCATGTAATTCATAATAGATGCCTCATTCTGAGTCCTGAGTAAATCTTAACTTAGATGCAAATCAGTATTCTACATTTTGTCTAATTTACCAACCCTCTAAAATGTCTCCCTGAGACATTTCAGCAGGAAAAGTCCGCTAAAATGTGAAGTTGGAAAGCTACTTCTAAAGAGGGAATATTTGTGGGGTTAGGTGCATAAAACTCCAGCACCACTTATTATTCCTCTCTAGTCAAGCAGAAAGCTATGATTTAGACTCCTTAGACTCCTTGGCCAGTAAGTACTTTACTCTGCTGTATCAATATAGATGGGGTGCATTGTTACCACACTTTGGGCCATATGTTCGAAGGTATTTTCACAATTCCAGGCCATTAGAAAATGCAAAATGCCATTTCAGAATATACAAAAGGCATTTTCGGTGGTGCAAAATGGGAAATCGCTAAATGGGAAATGGCAATTAGGAATTTCCAAATAGTCAATCACTAACACCATGTGCAAAAGATTTCCTAATTGCGAATAGTCTCAAAATGAAACTTATGAAATGGAATTACCATCAATCTGTACCAGGTAGTAACCAGGTGCAAACTATAAAAAGGAACCCAAAAACGTCTGGCTGTTTCAGAATGGTGGCTCTTTATATCTTGGCGAGGAGGATGAGGATTTTGCTTCGTAGTCAGAGAAGGAGGGGGAGGCCGGAAAGAATATTCAGGGTGAGAGTCACTTTGTTTGAATAGACAGAGGAGGAGGTAGCAGGGAAGAACAGACTCAGTAGTGAGGTAATTTGGGATTTAATTGATGAGTTACAACCCTTAGCTGCAGACTCCAACACTCAGAAGCAATACAATCCCACTGCATGTGCAGGTAATGTGTTGTCTACATCTTCTAGCTTCTGGCAGTTATCAGGGGGTCATAGCAGTGGCAGAGAGGAGTCACAAAGTGCTCTTTCAGGTTCTTTAACAAGATCATGGACATCATGGTTAGAAAACTTAACCAATGCATATCTGTTCGAAATACCCCCCAAAATTTGCAACATCCCAAATTAATGTTTAACCGTCTAGGACAGTTCCCCAATATTATTGAATGTGTTAATGGCACACATATTGCAATATGCCCCCACTCATGAATTTAGTTCATCTACAGATATAGGTAGAGCACAAACTCAAAGTACAGGTGGTGTGGGATGCCTCATGCATCATAACAGACTTTTGGGCTAGACTCCCAGGAACCACCCATGACTCCTTCATGTTCCGCCATACTGCAATACATAACGACTGTCTCTGGGAGATAATGATGATGATGTTTCACTTGGTAAGAACATTGCTGACTCAATGCACACAGTGACCAGAACTGTTTGTGTGACGTGAACTAATAGTTTATCCTCTCATACTCTTTAAGGAGACAGTGCATATGCCTTATGTCCTTGGTTACTGACACCATACTTGACTCCGAGAACCAGAAGTGAAAGGGAGTACAACATGTCACATAAAACAACATGGTCCATCATCGAATGGACCTTTGGCATACTGAAGTCGAGGTCCAGCTGCCTCCTGAAAACTGGCAGAGCACTACTTTACCGACCTGAGACGTGCTGTAAGGTCATTGCAACCTGTGCCATACTACACAAGCTCCATGAAGAAAGGGCTGCACAACATCCCCTTAGAGCCCAAATCAGACTTCGATGAGGAATTACCACCACCACAGGTACAATAGGATGGCGCACGCGCAGCATAAGGTTGTGCATGACACACAGAGATCACCAACAACTGTTTTTGTGGTAAGATTGATGACAACTTCCAATAAGTAGACATCAGACATTGAGTGGAATGCATGGTGCATAACTGAAATACCACCTTATATTCAGGTTGTGACAATAATGTATCTCTCCTTAATGAACTGTGACCATTGCAGATATAACATTGTTTCAACAAAGTATGTAATAACAAACTATACAAAGTAAACTCATGAGTCTGAGTGTTCAGTGGCTTCACTTTTCCGCGGCCTCAGGGGTTGGGTGCCTTCTCGAAAATACTGGCCTGTGGAAAAGGGGCCATGTCAGATCCAGAGGTGTTTCTGCATGTACGCCTGGTACAGCATCCCTCCTGCATAAATGTGGCACTGATGCTAGAGCTGTCTTCACTCTAAGGTGGTGGCACTATGTATTTTATGGGCTGTGGCCACTTGTACTAGACCACGTACAACATACTGACAGCAGTGCCCCATGTTATGCTAAACGTTGAAAAAACTCCTGGCAAGAGTGGTTGTGGCTACGGCAAATCTATTGATTGAACGAGTGAAGGCATCATAGTGTGCCATGTACTGCTTGTGCCTGTGTCTTGTCTTTGCAGAATGTGCTGCTCCTCCATGGCAGCAATACAAAGGTCCTGTCCTTTCTGCAAAAGCTGCATTATCTTAGACAGAGGCCTATTTACAGTCCTAATTCATTTTCATTGCAGGTGCTGTACCAAGATGATTGTTTTTTCCAGGCCATCAAACACAGGAGTACTGCCTGCCATGTTGCCTGACACGTTGTCATTGTGGACTGCTGCTGGTTGGAATCTACGCTGTCTGTGTTCCCTGCCCACAGATGTAGTAGTGTCCCTTCTTTGGGATTGTCCCTCATCACTCTTCACAAAGTCTAGTAGTGGTGCAAAGCTTGCTCTCCTGGAAATTGGAGTTGGACTGATGGCCATAGGAGTCGCAATTGTGCTGTCCTATGTTCCCACGTTTGTGTCAGTAGCTTCTTTCTGACATGGCTTAGGTGTAATCTATAGAAATGCATGTATATAATTAGTGTTAATAAATGGGTAATGTTTCTTCACAATATTGTTGTAAGTGTGCTTCATGTGTTTGTGTCATGTTTCAGATGTACAGATATGTGCAGTGCAGTCAACAGCACACAGTACAGCATGCCACTTTGTTGTACTACAACTCCCATGATGCATTACCAAGGTACATCATACATCAACATGTACTTTATTTAGCTGTGATGTTTTACTTGGGGAATTACAAACATTTTGTTAAGTTAAGAAAGCAAAAGGGAGTATCCTTATCCTGTTTGGTGCCTGTAGAATTGGAGCTCTCATTGTCTAACACTCCCCCCACACTCCCTGGTGCCATTGTCCCCTCGATCAGTGACTTCATGGGAGCGGGACATGGGTGTTTGGAAGGCTCGCCACCTGTGACACGACTCTCACCCATTCTGCTGCCCACCTTCTCCTTTTTGCGGGATCTCAAATCATACCTGTGTTTCCGGATCTCTAGTGTGGTCCTCTGGGTCACACCAAGGGAGGTCACCTTCTCCAGGATGCTGTTCCATTTCTTGGTCTTCTGGGATTCTGGAACAGAAATTGAGGCCTTCCCTATGAGCTGGTCAATGTGTGCCACTCATTCCTCTGTTAGAAGCTCCAGCTCCTTCTCAGAAGATGTAACTTTCCTCTTCCTCCTGAAATCATAAAATCGAATAGCTTCCAGAGCTTGGGATTTTTCTCCTAAAGTTTGTCTATCATTTTTGTTTTATGCCTGCCCCTCCACAATAGGTTTTTCTGGTGGTGACGGGCAGAAAGAAATGTATTACAAAGTCAACCCTAAACAGTAGAGATGGTATATTTCACTTAATCTGTCAGTCGAAACTCTGTTGAATCTTCAGAGCAATAGGCGCACTGTCAATGGAATACTTATGTCCCACCCATCTCTAAATGAGGCCCATCTTGTGTTTGTGTTGTAGTATAGGCCCAATTTGTATAAAATGTTGTAAGAGGATAGGTGGAGAAATACATTACTGCCTGAATGGACTGTTATGGCTTTTCTCTATTCACAAACATTCACAGACATACTCTTGAAAAGCTAAGCAGTTTACCAAACATAGTCCTGGTAATCGCATGTGACATTTACAAAGACTATGTGGATGTCCCTGTTGTGGAAAACTCAACACAGGGGAAATGCAGCTTCCTGTGTAAATCCACATTTTTTTCCCTGTCCTGCAAATATGTTTTGTCCCTGGAGAAAGCCCTTTCCCTATACCCCAAGCAAATCTGGGAGTTATCCATTCACATTGCCATTATGTAAGGGGATTTACTCCAGTCCTTAGCTGGAATAAATCTCTGACTATTTCTGGGGTGAAAAGGCAAAGATTGAAATTTGAGAATTCCCACAATTGTACATATTTGTGGGTGAAGCCAAACTTCCAGAGCATTCCATGATCTGAATGCCCTCTCCCCCCCTTGAGTGGTATTTACAACTTCAGATTTCTCTGTGGTCATCACAGAGACATAAGATGCAGTAAAGTGATTTACAGAAGCCAAGAATCATTTTGTGGTTTCCTAGCAGGCATAACAAAAGTAAAGTTGTGCATAAACATACATTTAGAACAAAACTTAAATTTAAGAATAGCACCCTCTGTCTTTATCCAATTTGCATATGCATTTGGACTCTTTTTATTTTGTTTTTGTCTAAAAGGTTCAGCACTTAATACTTACTGGTTTCATTGTATTATCTAGGCCTTGCACTTCTATAAGAGCTATTAAATAATAGTATTGTTTCCATTTGGTAACACACATTCACTTAGTGGATCATTTAGACACTGGTGAGGGATGTTCTGTTCAGTTATGACATCATATGGATGTACTCAACTGTCCTGGTGGACATACAGCCCACTGTATTTAGAGATCTCCACCTGCCTGACAAAGAACCTGGCTTTTCATGACAGTCCCAAACAGAAAAATGTACATCAGAACGTCTGTCCTAACTAGTACAGATTATCTGAGGTACTTACACTGCCAATCTTAAGCCTGTCTGGCCATCAGCACAAGGATTACTCTAGCAGAGCAAGCAGTGGCACTGCTAACAGAAACATTTTGGTGCACTATCTCTAAATAAAGAGGGTGGACCAACAGTTAGTGTTGGAAATGGGTTCTGCACATTTAGTTGGTCAGGATTGTTTACTTTTACTTTTGATCACCTGGTTTTTGGACCTTAAATTTGGATGTTCCTCACTATCCGAGTTTCACTTCATTTGATGGTAAATTGATTGAGCATGTTTACCATAAGCATCTGCCTTTTAAGATAAGGCTGCTGCAGCACAGGCAGGAGAAGGGGTACTGGGCTGGACACACATGAGCCTGAGTGCACATGCATGTGTGCACATGTGTTAGCTGCACGTGAATCACTAACATTGTGTGCAGCCATGTAGCTGTATACAGGTTAAAATGCCTGTGGTAGTTTAAAACCAGAAATGCGGCCTGTCAAAACAATGCATTTGACAGGCCTAAACCTTCCTGTTAAATATTAATAAGTCACCCCTAAGTGGACCTTATTGCCCATAAGTGTTCAAAAAGTGATGGATGGAATGCTTAAATTAACCTCAGCCACTGGTAATCACTTTGGCTGCATCCCAAACCATCATTATATTGCACACCATGCTACCTCAGTTGAACTGAGCTATATGCAAATCAGCCTTGAACTGCTCCAATGGTAACAGTTCCATCTGAACTGCCAAGCTTGGTCTTCTCTGAAGCGGAACATAAGCAAAGAGGACAGGCTTTGCACTTGTTATGGGCTCATCAGCCAGGCATAGCTTGATTGCTTGTGTTCTGGGTTGGAGAGTCAAGGCTTGGTGTTTAGGCTGGACTGCTCCTATTGGAATGGGTCAAAGCCAATTTGCATATGGCTACGTGGAATCTGAGGTGGTAGGGTGGGCAAATGAACAATAGTTTTGAATGCTACTCCGGGCCATTGCCCGTGGTTATACTTATTTCAAGCATGATCCTATCACCTTTGTCTGTTTGATGTAGCGCCCTAAGTGGCCAAGGGTATCTCAAGATGTGGGTCTTTTGCTCACTGTGCCACTGGAACCAGGGTACACACACGACTAAGGAGCCCCAATCAGTGCAAAACTGGTCTTGGGTTGCTTGTGTTCCAGTTCAGAGAGGGGCTGGCTTGGTAGTTCAGTCTGGAATGCTCCTATTGGAGCAGGGTGAAGACTGATGATTTGCATATGGCAGTGTCTAATCTTCGATGCCAGGGTGAGCAAAGAAACGATGGGTTATCATGCTATGCTGAGCGATTGCCAGTGGTTAGACTTATTGCAAGCATTCTCCCATAACTTTTGTGTGTTTGATGTACCACCTTAAATGGCCATGGGTATGCCAAGATGTAGGTCCCTTGCTCACTGTGTCACTGGAACCAACCCACACCAGACAGAAGAGCCCCAATCTGGGTTGCTTGTATTGTGGTTCAGAGAGGGCCTGACTTGGCAGTTTGGGTTGGATTGGTATTATATTATATTATATTATATTATAATATATTATATTATATTATATTATAATATATTATATTATATTATATTATATTATATTATATTATATTATATTGTATTGGCTAATTGGCATATGGATTTGTCTAATGTCAGGTGACATAGTGGGCAAAAGAACGATTGGTTGAATTGGTACTCCAGATTGCCAGTGGTAAGACTTATTGCACACATCCTCTGTTCAGCCTCTGTGACTTTATTGCCCATAAAGGCAAGGTGAATGGTATTTAAAATAGGAGGTATATGAGTTAATGTTGAACATGTCCTTTTAGTGAAGTATCCTCAAAAGATATAATCTTTAAAGGAATGCGGGCAACAATCATAGGAACCACTGAGGCTACAGTATAACATTTAATAAGTACTAAATTCGGATTGGTAGCAGCAAGAGAAATAATTCAAAGAATAATTTTTATAGTTATCTAAAATCCAATGTAATAGTGAAATTGAGTTTTGTTTAACTGTTAAGTAGGGGTAGGCGGAATGTTTCACTCCACTGATTTGGCATTCTAGGATTGGCCAGGATGCCTGGCATATAGAACATTCCACTCACACTTATAAACTCCTGCACAAGGGAGAGACAGAGAGCAAGACCGTAGAACTGGATGGAGAATCCACCTGATGCCACTAAGAAATTTGTCAGCAGCTGATCCTCAGGACTAGCGGTGTCGCTCCTGTGCAAATTGTGTTGAACCCCTCCTGCCCCCAAGGACCAATTGAGGAAAGATCTGAACTCTGCTGTCACCCTGGGTGCCCTGCAAGACAGCTAGGGTGCTCTGGGACAATGACTAGTAGTGGAGGGGTTGCCCGAGATAGCCCCACCAGCCAGAGAACAGCACCAGGAAAGAAGACTGGCGTAGGGAGCCAGTAAAACCAGCTCCCTGCAAAGTGTGCCATTTGAAGGCCAGGAGAGAAGGCCTGTTAAAAATGCTACTGGTGGCTAGAGATGGACCCCAGGAGTTAAATGAGCCCAAGGTCACAAAATCCAGCCCAACGGAGCCTGAGATATTCACTTTCAAGGATTATCCCATTTAAGAAATGAAGTATGAGACACTTTGCTGCACCTTCTCAAAATCCCCCTGGGATGGGCCAGTACCCGGAGGTCAACACAACAAGCATATTTTTTTTTTTATTAACATTGACCTTTTTAGAGAGGTCATATAGGCCCCCTACCCACAGTACTTAATGCTTCCGGGGGCAGATACAAAAGACATGGGAATGCCGGCAGTGTTGTGGAGAGCAGGGTCCCAGGACCCCCCACCCACCCGGCACCCAGAAGGAGAAGAATGAACGTTGGGCACCTCTCCAATGCTTGAGTCTGGGGCTCAGGTGCTTCCCGCTCTGAACCTCCTGTCCCAAGGTGGGAGGCACTCGCTGAAGGCAGTGTGAGTAGGAAAACAAAGGACGATGCCTCCCACCTGGGGATCCAGCAGGCCGGGTGAGCTTTGGGGCTCCCCCGGTAGGCTTTCAATGGCACTGACTGTGTGATGATGCCCTGGGTGGGACCAGGCACCTGCCGGCCACCCAAATTAACAAAAAAAAAGAAATTGTGCTGTAAACCTACACCTTAGGAGAAAGGAGCGCAGTAAGCTGCTGATCTTTTATTCATAAAAACAGGATAAGGAGTGGCCCACATTGCCCCGTGATGGATTCATATGTATAACTTTCTTCATTGTGTTGGCACAAATCTGGGCAGGAGCTCCACTGACATATTTTAAGAGAGTGCAGCAACCCCCACTTAATTAAAGAAAACTCACCCCACGTCTACCAGCTCAAAGGATGCACAACTTAGGGAGACTTTACAACATTATTTAAGCATCCCTGGAGATAGTTGCTCTTTAGCTTGGCAGTAAAGGGATCCCTAGAGGTTGGTCTCATGACTGCAATATGTGGCCTGAAAATGTAAAAGGAAGACCCCCTTATATTGTGATGGTGCATCTAGAATAGTTGGTGATATCGTGATTATAGGGTTATGACTCACTAGGGGTCAAAAGTGATTTCACTATATCACCAAGGTATTTCTAGCTACTTTATGTATATATTTGTAAATTAAAGCACCTCTGTTTGAGGTAGCTGTCACGCTCTATGAGTGTTTGT
This sequence comes from Lissotriton helveticus, assembly GCF_964261635.1. Classification (NCBI taxonomy): domain Eukaryota; kingdom Metazoa; phylum Chordata; class Amphibia; order Caudata; family Salamandridae; genus Lissotriton; species Lissotriton helveticus. Next base: position 1,086,029,692 of record NC_136061.1, on the reverse strand, counting down.
ATTATTATTATTATTATTATTATTATTATTATTATTATTAAAGTATAGTATTTAGCAGTGTGTTTAGAATAAATGCACTTTTTATTTTTCAAAATCACTGACTGGACAATAATTTATTTAATGGTGTAGTTGCATGTCACCGAAACAAAATTACTAGTCCACACTACCCCTCCTGAGTAGGCCTTTGACTACTTTGCTTCGCTACTCTGATAGAAGCAAGTGCTACAAAGGGCTACTTGGTTCCCAGCAAAGAAACTATTGAGGAAGTATTACTTGAGCAGATCTCACTTCCTGCACAATTAATAACCTGATTTGTTACAGTTTGGGTTGCAGGGGGCTCCCACACATTTGTGTCAGAATATTTATCTATGAAATCCTAAATGTGGCTCTTAGACTTTATTAAGGCTAAACTCTGAGGGTGCTGTGAATAAGAACCATACTGAGAAGAGCTCCACTGAACAGTAGCCATGCAATTGGAGACTGTGAGGCTCATTTGTTTTTGTAACAAGTAGTTACTTTTGTAACGGATGCTTGGAGGAGAACTGATGCGATTTTACATTAGCTTCAGAAACTTACCAAGAGCTCAGTTTAAACTGGAGGGCAGAGGCGAAAGGCAAAATAAAGGGGGCTCCTCGGCAGGATGTGGTGAGGGGCCCTTGAGTCTCCCATATCTCACCGAGATGCATTGGCTTTAGGCTGAATGGGGCCACTTTTAAGGGTGGGTGCCCCCTGTGCATCAGAGGCTGCAGGGACCTATGTTACGCCCTTGCATGAGAGACTGGTTGGGGTGTCCATAAAGTGTGCTGTTTGCCAGTTGAGCTTACCTATCAGGACTTGTAAACTGCAGTTGTATAATTGTCATTGTTAAGTTTCCTTTACTTATATTTTAAAAATCCCTAAATAACCTAGAGGTCAGGAGATCCTCTTTTCCACTTTTGACATGGTGGTATGTTCATAGGCAGGCTTCAATGCTGGAAGCAACAGAAGAGCGTGACAAGTCACCCCATGCTGTCTGTAAAGAGGGTGTGAGATTGGAATAAGTATGGTGCAGTTGGTCTGAACTATATTGTCTTTTTGCTGTTAAAGAGCCGCACTTAACTGCATCATCACATTTTCCACACATATGGGGAGGCTCAAACTAATGCTTTCTTTTTTGGTATTTCGAGTGGCCTTTGGTTCTATTTCGGTGTAAGCATGATAGCTTCAAGTGCAAATTACATTTTGCCCCTTTTATCTCGAAATTTTTGGGTGGCTGTATTTATCCAGTGTTTAAAAATCCAGGCCCCAAATCAGGCAGAGTGCTCATGATGTTTATTTACATCTTTTTGCTCCTGCGCCAGCCCAGCACTTCTCTTGTTTCTGCAGCAAGCAGGATGCAACGCCATCTTTTTATATAACTATTTCAGCTTTCATTTATATGGCTTGCTAAGGGATCAGTGTAGAACATATAAAGGATTGTATGTCCCTGAGGTGCAAAAAGCCAGGTCCCAAAGTCCATTGGTAGATCTATACCCTGCAGCAAACGAGGTTGGTGTATGGATAATTTGAGCTACAGAATCGAAGGGTTCACTTAAGAGTGCTCTGCAGCAGACACATAGAGCAAAGCTACATATAGTAATCTTGCCAGGCGGCCAAGGGGACCAATTAACAGAATCCCACCGAGGCTTGCTCTTTACTTTAAACACTGAATATAATGGTTTTTAATTCAGTGGCTCTGTCTCTTTTGTAACGAGGAGATTGAGAAATTGACTGCTTTCATAAAAGAAGATGCTACAAAGCAATAATTAAAATAATTCTGGTTTCATTATTAGGCCTTAATAAAAGAAAACATCCAGGACACTTAGGTTTGGCTCTAACCCTGACATATTTGTTTTTGAATGAATTATAAGGTCTTGGAAGAATGAAAGTTTTTCAGACAAAGCCATCAATGAAGGTAAAAATATCACATTTCCGTGTGCATGAACAGAAACAAAATATATTAATGATCTGCAAAGATACAAGAAATTTACATTTTATATACATTTTATGAATATGATCCTACTTAAGAGTACCCAATTTAAGGTTTAGGTAATGTTTGCACATTATAAAATTCGATACCAAGTAGTTGGACATTCTTGAGGTACAGAAATTACTTCAAATGGCATTGATCAAGGGTAATGGCCTGTAGGATTGGTGTGGTTCGTACCAAATTCTGCATGTCTTGGAACTAACCAGGCATTTTTCCTCTATAAATCCAAGCAGGCTTGAATTGGCTAATTAAGATGTCAGTCCAAAGTCATTGCTGTTCATCAGAATTGGAGGATGAATAATTTCCCACTTCCGTTAAGGCCCATGCAATGCGCAATTTAGGGGTTCACACTAGGATACTTTTGGAGGATAGTCTAAAACCATTGTTTGCTATTCCCTTTTTTCACAACAATTCTTTATTATAGAAAAAAGGTGTTAGCAATGATACAGAAGTCAAACATTGAACCAGATATATTACTAGCAATATTAGTATGTCTACAGTTTCATGAAATTGGATACTGATGATTCCGAAATGACATAATAACAAGTAGTATAGTACATTAAAGATAACACATACAGTGAAACAAGACAAAAATAGGAAAACAGAAGATCAAAAGGGATGTGGTAAGAACAAAGGAGAGGGGGAAGAATGGGAGATGATGTGCAATAGCCTTAATAAACTCACAGACCTACCACATAACACTGTACTGAAACATCCATCAAACATATGACTTGTACCATTGGTTGATCGCCTCAGGGTGTTAAACAATCCCCATAAAGATGGTGCAAATATGATGCATCAGACCTGTGAGTGAGATTGAGTTCAGTTCCTTCAACCCATCCTGCCAGTGATGGTCCATTCAGTCACATCTAATCTCCCACTGTGTGTGGCTGACTAGGAGGAATACACAAATCCCAACTGCCAACTATACCCAGTCATGTGACTAAAGACAGGCTGCAGGCACCAAATGGCTGAGGCAAGAAAATGCCAACTTTCTAAAATTACATTTTCAGAATTTGAATTTAAAATCTGACTTCACCATAAGTTACGATGTTGAATTGTGATTCCGGAAACACCAGAGATGAACATGTTATCTCTTCTAATTTGAAGATTACATGTATAAAATGTGAAAAGGCAAGTCCAAAGTTATCCTATGGGAGAGGCCCTGCAGTAGTGAGAAACAAATTTAAGGGTTTTTCATTACCAGGGCATGTAAAACTTAGAAGTACATGTCCTACTCTTGAAATATCATTCACCCTGCCTTTCGGTCTGTCCAGAGCCTTCCCTGGGTGTGACTTATATGGGAGGTTGGGCATGGCAAAAGGTTTATTTTGCCATGTCCAAATGGCAGTTAAAAATTGCAAACACAGGTTTTGCAATCGCATGCCTGAGATATGTTTAAAGGGCTTCTCACGTGGGTGGGACAATCCGTGCTGTAGCATTAGTTTCCAGGCCCTAGCCACAGGTAGAAAAACACTTTATTGGGGACTTATAAATAAATTAAATATGTCAATTGGGACTGAGCCAATATTACAAGGTTTAGAGGAGAGAGCCCAAGCACATTAGCACTACCGGGTATCTATCAGTGGTAAAGTGCACAAAACCCGAATACCAGCATAAACTAAGTCAGAAAAAGTTGAGGAGGAAAGTAAGAGGTTGGGGGGAACACCACTCTAAGGATGACAGTGTCTTCAGATTGATGCTTTACTTTGCCTTGCTGTGTTTTGCTTTAAACTTTTAAAAATCCTTATCACTGGTTCAGGTTCACTCATAGAATTTTTGACATTTTGGTGTTATTTTACTCATTGAGGCCCAGATTTACTAATGCTGCATGTCGGGGGAGGGGGTGCTGCTGTCCAATGCAAACTAGAATTTATGTTGGGCAGTATGACAAAGTAATGCAAAGTTGCTCTATGCACAATTTTGAGTGGAGGGGGTGTTCCATGAGTGGTACATGGGCATCCCCATTCAACCACCTGTAGGTTTTGACACAAATCCCAATCTACCAATATTTGTAGGAAGGTGTAACCAAGTGAATTTTCAATTTCTCCTATTTTTTCCACCTTTGCATATGTGCTGCTTTGTACAGCACACCTACAAGGTGGGAAACATATGAAGGGGTAGTTTTGTACTATAAGGATCCCCTCTCAGTACAAAACGTCTTCTTTATAGACCACACACACACATTTTCACTAGGTGCAAGGTTGTGTGGGTTGGCAAATGACAGCCAAAAGAGTTCCATATTTTAGTAGACATGGCACATTTTTTCACTCTCCCTCTGATGCAAGACAGAACAGCAACTTTGGTGACTGCACTGCCTAGCTTAAAATATTAGTAAACTTGGGCCTACTTTATTCTCCATTTTTGTAAGCTGGTTATGGGGGGTTTACTTTGTATTTGTTTAGTTTAAAACTGTTTTGTTATTACTAAATACTGTGTCTACAATCAGGGGGCTGAGACCAGATTTAAATGATTAAAACTGTGTTTTACCATAGCACGGTTGTGGTCTTATTCGTTGTGGTGGACTCACATCAATCTGATTAATAACCCACTTTCTTACACTATTCACTTTTTCACTGTTCATAGTGTGACACAGAAGAACAAGAAACTCTATAATCCCTTTCACCTGACTCAAAACATATTGAGGGGCTCCTCATACCTTGGACCTCGATTTTACTATTGGAAAGGGCAGCCGAGAGCCAGAAACGCTAGAGACGCCATTGGAAAATAATATGGAATCTGCTGAAAAATGGAACGTTTTGCTCAAAGAAGCTGTGAATTGGGTAGCGTACTGTATACATAGTGCAAACTACTGACTATGCCTAATTGTCCATTAAGGACTGATTTAATCCTGAAGATGACTTTAAGTGGTCAGCACTAGTCCTGTAGGGACTTGTTCCTGGTCAGAACCACCTCAGCAACATTTTCTTTAAGTAGATAGGGACACTTGGGATCTGCCCTGCAGATTGTATCACCCTCTGAAAGAAAGAAAAATGTCTTCCTGTTTTTCTCCTTATAGTAGGTGTTCCTGGTTGACCTAGTCCTTCGTGATTTGGGTCTGAGCTGCTTAGAGCCCAGACTTGGTATATTTTCAAGACTGCTCCCTAGGATGTTTGTGGCTCTACAAAGAGTAATGGCAATATTAGACATGTGATTTATGGGGGGAATCAGATGGCTGGATTTGCATGCCCCATGAATTGCCCAATAACTATTTCCTACTTGGTCTCTTTGGAGTGACAAAGGTAACCTAATAGGACTTCCGACCTGACCTCATGAAGCCCAAATAGCGTACATGTTGTAGATAGGACATTGTGAACTTAAAAGAATGGAATATATAATTTTGTATTAGTTCCAAATTCCCATTGGATGCCACACATAATATATTTATCTTTATTTCAATCGAGGTTATTTGCAGTAATTGTGTTTGCAAGTGATTATTGAGATGATATAGTTAAAATCATTGTAGGAATTGACTGTTCTCATTTCTTACTACATTATTTTATGGTTGAATTGTATTGTTCTCTACACACTTTCCTTCAGAATTGGTTTGCCACTCACGCCAATCTACCAAAGGTGATCAAATGTTTCACTCCTTGAAACCTACTTATGTATTTGGACTGGCCTAGGGTTATTGTCCAACAGGCCAGTTCCTCACGATTTCAAATTGTGAAATCATGTCCGTTTATAGAAATACTAGCAGCCCGTCCCGACGTTGTCCGGGAGCAATTAGGCTTCAGGGCCCCCGCCCCAACATTGTCCGTGGGTCCCCAGGAGCCTTCCTCCATATATTGCAGTATAATACCTCTATGTTTACTTTGTACGCTTTTGTAACCTGCACACGTCACTTTTTCCTCCTGTAATGCAGTATTATACCTCTATGTTTACTTTGTACGCTTTTGTAACCTGCACACGTAACTTTTTCCTCCTGTAATGCACCGCTTGGCTCATTTTTGTAATGCTCTGTTTGCTTCCTCTTGCTCACGATGTACGCTTTTGTAACCTGCACACGTAACTTTTTTTCTCCTGTAAGGCACCGTTTGACTCACTTTTATAATGCTCCGTTTGCTTCCTCTTGCTCACGATTGTCATTTTTGCTACATTTTTCCACCACTCACCGCTCCTAACTAAATAAATAAATAACCTACCTCATCCGCCGCTCACCGCTCCTATAATAATATAACAAAGCATTTGTAAAGCGCCATGTCCGCCGGTCCTCCTCGCGCTCCTGGACGCCGCTCCTCCCCGCGCTCCTCACGTCAGCACGCACGTCGCGGCCGGCGCTTCTTCCAAGGGACTACTTTTTTTTCGGTAAATTTTTTAAATAACGTATATTTATTACGTTTATATAGCCTATGTCCATCTGCACACCCTGGCGATTACAACGATGTATCGGGTGTGTGGATTGGCGCTGTGGTTCCCGAGTTTACCCGCCTCAAAAGTTCAAAGTTCTTCCTTTATAATAGTAGTATAGATTTAAAATATACTACTTTAACCACTGGGTGACTTGTTAAGTAAAATGTACCTGGCACATACCAAGTGTTTCCATATAATTGCATCCATCGCAACCTAGAGAATGGATATATCTAATTTCATTGGACGTAACCACATACAGACTCACTGTGTTTCCTACATGTCATTATATTCCAACATACATAGAAAATGTCTGTAGTCCCAAGTGTATCTAAGTGTCTGAAGACCCAATAAAAGCCTTGGAAGAACACATGGTACACAAAATGTAGTCTTACAGCAGTGGTCAAGACTACCTCTTCAAGTTGGCACTTGTTCTCTGATAGGCATAGGCATAGAACACTGGAGAGCTGTGGTCCTATTATGCAGTGAATAATGATCTGAGCACTGTTTTTATCTGGGTGTAGTCTAAAAAATATACCCCTCCTGTTGTAATATTGATTGGTTGGAAATCCACCACCCCTCAGCTGTAGTCCAGGACTTACTGCCTCTCTGAAGCTCCTTTTAAACCTTTCAAGAATATGGGCCTGTGTCTTTTTCCCAGCAACCTATACAGGTGTGATCCCACCTTAATCATAGGAGTAGCGGAGGGGATAATACATTTCATTTGACCAACTCGTTTTTACGAATTGGTCACCTTACATAACATTTCTAATCAGTTAAACCACAACAACCCAGCCCAGCCTTTCACAGTAAAGTGGTACACATAATTATATTAACTTCTAATCTGTATATATTACTGCAAATTTCGCAGAAGCAGTTCAAAGGGACACAGTGAAAATCCATTAATGGTATCTTTCTTAACCGTTGCTGTACAACAGAATATTTTTCCATAAGTGCTTAATGAATAAGTTATGCAGGGAGTGGTTAGGGTACAAAGGAGCCAGCATTTTCACTCCTGTAGATTCTATAAACTCAGAAATCTCACCTGAAATCTGAGTCACAGAAGCATAATGTGAACTATAGAATTCACAATTGCTAATGCTGGCTTCCTGTATACAATGCCAATTACCATCGTGTTTTGTTAATAACATGGCAATGTTTCTTGTAAAAGTAGGCAAACGTACGAGATAAGAGCAGAAACCGTTAGTTCTGTATCAACCAGACAATTATCTAATTTTTAAAAGTGTCCAAAATAGGCGTCCTGTGCTGCCTAACCACATCAAAGAGTGTACATGATTTACCTATTATATGATACTCTAACCTTTTCATATTAATGGTACATTGTTCATTTCTTCACTGCATTGCATGTTGTTTATTGATTCTGGCACCCTGTAGCAAATTTGATGAGGCTATGCATTGAGAACAAACAAGTTACCTAAAGGCAAACATGGGTGCTTTGCTGTTCTGTGAAAAGGTGGATGTAGTGTGTTGTACATGTGTAAGTAGAACACATTTAATATGAGGCTCTACTTCATCACTGCTCTGTCAATGACTCACGCTGGCAACAATTGTAAAGAGGCATGCTTACCATACCTGTTACAATGTGGGGTGAAGGGAAAAACTTCTGGTAATTACGTAGGCCAGAGTATGGATCTAACAAACACGTGCTGAATGGTCTAGCCCAGGAGACAGGGAAAATAAACTGGGCAATAGCTCACTTTCCACAGTTTAGCAAACTGCATCTTCCTTTAGCCCGATTATGAAATTAAACTGCTCCAGCGAAAGTGTATACAGTGTCTCTGATATGTTTAACTGTATGTACGCCAGCCTATATGGAGAAAAGTTAGAACTGTGGTCAATAATTTAATACTTGATTAACAACGGCAAATTTCTAATGAGTGCTTTAGGTTCCGTATAAGCTTGCCAGGTGGTTTTTGGAAGATGTGATTGTTTAAAAATGATGAAATTTACATAATGTTTACTAGTAGAAGTGTAATATGTGTCACATATGTCACATTTCCTTTTAGAAATGTGACATAGCTTTGTGGCTGAAAAAGCACAATAATGTTTCTGATTTGGCAATTGTTTTTTTAGCTGTAAGTCAAGTCTTTCAAATAGGATAAGGTATAACTCTCAAATGTCACCCTATGCCTACACTTCATAAGGCACAATCTCGTATCGCCTCATAATCTAATTTCCTTGCCATTTCCCAACCTGTGAATGAAGGATCATGGTTACTAACTGTGTCATTTACATCCAATCAAGTTTGCGCGCAGCCTGTTCCAGTGGGTTGCGCATACCTTCACAATGGTATAAGTATTATCTAGCACTTTTGCCTATATACTTCACACATATTTCATGAGTTGTTTACTTTTCACATATAAATGCATTATAAACATATTGAGTGAAACAAAGGATGATTATAAGTGGCATGTCATCGGTTTATATTACATAGCAACATGTAATTCTGCTTTTCTGCTCATCTCTGCTTTTGTCCTATGAGGATTTTGGTTTAAATATGAAATTTCCCAAGAGAAATGTGGATATTTTGTTCTTAATAAGAACATGGTCGTTTTCAACACAATTAATTAAAGATTAGGGCATAAGCCATTTTCAGCATACCACACACATTTTAATGAAGTATGCTGTTACACCGTTGAAGATAATGTTTTCAGATGTTAGATGAAATTCAGAAAAAAGCTATATGCATATCAACTGTGCAGCAGCTAACAGATGTCTTTAAGCATCAGGATTCCAAATTTAATATGCTAAAAGACTCAGGAGGAAAACCAAACTAGTCTCAGGAAAGGCTAATCTTTGAATTATGCATATTACAAAGAGAAATATTGCTCCCTGAGATAGATTACTCCTTTCATTTGCTTACATGGAGCCATGTTATAGAACTTAATGTTTAGTACTTGGATTGTCACCTTTTGTTCATGCTTTTCCAATCACATTTTCACACTGGACAGACATGGCACAGATGCTTTATCCGTGTTACAACGTTACAACATAACGTGCGTTTTGCATCTTGTCTCCGAATAACAGATGTTTATTGTTACCGAACTCAATGGTACCCATTTTATCAGCCACAGGAAGATGAAAAGCTGAGTGAAACCTGTGACCATGAGGTCAACGACAGGCCCCTAAAATTGACACATTAGTCAACTAAGACAACAGACCCGGCTTCATAAAGTGTATAGGAGTTATCAAGTATAACTCCTTAATGACTTCTCTAAGTGGCTCCTCTCAAGTTAGACATCTCCTGAGTATGAGAGAGGACATTTTCAAATTGAAATCATGGCGTAATCAACTATATGCATAGCATACACTCAATTGTCTTTCTTCAACCAAGTGCATAGGTTTCATTCAAATGTGTAAGTGAACCAGAGGGTTATAGAACTCTTTTATGGAAAGGGAAGATAAAAGTACGATACCACCAGTTATTGAAATACTTTGCTGAATTAGGCATGCACAGTAGGTGAACCAGGCAAAGTGATGGGATGCACATTTTCTGTATCTTGCAAATTCCACCTCATAGTATCTCATTTGTAAGTAGGCGGACTTTGCAGGTGCTAGAATTAGGATTTACCTCTGTGAAGCAAAAACATTAGAGAGTGATAAATGAGCTTTCCCGCTTATTTGTTTTTAGTTATTGCGGTCATGATGTGCTGTGTTTTTGTACTGTCACACAATGTCTGAAAATAAGTATATTGACAATTATTTTGAGGATTCCTTTTGCATGAGTATTTCAATGAAGATGAACGATGTTAACAGTGGGTTGAATTTCGAGCAACAACAACACATTTAATGTCCCAACAATCTATCTTGGTGTCCCAATATCAAGCGGATGGTTTGTACAACAATGACTCCAGCGTAACCAGGAAGCAGTTTTAGGTGGTTAGGTCTGTAACCTGAGACACTACCTTGTTTTATGAATGCTGTGTCTGCTGTCTACAGCCTGAGATTATGAGATTTTTGTACTTTTTAATTATTCCGTTCTGCCTTTTCCAATGTGATTTTCAGTCATACATGTGGCTCATAATGTATTTGGGACTGAGAGAATCAAGTCAATGAAACAAACAGTTTGAAGAAACAGGATGAAATTATGAATGGAAGTAGAATGCAGAACTGTAGATAAATGGTAAACTGCGATTTAAAAAGTAATATGCCATTTAAAATTACAGCTTTTTCAAAATGCTTATAATAACTTTTGAAACAATGCTTGGAGAAATTAGTCTTTAAATATTCAAGGTGTAGCCACCATTGCTTACAGTTTCTTTTTGGGAAGGCGAACTATTCAGGATCCCTCAGCACTTATTCAGAACCTTCGAATTTTAGCCAATGTTTAAGAATTAGGCTGTAAAACACATGACTTGAAGTTATTTTGCAAACTGTTTCACTCGTGCTATCTGAAGATTTTGCTCCATTACTCCATTACCTCACGGTTACCACTAAACACACTTTCCATGGTCCTCCTCACCTTGCTATCGTGGACATCAGGAACCTTTTTATCGAGAATATCACCAAAATCATGCCCTCCATGCTTGTATCTTTGAACGGTTTTTCTTGCTCAGGTTTGAGAACTACGACAGAACTCTTATTCCAGTACCTTCTTCTGTGCAACACTGCACTGTTTGATACTTTTTCCACACGCACATGATCTTTAAAATTCACATCTGGCTTGGATATGCATACCGGATCACTGAAATAATATCGACAGACAGAATATCGACTAGCAAAAATATCGATGCCAAAATATAGACAGACAGAATATCGAGTTTGTATCTACAAACAGGTAAGTACAAAAATATCGAGTCCAAAATATCGTTTACAAAAATATAGTTTATTAAAATATCGACTTTATTAAAAACAGTGTTAAATTCAATTAATAGTTAAAATTAATTACTAAAATATACTTAAAAATACTTAAATTAACTTATAATAATTAAATAATTAATGAAAGTTATAAAAAGAATTCAATCATATTTGTTAAAAAATATATATATAGTAACATAATATAATTAAATAATATCCAATATTATTACCGTACGATAGCAGAAGTGTAAAAAATACTATTCCTACTCCAGAGAGTGCAACAGTAGGGAAAGCGTTGGATAGCGTAGGGGTAAAAATTACTATTCCCACTCCAAATAGGGCAACAGTAGGGAAAGTGTTGGATAGCGTAGGGGTTAAAATTACTATTCCCACTCCAGGGAGTGCAACAGTAGGGAAAGCGTTGTATAGCGTATGGGTAAAAATTACTATTCCCACTCCAGTGAGTGCAACAGTAGGGAAAGCGTTGGATAGCGTAGGGGTAAAAATTACTATTCCCACTCCAGTGGGTGCAACAGTAGGGAAAGCGTTGGATAGCGTAGGGGTTAAAATTACTATTCCCACTCCAGTGGGTGCAACAGTAGGGAAAGCGTTGGATAGCGTAGGGGTAAAATTTACTATTCCCACTCCAGTGGGTTCAACAGTAGGGAAAGCGTTGGATAGCGTAGGGGTAAAAATTACTATTCCCACTCCAAATAGTGCAACAGTAGGGAAAGTGCTGGATAGCGTAGGGGTTAAAATTACTATTCCCACTCCAGGGAGTGCAACAGTAGGGAAAGCGTTGGATAGCGTATGGGTAAAAATTACTATTCCCACTCCAGTGAGTGCAACAGTAGGGAAAGCGTTGGATAGCGTAGGGGTAAAAATTACTATTCCCACTCCAGTGGGTGCAACAGTAGGGAAAGCGTTGGATAGCGTAGGGGTTAAAATTACTATTCCCACTCCAGTGGGTGCAACAGTAGGGAAAGCGTTGGATAGCGTAGGGGTAAAAATTACTATTCCCACTCCAGTGGGGCAACAGTAGGGAAAGCGTTGGATAGCGTAGGGGTAAAAATTACTATTCCAACTCCAAAGAGTGCAACAGTAGGGAAAGCGTTGGATAGCGTAGGGGTTAAAATTACTATTCCCACTCCAGTGAGTGCAACAGTAGGGAAAGCGTTGGATAGTGTAGGTGTATAAATTACTATTCTCACTCCAGTGGGTGCAACAGTAGGGAAAGCGTTGGATAGCGTAGGGGTCAAAATTACTATTCCAACTCCAAAGAGTGCAACAGTAGGGAAAGCGTTGGATAGCGTAGGGGTTAAAATTACTATTCCCACTCCAGTGAGTGCAACAGTAGGGAAAGCGTTGTATAGCGTAGGGGTAAAAATTACTATTCCCACTCCAATGAGTGCAACAGTAGGGAAAGCGTTGGATAGCCTAGTGGTAAAAATTACTATTCCCACTCCAGAGAGTGCAATAGTAGGGAAATGAAATACTTCATATATTATTTCAATAAATATAAATTAATATCTATAAAAAATTAATTAAAAGTAATTACCAATTTAATATAATATAATAATTAATCAATTAAAATTACAAATTAAAAATAATTATTACAATTATTTACCTATTAATAGTCAAGTCAAGTCAAGTCAAACATTTGTATAGCGCGCTACTCACCCAGAGGGTCCCAAGGCGCTTAAGGGGGATGAGTTCGCTACTGATCGAACAGCCAGGTTTTGAGTTGCTTTCTGAAGGAGAGGTAGTTCTGTGTGAGACAGAGGTGGGTGGGGAGGGAGTTCCAGGTCTTGGCCGCCAGGTAAGTGAAGGATTTTCCTCCCATGGTGGCTCTTCGGATGCGTGGAATCGTGGCGAGGGCTTGGTTGGACGATCGAAGATGGCGGGTGGGGGTGTAGAAGGTCAGGCGAGTGTTGAGGTATGTGGGACCTAGGTCGTGGAGTGCCTTGTGTGCGTGGGTGAGGAGACGGAACGTGATTCTTTTGTTGACGGGGAGCCAGTGCAGGTCTCTTAGGTGACCGGATATATGGTTGTGACGGGGTATGTCTAGGATAAGTCTAGCGGAGGCGTTCTGGATACGTTGAAGTCTTTTCTGCAATTTGGCTGTGGTTCCGGCGTAAAGGGTGTTTCCGTAGTCCAGACGGCTGGTGACAAGTGCTTGGTTGACTGTCTTCCTTGTTTCGGTGGGTATCCATCGAAAGATCTTTCGGAGCATGCGTAGGATGTTAAAACATGATGAAGAGACGGCGTTGACTTGTCTGGTCATCGAGAGGGAGGAGTCTAGGATGAATCCCAAGTTGCGAGCATGGTCCGTTGGTTTGGGTGCGCTGCCTAGGGCCGGGGGCCACCATGAGTCGTCCCAGGAAGAGGGGGATGAGCCTAGGATGAGGACTTCCGTCTTGTCTGAGTTCAGTTTTAGGCGGCTACTCTTCATCCATTCGGCTACGTCTTTCATCCCTTCGTGTAGGTTGGTTTTGGCAGTGTTTGGGTCTTTGGTGAGGGAGAGGATCAGCTGGGTGTCGTCTGCATAGGAGATGATGTTGAGGTTGTGTTGGCGTGCAATGGATGCGAGAGGGCTCATGTAGATGTTGAAGAGGGTGGGGCTGAGCGATGATCCTTGTGGAACGCCGCATGTGACTTCGGTGGCCACTGATCTGAAAGGGGGGAGGCGGACTCTCTGGGTTCTTCCGGCGAGGAACGAGATGATCCAAGCCAATGCCTTATCCTGTATCCCGACGTTCCTGAGGCGTTCTACAAGGGTGCGGTGGCAGACCGTGTCGAACGCTGCGCAGAGGTCCAGGAGGATGAGGGCCGCTGTTTCACCGTTGTCGAGTAGAGTCCGGATGTCGTCTGTGGCTGCGATGAGGGCGGTCTCGGTGCTGTGGTTGGCTCGGAAGCCGGACTGTGAAGGGTCGAGGGAATTGTTTGATTCAAGGAAGGCGGCGAGCTGACTGTTGACGGTCTTCTCTATGACTTTGGCGGGGAATGGGAGGAGCGAGATGGGGCGGTAGTTCTTAAGTTCAGTGGGGTCTGCTGTAGTTTTCTTCAGGAGGGCGCTGAGTTCGGCATGTTTCCAGCTTTCCGGGAAGGTAACGGTGTCGAAGGAGCAGTTGATGATGTCCCGGAGTTGGGGTGCGATGACGGAGTCGGCCTTGTTGAAGATGTGATGGGGGCATGGGTCGGTTGGAGATCCGGAGTGGATGGAGTTCATCAAGCGGATGGTGTCTTCAGTGCTGATCGGGGTCCAGGTGCGGAGGGTGTTGGTGGGGGGCTTCGGTTCAGTGGTGGGGGGAGTGGACTGGTCCCCGAAGCTGTTGTGTATGTCTGCTATCTTGCTGTGGAAGAACGAGGCGTCGCAGAGGTCTTGGGAGGGAGTGATGTCGTTGTTGCCGGCGCTGGGATTGGTGAGCTCTTTGACAATGCTAAAGAGTTCCTTGCTGTTATGGGTGTTGTTGTCTAGTCGATACTTGAATGCTGATTTCTTGGTGGTGCGGATCAGCTGGTGGTGTTTGCGGGTGGCATTCTTGAGGGCGGTCATGTTGTCTGTGGTTGGGTTTCTTCGCAAGGCTTTCTCGAGGGTGCAGCATTTCTTTTTGGAGTTATTGAGGTCGTCGTTGAACCAGGAGGCTTTTTTGCTTCCTGTCTTGTTGGGATGGTTTTTCAAGGGTGCTAGTTTGTCAGCGCAGTGGGTGATCCACTTTGCGAGATTGATGGCTGCTTGATTTGGGTCCGTTGATATGGCGGGGGGGTCTTGGTTCAGAGATGTGGTGAGCTGGTCGGTGGTAGTTTTGTTCCAGTTTCTGCGGGGCACTCGTTGCGGGTGGTGGTGGGTCGTGGTCTTTCTGAAGCTAAAGTGGACGCAGCTGTGGTCTGTCCAGTGGAGTCCCGTGACGTAATTAAAGGAGATGTGCTTGCTGGAGGAGAAGAATGGGTCGAGCTTGTGACCGGCGTAGTGGGTGGGGGTGTTCACCAGTTGTTTGAGTCCAAGATTGGCGAGGTTGTCCAGCAGGGTGGTGGTGTTGTTGTCATTGTTATTTTCCAGGTGGAAGTTGAGGTCCCCAAGGAGAATGTAGTCCTCGGAGGGGAGGGCGTGTTGGCTGACAAAGTCAGCTAAGTCTTCGCTGAATTGTGTGCGGGGTCCAGGGGGTCTGTATATGAGGGTGCCTCTGAGTGTGGTCTTGGGGTCGGTTTGTATTTGGAAGTGGAGGTGTTCGGTGGCTATGGGGGTGTCGTCGGAGTTGGTCGAGATGCGGATGGTGTTCTTGTGGACGATGGTGATGCCTCCTCCTGTTTGGTTTATGCGGTCTCTTCGGATGATCTTGTATCTGTCCGGGATGGCTATGGCGATGTCGGGTGCTGATGAGGCGTTCATCCAGGTTTCCGTGAGGAAGGCGACGTCAGGCGCTGTGGTGTCAAGTAGGTTCCATAGTTCAATGGCGTGTCTGTGGACCGAGTGGGTGTTGAGCAGGATGCACTTCAGGTGGTTGTTGTTGGAGTTCAGTTTGGCGTTAGTGATTGGAGTGTGGTTCCTGATGCAACAGAACTTGCAGGATTGGCAGGTGAAGGGTCCATGGGTACTTCCTGTGGAGGCTCGGTGACAGTCCATGAGGCGGCCGGTGTTGAATGCAGTGAGGGTTGCGGCATCGTAGGTTCGGCGGGCGGGAAGGTCTTTGCGGGGACCAGGGGGTCTGGTGCTGGTCGTGGGCCAGGCGCGGACGGGCGTAGACGGGCTTACCTTTGGTGCACCTTCGGCGCGCATAGGGCGCTCCCGCTGCGCGTTTGCCATTCTGCCATAAGTGGAGAGCGGAGGGGGCGGAGCGAGGGAGGAGCAGCTGGGAGGCGGGAGCGGGGTGGCGAGTAGGGAGGGGATCGGTGATGCTGGAGGGAGCGGGGGTGGGGCCGCGGGGGAGCAGCGGCAGGGATCGCGACGTAAACGAAACTAAAGTAGGCACAATAATAATAGGGGCAAAAGCAGGCACAACAATAGCAGCAGGGGCACGGAGGAAGATGATACAAAATGAATGCAGCCTCCAAATAATCCACAATACACAACAATGGCAGCAGGGGCACGGAGGACGATGATACAAAATGAATGCAGCCTCAATACCAAATGAATGCAGCCTCCGTACGTATCTCAGGAGGGCAGCGGCAGCGATGGGGTGGGAGGAGCGACCAGCACTGACCAGATCAGGTCGGATCACAGCTCCCCGCTTTGCGGACCTCTCCTTTTGGTTCTAGTGGGAGGGAGGAGCAGCTGGGAGGCGGGAGCAGGGTGGCGAGTGGGGAGGGGATCGGTGATGCTGGAACGAGCGGGGGTGGGGCCGCGGGGGAGCAGAAGCGGGGATCGCGACGTAAACGAAACTAAAGTAGGCACAATAATAATAGGGGCAAAAGCAGGCACAACAATAGCAGCAGGGGCACAGAGGAAGATGATACAAAATGAATGCAGCCTCCAAATAATCCACAATACACAACAATGGCAGCAGGGGCACCGAGGACGATGATACAAAATGAATGCAGCCTCAATACCAAATGAATGCAGCCTCAGTACTTATCTCAGGAGGGCAGCGGCAGCGATAGGACGGGAGGAGCGACTGTCACTGACCAGACACTGACCAGATTAATTAACAATTAATAACTTAACATTTAAAAATTAATGAACAATTAATTCAAATTACATACAATTAAATAAATTGATTTATTTAATTAATTATAAATAAATAACTTCCCACCCTATTCCCCTATAAACCCACAACCCACTACAGAAAATATATTAGTAAAATTAACATAATTAGCAATTGATTGCCAATTAAAATTTAATTAATTACCAAATATAAATTAGTTAACAATTAATTAAAATGAATACCAATAAATACATTTACATATTTAATTAATAATAATTAAATTACATCCCACCCTATTCCCCTATACACCCACAACCCGCTACAGAAAATAAATTAGTAAAATTAACATAATTAACAATTAATCAATTAATTAAAATTAATTGCCAATTAAAATGTAATTAATTACCGAATATAAATTAATTAACAATTAATTAAAAATGAATACCAATAAATACATTTACATATTTAATTAATTATAATTAAATTAAAATTACTTCCCACCCTATTCCCCTATAAACCCACAACCCGCTACTGAATGATATTACGCAAAAATTAAAAAAACAAATTTCATTAATTAAAATAAATTATAACATAAATACACACTTTTCACACATATAATAACATAAAAAACACTATAAAAAATTAGATATTATAAAAAATTCGATAATTTTAATAACCTATATTACATACTTCGATATTTTAACTGTCTATATTTTTAACATTGGATATTACATTACTTACCTTAAAAACGATATTTTTGATGTCTATATTCTGTCCAGTCGATATTTTGTCCAATCTATATTTAAAACTCGATATTATGTCCATTCGATATTTTGTAGTCGATATATTGACTGTTTACCATGCATACCCAATCTCCCTCCTCATTAAACTTTGGCTTAACTTGATATACTTTGTCATGGTACTCTTTGTTCTTTACTTGCACCATACTCAAGTTTCTCTCATTCTTTCCATCACCTCTCCAAACTCATTTATTTTTACCATGTCTTTATGCAAGTTTGGAGTCAAAGTAGTGTGACAATCCCTGTCTCTCATAAGAAAATACAGGGCACCCCTGTCCCCGAATGAGGTGTAGCATGATAAGTCCACAGTTCTTTTTTGAGAAATGTACTCACATCCTGATTACTAGCACAATGCTTGAATGCCTTCTTTTAAAAACCTGTAGCCCTTTCTACTTGACCATTGCCTTTGGGCCAATATATTGCCCCCCTTTCTACTTTGATGCCAAGCTTTTGTAGAAAATTCACCATTTTTGATGACACAGACTGCCCACCATTATCTGACATTAAAACCTTTGGATAAACTTCGATCTAAAACACATTCTTCAAACATCCAATTATTTCATCAGTATTGGGATCTCTCACAAAATTGTGAAATATCTACTTGGAAAAATTGTCTAATGGAACAATAAAAAATCTCTCCTCACATCCCAAAACATCATATGGACCGGCGAAATCAATAGAGATTTTTCCCACGGTCCTTGCGGAATGTCCTGACAACTGACTGGCTCACTTGATTGTCTCCCATACTTGTCCTAATTAACACATATGGGGCAGGCATCGATATAACACTCAATATTAGCATCCTTGCCCAGCTGCCAATAATATTGTTTCAGCAACTTTTTAGTACCTGACATCCCAGGATGTCCTTGGTGAGCTGTAACTATGAGTTTGTGCCTAAGTCCCCATGGTAGGAAAAACAGACCATGCCTCATGTTAGAAATGGGATTTCTGGTTGGCTAGGGCTTGCGCCTAAGCCAGGCAGAGACCACCACTCTGGTCAGGGCAAGGGAGTTACGTGCTGAAGATAACCCCTGCTTACCCCCTTGGTAGCTAGGCATGAGCAGCCAGGCTTATCTCAGAGGCAATGTGTAAAGCATTTGCGCAACACACACACACAGTAGCAACACTCTAGGTGCACTACAAAAAAAACTCCACACAAGGTTATATCAAAAATAGCCTTTGTAGTCTCATAAACACATTAGAATCATAATCACACATATTCACTGTGCCAACTGGCACTAGGCAATATTCACAGGGGATTATATACAGAAACCAGGCCATTCGGGCCACGGTCAGAAACATCAGAACAGGTAAGGAAATGCAAAACACAGCCAGCAACCATTGGCCTAAGCATTATCACATTAGCATTAGACACCATCCTAAAATATCATAACATGACATTAGGCAATAAATCACATTAGGCCCAAACCTCAAGAGCAGAAACACATTAGCACTAAGCCTCACCAGCATAAACACATTATGCAGTAACTTCCTAACCATACACATCATTAGAGGCATAGATCAGGGTGCATAAATCATGTCACATGAATCACATTATGCATTCACAATTACATGAGGCATAAAACACATTGTGTAGCTTTGTAGAGCCTGGCGCTCTACCAATCTCACCCCCAATGACCCCAGGCCATCTGGCCCTCCCCTGAGCTCAAATGTCCTATGTCCGCAAAGTCAGGCCTATAAGAGGGACCTCGCAAAGAGCCCCCCTAACTGTCTCAGCAGCAATCATAAAGTGCGCAATTGCGCTTGCATCACTGTAACTCCTGGGTCCCCATTGGGACTTGTAAGCAACTGGCCTAAACTTTGCAGCTGCCGCTAATTGCGGTGCAGCTGTGCAGAGACTTGGCCACTGGCACTCACTGTGCCCCCACTGGGGCTTTCTCCAACAAAGGTGCCAACAGTTGCAGTGGCCTGCTCTGGGGCGGAGCAGTTGGGATACTGAGGCCTGGCACCACTGTGCCTCTCTGGTCCCCCTCAGGGACTCCACAACAAAAGGCCATAACGTTGCAGCTGCCTGCTACTGCGGCGCAGGTGAGGAAACAAAACAAGCCCTGGTACCACTGGGCCTGAGTCCCTCTCCAGGACTCTCAAAACAATATTGCCCACATGGCAGCTGCCCATAACGGCGTTGCAACTGTGAAGAACCGTGCTGGCACTCTCAGTACCTCGGGAGCCCCATTTCACTGGGCTCCTCCTTTTGCCATCTTTTGGTACCAGTACGCCTCAGCCCCCTAAAAGAAATCAGCGCGGGCCCCACTGGTGCCTGAGGAAACTGCCCACGTGCCAGCCCCACTCACCTGGTCTCTCTCAGGACTCTGCTGGTTTCCTGCTCCGGTCTCCAGGTAGGTCCTCGAGGCTTGCTTCCACTGCGGACTCTTCCTGGATCTCCTCTTCAGGCGGGGCTCTCTCACGCTCATAGGAGCCCCACTGATCCGCCGCACTCTTTCCTGGCTTCTCTTTGCCTCGTCCCCCTTCTTGGGACGGGGACTTCTCCCTGGAGGTCACGTAGGTGGGGTCGGATTCCGTCCTCCTGGCCCCATGCAGTCAAGCTTCTCCTGGCTTCCGGCTGCACTCCTTTGGCAGGCCCCACCCCCAATCAGGCATGGGTACCTGTCTTCCGGGTTTCCGCACTCTTTCCTCAGCGGCTCGGGCCGCGGCGGTGATTTCGAAAAATGTGAGGTGAGCTCCCGCTAGCAAAATAACCACATAAGTGGGGTGGGCACCCGCCAACAACTCCGGACGTGGGTTGGGCACCCACTATTGATTAAAAAGCACAAAGCCGGGTGGGCACACACTCGACAGCTCCAACCACGGGGTGAGCACCCGCTATCACTTAAAAAGTATAAAGCGGGGTGGGCACCCACTCGGCTGTGCTACCTGCGGGGTGGGCTCCCGCTCCATAAAGCAGCAAGGGGGGAAACCCTACGCCGGGGATCCCCTCTCCAGGATGTGTAGCTCGATGCTGCAGGAAAGCAGGCTCCTCTTTCCTGGGAGCAAAAGAAAAGCGCTCACAAGGTGCTAGGATCCACATCTCCAGCAGTAAAATGTCCTTAGGGATCAAGGGGCATAGCGGGGCCCAGGGATGCAGCACACAGGGCCCTCCAGCAGGGGGGCAAGCACTCGTGTCGATTCCTTCTGGGCCACCATCAGAAGCAAGCCCCCAGCAAGTCCAGAAACAGCACCCTAATCATGGGGTCGCAGCCCCTATACTTATACTCCATTTCCCTTTGTCTGCATCAGCCCAGGGCTTGGGGGAACCAGATGCAACTGGTTCAGAGGGGATTTGGAGCACTCTGTTGACAGGGCTCCTCTTCTCCATTGTTAGGTGGGGGCTCGTAATCAGACACACCACAGGGGGACGGAGCCAGCATTCACTAGGGCAGGCACAATCCTATTCAGGGACCAAGGACTTCTCCTCCCACCACTCCAAATGCAGATGTTCCATTCAGCCAAGCTCTGACTCACCCTGCCCATCCTGGAGCCACACACACCTCACCAGTCTGTCACTCAAAACTAAGACATGCAATTCACATCAGCCAGGCAGACACATAGCACACAGAAATATCAACTTCTAAAAGTGGCATTTCTAAAATAATTATAATAAATCTGCTCACGCCATTGCGTAGCATTTATTATCACTATTCCAAACATACCCAACTTGGCCACGCTACGCTTCTCATATCAGGAATTATCACTGAAACACTTAACAGGGAATCGCCAATACATTTCTATGGGAGGGCAGCCCCAGAGTAGTCAGAAACCAAAATGGCTGTTTGTCACTACCAGGACATGTCACACACTTAAGATACATGTCCTATCCTTTACCTACAAGGCACCCTGCCCATAGGGATAGCTAGGGCCTACCTTAGGGGTGACTTACACGTAGTAAAAAGAGGGGTCACGGACATTGCACACACTTTAGGTGCCATGTCACAGTGGCAGTGACACTGCGTGCACAGGCCCTGCAATGGCAGAGGCCTAAGATAGGTTTGCAACTCTACTTTGGTGGGTGGCACAATCAGCGCTGCAAGCCCACCAGTAGCATTTAATTTATCAACCCTGGGAATATGAGATACCACTTCACAAGGGACTGACATGTAAATTAAATAGGCCAAACAGGTGTAGACCAATCTTACCATGTTTATCACAGAGAGCACACATACTTTACACTGAACAGCAGTGTTAAAGTGCCCAGAGTCCTAAAACCACCAACAACATGTCAGAGAAAAGGCTAGGAGAAAGGCAAAAAGTTAGGGATGCCCCTGCAAAAAGGGCCAAGGCTAACACCTCAACAATATATCCTTTTTCAAACTCAATGCACTAGAAACCTGGGAACAACTCTGCACACCAGAATCTAGATAGGTGGCCAACTGTTCACAGCATAGTGTTTAACTTTCATCAATTGCTAATCATCGTACGACATCTTCAACCACTCTGACTCAGAAACAATGCGAGTACACCTGTCCAAAACATCCACCACTGCAAAAACACTTTCATGATGATCCAAAACAGGCTTGTTCTGATTGAGTTTCTGTGGTTACCTGGATAAACAATCCGCTGTAATGTAATGTATGTAATGTAAAGTACATTTGTATTGCGCTACTACCACTCCAAGGAGCATCTTGGCGCTTGGTACCAACCCAGGTGGAACAGGTCGGTTAACTGATAGCAGCTCGATGGACACTACCCACTTTATACTAAGGCTTTACACGCGGCGTCAGTGAGAGAGAACACCCAGGTCTTCAGGACTTTCCTGAAGTGGCTTTCTGTTGAAATTTGCAGAAGCTGTAGTGGCAGTTTGTTTCATGCTCTGGAACCCAGGACAGCAAGGGATTTCCCATCCGTAGTGGCAAGCCTGAATTTTGGGGTTATTAGTAGGTTTTGATTTGAGGACCTCAGGCTCCGGGCAGGCTGATAGCGTCTGAAGCCATTTGAAAGATACCTGGGCCCTTGTGAATGAAAGGCTCTGAAGGTGATGACCAGGATTTTGAAAAGAATACGCTTGTGTATGGGTAACCAGTGGAGAGCGTTGAGTGCGGCCGAGGCAGATGACTTCCTGGGCCAGCCAAGGACCAGGCGAGCGGTTGCGTGCTGGACCATCTGCAGCCTGTGGAGCACAGATTTATTTGTTCCCGCATACAGGCTGTTGCAGTAGTCCAGTCTTGATGTTATGAGCGCAACCGCTACCGTTTTCCTCGCTGGCAATGGGAGGAGGTCAAAGAATTTTCTGAGGGTTCTGATGATGTGGAAGCAGGTGCCAACAACAACACACCGATCAGATTGGGGACCCAAGGGAATATTTAAAGACCTAAACTCTGGGAACATTCCCGAACAATATACAGCAACAAAAAAGTTCCAGAGAGTCTGTAGGTATAGTGAGTTAACAGTGCAAGTCACCATGAAGCCACTGCTTGTTGCTTAAATGACAATAAGTCATCAAACTTAATGCCGAAATTACGGGCAGAGGAGATGGTATTAGGAGGGGCTTCGGCATCTTCGGGCCACCACTGTCTGGGTGAAAACAAATTTCGAGAACCAAATGGCAAGATTTCGGTTTTCCCCGAGTTACATTTGAGGTGGTTGGTCTTCATCCCCTCAAATATGGCAGTGAGGCAGTTTTTAAGGTTTTCTTCTGCTCCAGGCCGCTCCCTGTCAAGTACAAGTATGAGCTGCGTATCATCAGCGTATGATATTGTACTAATCTGGTAGGAGGAAATAAGCTCAATCAGGGGGACCATATATAGATTGAAAAGTACAGGGCTCAAACTAGAGCCCTGAGGGACCCCTGTCCTGATGAGTTTTTCTTCAGAGCTGAATTCACCCAATACCGTGACTTGTCGTCTTTGGCCAAGAAAGTTTTTGAACCATGTCAGCACTACTCCTATACCTGAGTTAAATAGATGGTCGACCGGGATTGTGTGTGAGACCGTGTCGAAGGCCACCGATAAATCCAATAGTATCAGGACGGCCTTCTTCCCTTAGTCCATAGCCGTGCGCAGGGTCTCTGCCGTGAACAAGAGGGCAGGTTCTGTTGAATGTTTGGACCTGAAGCCTGATTGGTTGGTGTGCAGGATATTATTGTCTTCTAAAAATTTCGTGAGTTGTTTGTTGACAAATGTTTCAGTCAATTTAAACAACAATGGGAGCAGCGAAATGGGATGCAGGTTGGAGAGTATAGTCGGATCAGGTAAAGGTTTTTTCTGGAGGCTTAACTGCTGCTAGTTTCCATTCACGCGGGATCTCCGCCGTGGCGAGTGAGGAATTAATAATGCGATTGATGATAGGGTTCACCTCATTAACCAAGGCTTGTAGGAACGATGGAGGGCAGGGGTCGAAGGGGGATCCGAATTTACTTGAAAGAATGGCCTGGTGTGACTCCTCTAGGGAGATAGGGTCAAATGCGTTCAAACAGGCCAAATTAGTATTCTCCCTGCTTGGCCCAACCCTTTCAGAATCCGGGGAGGTCGGTGACGGTTGGGGAAAACCCTTAGCAATGTCTAGGATCTTCTTTTCGGAGGTCGGTGTCGGTTGGGGAAAATCCTTAACAATATCTAGGATTTTCTTTTCAAGGTAGTTGGCAATAGAATTGCAGAGGGGCAGGGAAGGAGGAATTTCCTGTGAGAATGCTTCAGAGTTGGTGAAACTGTTTACAATCTTAAAGATCTCTTTCTGTCCATTTTCAGAGGAGGATATCGCCTCTAGATAATAGGCTTTTTTTGCCAGCTTAATTGAGGCATGGTACTGCCTCCGGGCTGCTTTATAGATATTGCAGTCATTGGCCTCGTAGTTTCTACGCCACCTCCGTTCCAGCGTTCGAACTTCGCCTAACTCCCCTTTTAAGGCTAGTGAGAACCATGGGGCACGCTCGGAGGGTCTGGGGGCTTGCTGAGTGTCGTGATCCACTCACAAAACCGCTGGTTGTCTCATGAGGTATGGCCAGTAAGTGTGGGTCTACTCTCTTCTAATTTCTCTAAGAGATCTGGCCGGGTAAGTAATTTTTTCCAATCTGGTTTGAAGCTGCCGGCTGTTTTTTTGATACCTTTACCTGGGACGTTAATTTCCCATGAAAGATCAAATGGGATAAATTTATGATCTGACCAGGATTGGATACAAGGGGGTTTGATCGTCAGAGTGTCTGAATTGGAGCAAATGCAGTCTAGTATGTGGCCTGCTATATGTGTAGATTCCTGCGTCAACAGGGTTAGGCCAAGGACGCTAATTGTATCCATGAAACAGGCTACCCCTGGTTCTCTAGGGGAGTCTAAGTGGAGATTGAGGTCCCCTAGCAGCGTGAAATGGGCAGACCTGAGCGTGAGATCGCTCAGTACGTCCCCAATGCTATCCAGGAATTCTTTGGTTTGACCCGGGGGGCGGTATACCAGGGTGCCAGAAAACGTAAAGGAGTCGTGGATATTTAAACCAAAGGCCATGGCCTCTGCCCCCTTAATGTCTGGCAGCTCATACGTGGTACATTTCATGGTGTCACGATAAATAATAGCCAGCCCCCCTCCCCGTTGCTCCTGCCTATCCAATCGCTGGATTGAGAAGCCTTGCAGAAGGGCCACTGCTATGTCCGGATTACACCAGGCCTTCAGCCAGGTTTCCGTGATAAGGAGCGAGTCTAAGTCCCCCTCCGTAATCAGGTCATGGATGTGTTGTGCATTCTTGCACATTGACCTAGCGTTTATGAGCCCCCCTTGTAGAACAGTGGGTCGTAACTTCCCATTGGGAGCTTGCTCTGGGGTAAGTATCGCTTTACAATGCTGACAACGAATTGGGTCTTCCCATGTATCAGGTTTCAAGGCATCATGACAGTGAGTGGAGTAGTTATTAAAAGAAAGTATAAATTCCCTGGACAGACCTGGGTCTCTATTTATGGGGACAGTATGCTTAGCCCCTGACGCCTCCTCGGCGCTGACGGGCGCAGACGGGCAGGACTCTGGCACGACTCCGGCACAGGTCTGGCGCGTCCGCTGTATGCGTCCGCTTCGCGGAGACATGACCGTCCCCTTATATGCACCGCTAGAGCGCGTCCCCGTGCTTTGCAACACCTAAGATGTCCGCTAAAGACTTTTCCCTACCCGGGACCGCAAATACTCAGCTCCGATAATCGGCTGAGAGTGGCCCAGGCAGCGAGGCTGTGAAGAGCGGTTTTGGTGAGTTTAAAATGCTTATTACATCAAGCAAGTCACATTTTTACCTCCAGAAATATGCTGTATTTCAAATTAAATTCCAGCAATCTAGCAATCAGTCTCACCGAACTAGAAGAAGCATTTCTTGTTCCCACTCCATCCATCATATAGACCAAAGCTTATGGTCTGTAATTAACACAAATGACCATCCCCGCAGGAAGCTTTTTAACTTTTCCACAGACCACAAACAGGCTAAGGCCT
Organism: Lissotriton helveticus; assembly: GCF_964261635.1. Classification (NCBI taxonomy): domain Eukaryota; kingdom Metazoa; phylum Chordata; class Amphibia; order Caudata; family Salamandridae; genus Lissotriton; species Lissotriton helveticus. Next base: position 1,086,003,663 of record NC_136061.1, on the reverse strand, counting down.
CTCTTTCTATGGTGCCATAGTGCAGCTATGCGCCCTGGAAATAAACAACATAACTCTTTCCTTGTCATTAAATTTTTGACTGAACACAGCTCCCACCACCACTGAACTGGCATTCAACATTACATAGGACTTGCCTTGTGGATCAAATGTGCTAAGGATAGGAGCATGAGCAATCAAAACTTTAACCTTTTCAAATGCTTCATTGTGTATTTTCATCCAAACAAGAGACACACCTTTCTTCAGCTACTGATGTAACGGTTCCACAAATATGGCATACCCCGAACAAACCTTGCATAGTACTCCCCTATTCCTATGAAAGACCTTAGGGAATCTATGTCATATAGTTCAATAACATTGGTAAGTGCATTGACCCAGTCTGCTTTCAGATGAATGCCTTCACACGTTATACTATAGCCCAAATAAGCACTATTTGGAAATAATACATTACCATCTCTCGAACAGTGCCACAACACAGCAATCAGCTGCACACACTAACGTTGCAGTGTGCAACAGGAATACATTACAACCAGTTACGCAGCTAGGGAGCAATGTACCTAAGTGCAAGTGATGAATATAGGCCACTCCTGGCTTGTTAGTAAAATAGGGCCTTGATTGGCTGGCCGTAGACTCCTCGAGATCCAGTGTAAATGTAAATGTGTGTGTACTTGTAAAGCGCACTGCGACTCCATGGAGTATCCTGGCGCTGAAGACCGCTGGGGAACCCATCCTGGTTTTCCCTGTGAGATGGTCCCTTTCTGGGTATCTTCAAGGTGAAACCAGGCATCCCAGGCGTCTGTGGGGGGCCGTTGTAGAGATGAGGCAAGCTTAATGCCCAGAGTTGCCGAGTGTGTTCCTTGGTTAGAGTAGGCACCGAGGCGAGAATTATCGAGTCCGTTTTGACCCTGGTCCACGACCCAGCCACGTCGGGAATTGAACCGTGGTCCCGGGGCACTCTCTGCTTGCGGGTCTGCCGCCTCTAACCAGTGAGCCACACCACTCCACATCAATGTCAGTGTCAATGCACCTGTTGCATTGATGGCAGCTACACTCTTAACTACAGAAGTATCTCGAGCGGCATGCCAATGGTGTTATGTAATGATGTTACACATCCATGGGCCATATACCCTTGGTGCCCCGACTATGTGCACCCTCAGGACTGAAAAGGAACAAAAGTTGTCTGACGTCATCGTGTTATCTCAAAGCAGACAGCATGCATACACTCTCTCACAAAATATTAGTTTGCCAATTCAGTTACATACAGACACCACGGAGATGCCAGCTTGAATGCCCCCAATGTCCCTGGCACTGCGAAGTAGTGAACTATTATGAGTGAACGTCTACAGTGGTACGGGGAGGGCGGCGCCACTCCTTTCCGCTATTCCCCATTACATGAACATATCAATTATAAACTGACACTATTGCTTCTTCAACCCTGACTTTACACAGAAGGACAACAGAAGCTAACAAAAGACTCATTTCCAGATACCCAGTTTGCCATTATATTTCGAAAATCGTAACTAGATGAGCAAATCAGCGAAATGAAGAAGCCAGCCAACAATGCCAGGCTACACAGGAGGGTGACTGGATGAAGCACTTTACATGAACACCAGTTACATTACAGATGGACACAATCATTTTTTAGAGTTGATCTTGCGGGTGCATGTGCTAGCGAGACACTACTGTTTACAAAACTGGCTTTGGCCCACCCATTGCTTGCCATTTGTTGGCTGTATTGGCCCTCTTCTTTGAAGCCTCCTGAATTGGCCAGTGCTGGCCAAATGTCACTTCTGTGGAGCATGGACCAAGCACAGATTGATTCATCTTAATCAGTACCCATCCGCTGCTCCTGACATGAACGATATACTATTTCTTTACTCCTCAGGCTCCATCCAAGGTTTCACTGGTCTTCACGCCTCCCCCGTGCACAGTAGTTTCTACCCAACAGCTTTCTTTACTAGCACCTACCAACAGACCGAAAGTGCTCGATATTATACTGATGTCCTGCTAATAGTTGTTGTCACTGAACAGAAGCTAAATATTTCCAGTGTAAACTGATCTTCTCAGTGTTCCATCTTACTTTTTACTTGTTACTTGCTGTCATGCCATCTATTCTGGCTCTGTCTGTCTTTTAGTTACAGGGAGACTAGGTGAATTTCCCAAAACCACAGGCTGTTGCGTAGACTAGAACCTCGTTCCCAAGTTCTTAAGACAGCTGCTATTGCATCTCCTTCCTTGATGGTAGTGTTGTTGAGCTCTGTCCTACCACTTGTTCACTACAGCTAGTGGTGTGCTCCTCTGCACAAGCAGGAGGATCACCCGCCCTGCCCATCCTCATCAAAAGGGGCACCCATAGCAGAGGTGCAAGTGCAGTTGTTTCAGTGCAGATCTCGCTCATTGTTTGACACACATCTGGCTACTTTAACCAGTTATAATGGGTATTGGTAACTATAGTTTTTTTAAGGTTATTGAATAAAGCATATTTCTGTCTAATTAGATATATTTGTGCTGCCTTTATAACCACTCAAAATGCTTTACCGGTATAGTATAGTGACATGCTCAATGCTGTGCACGGAATTATAGACATGTTTTATTTTTTTAATAAAGTTCAGTTTACCGCAGAGGTTAAATGATGTGTTTTACTGTTCTTGCCACAAGCTGTGCACCAGGATGGGTGTCATTGTACTCTATTTTCACATGCTTGTAAGGGATAAAGTGCCACAGTGGGTTAATTTCTGCTTCAGGAAAGAACCAATAGCCATCCTGCCTTTAGCCCCAGCATCTCCCCACATAGCCACTCTCCTGCACAGCATCCATGTCCCACCTTGGTGAGTGTAAGCAGTGGTGCTCCAGAGAATGGGAATCTGGAAGCAGCTCGTGGTACCCTGTTTGTGCCAGACAAGGATGCCCTTTTATGTGGATGGGGCAGGGAGGGCCTGATCAGCTTGCTCTTTGTTGCCTGGCTACATAATGGCACAAGTTGACAATGCTGAGCAGTTATTTATGGCTTTGGCAGTTGCATTTCGGTCATATGTGCACCTGTTTTTACAGTACAGCAAACAGCAAATGTGCAGGAGTACACTTATTACTCTTCATACAGGGGAAATTATTATAACAAGTGTGTTACATGTAATTGGACTCATATACCGCTTACTACCCCTGATGAGGTGTTGAATGTTATGAAACAAACTAAGCATGTGAGCCTGATCTCTCCTAGGTAGCGTTTGCGGAGGGTGTTTGGGGGTTTCACCATGAGGAAATGATTAAATAAATGGGCACAATTTATCTCATACATTGAAAGTGCACTCATTAAATATTCAAATCCTTTCATGGGGTGCCAAGCCTATAAAACCTCATGTTCCCAAGGAGTTGAGCCCATTTTGAATTTTAAATGTACTTTGGGTGACTCCATATGACACAAATTACCTCCAATGTGCCAGGGTCTGCATTTTGTCATGTTTGTCCTCATTAGGCGATGTGTGTCCCGTTAGGCAAGAAATTACAAACATTATTCAAGTGCTAGAAATTTGCCATAATTGCAATACATAAACAATTGTCAACTCTTGTGTCAAAATTGTAACTTTAGCATATCAGGTACCAGCATATTCTCAAGGGTGCCCCCTACCATAGGTCATGGCTTCCCTCCCTTACAGAAAGAGTTACCTCCAATCTGTCTTGCCAGCATTTTACTTCGGGTGTCCCAAGCAAAGAATTACCTCCTGTAAGCCTGCACCAACCTTCTGCCAGTGGCGTTCCACAAGCCAAGTACTATCTCTAGTATGCCATTGCCAGTGGGAGTATCCCGTAAGCCAAGTGTTATTTCTAATATGCCATTGCCAGTGCTTTGCCGCTGGTGACTGTCATGCTCCGAACTTTACCCAGTATGTCAGCACCAGCATTTTGAATGTCTTTAGAATGTATAATCCAAGAATTGCCTCCAGTATACCAGTGTTGATGGCAGATTCTCAAGCATATCACAACATTATCACTCCAACCCATTCATTCACTCACATCCATTCTCTCTCATTCTCACTAACTCATTCACACTCACTCATTCTCTTTCACTCATTCTTATTCTCACTCACTTGTACTTTCTCAATCACAGAGACCCACTCACTTGCACACACTCATACCCTCACTCACTCATTCTCATTCCTTCTCACTTATTCTTAATCATTGTGACTCAATCTTTCTCACTCATTCATATGCACTCACTCTCACTCAGATCTACTCTTGAATATTCATCCATATGTTCTCACTCATACTCACTTGTACTCACTCTTACCTTTATCTACTCATTCTCCCTTATTCTCACCCAGTTACACTGTCTCACTGTCACTCATTCTCATACACACTCATTCTCACTCACATTCCCTCCTACTCTCCACCACTCCCCAATATAACTCTCACTCACTTAGTAACTCTTTTGCTCACTTGTTAACACTCAGTTTAACTTATTGCCACTCACTATTACTCTTTGTCACGTATTTATTTGAACTTATTCTCACTCACAGTCACTGTTGCTCTCAGTCACTCATACTATCTCACTCACACACATTCACTCATAATCCCTATTAGATCTTATTTTCACTCACACCTGGTCAATCATATAAACACGTGCCCGTTCATACAAGCACACTCTCTACTGTACGCATGAATATAACACCATTTTTTAACTTACTTCAGCTGCCAGTGGAGGTTTTATTATAGCTTCTGGCGCTCCACCTTTATTTTTATTAATTTTGAATACCAGCTTGTTATTCACGTATAATATATAAAAAAATTAGCAACAATCAAGGAGGATGGAGCCCTATTTATTGGCAGTGATGTTGCCACCTCTGAGGCCAGGGATCACAAAGGAAGTGACAGGGGCTTCAAGAGGAGTCGCAGATGTGACCCCTGATTACTCCAAAATGACACCCATGACTCCACCACTACAAGCTTCCTTTCTGCTGTATGCTGTGAAAGAAATTGATTTCAGGGGAGGTGGCTGGAAAGCAATCATTGTCTAGGGAGAGGTCTAGTTTCAGCTTACTTCTCTTGAGGTAGACACTCCCAAGATGGTGACATTTCTTTTTCCCTCTCTGGGGTCCAATTTACAAAGATTGTTTCTATGTTAATATTGTTATGCTTGACTAATAACATTTGTAGAATGCTCCTTCATCAAAAGCTTCATGGACCTTAAGAGTTGTTTTCATATGGAAATTAAAGTGTAAGATACACTCCCTTACACCAGACATTGGTCAGCGGACTCGACAATTCTCGCTTCGGTGCTTACTCTAATCAGGTGTTCCACTCGGCAACTCTGGGCATTAGCTTGCCTAATCTCCACAACGGCCCCACCAATTCCGGGGATGCCTGGCTCCACCTTGGGGACTCCCAGCAAGGGACCATCCCACAGGGAAAGCCAGGACGGGTTCCCCAGAGTTATACAGCGCCGGGACGCCCCGTTGCTGGGGCAGCTGTGCGCTTTACAAGTATACTACATTACATTACATTACATACAAACGGAAAAAAAATACTTTGTAAAGTAGGTCCTTCGAGAGGAACATTTCTCAGTGTCACTTTGCTGAGAGAAGCACGCCCCTTGTGAAGGTATAGAAAAGCAGTAGCTCCTGAACAGCAAGCTCAAGGCTTTGTCAATTAGTGTTGCACCCCAGTTCTACTGCACAGTGCAATTACCACTGCCTTTATAGGGGTGTTTCATTTTAAAACTACATTTCAATACATTCACAGACATATTTTCCCATCTTACTTGAGATATGTTAATTTTTGAGATTCAAAATATAATAAATTCCTTAAACTTTGTTATGCCAATTTATCCTTTGCCATTTTTTCTTGAAGCCGACGCGTTTCTTGCTTCTTTCTGTAACTCATTTTTACTTCCATTTGTTTTGCGTGACTAATGCGTTAGTCACTCTCTCGTGATGACTAATGTGCTGCTACCTAAATAGCAGCTGCAATGTTAGAAAATAGTTCTTTAACAAGCAGCCTGTTTTGAGTTATTCATCTATTCTGAACTCAAAATGACTACATATTTTAGTACTGCTAAGTTTAATTTTTGGTAGGCGTTTCGGTGTGGTTGCACACCTGCTTACCTTTCTTCCTGATGACCTAAGGCTATGTCACATGACGTGTAGTGTAAGTGCTAATTTAAGGCAAGGGGTCGTGTCACATGAAGTGCAGTGTAAGTGCAGACTTAGGGCAACGGGCCATATTACAAAAAGTTGGTACTGTAAGAGCCAATTTAGGAGAAGTCTGTGCCATAGTTATTAGTTGACTGACGTCGTAACTAGATAACGACCAGGAGCAGTACTATTATACCACTTTACACACTGGTAAAAAGCTGCAGGTCACAGGACCTTAAAAACTTTAAGTAAAGCACTACTTTGGGCTGGAAATGTGGCAGTATTCGTTTATATATTTAAAGAAAACAACAGAATATAGCACAACTCAATTAAAAACAAACACGACCCAACACACCATTCAAGACAATATTTAACACAAGTAACCACAGTAGAACACAACATCACATTGCACATAAAATAAAAGAAAAAACAAATTGCCACACAACATGTGTACATTCTGAACACCCCTTAGAGGTCAGAGGACAAACAGACTCAAGAAGCTTTCTTTCATAATGCAGTGGTAAAATGTGTTTGCACCAAACAACTGCCTTCATATATCTAAAATGATAACCAGGATGAAATAGAGACAATCAACATTGTTTTACTTGGCTCCCTGGTTCTAATCTTGAACTCGGTGCTTGCCACAAAATGATGTGGTTTCTTGAAAATTGCCTGATTGCCTCGAACCGCTAATTATAAAATTGGTAATGTAACACAAGGAAATACATCTAGCAAGTACAAACAATAAATACAGACAGCTTAAAAAGCTCACAAATGAATATTTTATTAGCATCTTTTGCAAATATGCAGACATTTAGGCTCCCTGAGTTGCCATTGTGATTTCCGATCGCACATTCATCGAGGATACCTAACTGGTGTAACGCTATACTATACAAACGAAATATCCATAAATACCACTGTAACTGAAAATAAACGTCACGTTGTTAATAAAGGGAACAATCTGCAATTAAAATAATGGGACCTATTAGATGAGGTTAGACCATGAAAAAGACATTTAAGAGCTATCCACGGAACCCAGAGGATATGAACAGTTGTGACAAACTCCAGTAATGAGTAAAATAGAGCAAGATGGCGCAGGAAGTACCCAAAATACATTCCAGCCACCTTAGTATAAAATTGTTCATACACCAATAGCATGGGAAACTGGAGATGCAATCCTGAATGGGAAGTGCTTAGGCATGCTACCAGCCAAGATCACTACACACATTAACTATAAAAATGGTAAGTGAACACTTTGATTTGGGAAAGCCCCAATTCCAAATGCCGAGAGAAGGCAGATGAGGCAATGAGAAGTTGTGAGAAGTTAAAAAGGTCACAGGCATAGAAAAACCAAGGTCAAAAAAGTTTATGATTTTGATGTTGAAACACAAGATTAAACACATAGGTTAAAGCATAACAGACTGCATGGTTCTTAGGTGTCGTTGTGGGAATGCAAAACACAGAATTAATCTTTTGTTTGCTCTGTCTGCTCCTTGTTCTCCTGTGAGCAATGTGCACATGGTGAAGGAACAAGATAGTTTACTCCTCAGACAATGAGAACTTTTCATGATGGCTGATCATAATGTAGTGAATGATCTGGGGGCGTAACTTAAGATACAGCTACTGTCTGACAATTCTGCTAGTACCCCTGAAACATTCACAGTAAACGGAGAGGGAGAAAGGTGCTCATATAGGATTTATGTCCTTCCCTCTCTCTGGTTCGTATCATGGTGCCTATACTGGCATATGAAATGTGGTGTTCCTCTTAGATATTTCTTTTTTAATGAGCCCCTTCCCCCAATGGTAAGGCGTAGCTTTGCTCCTATTTGAAACTGGTAGTTGCTCCAGATGGGAAAGGGACTATCTTCTTGCAAGGGTGGTTGGATCAATGATAAATAATGTTACAAGCTTTGTTTTAGCAAATACAGCATCACTCAGACGTAAAAGGTCCAGTAGCATCTATGACTCCAATGACAACCTCATTAGAATCTTCAAAATGCACCCCGTGATACCCAAACACTCATTCTGCTTTTTCCATTGGAGAAGATCAAATCCATCACCACTAGACCTGGTTGGTCCTCCCCATGTCTGTGCTCCTCCTATAGGCAAACAATTCGATCAGGAGCATAATTAGGTACTGAGCCTCAAACGATTTTGTACACATCAGCGTTTATTATGTTGTTCTTTCATAATTTGGAAGTTAAAATATAGAATGTATTTTATACTGAGTCTGCAATATCGACTACCAACATATCATCAAAGTAGACAGATGTGGAGTTATGAATACTTAACCTGTCATCACCTTGACGATGTGCTGTTAACTGATACTGTTCATTCGATAGATGAGCAACATTCCTTACCTATATTGCAACAAACAACCACTGATTAAGTACACTGATAAAGTCAGCATCTTTATTCACAGAATTATGATGCATGGAGATTTAGATTCATAAAATGAACATGCAATAGTGGAAAATTCACCTGACTGGGATTTTTTTCAATATAAAAAATGTATGGCATTTCAGTGTGATCACCCTGTAAAAACAGGTTTAATAGATATCTGTGAAGGTGAGTAGAATTCTGCACATATTTATCTTTGGAATGAACAGTTCTGAACAATGTACTCTTACTGATGTTTGACACTGTTAAAAATCTGCATGAGTAGATTTTGTGTTCTTATAAAACCATGACTCAGATTTTAAGTAGCATTCCTGAGATTCTTTGTTAATCACCAAACAAGTCAAAATATACTTTAATTTAAGGAATAAGTAAAGTTACAGAGTATGTGCCTGCCTTTAGAGAGAAATGTGCATCATGTTCCTGGAAAGTAACCTTTATCACATTGCAGCAGAATGTGCTGTCGGTAAGGCTTTTTTAAGCAGCATAGGGCAAGAGACCCAAGAGCTGAGCAAACCGCTGAGAGACGCACCACAGGGAACTGACATTATGTGAGTCATGGAAAAATATGTAATAGCTGCAAAGAGACTGGGGCCAGATCATTAAGAGCATAGTGGAGAATAAATGTGGCATAAGAGTATAGCTCGGGAATTGAGTACTTAAGAGAGAACCTTTATCTCCAAGTATTGAATAAAGAATAGTAGCAAATTGATAACAAAAATTGATTGTTAAATACATCCAGGTTTGAAGCTGTCCAAAATATTTTGTATGGTCCTGACCACAACGTTGACTTCCACCATCTATGACGGCAACCCATAGAAGTAGGCCATCAAGAACCTTAAGACTATAAGAACCCTTATTGATCATAACTTTGATATACAGAGCTTAAGATTACATCGGTAAAAAGGTTGTCTAATCATGAACAGGGTATTCACTATAACTGGTAGAAAAGCAATGCTTATCCTACCAAGTAAATCCAGGCCTTCATGCCAGCCAGTTAAAATAGGGCATAATAAGCCTAGAGGGGACTCCAATTGGCCTGAGCACCCACTAATCGCAGTTCAAGGATGCATAATGCATGGCAAACTCTACTCTTGGGAACCTCTGTTAGGGCACAACTGGAGCAACTGGTAATATGACTGTGCTACTGTACTTTTACGTGGCAAGTGTTTAATGGTTAATATTCCAAAAATACACGATACCTTGATCTGTTGGCAGCTTCGTATTGGTAACCTCAGTTATATATTGTGTTCAAGGTCTTGACAGAAAAGCCAGTCTGCATATTGGTCTGACTTCCTATGTTATGACGTATCAATGCAGAGACACCAAAGGTAACACAATTCAGAGAGAAATGCTGATTTCCACTTTTCACATAGTTTCATGGTTTACACAATCCCAACATTTTTCTATCTGTGCCTGCAGAACGGAGAGGTTTTATTTAAGATCAATAATCCTGAGAAGTGCATACAGACCTCTAGGATGGGAAGTGGCCAGAAGCTGTACAGTCACACAACTAAAATGAAACAACCTGCAACCTTTAATTGTTTACTTAAGCATAGCTGTTTACCTTGCATTGTAGTGCACTGCGGATAGACACATCGATTAATAAATTACTTAAATATTTGCATTAATTGCTACTTATGAAGGACATCATCTGAACTTAACTGGGTGATTGGAAAAGAGCAGGAGAAAAAGACAGAGAGAGAGATACAACAAAAAAAACTGAAATGGGGAGAAAGGAGTATGAGCAATTTCCGTCTGTGAATTAGGCACAAATAACTACTCAGAGAGGAGGTGGGAAAAACTATTCTGAAACTACTCTGAAAAAGGGATCCTACTCCCTTCTTTCCATAAAGATGCAGCGATGAGAAATTCACCTTGAAAGATCATTGAAACTAAATAAGCGTGTTCATCAGTCAAGCAACTGATAATGTGATCACCTGACAACAGAAACCTGAAAGCGATTAGTCCCAAGGATTTTTTTTTGGGGGGGAACACTAAAGATATACATTGTGCTGCTGTCATTAGCCATCTCATTCTTGCGCACTGCTAGACTCCCTGACTGAATGGAACTAACTCCCTGGGTTACCTGATCCCTGAAAAAACAGGATATTCAAACAGTTTATCGTTGCTATCCATTGCAAAGTATCCCTAGCGGTGTCTATAGCTTAAAACATTTTGTGGTGTGTATATGTAGGATTGACCTTTAAAGTCTTTAAATGATTTTATTTATTCCTGTAAACCCAGCAGGTAAGCTTCTATTTCAAATTTAATTTCATAGACTATTTTAAGTCATCCGTCGCTTAAATGGAGTTAGCATATGTGATTTTTGAAATAAACCTCACCAGAAGAGCACAATATTAATGGCCATGCCATCCACGTTCATGCACGTGCCTTCTACTATGCTTAAGTTCACATTTAAGCATTACATGGAAATACGTATTGGGGCATTTAACAATGAAAATCCGTTGTAAATATCTATAAAAAATGTCCTACCACAACTGTGAAATGTGCTGAATTTCCATGGAGAAAGTAAAAGTGGATATAAATATAAAGAATGAAAGTTAAAAGAAAACAGTGTAGCCAGAACTACGGTAATCCACGTAGTACCAACATTCAATCCCCAATATAAATTTCAAAAGAAATGTCAAAATATAAATAAAAAATGTTTCTGAAAATCAAATTTGCATTTACATTTTGCAGTAAGACTGCATATGTTCATTAATAGGTCTCATCTCAAAAAGACACGCATATATAAGTAACACATTAGATTGTGGAAAAAAAGACTCCTCCATTGAATTGGGCAGAAAGTGAAATTTACCTCAATGGGCATGTGAACATATAATTTTGAAGGTAAGTGCACATGTTAAAATATAAGGAAGAAATGTATTGAACACCACCGTTATACCTAATGTGCAATGCATCTTGAAATTGCCAGTGTAGAGGGGATTCAGATACTTTTAACCCCTAGTTGGATTTTGTTGGGCATTGGAACAGAGGGAAACAAAGTTGTTCAGTCTGATTTTATGTTCTTGGCAATGGCAATCTTTAGACTAACCTTAGCAAGGGCTTGGCTAGATACGACGCCCCCGCATCTGCAAATTTGGTTGGCAAACTTAATAGCTGCTTATAATTTGGAAAAACCTATATATGCTAGGAAGGGAAGGGTTGGAAGAGTTCGGGGTGTAAGAATATGGGAACCCTTAGCTAAATGGAGGGATGGGATAGGGTAATATGATTACGTTTATGATTTCGTTTGAATTTGTTATTGTTATGTAGGTATACAGGGGGATGTCCGAGCAATTAATGTATAACACTGTGGCTATGTACTTAATTATTACAGTGGTTGGGAAAGGTGCTGCTCTGTAATACTATAATGATTTTGTTTGTGAAGGAAACAAACTACCGTATGTATAATGTATAATGTGTGTGCCAAAGTATAATAAAAACAAGGTTTAAAAAAAAAAATGAAATTGCCAGTGTAGGATAGAGTAATATCATACAAGTGAAATTAAAATTAATTTAAATCTTATTTATTGTAGCATATTGAGACATATTAAACAGTGTTTAATTTTCGCCACATTTTAATTGTAAGCTTGCTTGACTAGTTACAATGTTTACTCCAATTATTTATTTTTAAATGAAACAACATGTTCATTGCTGCATAGCGACTCCATTTGGCCTAATGGCCACGCAGTAAGTAATTTGCTAAAATGAGGGTGAATTAACCAAGATGTCTGTCAAAAAAGATGAGCTTGAGGTCCTTTGTGAAGGTTACTAGGCAGGTGGTTAGAAGGAGGGAGGTAGAAGTTCTCCAGGAATGAATGGGTTTGTTCAAATTATGGAAATCTGTTACTTGGTGCCTGCCATGCATGTGTGTGCATGGGCATTAGCGGGCAGCCATCTTAAGATGGCCAAAACCCATTTTAAGATAGACATACCCCAATAGAATAGTACAGTAGGCATAAAAACAAAACAAGAAGCAGGGACGTGTGCAGAGCAACACAGGACTGGCAGTGGTGATATTTGAACAAAATGAGTGGGATTGGGAGAGGCAGTACCCACTATTGATGAGCTGGGAGAGAGAGAGAGGTAGGAGGAAAGGAAGCAACACAGAGCACAAGTGGGGGCCAGGAGCATAGTAAAAGGGTAACAAGTAAAGGGGGAGAGAGAGTAATAAACACATGCACTTCAGTGCAGTGCTTAAAGCAAAAGAAGAAAAAGCATCTCCCTTCGTGCAAGCATTATCGTCAGTGGAAGGATGCAAGCCAACTAGACAGAAAACTGACAATATAATAATAAGAAGCAAAGCTATTGTAACCAGAGGAGACAAATTAGATAAATAGCAACACAAACCAGTCATGAGAAAGAGGTTAACTCAAAGCCCACTCTAACATACTCTAGTATAAACAGGGCTGACAAAGAGACTCCTTAAACTGTCTGTGGCCGAGTCATTAAAATGGCACCTCTTTTAAACAAGCATTTGCAATGCAATAGGTCTCGCATTAGGAAAGTTTGAGCTGTTGGTATTGTAAATGACAAATTTTATATTTATGTGTTGGTTTTGAAAATAGCGAAATTAATAGCTTTGTTATTTACAATGCCAATAGTTTTAACTTTCGCAAATGTGACACCTATAGCATTTGTAATGCAATATGTGTTGTATTTACGTGACTTAAATGTATTGGTATTACTAATAACAATGTAGCATAATTATGTGGCAATGAGTGGTATTGTGTGGAGTGTGTTGCATTCAGTACAGTGTAATTATGTGGTGTGTAATTATGTGGCACTGAGTGGTATTTGGAGTGTATGTTGCATCAAGTGCAGTGTAATTATGTGGCATGTAATTATGTGGCACTGAGTGGTATTTGGAGTGTATGTTGCATTGAGGGCAGTGTAATTATGTGGCGTGGAATTATGTGGCACTGAGTGGTATTTGGAGTGTATGTTGCATTGAGTGTAGTGTAATTATGGGGTGTGTAATTATGTGGCACTGAGTGGTATTTGGAGTGTATGTTGCATTGAGCGCAGTCTAATTATTTAGCATATAATTATGTGACACTGAGTGGTATTGTCTGGAGTGTATTTTGTATTCAGTAGAGTCTAAATATGTGGCATGTAATTATGTGGCACTGAGTGGTATTGTTTGGAGTGTATGTTGCATTGAGTGCAGTGTAGTTATGAAGCATAATTATGTGGCACTGAGTGGTATTGTGTGGTGTGTTGCATTCAGTAGAGTGTAATTATGTGGTGTGTAATTATGTGGCACTGAGTGGTATTTGGAGTGTATTTTGCATTGAGTGCAATGTAATTATGTGGCGTGTAATTATGTGGCACTGAGTGGTATTTGGAGTGTATGTTGCATTGAGTGCAGTGTAATTATGTGGCACTGAGTGGTACTGAGCGTATGTTGCATTGAGTGCAATGTAGTTATGAAGCATAATTATGTGGCACTGAGTGGTATTGTGTGGAGTGTGTTGCATTCAGTAGAGTGTAATTATGTGGCGTGTAATTATGTGACACAGTGGTATTTGGAGTGTATGTTGCGTTGAGTGCAGTGTAATTATGTGGCGTGTAATTATGTGGCACTGATTGGTATTTGGAGTGTATGTTGCATTGAGTGCAGTGTAATTATGTGGCTTGTAATGTGGCACAGAGTGGTATTTGGAGTGTACGTTGCATTGAGTGCAGTGTAATTATGTGGCGTGTAATTGTGGCACTGAGTGGTATTCTGTGGAGTGTGTGTTGCATTCAGTAGAGTGTAATTATGTGGCGTGTAATTATGTGGCACAGAGTGGTATTTGGAATGTATGTTGCATTAAGTGCAGTGTAATTATGTGACGTGTAATTATGTGGTGCGGAGTGGTATTTGGAGTGTATGTTGCGTTGAGCACAGTGGAATTACGTATTATGTGGAGTGTATGTTGTATTCAGTAGAGTGTAATTGTGTGGCGTGTAATTATGTGTTGGTCTGACTTGTTACAACCATGGCAAATCAATGTCAAGCTATGAAAAATTGAATCCTTTCTTTGTCTAAAACATTTTAAAGGATGTGCTTTTAGTGAGACAACCAACTTATACTAATTTTACTTTTAGCTACATAACAATGTACAGTTATCGTTCGGGCTTTTCTTTAGAGACGGACTTGTCACTTTTTGCAGCTCTATTTACATATGTTGATTAACTATTTGTTGCTTTCTTCAAGCTCCCGAACTCAGAATACCATGTGAATGGGTGCCTTTAGAAACGGGCTCCACTCAGCCACTAATGCCGCAAACGTTTATCATGCCGGGTGGAGGGCCGTGGGCACAACTATTGCAGTAACAGAGTGCGGATCTAACCACTGCCACTTACACCCAAGGTCAGTACATGCTACACAGATACCTAGTAAGCGTTAGAGAACGCCCACCGCGTGCCCGGGCTACCCAAATTGCGTCCCATATGACAGCTAACTAACGGGCCTGCTGTCTAAAGGAAACAGATAACTCCAACCACACGCGGAGGCCCTGACGGGTCCAACCAGCGTTCCCTCCACGGATCCTTCATGCTGTCACGGTGTCACCCCCAAACCCCGGGTTAGCTTTCAAATTCGAAGGCGGGCAGCCCTTTTCGGCTGAGACGTGTAAAGCTAGCACACGTACCTGCACAACACCTTTGAAGCGCTACCTGGCAATCTATATTTCCCCCAACTCACTTAAACAACACCAGAAACGGCGTTGTGTCCTTTCCACGGACGACTTTTCTTGAGCATTCTTTCTAAGATGAGCACTGCCATCTGCAGAAATGGAGGGAACATCTGGAAGATATTCTGCGCTCCGTGACGCGAATGGAAGAAAGATGATGTTTTTTTAAGCAGAGAAATGGTGGGGAAATCCTAATAACTGTGAAAAACGCGAACAAAGCAACAAATACTCTCTCTAGCTAGTGTATTCCGCACAAAAAGCCCGTGTTTCATTTTGCAAAGGCCCGCTCCTTCATTTGCCCAAATCAACTCGGCATAATAAAAAAAATGCATAAATACATAAAGAAATAAATCCCGCCTTCGGGTAAAGTCCGCGCTATATAAAAATGCATAAATAACTAAATTAATTAGTACCGCAAATCACCGCCGTCACTGTGCCGGCCTGCGACCAGGAAGTCAGGCAGGCCGGCGCGACAACAGGAAACAGGAAGTAGGAGGGCGGGAGCCTACCCCGCCTCCAACGGAAGAGCCGCGATGGGAGCCGCGTTTCAAGCACCGGAGCTGGCAGGAGCCGGAGCCGCGTTTCAAGCACCGGAGCTGGCAGGAGCCTACCCTGCGGGTGCCGAAGGAGGGAAGAAGAGTCCTGCTGCCGGGCCCTGCAGCTGAGGAGAGCCGCCGCAGGAATGAAGCCGGTGAGTGGGTTGCTGAGCGGGGGGGGGGCATGTGTGCGCGCGCGCGAGTGCGGGGGGGGCGGGCTGTGTATGTGTGTGTGCGTGCGTGTGTGTATGTGTCTGGAGTGCGTGTGTGTGACTGTGGGGGAGGGGGGGTGTGAGCGAGTGTCTGCCGTGTGCCTGTATGTGTGTGCCTGCGTGTGCATGCGCTCGCCTGTGTGTGCGCATGCAGAGGGGTGGGGGCTGCCTATATGTAAAGCGCTCTGATACCTGATTCGGTTCGGGGCTGGGAAAAAAAATATTTTAAAAAAATGGCTGAGTTACTCTGCGCATGCGCGGGTGAGACGCGCGCTCCCGCAGTGAAAACCGCGAAGGAAACGCTCGTCCACATCGATGTCCACATTCCCATTAACGGGCAACAATAGTTGTCGAGACAGACACTCTCAATGCTCACGCATTGAGAGTACGTCTGCTCGACCTAAAAACATGGAAAAACAGAAACAATACCTTAATATCATATGATTTTCAAGATCATTAAAAACTAGGGCTTGATCACAAAACCTTATTGTCTGGCACTATTACTTATGCTTGGTGGTACATAAGTGAGCCCTTGGAAGAAACACCATGTTAATACCGCATTATTAAAGCAGATTTGTGGGGGTGGTAATGTGTGACAACATGCGTATATTTAAGAAGACAAATCCTATTTGAGGTATAGCAACACCAGAACAACATATTACAATAATACATCACATTAATAATATTGCAGCAGAATGCAACAATTAAAAAAGCACAACAAAAACACATCTTCACAATGCAACAAAACATCAATACAACACAGACTACATACATGATATTACAAAACAGCACACTAGGACACCAACAGACAACAATCCCACAGCACAAATATGACATTGTGTTGTTTTGTAGTTTTGGTTTCTAATGGTGTGGTGTTATTGTGCTGTGTTGTGATTTTATTTTGTTTTGTTGTTTTGTGCTGTATTATGGCATACAGTTTATTGTGCTGTGCATTAAATATTTGTTACATTGCTGTGTTCAGGTGTGTGGTTATTCTCTTGGTTAAATGTGTTTCCATGTTATTTTGTGTTGTATTTATTTTGCACTGTTATGTTATTTTTTAGGATGTGTTGCGATATTTGTGCATTGTTTTTTATGCTACAGTGGTGCATTTCGTTGTACTTCAGATGTGTTCTGTGTTGCACTATTAAATTGTGCTGTGCCGTACAGTGTTGTCTCCGTTGCATTCTGTTTTTTTATTCTGCAGTGGTAAGTTTTTGTTTTTTGTTTACATTGTGCTATTCCAAGTTATTGTGTTGTCCATCCTCGTTACTTTAGTGATGTCAACACATGCTGATAAACTTTCAGCTGAAAGCAGCACTAAACACGTTCCAGTGATAAATAATTATTCACCAATGTCTACAGATTTAACATACTATTTTTCTGCTTTTATAGCTATTTAATTTCACAGAGAGCCCAAAACTAGGCACTTTACGTGACCTGGCCCTTGATTTTCATAGCACTACAAAATATCCTTTATGTGAAGCAAAAGAATGAACACACGCACGCAAATTTAATGATGGTAGGTCTAAGAATTTATGTTAAAAACCTAAAGAATTGCGGTCAGGAGACAAAAAGGTACATGGGCAATCTACATTTGCCACAAAGTGTAAACCTTATGATACCACACCAAGAGCATTTCTATAAGTGTGCATTGTCATCTGCATTATGCAATTCTGTCCCAGGTATTCATTACAGAAAATAGTATTCAAAGAACTTTGATGAGAAATTAAAGTATCATGTATTCCCAAACCGTGTTTCCTAGTAATTTAGAGAACGTATGCCTCTATAAAATTGGCGTAATGTAACTCCTCTAGTAAAACCTGATTACAAATCTGTCTCTAAGTGGCACATAAAAGAGGATGAGAGTTTGAGTACATTTTATTTAATTGTAATCCATGTAATTATGTGATCCATAACATTTTCATTTATATTCTGGAAGCCACATTCCCAAACTGAAATCCTAAATTGAATGTAAGTGCACATAAGTTTTGACAGGGTATGTGGACATGTATGCAGACAGATTGAAACGTAGATGCTTTTTCACAGCTTGTCACATGGATGCCCCCTGGTTCAGGTGGCTGAGCCCCAACTCACCAACTTAGAGGCTGCCCTCCTGCCAAATCGGGAGCTCCCCAATTTTATGAGAGCCTCTTTGCTGAAGGTGAGCCTATGGACATGGTGAAAATCACTGTAGGTAAAAATGCCGGGCCACACAGGCCACCTCATGACAGTCTAGCCAGCATTATGTTTGTTTTTCAGAAACATAGGTTGTGAGAAGGTGGTGCTGTCCATCTAATGCTCCTGGATTTTTTACTTTTTGATCACCTAGTTTTTGACCTTTTACAGTGGGAAGCCTCATAGCTTGTGAATCACCCATGGTAAACTCATGGTAAAATGTACTGCGCATGTTTATTGCAGTGCCTGCCTTTTAAGATAAGGCTGATGTGATTCAGCAAGGGTTAGAGGCACTTGGCTGTTTACATGTGAACATGTGTGCACATGTGTGAGGGCTACATGTGGGAAACTCCTGTTGTGCGCAGCCCTGGAACTGCGTAGAGGTAGCCTGGCATAGAAGGGACTCTGCAGGGTTGGATATTGACCTGGGATATGTCTTATAATATTGGTGTACACAGATAGGGAAAGTCAGTGTGCTTTACTTTCTGGTATGCAGTGACCCTCCATAATACACTATGGGGAAGACTGCCTTAGATTGCAGCTTCTCCCCCCTTTGGTCTACAGACACCAGAGTCATACCAAAGTACAGTGTAACCTGTCTGAAAAGAACAATCCTGTAAAGTCCAAAGTCGTAACTGTACAGCTTATGGGTCATCCAGGAATTACAAGTTTCTCTGGCTCAGCTCAGGATCAGAGCCCAGGCCTGTTGTCACCCTGCTGGCCTGGTTTAATTACTTTTCACTTCGGCAGCAGAAACAAAGGCCTCCTCCCACAAAGGACGCAATTAAACATGATTAGGTCAGCTCCTGAAGAGGACGGGGTGGGTGGGACTGCTGTGCATCAATCAGCCAGCTGTCATCCAGGAAGAGGGCCGGCCCTAGCCCACTGAGCAAAGGGAGGAATCCTAGACTCTGGAACCAAACCAACAGGAGGGCTCATTTGATGTTTTGCTGAGGCAGGCCCTGGCAATGAGGTTAGCAAGGGGTGGAGCTGAGATCCCCAGAGCACATGTGGCAAGTGACTCCTGGGTGATGCCATCTTTAAGTATCCTAGAAGACTGTGCAGGGAGGTTGAGACATGAGCGGAGAGGTGATGTGGCACATCATGGTAGGTCAGAGGAACCTACCGCCCCCACTTAAAAGGTCCTGGGCAAGGGGTAGAACAGTTTTTAAGTTGTGCTTTTCTGTGAAATACTGGACTTGGAGGCAGCCACCAGGGACAATTAGAAGGAGGAACCACCTGACTGCCATCTGGTCCCAGGACTCTGACTGTGATTGACCCCAGGGAAGCTGGTCCTCTTACACCCAATGAGGGCCATCTGGGGGAAAGACTGGGCTTCTGCACAAAGAGGTAGCAATTCCAAGAGAGACAACAAAGTGAAAGGCTGATGCAGGGAGCCACTGAAGCTGGCTACCCACAATGGCATTTTTGATGCCAGGGGGCCTAACAAAAATGCTCCAGGGAGGAAGAGACCCCCACCAGCAGCAAATGAAGGCAAGCATCATCAAAATCGTCCTAACAGGGTCCAAGATATGCCCTGGTGACTTTTTGGCGAACTTTGACCTATTTGCAGTGATGAAGCACGTGGGGCTCTGCTGTCATACTTGTTTTTTGCATCTGGAGTGGGCCAGTGCCTGGAGGCTGCCCTAATATGCAGGGGAACATGTTGCACCTCACCCACAAGAAACTATACAAAAGCGCTGCCGCGCCCCTAGCCCTGTGAATTTTAGCAAAGTGCCCTGGACCCCCTCCCTGGGCCCCAAGGAAAGTGATGGTGTGGTAGTGTGGTCGCACTCCCCCATGAAGGTGGGAGGGGGTCCAGGGACCCATTCCTGGGCCCTGAGAAGAAAGATGGTGGGAGAGTGCCAACACGCTCTCCCACAATTGCAACAAAGGGCCCAGGACCCAATCCCTGGGCACCCCTACCTTTAGCAAGAAAGGCCCCCCCATTTCCCGCCTTCCCCAATCCTTCATACATATCTGGTGGGAATGGGAAGGCCAGCCAGCAAATACACAGACCAGAGAGAATCGGCCAGCTCCCACGGTTCCACATCAGTTGCCAGCTGCTCTCCACCTTTGCTATCAGCATGTGACGTGCCCGGGTGAAGAAGTACTGCTGCATGTGGCTGCTTTTAAAAAAAGTAAAAGGGAAAAGTAAACTGGTGTGGCTCTTTTCTGTGCAATGGGAGAGCTGCTGCCTCGCTATGCATGGCACTCAGATGAGTGCTCCATAATGCCCTGTGTAACCTGCCTGCATTTTGTTTTAAATAGCGCTAATTTTTGGCTGGTGGTGACCCTATGCGGATAGGGTCACCACCAAAATATAGCAAAAGTACGTGTGCTGCTTCTTGACTTACAATCTCTATCACATTCCCATGAATCAAAGACCTACAGCAGGGAGGCATGATATATGAAAGGGTTAGCTTTCTAATATCAAGGATACACAAATTATGTGAGGATGCCTATAGGAAGCCTTGGGTGGTCACCACATGGCAGCGATAGCATACTGCTTAAATTAAGATCCCCAAAATATATTAGGTTGGTCAAATGAATGCCTAAATGATCATAGTAAGGAAAGAAAGGCCTCTAAGAGTCAGATAGAAATGGCAAACTACAGTACCTAGGTCAATTACCTAGGTCAGGCCATCAATCCTCCAAATATTACTCGTGACTTTTGACATTTTGATGCTAGGCAGGTTAGAAAATAGCTGATAAATTAAATGCCTCAGATGCTGCTGTTCAGCTTTGTCTAGTCTACTTTAAAAGATAATTTTCCTACACATGGATGGAGGTAGCAAAAATGATAAATTACTCTAATCTTTCAAATACACCAAAATACCCATTTACCAACGAAACCCTTGGCCAACCCACAAAAATCTACAGATCCTTCTTGAACCTCGGCTTTAAAATCATGGAACGTGGGTTACAAGCCAAATACAACAATTTGTTGCATCTAACTTGATTTTTAATGACAGACTCTTTGGTGTTACAATGAAAAGAGGGAAATAAACCACAATAGTCAATGTAGCCGAATTTCCTTTTTTGTATGCTCACCCTGGATCTTTTGCATTTTACTAAACCTTAGTTTTACTGGTATTCTGAAGACAATGCGCACTCTAACACTGCCACTCAGTGTCACAGATTGTGTGCTTTGGCTGTAAAATAGCACTTTTGAAATTATTTCACCAACCTATTTAAGATTTAGTGTAAGGTGGAGGTTGTGGAAAAGCACCAGTGCCATGTAAGTCCAATATCATATATTGGCTGGACTGTATATTTAGACCACCCACAGATGTGACAAAAATATATGGTGGCCAGGAGCACCACTATGCTCTATGGAGAGTATAGTTTATACACACTGTAATTACAAAGGTTAAGTTAAAGTACTTGTGCAATGTAGAAAAGAATGTTATATTAAATGTACCTTGCAAACCCATAGGGCTGGATACTTCAAATGAGGTACACTACATATTTGGAATTGCAAGCTCACAGTAGCTAGATGATTTCTACATGCTGTTTTTACTATATGTTTCTAGAGATCGCCCATGAACAGAGCTAGATCAAATTAAAATCTTTAATTTACATCTTCACCTATGAACCTATCAGCCTGAAGAAATATAATCATGTCCCCATATCCTGATGGATCTTCATTGACTCCCCTTGCTGATATGCACCATCTTGAAAAACAGCTGCATCATTTGGAATGCTACTGAACACCCCCTTTTATATTGCAGACAAGCCAATCATCTTTGGTGAATCTTGGCACCTCCCAGCTAGGCCACCATCAGACTGAATTTCCAGAAGTATAATAAAGAAAAAAGAAATATCACTCTTTACTATCTATGCACCTTGAACAACATCCTGACATACATTAGGACTCCAATGCTGCTTCAATTTAGGAAAGAGTTGAAGACTCACCTCACATTAACAATGCATTAACCATCCACAACCCAGCTTTCTATCCCCTTACTTGTTTACTTTATGCTTGGCTTTGACCATGTGCAGCTTTCCGCTGTCTTTTGCCTAAGTGTGCGCTATAGCAATGCCATACAAATACATACATACATACACACATGAGACTGGTACCAAAATATTTCAAATAACATTTAATGGTGAAATCAGGTTTGCCTAGCAGAAATTTAACTTTAATAAACTGTAGTTTGTGCTGTCAACTGGTTATGAGCCGGCATAACCGGCTCATAACCAGTTTTACCAATCATCTCACCTCTAGAGGATAGAACATTATGCTGGCTGGAGTTAACAAACCTGCTCTTGAGACGACAGCTTTCACGCTGCCTCTCTTGACTTACAGATGCTGAATGGGGATAATGGTCTGTTCTTATTCATTGCCTGGGCAAGGACATCCTCGACTCTCTGCCTTCAGTCCCACTAGGTGGAAAAGTCAGTCCTTTGTCCTGATAAATGCAAACAAATTCATATTGAGTTTTTTAGGGAGAGTCGCAAACTGATTGAAACATGGTTTACCCATTTTGAAGGTAGGGATTCTGGGAATTTTTACAATAACGTAAATAGGAAGTGCTGCAAACAGAGAAGGACATAGGGCAAAAACTGAATAGGGAACAAACTCCAGTCAATTGTTAGTGCACAGCATAAGGCAGCCCCTGACTACTACCTCCTCAGAAAATGTATGTACCTAAAAACATTAGACCTGAAGAAGAACGCCATGTTGGAAGAAAAACAACCCAAGGACTCCGACTCTTGCTGGCATCCAATGATTGAACTGTTGTTTTCCTACCTGGTAGCTTCCTCTTGGGACACAAAATGCAGAACGACTGGTACCTCTAAAAAGGCCCAGCTAACCATTTAGGACTAGATCCTGCAGGAGCTCTTCCTAAAAAGAGTCTGGTCTTTACAATCCTGTCCTGAGCACCTGAGAGCTGTAGCAGTGAGAGAAGGATCTTTCCCAGTAGTTGTCGAAAAGTAGGGGTGAACGTAACTGGCATGATTCTATCGTGTATTTACTTGTAAATACTGCAGAATTACTTGCAATTATGTGTAGCTGATTGAAATGTGTAATCTAGGATTTAGAGCTATTTTGTAAAATGTCCAAAATGGGCTTGAGGATTTATTTTGCGCTAACAAAATAGCCCTAAATGCTCCAGGACACAAACAGCAGTAGCCAGCAACTGCTTGCGCTCTGATATATTCACATAATTTTGGTAATTTTTTCCTCACAAGAGTAATGCGTAATTACTGAAATTACTCTGATTCTCTGGCTTAGTTAAAATGTCACCAAGGCCTTCAGAAAAGTGAAAAGGTTGAACTCCAGAGAACCACAAAATGCTGTTGTGGCTTGTCCAGGCAGGTCACTCCCTAATCTGGCAAGAAAATCAGGTTTGTCTATTCTGAGCTATTTGCTGCCCTGAAAGAGGGGGGTCAGTGGGATCTCAGGGTAACTGTCACCAGCCTCAAGGAACCCTGCCAAGATTTTTAGATAAGTCCAAAGGTAAAACCTAGAACTAGGATAAGTCAGCAAATCTATCACTGCAGCAAAGCAACCTAAGCATCTAAGAAATCCAGATTTATCTTATTTTGAATTTTTGGTAACAAACCCAACCACTTCAGCACAAACGTAATGATGACATATCTGATTTTAAGTGTCCCTTGCTAGACTTTGCTTTATACTTTGCCCCACTGGAGGATTCTGACTTCCAAAAAGTAAACTGAATCAAAAGATAAAATATTTGATCAGGACAACCAACTAGGTGTATCGAACTTCTGTTCCATTATGGTGAGTGTTGGAAATGGCCATCTTTTGCGTTCTGTACCCCCAGATAATTGCCTTGCCTGTTTTTGCTGGCTGTAGAGCTGTGTGCACTTTAGCTTTGCCAACCAGTGGTAAAGTGTCTGTCCTCCCCCTTTCAGCGTAATGAAATTGACATACCCCCTTTAAATTACAAAAAGTGTACCCAGGACTTGCAAGTTAAATGTCACAAGTGGACTGCATCACTGTTTGTGCCATCCACTACAGTGACAGTCTGCACATTAGTGTAGTCTGGTATCTATAGCCTAGCTGTGCAGGTTTAACCTGAAAATGTAACCTGTCAAATTACCCCTATCGACAACCCTAAACCTTCTTTTTAAATATTAGTAAGTCACTAGAAGTAGGTCTTACTGCACAGAAGGCAGGATGCATGGTATATGAGTGAAAGATATGTAAAGGTTTAAAGTCTAATACGTCCTTAGAGTGAAAAAACAGTAAAGGCTATTTCACTCCAGGAGGGTTGTCTGCTCCATAGTAATTCATTCTGATACATTATTAAATGCAACAATGTTATCTCAAATTTCATCCTTGGGCTTTTTCAAAATATTTATTACGAGCCCAATTAACTGGTTAAGTTTGTTTTGCAATAATATTGTAGAAAAAATACATTTGGAAAGTTACCTTTGTAAGCTGAGAAAAAGACCGTAGATGTAGAGAGGTGTTCTGTTTCTGGGGCAGGGGGACCTGTCACAGGCAAATGTTAGCTGACACTTGGGCACAACCCTCTTTTGTCTCCACAGCAAAGAAGGCTCCAATCTCATTGGGAAAGGAGATGGCTCAGAACTGGTATAGAGTGACCACAAAAAATGGGATCCTCATTTCCCTGGCCACACCTCGGGCAGGGCACGTAGGCTCTACACAATGGGAGAAGGGATTCACCATCTTGGATTTTGAAAAGCAGGACACTGTGTGATTGTTTGCTACAGGGCGCTCAGGAAGTGCTACAAAAGTGGGTAGGGTTGGCCCTGGGAACCTTTACCCTATTGGTTAGGGAAAGGCAAGAGTCACCCCCAGACAAAAATGTGACACCCACAGTTAGGCCTGGGTGGTAAACTCCACTGCGCTTGAAGCGTGGAGTTCGGTTAAAACTCCGCTAACCACTGGTGGAGCGGACTTTACCAGCACGCGTCATTCGCCCTAGCCCTCACTATGATACTGCATGAAATGTAATGCAGTCACCTTTATAACCAGTGTGAGATTACCCCACTAGAATGCAGTGGCCAACCTTGCACGTATACGCTTCCGATTTATAAATCAAAAATATTATTTTATTTTATATTCCTGCCCTTTCAAAAAAAAAACTCAACACCAATGCGACTCATTTGGGGATTGCCCTATTTTTCACTTAACCTTCCTCTTTGTTCCATCTAGTGGATACTAAATGGTGGAACATATGATTTTTACCTGGCAAACCTATATAGCAGATTGCAGCAAAACCCAGCATCATACCTTCAACGTAGCCAAGGTGAGTCCTCGGTTGAAGTGCTTCTCAGAGCTATATGAATTCAAGGTGCGTCTGATCAGTTACCATGTGCCATTAAAAAGTGCCATTGAATGAATGAATGAATGAAAAAGTTTATAAAGCGCTCAGCTTCTCCAAAAGGAGTGTCCCAGCACTGCAGAATAACAGAGCTGCTAGCCTAAAGAAGGTTTAGCTTCCAAAGAGCCAGGTATCTAACAGTTTTTTAAAACTCATGAAATTCTTAGAAAGTCTGAGGGGCAACGGAAGTTTGTTCCATGTCTGAGCCCCCAAAAGGCTAAAGGATTTGCCCCCCTACGTGCCAGGCATACCTTTGGGATGCAAACAAGCGCCCCAGAGGTTGATCTAAGTGCCCTTGTCGGAGTGTACCTGCCGACACGTCTTCTAAGGCAGCTGGGCCCCTTACCATGAAGAGCCTTAAAGAACATTACTAAGGTCTTAAACTGTATCCGCTCCCTAACTGGGAGCCAATGAAGTGCTTTAAGATGCGGTGCTATATGGGACCTCGGTTTTAGGTAAAGAATCACCCTGGCTGCAGCGTTTTGCACCTAATGAAGGCGTTGTAGGAGGGAGTCTGACACAGCTAGATAGAGGATGTACCAGTAGTCCAGCATAGATGTAATCAGTGCCTGGATCACGGTCCTCCTACAGTTTAGCGGTAAAAGTGGAAGGAACTTTCTCGCCATCCGAAGTAGTCCAATACAAGTCCCGTCCAAAGCTTGAACTTGGGAGCGCATAGTGAGAGCATCATCAAAACGAAATACCAAGTTTCTAACTGTAGGTTGAGCCACACTGAAAGGAGAAAATTCCTCCGGCAACCATCGACTCAAGTCTTGCACTGTAGGCAGGCTGAATAAGATTATTTCTGATTTGTCAGAATTACACTTCAGTTGTTTTCTTCCAGCCATCCGAAGACGTCAGTGAGGCAAGATCTAATCATGCCCCCATCAAACTCATTGCCTCTGTTACAAGACAAAACAAGCTGAGTGTCGTCAGCGAATGAAATTATCTTTACACCATAAGACTCTACCAATGTTGCTAGAGGGGACATATATCGATTGAAAAGCGTTGGGCTAAGACAAAAGCCCTGAGGGACTCCAACTTGTAAACTAGGCAAGGAGGAAGAAAAAGGAGGAGTCCAAATTACCTGCTCTCTATCCTCCAAATAGGAGGTTAGCCAGGCTAGAGCCTGTCCCCCAAAACTCATCATTTCTCTCGAGAAGCCTCCTATGTGGCACCGTGTCGAGCGCTGCCGACAGGTCCAACAATATGAGGATCGCTCTACCCCCTGATCCAAAATCTCCTTAAGATATTCCGTCACCTCCAACAATGACGTTTCAGTGCTATAACCAGTCCTGAAACCTGACTGGGTGGGGTGCAAGAGATCGTGGGTTTCAGCAAACTCCATCATTGCTTCATTTACGTGCTTCTCAAGCACTTTGGAGAAAACAGGAAGGGGGAGATAGGCCTATAATTTGTGGGTATAAGTGGGTCAGTACTTGGTTTCTTTAGAAGGGGCAGAATTTTCACCTGTTTCCAGAGAGGTCGCATTACACACGCAGCCAATGAGGAATTCAGGACCTTATTAATGTGCTGATTGATGGTGGGGGCCAGAGCTGGTAAAAGGTTTGCGGGACATGCATCCACCGGTGAGCCTGATTTCAGGCTCATCAGGTAGGAAAGTGAATCGCTGGAAACTGGCTGGAAACTGTAATAGCTGAGGGCCTTGTAAGGATTGACATAGTGGAGAGGAACTAGATCCCACTGTCCCCAATTCGCTATTTTATCCTTAAATGTTACAGAAAAGGACTGATGGATTGTCATTATTTGGGCATCAAAAGATTGGGTGAGCAAGTGCAACCAATCAGCTGACAGTGGGGCAGCTCTGCTAGTTACCCTTGGAACCATAAAAAACTTTTACGACCCCAAAGATCTCTTTGCTCTTATTTTTTGCAGATGTGATTTTATTCTGCCAACAATTCGCCTTAACCTCTCTCACCATTTTATAATATGATTTTTGGGCAGCCCCGTAGATTTGGTTTCCCTGTCTTCCAGAAGATAAAGGTTACGCTGCTTCCTCTCCAGCATTTTACATTTCCTTTTAGTGGTTCGTAGGGATTCATTGAACCAGGGATATGAGTGGCGACAACCTCTAGAGGAACAAACTGTTAAAGGTGCAGCGGCATCGATGTTCATCCTTATCCAAGCCTCAACTGCACAGGCATTCTCTGCAGGGCTGTCTAACAGTATGGGGGAAGAGGAGGTAAGAGTCCTCTGTAGGAGTGGTAGTGATTTCTTATGCAGGGTTCTAAAATTATAATCAGTAGCAGTGGTATCTGAGAGCTCACTCTGCCCTATTATTGGTATCCGAAATGGGGCTAAGAAGTGATCCGACAAGATAATCCGGATCGGAGAGTCGGTATCCAACTCCATGTTACAGAAGACTTGGTCCAATGCATGGCCCAGCTTGTGTGTAGGCTCCTTAACCTGTTCCGTGCTTATGACGGAACCACGCCGTCATGAGCCACAGGTGGTGTGTGCTCATGACTGTGTGGTTCCGTCAGGCGACTGCCGCTCCTACCACGCGGCATTAATTCCCCACCTGTGGGGGGAAATAATGAGCGGGTGGGGCCATGACGGAACCACGCCGTCATGAGCACACGCTGCCCGTGTCTCATGGCGGTGTGGTTCCATCATGGGCACCGCAGCATCCCCCCGTGCCACGGCGCAATTTGCGCCACAGTGAAGGGGTTAATAAGGGACACAATCCTGCATGCAGACATAATTTCCAACAAAGCAACCACCTGAGGATCCGAAGATTTGTCCATATGCAAATTCAAGCCCACTAGTATCAGCAGATGTTTATACTTTAAAGCTAGCAATGAAGTACAATCCTGAAGGGACCTTAAACAATTACCAGACAAGCCCAGTGGTCTGTAGATCAGCATCCCAGCAAGACAATGTTAGGAAGACAGAGTGCAGTGAAAACTCAAGCATTTGCACCAACCACTGCATCCAAGGCTGAAGGGGCACATTCAAACACTTGTTTAAAAATAATGGCAACACCACCACCCTTGCCCCCCTCCTGGTCTTTCTTAATGATCCTATAGTTCGCCGGAATGGCCGTAGCTATAGTTGGATTGGAAACATCCGACAACCATGTTCTGTAAGAAACAGGAAGTCCGGATGCTCTTCAATTAGAAGATCTGAAATTTGGGCATCGTATTTATAAAACGAGCGTGTATTACTCAGAAATCCTTTAATCTGTTTACCCTGACCCTTTGCCCAAACTTTTTCCCTCTCAGAGATTGGGCCCATGTGAATAAGGCCAATAAATGGTAAAGGAAACCAATGACACAATGAATGAGCTTTAGGACACTATGGTATTTTTGTCATGTATAGAAGCGCTGTTTCGTTGTCCAGTTTTTAGCCTGGTTTCACCTCTTGTTTTCTAGTTTGTCTACTTTCGCGCAGCCGCTACCCTGTTTTGCAACCTTCTCGTAAATGGCCAGGTGCATTAATAGGCCGTGACATCATTGAGATGGTAGGAGGGTACATTGTTTATATCTGTATTCCTGTCAGCGAGGAAGCAGAACACAACATGCCTTTCGTTTCCTAACAAACAGCATATTATATTGATTTGTAGTTGTATGTATACAACGCTTCATACCCCTGATGAGGCGTCAATGCGTACTGGTAGCACGCTCCACCGTGGGTTGTGCTTGCCTAGCATGGAATTTTATTTTAGGACGTGTTCCTCTGTTAACTAGTTCTTCAAAGTTTCCGGCTAATCAAGCACTGTGACTCTGATTTGAAACCAATTGCTGACCGAAAGCACGCTTTTGGGAAATTGTTTCAACAAACCTGTGTCTATAGCCCTCTACCTGCTCACGAGAGAAGACGTGGGCTCCTTCAGTCATTGGCCCTGGAGTGTAGAGATAGTTTATATATGGATAGTACAGCTGCCTTCCCTGTAACGGGGATGGACCAGACTAAAATGGGGGGAAGAACCGAGAACAGACTAGAGTCATAGGAGAGTCATAGGAACACACTCGGCGAAATGTAACAAAGCAAGGGAGTGCAAGCAGAGGTTCAGAGTGAAAGATTGCTGCAACAAGGCACAAGTTCAACCAAGTACATCCAAAGCAACAACAGAAAAGGACAAATGGTCAAAGGGATACTACTGCGAGAAAGAAATAATAGGAAACATAGTAACATAGTAGAAAAGAGGCAGAGTGCAAAACTGGCAATATTACAAAAAGGGTTACAAATGTGAAAGGGAAGCAGTGGCATAGGAGATGCACAACAATATATGCGATAGATAGTAGCATAAAAGATAATGCAGCAACCATGACAATAAAACAATAAAGAAAGCGCAATGAACATCAAAGTGCAAAGAAAAAAATGAAGCATGAAAATAGGCAATTCCATATCATGAGAGCATCAACAGAAAACATGACAGAATAGGACCAGTGCTGCCGACTTTGAGCTGGGAACCAGGTTCTAGTCCTGGCGTAGGCTTAACATCTTGTGATTTTGGGCAAATCGCTTAATCACGCCATGCATAAAAACACAAACACATAAAATGAATGTGTTGTGTAATGTAACTGGCGCTCCTGTAAAGTGCTTCAATACCTTCAAGTTGAGTTTGCGCTATATAAAACAGTAAAATAAAAATGAAAATATGCTGTAGAGCAGTGGTTCCCAAACTTTTGACTCCTGAGGACCCCCAATGAATCACTACTGGAATCCGGGGACCCCCAAGCAATTTGTACAATTTAAATTTCTTTTTAAAAACGCCTTTTGAAGCAGAGGCAATTTCAAGAGGGAGAGAGTCTGAATTGGGTCTATCGGCATGGGCATGTATGCATACAGCAGTGTATTATTTAGTGGTACAAGTCTCCTGCTCTCAGCCATAGCAGCACCTCTACATTCTCATTCCAGAGCCTTGGAGTGGTGACCCTTCCTTACAGCAACAGGTTGAATGATTGTGAATTAGTAGCATTTTTACCTATTCACAGTTTAAGAAGGTCTAAAATATTATACAATAATGAAGCATTTTATAATAAAGGCATGCCCCAAGGAGCAACGAATATTGTGAAAATTCGAACATGATAGTGCACAAAGCGATGAGACCAGTGTACAGAGCAAATTCAAGGTCTATATTAGGAGTTTGTCATGGAAGTGCAAGAGATGGCAGGAAGGTATCTTCACAGGAGGCATATTGTTTCAGCGAGATCATGGAACAATGCTATGCCTGTTACCATAAATCCCTGTTAAACATAATCTTTAGTCACAGACAGCAGAACAACATTTTACCACCAAGGGGTGAGCAGTGCAGTTAAGGCATATTTCAGAGAGGCCTCGCGTGGCACCTGACATAACCCTCTCCTATTAGGATGCCCACTGCCCCGTCCCATGCCAACAACAAACTGCAAAGGCTACACAGAATAAGACCTTGATATGTCTGAATATGAAAGCTTGACAGCACACATAAATCACTCAAGGGCTTGTGGAAAGTGAGCAATGAGACAGCAGCACTAAAATCCTACTGCTGATCCTGGCTGCAACTATTTTTACCTGCCTGCCAAGTAACGGTAACCTATACACATGTGCCTTTCAACGCTTTATTGCTTTTATTGTATTGCCAGTATTTTCATTGTTGTGTGTGACTGCTGTTGTCCGTCTTCCCCCGCTACCTGTATGTGGTCCGTGCCCCTTTTTCTTCCCTCTGTTCCCCTCGCTGCCGCGTGTCTCTGCCCGGTTTTCCCTTCTGTACCCCTCGCTGCCCCCATGTCTCTGCCCGGTTTTCCCTTCTGTTCTTAGCTACCCTTATATTTCTGTATTCTGTATTTTGCCTCTGTGCCACTCGTTTTTTGTGCGCGTCTGCCCTCTGTGCCACTCGTTTTCCCCTCATTTTTGTGCCCCTTTTGCCTTCTGTTCCACTCGTTTTTCCCTCGTTTTTTGTGCCTTTCTGCCCTCTGTTCCACTCGTTTTTGTGCCTTTCTGCCCTCTGTTCCACTCGTTTTTCCCTTGTTTTTTTGTGCCTTTCTGCCCTCTGTTCCACTCGTTTTTCCCTCGTTTTTTGTGCGCTTGTGCCCTCTGTTCCACTCATTTTTTGTGCCTTTCTGCCCTCTGTTCCACTCATTTTCCCCTCGATTTTTGTGCCTTTCTGCCCTCTGTTCCTCTAATTTCTCCCTCATTTTTTGTGCCCTTCTGCCCTCTGTTCTACTTGTTTTTCCCTCGTTTTTTGTGCCTTTCTGCCCTCTGTTCCACTCGTTTTCCCCTCGTTTTTGGTGCCTTTCTGCCCTCTGTTCCACTCATTTTTCCCTTGTTTTTTGTGCCCTTCTGCCCTCTGTTCCACTCGTTTTTCCCTAATTTTTGTGCCCTTCTGCCCTCTGTTCCACTCGTTTTTGTGCCTTTCTGTCCTCTGTTCCACTCGTTTTTCGTGCCCTTCTGCCCTCTGTTCCTCTCATTTTTTGTGCTTTTCTGCCCTCTGTTCCACTCGTTTTTCCCTTGTTTTTTGTGCCCTTCTGCCATCTGTTCCACTTGTTTTTTTGTGCCCTTCTGCCTTCTGTGCCACTTGTTTTTCCTTGTTTTTGTGCCCCTTTTGCCTTCTGTTCCACTTATTTTCCCAGCCGCTGTGCCCCCTGCACCCCCGCCCCCCTGACTGCCCACTGCTCATTTGCTGCCCCCGTCTCCCGATTGTATTGTTGTGGTCTCGCCGCCCCTACGCCAACATTCACAGCTCTGGTGTGCTGTGAGGACGCATGGGCGTTTAATTTTTCACTACAATGACAGGCACTCTGGTCCTGCTGACCCCCTGGGAATGTCTCACGGAACCCTGGGGGTTCGCGGACCACAGTTTGGCAAACGCTGCTTTAGAGCACACAATGAACTGTGCAATAAGAGGCTGAAGAGTGATGACAAGCTCATTAACATAAGCACTGCATACACTAACCAGAGATGACTGACCTGAGATCTGTGTGAAAGATAACAAAAAGATTAATGTCTGAAATAAGAGAAGCCGCAATATGATCACTAGTTATATATGTTTTGAGCTCTGCCTATTGTAGTCACTTGTCGTCGTTTGATGGATTTGGTTAAAATTGATGGATTATTGTTCTTATTTCACATTTTGCTTTTGGCAGAACTGGACAAAGCTAGAAGCTGACTCTTAAAGACCACAGCATGCACTGAAAAAACCATGGGAAGAGCATTCTGAGTTGACCTACATCTTATTGGAACAACGGTTGAGATATTATGATCCTGCTCTTATATGTGCCCAAGCTCAATAGTACCATTTATCATCCGTTCACCTGTACTAACAGGCTTTAAAGCGATGAGTGGGCCAGCTGTGCACTCCACGGTGACAGTTCTGATCAGTAGCACCTTGAATTCATACATCTCCGAGAAGCACCTCAACCGAGGACTTACCTTGGGTGAGTTGAAAGTATGATGCTGGGTTTTGTCGCACTCTGAAGTGTAGGATTGTGGGGATAACAATCAAATGTGCCAATGCTTAGTAACTGACTACTAAGGGTGGCCGAGCAATGCTTCACCCGCTTGCGGAACTCCAGAGTTTTTCAGTAACTCTGCAGAATTCTGCAGAGTTAAACTCTGCAAACTCTGGCCGGGCCTTCCCAAAGTACCCTCCTCACAACACTATCTGTACCTGTAGAACAGAAGAGGTCTAGACCTACAGTCTGTGACCTGAGAAGAGCCTAGAAGACCAGACCTGCTCTCTCTCTCTCTTGTACTTGAGACAAAGAAGTGGACTCCAACCGTCATAAGGCTGATCTCCTATTCAGGCTACAGGGAAAAACAAGCTACAAGGGGTCTTTTCTACACCTGCCCAGTTCCAAATGGACCTGTCTTGGACTGTTCTACTGGCCTTTACTGAAGGTGTGCCTTGACCCCCAAGGGCTGTCCCCAAGGGCCTGGACCCTTGGCTA
The DNA here is from genome assembly GCF_964261635.1 of Lissotriton helveticus. Lineage (NCBI taxonomy): Eukaryota > Metazoa > Chordata > Amphibia > Caudata > Salamandridae > Lissotriton > Lissotriton helveticus. The sequence goes on along the minus strand of NC_136061.1, from coordinate 1,085,970,309 downwards.
GAATCAAAATGTATCCCTCCTACCAAATCCTGAAAACTGTAACATTTTGGCTTCAAAGATCTCCAGTGGACTGGGACTAACCTGTCCTGTCGATTCAACTTAAGGTGTCAATGGGCAAAGGATTTAGGTTGCTCCTGCTCAGAACCTTTTAGCAGCAGCAAATCTTGATTCAGGGGGACCTTGCAGAGAAGGTAGCCATCTTTGTGGAGCCCTCGTCAGCTACAGTCTGCAGCTTTGCCCCACTGAAAGAATCCATTCTCCAAAAAAGTGACTAAGCCTGAAGAAATAAATCTTCACTGGCAGAGGTGCGAGTATCTGGCCTTCAAGGGACTTTCTGTGGGCATAAAATTCAAATTGCTCCAGCTCAGAACTTTCCCACCAAATATCAACAGCGTCATGAAAACCTCATCCAGTGGCGATCCGACGATGTGGAGCCTCTTTAGCCCCAGCCTGCTGTCTTGCTCTGCAGAGGATTTTTTACTTCCATTTCAGAGACTAAGGGGCCCATTATGATAACGGGCGGATCGCCACCGCCTGTATGGTGGTGGCGATCCGCCCACCAAAAACCACCGGCCGCTTCTAATTCCCCCCGCCACATTACCATAACGGTGGGGACCCCGGCGGATGAGAAGACCGTCTGCCTGTTTTCCGCCGGTAGGCAATCTGCAGTTCATATGGTGGCGGTGTCTGATAGACACCGTCATCCATATTACTATGAAGGCGGGGATGAGGCACAGGGTCAGAGCTGATTTGCACATAGCCAGTGTCTAACCCAGGGTGGTGTGGAGTGCAAAAAAACGATGGATTTAGGCCCAGATCCTTGTACTGGGGTGAATGTATGACATTGTTCTACATTCTGTCCATCAACTGTGATTTTTGCAATTTTCACCCCGAGTGGGCTGGGTATGCTCAGACGTGAGTCCCAGGCTCTCCACACCACTGGAGTCAAGCTATCCAGGCTGATGAAGGCTGATAGCCAGAAACCGGTCCTTGGATGCTTGATTCCGGTCTGGGAAAGACATGGCTTGGTAGTTCGGACTGGACTGTTCCCATGAGGCACAGGGTCAGAGCTGATTTGCACATAGCCAGTGTCTAACTCAGGGTGGTGTGGAGTGCAAAAAAACGATGGATTTAGGCCCAGATCCTTGTACTGGGGTGAATGTATGACATTGTTCTACATTCTGTCCATCAACAGTGTTTTTTGCAATTTTCACCCCGAGTGGGATGGGTATGCTCAGACGTGAGTCCCAGGCTCTCCACACCACTGGAGTCAAGCTATCCAGGCTGATGAAGGCTGATAGCCAGAAACCGGTCCTTGGATGCTTGATTCCGGTCTGGGAAAGACATGGCTTGGTAGTTCGGACTGGACTGTTCCCATGAGGCACAGGGTCAGAGCTGATTTGCACATAGCCAGTGTCTAACCCAGGGTGGTGTGGAGTGCAAAAAAACGATGGATTTAGGCCCAGATCCTTGTACTGGGGTGAATGTATGACATTGTTCTACATTCTGTCCATCAACTGTGTTTTTTGCAATTTTCTGGCATTGTGGCGGGCGGTGCTGACTGCACCGCCCGCCACAATGACAGGAATGCTGGATGCGCCCGCCACTGTGGCGGACGCATCCTAATGTCCCCCACGGGACCCCCGCCCTTACAGCGGGTGGTCCCTTTTTGCATTGGGATGGCGGGCGAACAAAGTCCGCCTGCCATCCTAATGTGCCCCTAAGTTCGGAGGGAAAACATTCAACCAAGTCAAACCTTGTTTCTGTATCCAACCCGCGGTACATCGCTCTTGGCCTTAAACTGCACCTAGGTACTGGTCAAGTGCAACCGGATGACTCCCATTGGCGCTTAGCGCTTGTTGCCTCTATTTTCACATCTAAACTTTAAAAATGGATAACTCCAGTATCCCTTATTGGAGTTTTGATGTGTTGGTATCATTTTCTTTATTGAAGTTTACTCTATTGTCCTAAGTTGATTTTGGATTTTACTTGCATTGTGTACTGACTTTATTACTGTCTTGGTACTGCATAAATACTTTACTCATTATCTCTAAGTTAAGCCTGATTGCTCTGTATTATAACTAATATGGAGGTAAGCTCAGGTAATTTAGTAACTTTAAGTGTTCACCATGACAAGAGTTGTTATTATTGCTTAAGGTAGGTACTCACCCCCCCTAAACTAACACCTGAATTTATAATAACTTGAAATCTCCACTACATCCCGGTCGACTGAGAACATTACACTGGTGTTTTTTTTCTTGGAGCTTTTTTGACTTACACCTTCAAAAATTAACATCTCTGGTTCCCTTTATCAGGTTTTAATCTTTTGGGTGTCTTTTTGATTTCTGCATTTTTACTCCATTGTTCTAATTTGTTTTTAGAATTTCATGATGCTGTTCACTTTATTTTACAATTTTATGTACGGCCTGAACTAACACATTTCTCTATGAAATTGCCTGCTACTCGTGCTATAAGGTCCATGGAATGAACAATGCTTTACTAAGAACTATATTGAGTCCTAACCAGGGTGTATTTATTAAACTGTTAAAGGCTCACCTTCCCCAAATTATAACCCTCTTTATAACAGGCAACATCAGGGTAGATCGTCTATCATTTTTGGATTTGGGACAGTCTGAAACCCTAATCCTTCTTAATCTGTCATCTGTTTATGATACTTCAGATCACAGCATTTTGCTTGAACAACAGTAAAAATGGGGCTGAATATTTAGAGTAGCTCTTCAATTATATACATTTTATCAACCTACAGTCAACACATTTGAATGGTTTCATCCGCTTTGACTAAAAAAACGAATCTTGTATAGTAGGTCCGTGCTCTCTACATGACACCACTGAACCTGATTACTCAACTGTAAAATCTGAATATAAACGTATGTAGACAGCATCCAACTGTTTCATGGCCAAAATAAAGAGTGGCTGGTCAAATCCCTTTCCAAACAATAAAAAATGTCAGAGAGATACTAACTTTACTTGGCCATCACAACTCAGCAACAGTGAAGAACATCAAATTCGCACTGCTACATCAAAACATTGAACTGAACAGAGCTTTGGAGTTGTTGACTCTCGATTAACTCAACATGCCTATGCTAAAGTACCAAAGGAATACATTCTGAAACTTCAAACACTGCAAAATCGAGCAGGAACCCCCTGTTTCAATCTAAAGAGAACATCTCATATCTCATAAGCCCCAAAGACCTGCCTTGATTATCAGTGTTAGACGAATAACGTTTTTAAACTCAACGCACCATAATCAAAGCACAAGTGGCCCGGCTGCCAACACACCATCAATCTGTGTGCTAGAACTATAAACAACCTCAAGTCCAATACTTCGCCACAAGACCCTTGGAGCTTGGTCTGCCAGTCTTGTGGGAGCCAATCTCTGGAGTGCGTTGCACGCAGGCTGAGAAAACAACCATATTTGACAGAATTTAAGAAATGGCTAAAATAAACTCTCTTCAAAGACCTTTCCATTGCAGCAATGAAACCACTGAGAACACTCCCACTCCCATGCATTCCGAAAAGGGACATTACTCCTGTTTATGTGCCACAGCCCCATTGAATATTGGAACTACTTCAGTCATCACATCATATAGGAGGAACATTTGTTTTTATCCCTCAGTGCTGTAAGCAGGCCATTGTAATGGTGAATTACCACATGCCAGAGTGTTCCAAAAGTTATAACATACCAGGTATGGCCACACTATAGACACGCACATCCCTTTCAATAAACAAACATACACATACATGCCTGCTCGCAAAGTCTGGAATTTACTCTCTTATTTTGTGCCACTTTGTCAGTTGATCGCCTCATGGGCCTGTCTCCTCTCCACACTTATAGGTGCAGTTATTAGATTCTCCTCCTGTCTGCCCATTGGTGCTCTCTGTCCGAAGGGCTGTATTAAAGGCAGGAAGCACAGAAGCAATGGACTCACCTACTTCCTTGTATAGCGGGCCAAAGACACACCCACAAGACGTGCGACTGATAAATCTGGCCAGTATTACACTTGTCATCACAATACAGCTTACTAGAAGAAACATGATGGTTGGCAAATATGTTTGAAGCCCACCCAACCAAAAAGACTGAAATAGGTGACCTGGGGCCGTGCATATTTGTACAAATCTGAACAATCTCTGTGACCTTGTGGCCTCAGCATACATACATACATGTAGAGGGCCCGCGCTGATGTGCCCCACTCCATCATGGCGATGGCTGCGTCCACGCCTGCTTGAAACGTGGTTAGACCTTACGGCAGTGACGTCGGCCTCACATAGGTTTTTTCCTCTTCTTTATGTTCCTTTTGTGCGATACATTTGGTTAATCTTTTCATATTTCTGGTCTTGCTAGTTACACATCCAAGTTAACAACAAAGCACACAGTGCAAAGGCGCAAGTGATTAGTTTGACGTTATGCTCGCAGACCTACTCTACCCCTTAGAAAAGTAGTTTTTTTCTCAAGCCTGATATGGTTGCTAATCACATCAGCTGTGGGCTGGGAAATGTCACTGACAGCTGGGTCTCCACTCTGGTGTTAACAGTGGTATTTGGTATCACTTTCATACCTAGCAATCAGAGGTCAAAGTTTACTAGTTTACAATGATGGGACCATGTTGGTATGCAGAAAGCATTTGTAAAATGCCAGACCTTTCCCCTCGCAGAAAATGTGCCCGATGATGTCCCACGTTTTAAGATGATTTGTCTGACATTGAGTAATTTCTGTGCACTTTTCTTTTATGGTATGTTTTTAAGTGTATTAACATGTGTCGCTAAAATAACACCAAATATAAAGTGGCAACAAATATATCTCCGATTTAATAGTATTTATACACTCTTTGATACATGCTATTAGAATAAAAATATATTTTGTTTCGAAAGAACACAAAACTGGAGTTCTTATTTCCCTGCATTAGAGAGATGGAAGGGGTTAAAGTACTCAATACCTCACATCTAGTTGTCACTTAAATAATTGCACCTTTGTTTATTTATGATTTGTAGACTTCCGGATTCTGAGCACTATCTTTGATTCTAAACTAAAGAACGCGACGGATTTAAACGTGTTGTCTGCATTAAATATTGTTTGCTGTCTAAGCAAGTACTAGACACTAAGCATGAGCGCAAAATCCGCTCCGATCACGGATTTTGCGGATTTTCGGCAAATCCGCGATCCGCGAACTCTCGCGGATTTGCCGAAAATCCGCAATCCGCGATCGGAGCGGATTTTGCGGTCAAAAGTTCAAGCGCGCCTAATTAACGATGGCGCCGGCAAGCTGCCAGCGCCATCCTGCAATAGTTACTTAATTAGCTTCAACAGGAAGCTCTAACAGATAAGATACAGCAGGGGCTCGAGCGCCTGCTTTATTTTAGCAGTTGGAGCTTCCTGTTGAAGCTAATTAAGTAACTTTTGCAGGATGGCGCTGGCAGCTTGCCGGCGCCATCGTAAATTATTTCAACAGTGGTGTCTTCTTGAATAAATATGAAGGGCAGGGTTCATTCGGGCACGACGGTCCTGGCACAAAAAAATAAACCTCAACAGGAAACACTTGCAAATATCAATAAAGCATGTGCCCTAGTTGAAGCTTAAATTCAGTGACTCATTCATCAGCCCAAAAATTAATCTGCTGCTCTGATCGGTCTCTGACCTTTTATACACACAAGAGGCATGCTCGCATGGACGCCCCGTCCGTTTGGCCCCGCCCACACACTCGAGGTGTGCACCGTCTTCCCGCCATTTACCCACTATGATGGACATTTCACTCAAGGGACCCCTGCGCACTTCGGCGCGATTGCATAGTGACACACACTTGGTCGCTGGAACTAGTTGAAGCGCAAATGCAGTGACTCATTCAGCAGCCCAAAAAAAAACGTGAGCGTTGGGAGGCTGGGCATCTTTGACTTTTACGAGCGCAACCCCCGTGCTGTTCCTGTGACCAGGGGCTTCTGTCTCTTAATCTGCTGCTCTGATCGGTCTCTGACCTTTTAGACACACAAGAGGCATGTGCGCTCGCGTGGAAGCCCCGTCCGTTTGGCCCCGCCCACACGCTCGAGGAAGCCCCGCCCCCAAATCCGCAAATCCGCTGAATCCGCGGATTTTGCGGATCCACGATCCGTGAATCCGCTGAATCCGCGAATCGTGGATCCGCAAAATCCGCCCATGCTAGACACCCTGGCAACTAAAATGTTTAGTACAAACAACTTAAATAAAGACAAGTTAACTGGGGCGTGTCATGATTCGAGACTGAATTAGGTAGGGTCAATCAAGACCGTCACTGTTTCTCCATACATCATGCACCTCACTGATCACCCAACATCAGTCCCCATTTTCATAATTCAGAGAAAAATTGCCGAAAAAGGCATGTTACACACTACAAACTTCTGTACAGAGCAGTTTGGATGTTTATACATTTGGAAAAGCATTTTTTCCATCACAAACGGCCCGATTTTTCAAAAAGGCTTCGTACATATGGCTCGGAGTGTTTTAAATCAGCAGAACATAATTCCACGCTTTTAATGTTCCTCGATATCTTCAGAAATTAGCATTGCACTACCGTCCACACCTTCGGGGTCCACAGAGACTAATTTGATGGATCCAAATTGCTTCCATTTTCAAATCCCGAGAGGGGTCTTAGCACTATATAGTCATATTCTCCATGGTTGGTTTTCCAGCATTTGATTGATAGTAAACAATGCTTTTGCAAATAATTGTAATCGCTATTTAACAAAACATTACTCTTGACTGCATTCATGAAGGGTATTTTTCCTGCATCCCGTCTGTAGGAGGTTGAACTGAGAGCTGCCACAATCATAATTTCAACGGTGATATGTTTCAATAAAGTTAATAGGCAAGTGCGTACCTAACAAAGTGACACCTAAGAAGTGCTTTGTTCTACTAGCATATGCTTTTTAGACAGGACTGTTATTAGTCTATTGTTTCTGGTTCAGGGAAGACCTGGCTTGACAGTTGGGGCTGGACTGTTCCCATGAGGCACAAGTTCAAGACTGATTTACATATAGCTGGTCCTGAACGGCAGTGGTGAAGTGAGCTAAAGAACGATGATTGATTCAACCCAGATCTGTGACTGGGGGTGAGTGTCTGAAAAGTTTCAGTGCTCCCTCCATCATCTCCTTGTGTTTGCTTTGTTTGCCCTTAGTTGGCAGGGTATGCCCTGACGTAGGTCCCAAGCTCACTTTGCCACTGGATTCAGGCTAGCCTGGCTGATGAGGGGTATTACCCCGAAACCAGTCTCAGGATGCTTGTTTTCAGTCCAAGGAAACCTGGCTTGGCAGTCGTGCTGGACTGTTCCCATGAAGCACAGGCTCAAATCAGGGTCAAGACTGATTTGCATATAGCTGGGTCTAAACTGGGGTGGCAAAGTAAGCTAAAGAACGATGAATGATTCATCCCAGATCCGTGACTGTGGGAGAGTGTCTGAAACGTTTCAGTACTCGGTCCATCATCTCCTTGTGCTTGCTTAAGAAGACAGAATTCCTTTATCCAACAGTTATATCACAGCCTTAGATTACTTGTTATATCAAATTTAGTTAATTTGTCAAAATGAATGTTACTTATCTTAGCTTAGGTTGAAAGAACTTGTGTTTTTGGAAATAAGGTCAATGTTACAAAGGAGATGCCAAGTTATCTGAATAATTTTGATAATTTGGAAAGAAATATGACACACAACATGTAGTTGTTGGTAACCATCATGGACGATTATACCACCAACATAAAGGACATTCTTTTGACGTTTATTTTTTGATTCTGTCATATCTTGAGAAGAGTGAAGCGATGCAACCCCCACATTTTGGCACATCCTCTTCAAACTCAGACAGAAAGGAATTATACTTTGATGTGCAGGTTGACCTGTTCCCTGGTGGGGTTTTCAGCAAGCACTTTTTTCGGACATCTTATTTTAGTTGAGACACTTTGGAGACATGTTTGTGTCAAGCCTGTGGGTACACTTTTGATCTCAGAACCTTTCAGATCATTCTGTGAAGAGTATGATGAACATTAAAGAGGAGCAGTTGTCAATGTGTATTATTTATGGGCCGCCAACATAATAAGAAATGAATGCAGGCTGAATGCCTGCGATAAAAGTCATGGAATTGTATTTGTGGGAACAAAGCAGGCTTAGTTATCAAATTTGGTGAAACAATTGTCTTAAGAATTATGGCTAAAGCTATGATCATTTTTAAAATACTTTTAGGGACACAATCTGTTAAATGTGATCACTTTAGAATCTTAGGCAACTTCTATTCTAAGGAAGGGGTTTGTAAATCTTTTGAAGAAATGGCTGTACAGTTTGGCATCCACAGGACCCAATTTTTTAAATATCTGCAGATAAGGGACTTCTTACAGCGGGCTAATTTTATCAAGGAACCCCATCCCTTAATAGAAAAAATTAGACGGCAATGTAGAATTGGAGAAGTATATCAATCATTATTAGCTAATCACTTGGTTGATTTGGATAAGTATAGGCTAAAATGGTCGAGGGATTTGGGGGAGCCAGATATTAATATTGAGAAACTTATTGTATTATCCATGGAAGTACTCATGTCTGCAAATTTGAGGGCGCAGTTTTTTAAATCTATGTTTCATCTATACTACACTCCTGCGCGAATGGCTAAGTGGGGGACAAAATTTGACGGCAGATGTTTTCGCTGCCAAGAGGAAAATGCAGATAGTTTACATATTTTTTTTAAATACGATAAGTTGTCGAGATTCATAGCAGATTTAGAAAATTTCCTGTTATTAGTTTCAAAAGCAAGGTTGACTATTACACCGGCAATGATGGTAATTGGCAACAATGGGGATAACTCACTGTATGTACATAGAATTTTTTTTTTTTTTTGCAATGACCGTAGCACGATTATGTATTGCTAAAGAATGGCTCCAGAAAGAACCACCAGTGTTTGAATTGTGGTGTGCAAAACTGTACAATTATTGTAAAATAGAATGAGGTCTGTTTTCTTTGAAAGGGGCCAAGAAGCGCAGGATTGGCTTGAGTATATGGGGAACATTTAGGGAATATTTGCAGGAATGAGATATTATTATTATGGTATATTTATGGTTTTTAATCAGATTTACTTTGTTCAATCTAAATTGATTTATCTATTGTGTACTTGTGTACTAATTCTGCTGCTTTGAATAATAATAAAAAAATAAAATAAATAATAAATGTGATCACTTTAGTGCCCTGATAATTTTTACTAATCCACAGGAAGGAACAAAGCAAGATATCAATTGTAGGACAATATGGAGATGTGAGCTATCATTTTGAAAATCTAATGTATACTACTCGTGGAATATATGGTATAACAAATACACAGGTGTACACTATCACCCATAACAAGAAAGCCTAAATTAACATAACTAAAAAAATAGTTCATAGACTTGAATATTACAAAATGTTCAGCTGTATTAAGTATGATCATTCAAATCTGGAAGTAATCTTAAACCAGAGGGTTTTAAGTTATTGTTTAAAGGCTTCAATGGCTGTGATTTTTTGGTGGAATGGAATTCCAGACACTGTGAGAAGTTCCATAGGATGGCTGTGATCCGTTTTCTAAATCTTGCAGGAACACTGCCTGGGAATAGGCTTTCTAGACTTCCTGGCACTGAGGACTTTGTCAATGTGCCAACCCGTCACAGCCGGTGCAGTTAAGAGCGGTGGGGTAGAGGTGATACGTGGGTCAAGTTGACAGAGGAAGATGAGGGAAAATAAAATAAATTAAAATAAAGCCAGTAACCTTGCTCTTGCTGTATCTCCAAGTCGGCATTGTGACGAGTGCAAGGTAAGTGGTATTCTTTTAAAAAAAAATTGTTTTACCCTGTCGTTGTATGCTGACTTCACCCACTGCCCTGCCCCCACCCCACTTCCCCGCTGCTCTTACCTGCATCGGCCGTGACTGGTGCCAACATGAGTCAGAAAACCAGCTGGCCTGCAATCATCAGCAACCTATAAAGCAGTACCTGAGTGAGATGAATTTCAGGTAATGATCAGCCATCCAAAGTATCACATGGATTATTTGTGAAATCCGAACATTAGAAAGACACAATCAAGGAAAATAGGAAACAATGGATACATTTTAAAGATGTATTTTTAAATTAAATTCAAAATTCTGACCTAATGCACACAATATGTTTTGCCACTATTATTAAAACAAACAGAATATTAGCTACAATGTTTATACATTATGTGAAAATCTGAAAATATTGGAACATATTGGCTGTTAACTTTATATCAATCCTACCCTCGTTCCTTTGGTTAACTAAGCTGAACTCAGCACAAACGATTGCCTAGTTAGCATTCAAATATGTTTCATGCTCTCATACCTGTCAAGTTATTGATCAATATTATAGCATAGTCTGCTATTCTGATTCAGTTAGGGCAGAAGGTTTATAAGCCCCTAGCAAGTGAAGGCTGACTGTGCCTAGAGTTCCCCTTCGGCAATAGTAGGTGAAAAATTTCTGCACAACCTGTTTCATCTCATTCTCCTGACACAAAGTTTCTCTAGCTCTTCACTCTCTGTTCCAAGCTTATACAACATTTTCTGGTCATAGTTGAAACCTTCAAAATTAACAATTGGCAGAAACATACCTGTTGCCCTTTTACATATGTTTATTCTGTGAAACAATGCTCTTAGAATTATAATAATAAACAATAAATGGAATTATCAGCTTCTGTGGAATCTTGTTCACAACTAAGTACCAATTACTCATCATCATCATTGTAACTTTATTTCGATCTACTCACAGATCACAACAGCACAAACATATAACATTTTAAAAGGTATATAAAAAACACATATCCCTACATAATAAAATAGCAGCCCCACACCAACAATTGGCACATTTTGCTATAAAACATTTCAAGAGCAAAAAATTAAAAAAATGAATTAAGACACATTAAAATCGCGAGCTAACAAACTCTCTCCTGTGTCAGATGGGGGCAGGCCAAGCAAGAAGGACGCTAAACAACTGCCAATCCATGATCAGCCCCCTAAAATAGTGCGTAGAAAATCTTGGCGATACAATGTGCCAATACAATTGCAGTTATGGAAACAGTGGGTGCATAGTGTATGAAGGGATAATTACATGATACATGGAAATAGCCGGGAGTAGCAGTTAAATTTGAGTCAAGTGTGCCTCCCAAAGTGCTCTCCCAGGATGCTCTAGCATCAATTACATGAACGCACTTGGACTGCAAAATCCAGGCTGCCTGGAGGTACCTAGCAACTGCAAGTACCACTAGCCTTTAGGTGTCGGTTCTTAGATTCCTAGTGGCCACAAGGTAACTTCTAACACCCAGGATCCTGCATAATGGCACCAACCGTCTTCTTTTCTGGGAGGCACTCGATGGGCATGAAAAACAAATGAGGTAAGTCTTCAAGAAAGCCCTTGCACGCTGGGCACTCACTGCTTTTGTATTTCGCATTTGCCCTCTTTGCACAAAAGCTCATTGTGGGTAGGGACTGGTATCTGAATTGTAAAGGGGGAGTAATTTTGTCGATCATATCCTCATAGCAGGGGGACAGCTTGAACACCAGGAAATCCAAGGTAAAGGTACCTCTACTACTCCCAACAGATATACATCTGGCAAGTGGGCAGATTTAAATTCCATTTTGGAGCCAGGGGTAAGGTTCTCTGGTTCTGCTCAAGAGTTTTCCAGTCCCATTTGCCAAGTGTGAACCTGATATACATAAGCCAAGGCATACACTAGATACCAGGTAGGGCTCATAGATCTTTGAGGGGATACCTATAGGGTCCCAGTGTGGGTGAGGTCCAAATCCTATGCCAGTACAATAAGTGTCTAAGCTCAGCTTTCCAAGTGATTTTCCTATGTGCCAGTTTGAAGTACAATAGAATCAGCGGTGTACTCTTTGGGAGTGCAAACAACTGCTTAATAAAGCTATGCTTTGTATGCAATAGAAGGCTACAATTGGCATGACCCCATATCTCCGCTCCATATAGAGCTGCACCCAAAACCTTTATGTTATAGATCTTAGTCACTGGGGCAACTTTTTTGAGAAAGGTTTTATTATGTATCTTTAGCAATTGAGACGGGTGTTGTATTAGCATGCAATGAGCTTTGTGGACCTGTATAGACCAATCTGGGCTGGGTTTTAGCCATAGCCCTAATTATTCAAAATTAGATATCTGCTCTATAGTGTGCGCATTTACACATATTTTGCATTTGTCATTTTTGGCAATGGCGGGTTTAAAAACCATGAATTTTGTTTTTGCTCTATTAATCCCCACTCGTTGCAAAAAATATTAGAATAACCTAAAAACTGCTGAAGACCTTATAATGATTTAGAAATCAGTGTTATCTGCAAAGAGCCGAGCAGAAACTCTCCTGTCCCCCACCCTGGGGGTATCCCAGCCATCACTATCCAGCCTTTTCACAACATCATTTATAAAAAGAGAATTCAGAGCGGTGCCAATTCACATCTCTGCCTAAGTCCGGATATTTATTGGTTCGACGAGCTCTCCCTTTTGCCCCATTTAACCCTGGCTTAATTCTTCTCATGCAGCCATACCAAAATGGCCAATTGGCTTGGCGGAATGCCCATCCTTTCCAATATTGTCCAAAAGTATGGCCCCAGGAACTAGGTCGAAAGCCACACGTAAGTTGACAAAGACGACAAAAAGGCCTCCCTTGTTTACAGTCACCATGTTCCAAAAAAGGCAATCGAAATGGAAGATCTGGTATACTGTATATTACCAATTTCGAATCTTGTGGGAACTCTGATAACACATTATTCTCCCTAATCCAATCTTGGAGGTGTTTCAGGATGTGATTGCAAAACATCTTCTGGGAGGTATCAATTAGAATGATCAGCCTATAATTACTAGGGATGCTACACTGACCCTTTTTATAGATTGGAATAATTTCCGCCAAATGCCATGAAACAGGGATCTGAATACCCTTTATAATGGCATTTGAGAGTGGTTCACGAAGGGGCACCAGACACCCAAACATAATTTAAAAAGCTCACTCAGAATTTGGTCCAAAATAGGGAACACAACTCAGAACATAACTCAGATTAAATACTGTAAATATATTAAAGCAGATTTGATTGTCACATTGCAATAAAGAGTGACAATAAATAAACGTATTGTTCATATTTGTCATTCCCACTTAATATCATATGTAATCGAAAAAGGAGGGGGACCTAGAACAGGAAAAAAACACATTAAGTATAACAATTGTTTACGTCTGTTAGTTTTACCAAAAACTGGTATTTCAAGAAATAAGGGATTTTGACTTCTAAGGACATGTTGTCCACCCAAGATGGTCAGTTAGTTTCTAGGCAAGGTAGATTGGTGTGATTCAGGCAAGTTTAAAGATGTTTCTCACTTTGAAGGGAATCAACTTAATGAGATCAGGTTTGGTTAGATGTGGTCAACTTAGAAGCTGCAAGAAACACCACTTTGATGATTCTTGTTCAGGTTCAGAATTCTTCTTAGTAAGTAGGGATTCTTAGTTTCAAATATGTATCACAAATCAAAAGGTTGATCCCACAGATGCCATTGTGTTAGTGTAAGAATGAAGATTTAAGGTTTTGATGTAAGTAGATACCCAGTTACTTTGGAAAACCCACAACTGATGGATTGCAATTCAGAACAGAAACAGAATTAGCCCAAGCTTGGAACAGCACAGTGCATGTTGGTGGGGAGCATAGGAGGAACTCAGTTTTCAGCATTTCCAGTGCTGTGTTACATCCAAGCTAGAATGGCTTCAAGTACATTTGCAATATGTTTCACATATTCTGGGTAAGAGATTTTGAGATATAGTTGGAAGTCATCAGCATAGAAGTGAAATTAGATATTGGAGTTGCTTACAATAGACGCTAGTGGCTCCATGTAGAGATAAACAGTGTAGCAATGTGAATAGAGTGAATAGAGCCTTGGGTACATCTTGAAGGATAGGCAAAGAGCTAGAGTTGAGAAGGGCCATTTTTGTGCATAGGCTTCAATTTCCCAGGTATGACAAGAACCATCTAAGGACCAATCAGGTCAGTCCCACTCTTTTATCTTAAAATTGGTTTATATATTAGACATTACCCAATTGCACTATGTGAGTTTGTGAATCATAAGGTTTGCAACCACAAAAGGGCTTAGTACATCATGTCATAGGCTCAGTGATTTGTAGAACTGAGAAAGTGATTTTAGGTGACTTCATTATTTTATTAACCTCATAAAAAGAATATATTGAGATGTAGTTGATCCAGGCACTATTTGCTGCATTTAATCTAGTTCATAAATCTATCATTTAGTTTTTATGTAACATCCAACCAAAATAGGCACAATGTAGAAAACAATTTTAATCAAAATGTAGTTATGCCCATACTTATTTAAAAAGGATCAATATGAATATGTAAAACTATTGATCTAAAACATATATTGAAGAATGTTCTAAAGGTGAGTTGGAGATAACATAAGGATATTGGTCTGCAGTTGAAATGCATAACACTTGAAAAGAATTGCGAAAAGAACATTATATTACATTGAGCAAAAGTAGTAATAGCCCTTCGAAGAGGGAATACGGTGCAATTATCATGGACGGCTGTGAGGTTTCTCAACTACGCCTCTAAGATGCTGGATGGGCACAGCATCTGAACCTCAGTGTTCCATAAAATGATTTGTCACCTGCCACCTGAGGGACTCACATAGCAGAACTTTTACTTCGTTTTGGCTGAAATCCAGCTTGGCTTCAACCTGACCTTGAGACAGTGCTTTCATATTAACACATCAAGCACTTTGTCGCTAGACTGGTTGGTGCTGTTATATCAATGCACAAAGCATTAAGCACTTTATTCCTGGACTGGCCTTCCTAGCTCCAGCACTTAAATATCCAATGAGGTTTTAATTCAAACACTGATTGTCTATTTATGGGAATTTATACATGTGATTGAGATATAGCTGCCTGGACTGGCTCAAATATTTCATTACTCAAATAGGTTTTTATACTTTTATTGATTGCTTGTCTGTGTTTACTAATGTATATTGAAAATAGTTTAATTAATCAATCAATACATTACTTGCTTAGATGCAATAAAAGTAGCAATAAAAGTACAAGTTCCTTTTAGCAATTTTTGGCCAATATCTCTTTCTAGCATTTACATAATTCAAACTCCAATTTGCAAACAATGCCCTATTGCAAAAACGTCTGACCCAGTACCATAAATTTGGCAAGTGATGCTACCCTTAGGCCCATATCGCATTAGGGCGAGAAACTGGTGAACTGCTGCCATCATTATATAAGGGAATGGATACAGTTCCTCTGCCTGATTATCTTGGCTATCAGGAAAATAATTATTTTTGTATTTTTATATTGTTTAGCATTGGGCCAAAAGCACAAAACATCAATCTAAAATATATATTAAAGAACAGTCATTTATGGGTTGTACATGTATGTGCAAACAGTGCCACTATATCTAAGGCTGGATAAAACACAAATACGAATTTTGAAAAGCCAGATTAAAAGATTTAAAAACTATTAACTTACTTTATGTCATGCTCTGGCAATAATGTTGTCTATTTACCACATATTTATTAAAAAGAATTTGGAGAACATGAGGAAGGTCAATGTAAATTTTCGTAGCTAATTGGAGGTATGGTATTTGAAGTAAAGATTTAGATTGGACACAAACAATGAAAAACCTAAGTAATCTCAACAGTAGATATTTTTGCTTACATGGAAGCAGGATTTACCTTTTTTATTTGATCTGTTTATTTGATAGTATTATACTTTTTTAGTGATAAGCCAGAAAATGTCATTACATCATATCAATGTTCTAATCTTCGTCCATGAAGTATTGTGTTTACGTACACTTAAACATGTTTGGCAGAAGTATGATCTTTTGCTAAATTAGCTAGAACTGAGCAATATGAATTGAGTTCTGCCTCATTATGACTTCTGTGCAGAGCTATAATATGTTCTATTGGAGGCAGAGGCTGCCTATCAGCCGCTTATTCCCTGAATTCCTCCTTGTCATGTGGAATCAATTCTGTAATCACTTCATTGAACATTTCAGAGGAGGCCTGCTACTGTGCTTTCAAAAACCGCGTGGGGGGAGGCATTTCTACATTCGTTTATTTGTCAGCTTTACTCATTGCTCTAGATACTGTTAAGCATGAATAACAACATTAAAGTAATGAATCGCCTAGCTTCACATTTACATCCCCTTACTTCTATCTTTAGCAGCACACATATTTATGTTTATGTATGGTCTGAAAACCTTTACTATGTATCGGAACTATTTAAGAATTAAGTACAAATATGAAGCATATCATATGCTCCAGTGCTGGGGTGTGGAACCCAGAGCAGCCCACGAAAAATGCTCTGGTCAGCCCTGCTGCTTTCATCTTCCTGTGCAATATATCTCTTTCCATCCATCCTCGCTTTCTCTCCCCTCTCTCTCCTCTATGATCATTTTCTCTCTACCTCCCCCTCCATCAATCTCTCTCTCTCAAAAGCTTCCCATGCCTGGTGCAATTAACATCGGGGAGCTGGGGAAAGTGACAGAGGCCCCAGGAGTGGCCTGGGCTCTCAAAACCAGCCTCCAAGGGCTCCACCGCACCAGGAAAATGCCCGGTGGAATTAAAGACCTGTCCAGTCCAAATGTCCCCTGCAATTCAGTCATGTAGCACAGAGGTTTATTTTTAGTTCGAGCACATTTTTTTCTTGTATTTTCATTTTTTACAATGAAACCTGATATTGAACAGCAGATACGTTCTGAAAGTTTAAGCTGATCCAAAGTTACATATATTTGGTTGAGGTAAGTGTTTTACAGCTTATTTTCTAATTGCAGACATTCTCATTGCGCAGGTACTTTTATTTCTTGAAAATACTGAAGGTGTTTTAATTTTAATAATGGAAACTACTACTATACCACTGTGAACGCCATGCCCCTTTCTAAAAAGGGCAGTGTCCAATTATGGTATATTTTCATAATGTACTATGGGGCGGATGCTTTCTCAAGATACTTATTCAATACTTTCAAAGGGCATGTTTCTAGTCAGTTTATATAAAAGGGTAGGTTTTGGAAATATCTCATTCTCCCAGGTAGCTCTTAAAACGAATGTTCCAGAGCCTTAATTTATCAATCTAGAAATAGTTCATGTGTTTCTCATTTGATCTGGAAAAGTTGGGGGAGCTTAATAGTGGAGATATGAGCCATATCTAGTGAACATTTATAAAGACTGGCTCAGGAAGATGGGACAAGTACCAATAAATACATATGCTCTTGATGTAGGTTATTCTGTTTCTAATTATTGACTTCTTTCCAGTCAAGAACAAATGTTTACATAAAAAATATGCAACTTTACAAATTTTAAAACCAGGACAAAAATATTATTTGCATTGTATCTAGGGCATTTACAGCCTGAATACACATTCACACAGATCTGGATGTAAATTGCAAACCTGCAAATTATCACCACCATGGAGAGTGGTAATTAGCGGGTGCAAACTTTGCACCAGAATCTGGGTTGCACCCCCGGAATTTGGAACTATGCATAATTTGAGCATACTTTCACCAGGACTGGAAGTCCACAATCTTAACTGCCCAAATGTGCACCTGAGACTTGTAAACCTGTTTTGTTCAAAAACTAGAGTATTGCCATGGTCCTAAACCAAAGGAACACCAATTTTGTAGTGCCACTGACTAAATGAAGCCATCCCACATTCTTACATTCAAATACTTTGACTTTATCAGTTCACTGAGTCTGCCTATTTGAAGATTCTCCTTGACCTCCCATACACATTTCAGTCATCAAACATATCTCCTAGCATAAATCACCAATGTGTTTCCTTACTTAGATATAAAACATCACAAATTATATAATCTTTGCCATACTTTATCACACTACTTATGATCAGATCAATAATGTCATTACAACTTATGATGACATTATTGGTCTGATCATGCTATGCTGTATTATCGTGGTATTTCATATTTGTCTGCATTTTATATTTATACTCTTGGTATGTTCTGTCCGTATGATTATTTGTGAGCCAAGAATGCGCTATACAATAGAACAAACGATATAATAATGAAGAAAAAAGGCAATATAAAATGTGGGAGATTCTTTTATATATGGAGGACACAGTTGCGACATTCCTAAACCCCACATTCTATCTTCACGTGAACTGGAGCCAACACCCAGAATTCCAAAGAAAATACCAAGAGAAATACAGAGTAGGAAGTGTGTACCTGAGAAGAAGTTTAAGGACTAACAGAGGAAGGTGAGTAAGGCCACACCAATGTGTGGTTCCCCTAATCACCCTTTAAGAAGATGACCAATGCCTGATTTTGTGCCACTGAGTGTGATAAACATGGACCTGAAGCTGGCCGCTTTCTTTTAAAAGTAAACAATGTACATCGCAAAGCTTTTAAAATCAGAAAGAAATTAATGCAAAGTGGCAGTGCACACTGGATGACTTTAAAATGTCACGCACCCTAATTGTAATACACAAGATAATTTGATAGAAGTTGTTCATTTAGTTCCATTTAAGAAATATTGCGAAAATAAGGATTCCCAAAATGGAAACACTGTCTCCAGACACTGGTCACTCGAACATAATGCAATGTAATGAAAGTATCCAGGCACTGTATCTCTGTGAAATGACCTAAAACAAAGGACGTGAGAACTGGAAAATATTATCTCCATGGGGTTTGACTAAAAACAACTATCAGTCAAAACAACAGCTCACACACCGGCCATGAGATATTGGGCAAAGGTGGCAAAGTAAGACCAGGAGTAACCATGATGCACAGACTGTGCTTCAGAATGTAGAAATCTCTGCACCAAAAAAAACCCATCTTCCTAGCAAATGCATGTTGAACAAGGAGACTGATAAGCAGCTCTTTTGGTACAGTGATGAGCATACTTAAATTTGGAGTGGTTGCAAAGATAGAAAATGAGCCTTTTTTTGCTGACTATTAGGCTGCAATTAAATTCAGTGAGCCTGAAGTGGATAATTTTTCTCCCATTGGTTGTTCTGCTACTCGTGTGAAGTTTGGTGTCTAGCCCCTGGGCTATTACTAGAGACATAATGTAAGCCCATGCTTGATTACCAACATCTGTTACGCATCACAAATTAGTGATAGCAAAGCTCTGATGCAATACATACATTTATTTTGGGACTGTCAAGAGCAAAGGTAATCTCTCATTTATGATAAAGTAATTTATTGAACATTGTGAGTTTATTTCGCTCTTGTATGTATGTACTATTGTAGCAAACACAACAAACTCAGTGTCCTACTTTCATTAGTATAAACTAGATCTGTCGAGGCCTGCTTTAGAGAGCTAGATTTATGAAGATGGAAAATGTAGGTCTCTGGTTGAGAACATCTAATTTTGTTATAGGTTACTCAAGTTAACTCAAACATATTCTGAATAAATATGAATTTTAATTTCGACACACAAAACCCCAGTTTTGAAAAGGTACTCTTCGGGCACCCTAATGCTAAAACAAATGAGAGACGCAGTGGTTTCCCTCTTTGTCCACATTACTACTCTGATTTAAAAAGTACAAAAGATTCCAATGTCCTCAATTATTCTCCTGAACCTTTAAGGGCAAGTCCATCTTTAGCTAACTCGGAGGCAAGGTCCACTAAAGTCGTACTACCATTGGCATTGGTTAAGTCTCTCTTCTCTTTCTTACAGGACAAAAAGCAAGGCATCATAGACTGGACTATGGCAAGTGACTTCTCTAATCTTTTTTTGAAGAAGGCAGCTGCATGTCACCTCCCTTTATTTATTTGCTTCACCCCATTAGTACCTTAGCCGTCGAGAACTTACTCTCAATGAGCAAATCGCCTGGCTTGTCTAATAACTTGTGTCTTCCTAAATTTATTCTAAAGGTAAATAAGTGTTGGCCCTGCCTTTGCTACACTTTATGAGCTCTCCTGCAGCACAGACTATTTAGAGGCACTGAAATCAGTTGTTCACCTGCTGTTAACGAAACCTCTTTAAACGTAGACACCCCAAACTAATTACAGTCACATTGTGTCTAGCCTATTCGGCAAAATCACTGAAAACAAAAGCAATAATTCAGTCTCAGACTTATGTGGCATCTTGGGTTTTGTTTCACCTCCTAAAAAGATTTCCAGCCGAGATGGCACTGAGATGTTATTAGTCATATTGCTGAATCAACTCTGGAATATTGTGGATGGCACCACTGCTAAAGCAATGATGTTGGTCTATTTGTTGACTACATTAATTTATGTAGAGAGCCAGGAAGCTCATTAAAAATCAGGCTTTGCAAGTTAGCCGAAGGAACGGCTACCAATTCTGGCTTTCCTAGCTCTTGGAATGGAAAGAAACTGTGCAGGTGTTGAGTTAAGACCACTAGCTGGGGCATATTTCCGAATGATGTCTTGCAAACAACAAGGGCCCTGGAATGCATTTCCTGATGACAAAACCATAAAGCTTAAAATAGACATAATTTCACAAAAGGCAAACCAGTGCAGGCATTGAATATAATGTGATGTAGGCATGTATCTACTGATACCCTCCAGAAATCGTGAAGCAGCATTTTGGATCACATGCAGCCTCCAGGTCGGCTTTTTTTAGTAGATCCAGAAGGATGCAATTGCAATAGTTGTGTCTAGCCATAATAGTGGCTTGAACGATGTTTTCTGAAGGACAAGTATGAAAGAGAGAACTTTTTTTCAATATTGTAAAGAGAAAAAAATTAGTTCTAGGTAACATATGAAATATGCGTGTAAAAAGAGAGATGGCGATCAAAAATAATTCCAATGTTTTTAGCAGGCTGAGTAGAAAGAGGAGCCAGGGCCAGCTGACTTAGCAACTAATTAGAATCCCAGATAGATGGATTCCCGTATACTAGAACATCCATTTTCTGCAAAATTGAATCTTAGATTATTACTCAAAGAAATAACCTTTTAGACCATTACTCATCATTCTGTTAGCAATTGAAAACATAGATCTTTTTAAACTATCTTTGATGGGTGCAGGATCACCAATGAGCTTAAGAATTAGCTAAGTGTCATCAGGGTAAGAGAAGCAAGACAAATCAAAGTACCTAAAAAGGGATTCCAGAGGAGTAATATACAAGTTAAAAAGAGTGGGCCAGGCGTAAAACATTACAAAGCTCAAAATACACTCAAACTACATTTATTTATAATCTGATTGAAATGGGGGAATGGTAACAGCCCGAAGGTGGCCATCCAAGAAAGAGGTAAGACAGTCTAGAGCCCAGTCAGTACCCCATTCAAGTGTGACACAACGATGGCATGTGTCGAAAGTGGCTGACAGATCCAGAAGAATGAATAATGTCAGTGTTACCATCATCAAGAAACATTCTAATGTCATTGAAGGTCATCACTGGTACTGATTCGGGTACAAAACTGTGTCTGACTCTAGGATGATGAGTATTAAATTGGTTACTATTTTCTAAAAAGGCTGGAAGTTGCAAAGAAAGGTGCAATTCAAGAATTTTAAGAGAGGCAGCAATATGCAAATTAGTATCAGGACTATATGAGACCTTAAAGGGGGGGGAATTCTAAAAAAATAATATCAGGGTATATGAGATTTTGAAAGGAGCACTCCACTCTAAACTGATGAAGAGTGACCTTTGTGTCAAATAGAAAACTCTATTGCAAAAACAAGTTAACTAGGAGCACTGGTTAAAATTATTGTCTATGCATGACACGACCTTTAGAGAAGCACACGTTAATGTTAGTTTTTTAAAAATCTTGAAATAATAGCTTTCAACCTCTTACAAACTAAACTGAATCAAATTATTTACCTCATCGTTGTGTTTTGGCTGCAAAAATGCAGAGAGCAACATACTTCATTTTTTATGGGACTAGCCAATGATACAATCCTGCTGACAGCAGCTCTGGCACCCACTTACTCTTAACAATGATCTAACGCCTCACCAGAACTGAAGATTTTGCATGATACTCAAGAAGTCATCAGAATTAATAATGACAACAAAATGGTAGATTAGTACAGCGTTAGTAGTGGCTAAATTGTGTATTATCACGAAATAGGAAATTACACTGCCTCCACATAAAGACAGGTTTGACTACCTGATGCAAATGGCTGCGCATAAACATCTGATATATGAGATTAATGTAACCATAATTCAAAAAGGGAGGGACAAGGAGCTAATTGGAAAAAGGTCCTGTACCGATGCTCCTGAAGGTAATGTCAATTGCTAAAGGTGGCCGGCGGACTGGGCAGGCTGTTAGGTCCTCAGGATTCGGTTGGCGGGTGATAACTCTCCTCCCTCACCAGACGGCTATCCGTCGTAGAAGCCCTTTTCCACCCCGAGAAGGGTTTGAACCAGAGTACACGAATAAGACGTGTCTCTATTATACCTCATACATCCTCAAGGAAGGTACGTAGGATTATAGGGTGTCTCTTTCCCTGACGCCTCAATTCCTATATCAACACTCACGGTCCTGGTGAAGCATTCTGGGATCCATTAGGGACCAATTAGTATCGTGAATCATGTCGACCTCTCACTTTTAACACTACACCACACTGTCACACGGGTTGAGAGAAGTGGGAATCTATTTGTTTTTTTCCCCTCTCTATCAGCATATAGAGCATCTCCATCCCCGTTCAGATTTTAGCTTAACCCTGAGGACCCTTTAATAAATACATTAGGGTACCAACTGGTTATTTTATCTTCACTCACACTCACCACTTGGCCCATACACCCACATGCGCAACTGCGGCAACTCCTAAAAGATCTCCATCAGAGTGCCCTCTTTGAGGGCCCGTGAGGGACTGCATCGCCACCCCCACGAGGAGCAGTGCCCAATGATGATGCTTTACACTCGCAAGGGTGTGTGAGGGCACACACATACAGGAGTATCCCTCCCCACTCTGACACACTCATTCCTTGTCTTTGGAGACACCCCACCCTCACTTGCAAGCAAAACAGGCTGCTATCCTCTCACTTTCTTTTAGGAACTGGTACCATCTTTAGCAATTGATATGAGATTAATGACCAACTATGTATATCTAATGATAAGTGTATCAGACCTAACAAAGGTGAATGGCCCAAATGTATATGTATGACCTTTAGAATATCAAGATAACTTTTCTGATTCACTAAATTGAGCTTGCATCTTATGTCAGGCAGATTGAATGATTATATAGTAATAGACTGAGTCTTCAAACTGTTTATTCTGGTAATACCTTTTGAAAAAAATCATATTAGAGCTACTTTCAGTCTCAAATTAGGAACTGGGCTCTATGTAAAAGTCAAGCAAAGACATTTTCCTTTGTTTTTGTATTAGTCTTAGCTTGTACATAACTGTCTCTTCAATGGAGTGTAATTTCCAAATCGTCTTGAACGGCTTTCAACATATAGAGGTTATGTTTGAAGCAAATATTTGTATTTATTATGGAAAGTTTATTCAACATTTCAAATACAAATATTAAAATAAATGAATTTATGAGAGGCAAGAAGAAGAGAGAATGGTCTATCATTTGCAGGAACCTTGGGATTAGCAACAGGATTTTATAATTGAGGCATAACTAACACCCATTTCCATTGCTTAGGTACTACATCTGGCTTGAGTGAGAAGTTTAGTAATAGAGTGAGTTGAGAGGACGATAAAGAGGCGTAAAGTTCCTGATATTTTGTTGGGCAAGGGTCTATCAGTGATCTGGATGAATAAGGATTTTTTTTAGTGACCCAATTGTTTTTAGGGTTAAGACAAATGTAAGAGGGGTTTTGTGGGTAAGTACTTGAAGAATCAAGACCAAGTCTCATGAGTTGTACAAAAAAAGGTTTATTCCAGTTGTAGAGTGGTGCTCATCCACCAGTGCCTTTCCAGCTCTGTGATCCTGCTAACAACTGCCTAGGTAACAGGAAACCCTTCCTGGCAAGATCACAGAACATGGAACCTCACTTAGAAGATGCATATCCAAAAAAACAAAGATAGCAGAATACAGAATGCGTACACTTCATGAATACATAGTATGCAGAACAATAGAATACCACACATTTCCACCCTCTATAACAAAAAACACAAACCAAATTACAAAGGAAATAAAAGAACAATTCTCAAAACTTTACAGAAAAAAACCATGCACTTAACCAGGTCTTTTATATAATCTACCACTTCATATGATAAATCTGTCCTTGATGATATCGGACATACACTATCATTAGCCGTACCCTTTGCACTCTGCAAGGACCCATAAGAATTGCTATTCAACAACCTTACACTAACATCATCACCTGTGGCATTTGGCGGAGAAGATGAAGAACAACTGCTCTACCAAGAGTCACTTAGAGGTGGTAAATATAACTTTTGTTGGTAAGTCGATTTGTCTCTCAAGATCAAACTTTGAAATTCAGTGAGCAGGAATAAGTTCCTAATTCACTACCAATGCCCGTCCTCTGACATGACAGAACAACGCACCACTCTAGAAACCTTGTAGAGCCATTAAACCTAAAATCAACTTTAACATTTCTGTGTCCCATATCGTTCAACATGAACAATGCATCTACACAGATCTCCTTTTCACACATGTGCTTCCGAGAATCATGATAGGTCTTCATTTTACTTTGAGCTTCTTTAAGCTCCATTTTCTTCAAATTTACAACTTCTTCATACTCTCTGGAAGACTTGTCCTGTTACCAACTAGGATATATCATGTGCGAGAAATCCTGCCTCTCAATGTGAAAGAGGAGACGCCTGTAGTGCTATGAGGTGTGTTATGAAAAACCCACACTTTATCCTAAATAAACTTTTTCACATTCAACCCATGTGTCAAAGCTGTCTGGATACCCTCCTTAAGCAAACAATTAGCCCTCTCACTTGCACTATTAGCTTGTGGAGAATACAAAGCAATATTGTAATGGTGAATGCCCTTAGCCTTTAAAAATGTTTCCATGCACTCTGAAATCAACTGGACTTCGTTATCCATAACCAATTCATCAGGGTAACCTTCCAAAAATGTAATAACCACTTGGGTAGATGCTTCTCTTGTGAAGTCGTAATATATCCATTTGGAATAATATTCTGTCATCACAAGTAAATACTTGGCCCTGTCAGGCAGTGAGGAAATATATCCCGCAAGGTCTATAGCCGATCTACTCCACAGCCCACGAGGTAACGGTGTGGCAAATAAAGGATTATCCTTAAGTTTCCAATGTTTGTCAGACAAAATGCATTCATGCCATACATTGACAAAGTCACCCACATTTTTATCCATGTATTGCCACCAAAACACACTCTTAATGTTTCCTTAGTGGCTGTGGTTCCTAAATATCCACTGTGAGCTAGATTAATAATCTTGGACCTTAACTTTTTGGAGACATGCCCTCAATAAAATACCATTCACAACATTAGGTAAGTCTGCCATTTGACAGAAACAGTATAACTCACCCTTAAAATTCTTAACATAAGGACAACCTTGCTGTGTAAAGCCTAAAACCTTCCCCAACACCGAATCCTTCTTGCATCGACAACACCATTCTTTTTCAGATACTACCCCTTGAAATGTTTTCCAATGTCCACACTTGCCACTACACATTCATTATCAAATACATCCTCATTGATAACATCCTCTTGTGTCTCCATGGGAAGTCAAGATAGAAAATCAGCTCTAGCACTAGTACTGCCAAGAATGTACTTAACATCAAAATTGTATTTCTGGAGAGTTAGATGATATACCTTTGTCCTCCAACAAATACATCAGCGGTTTAAGGTTGGTGCACCAGATGAAATGCATGCCCCACACATATGCTTTAAATTATTCTATAGCCCATGAACACGTACAGGCTTTTTTTCAATGGTGCTGTACGTTTCTGAAAACACCCTGGATGCAAAACCTACAATAGTTTCCACATTGTCAATGCACTGACACAGAACAGCACCAAGACAAACGGCACTAGCATACACCGTGATGACACACTTATGACCAATGACATAAGTTTTTAATTCAGGGACTTTGGGTAACAAATCGATATCAAGAAATACTTTTTCCTCTTCTGGAGCCCAAACACATTTCTCTTTTTTCTTAAATAGTTTTTTTAAAACATTCCATAAGGGTGGTATACCCCACCACAAACCTAGTATAATAACCACTTAGACCTAAGAATTACTTTCTCCTTTGTTGCATGGAGCCAATATGTCTCTTAACACTTTTGACGAGGTCTCCTTTAGTTTTGACCCCTTCAGTGCTCCAAATATTCCAGTACATTTGTTAAAATGGTACACTTGTCTTTAGACATAGTCATGCCAAGTTTGCATAATATACCCAGCACTTGATCTAGAATAATATTGCGCTCCACAACAGTTTTTGCAAATATAAGGATATCATTCTGGAATGCAAATACTCCTGACACATCTTTGAACGACTTGGACATAGGCTTTTGGAACACGCTTGCCGCTGAGACTAGACCAAACAGCAAACGCAGGCATTTGTAAGCCCCAAATGGAGTAACAAAAGTTGTCAAAGCCTGTGAATCTCTTTTCAATGGTACTTGGTGGTACTCCACTTTAAGATCAATACAACGAAAAACGTTTGCCCCTTACAAGGTGGTCAAAAGCTCATTCATCCTTGGCATTGGATGACAATCCACTAAGAAGTTTCTGTTAAGCGAATGCAAATCTGCACATAAACAGATTTGTCAATTTTTCTGTTTTGCTATGAGCATAGCAATGACCAACTCAGCTGCATTAATGGGTTCAATGATATTGTCCTTAAATAGTTGGTCCAAATGCATACTTAGATCATCTCTTACAGATAAAGGAACATCACATACTTTGTGTTTGATGGGTACTGCACATTGTTTAAAAATAACTTCATGCTCAACCACTTCACAGTACAAAACCTAGTCTACCTTGATCTATATACCCCATGATATCTCACCTATTAACAGCTATGTAGATTTTTGTGACAATTTCTCTCTCAGAAAATCTGAGGACGCCTTAAAAAATCCAGAGGATGAGACCCTTGTTAATTTCCTGGCTTACCTACATACTGATTTGAAAGCACAGGCCCGGATCGGGATGGGTGGAGAGGTCTCTGGACCCATTGATATCGGTAGGGGGGTGAGACAGGGGTGCGTTTTAGCACCCCTGTTGTTTATCATCTACATCAATGGCCTATCTGGAACTCTTAAACAAGTCACCAGCGATGTACCGACAATCTTGGGGAAACCTCTTTCAGCTTTTTTATACGCGGATGATGAGGTGCTTATGGCCCACACTCCAAATGCCCTCCGCTTACTTGTCCAAAGTTTTGTACAACATATGGAGGGACTGGATCTGCGTGTAAATTTTAAAAAGTCTTTTATCATGTCATGTGGCCCTGGGAAACGTAAGCTCAACACTATACACATAGGGACAGATAAACTCGAATCTGTCCCTACGTTCCCTTATTTAGGGCTGGTTTTCGCTGCGAACGGCTTGTGGAGTGGGCATTTGGCCCACGCCACGAGCAAGTTCTCGAAAGCCACCAACTCTATTTTGAGCTTACCTCACCCGAAGAAAATAGGTGCCGCAAGAGCCATTTTAAAAATATTTAGATTACAGTGCTCACCAGTAGCCTCATATGGAGCAGAGGTTTGGGGGTTGGGAGACAGCGCATGCATTCAGCGGGAAGAAAGCCGCTTTTGCAGAAAAATACTGGGCGCCCCAATCTCATCTTCTGATTTTATTTGTCATAACAAACTAAACCTCCCCTATGTTTGTGATTTTATCAGAGCTAGACCAGCACTATTTTGGGTTAGGGTTTGGAGGAACAATTCAGCCACCCTCACACAAAATATTATAAAAGATTGCTTGAATTGCGACCGTGGCATGGAGATCCCATGGCTCTTAGCAGTATCCAAAACACTAAGTGCCGTGGATAAAGGTGATCTTTTCTCCGACCCCACCAAGATTGAGCTCAAGGACAAAATCGAGGTTAAACACGCACTGTATGCACTTTTTGAATCTGAAAGGATGGGAAGAGAATCAACAAAATCAACTGTTGTAAAATATATGGGAAATGAATTGTGCAGGTATCCACTCCCGCCCTACCTTACTCTACCCATGACCAACTGGGAGGGATCACTCTTGTTCCGTTTAAGAGCGGGTACAGTGACATTTTTGTTGTCTTTCCCTTTGGGTTATCGACATAGTCCCGACTTTAACCCATGCCCGTGTGACGGTGTCAGTACACAGAATGATTTGCACTTCCTATTCTTTTGTAAATTTTATTTAAGATATATTAAACGGCTTTCAACTCCATATTTTAGGAAATACAGACCCCTCTCGCTGGAGAAGTCTTATTTGATGTTGGTTTCCCTGGACTCAGATGAACTGATTTTTCGCACTAGCACTTTACTGAGACTGATAACGCGAGTGCGTAAAATGATGGAAAATCCTTGAAATTAGCCTCATCAGAACTGTACTGTATTATATTATATTTTTTTATTTTGATATTCTTGTAATGATGTGTTATGCAATGTATTGTTTTTATGTGGTACTTTTATGAATTTTATGAAATTCGAATAAAGGTCTTTTGAACTTGAACTTGAACAGAGGGTCTCAATCTCTGCTTCCCCATACGCAATGGCTTTAATATTGGGTTGTCTGAGTATATCGTACTTCCAGTTTGATTTGAATGATGCTTCACACAGGATAGTTACAGGTGAATCTGAATTAACCATTATTCTAATATCTACTTTCCAAATCCTGGCTTCACAGAATGGCCAATTACTCCTAGTGACTGACTCTTTGTCATGGCTACAACTTTGTACACTGTCATCAGGATGTTCAACATCAACTGTTAATCTAGTCACCGTATTTATACTTCCACTTCTGGAACACAATTAACTCAAACAAAATTTCCACGTTTGCCAATGTTCATAAAATGTTCCACTTTTTTGCACTTGCTGCATCTTTTGCCCCGTGCAGGACAAGTGGCATTATTTCCAATATGAACATATGACCCACACCTATAACATATGTTAGTCTTACTAACTCTACTTCTGTTATGGGTGTCTTGTACATTTTTTTTACAGAATTCATGCTCATCTTTTCCAAATTGCGTGTGGCACATCCAGCTGCACCTGCCAACAATTTCACTGATTCTGCTGAATTTTGGAAACATTTAACTATTTTTACTGTTTATTCCAAGGAAGAATTTGTGCAACACACCAAGTGTTCTTGGACTTTTTCAGAGCAACAATTCAAAACAATCTGATCTCTTAGATACTGGTCCCTCACATTCTCAAATTCACACGTGCTGGCAAGAATTTTAAATGGTGCAACTTTTTGTTTGACATTTTCCTCTGAACTTTGTTTCCTTGAGAAAAACTTAAATCTTTCCAAATCTATACTTGGCTTCTGAGTAAAATGTCGAACCAACCTTTTTTCAGGTGCCAACATCAGCGCAATCATACCCAGGTAGGGACATTTTGGGTAAATTATCAAATACTTTTTGACCTTCCGTGCCTAAGCAATTATATAAAATACCTGCCTTTCTAGTTGGACTATAACCTACACCATTAATGGCTGCAAAATAGTTTTTGAAAGCATGTAACCGATGTTTCCACTCAAGCTTAGATTTCCCTGGACACCCAAAACATATGGGGTGAAGTTGCACATTACTTCCTCCAGCGATGCTCACACAGAACAATAGCAAAACTAAAAAAGAAAAGAGCACACTATAACTAATATAATGGAGGAAAGATCAAATAAAAATACCAATCATATCTAATGATGTATGTGCATATTTATCACACCAGTCAGTTAACCATGTACACTTTTAGTAGCAGCCCCTAAACACTTGTGTTTCAAAATGATGGAACACCGAGGGTAAGCAGGACAAGACTTATGCTCACTTGATGGGGGCATTAGATGGAAACAGGATAATGCCTGGCAGCCAATTACTTCACCGGAGCTCCCAATGCAAGATCAAGGGCACACCTACTGACCGCGATGACTGGCCTACACATGGAAATGCACTCCCGCACCGCCAGACAGCCTCGATGATAGGTCGTAGTTTGACCGAAAATCCACACATATGAAAAGAAGTGAAGTGAGGAAATCCGCTCAGCTGTGTGTCTGCAACAGTGGCGAGATACATTTGTTGGCAACTTCTACGACAAAAACGTTGGTGTCAACGATACTTGGCAGCAGCAAGCCCTGGCAAGTCACTACACTTAGGGCAACAAATGCAACACTGTACTTTTATCAGCGATCCTCGACAGCAGCCACGCAATAGTCGATATTGGCAGCAGCCATGCCGTAGTTGGTTACTGTGAATGAGCTCCAAAAACATGCTCAAAACAAATAACTTCCAATTCTCGTTGCCAATATGCTGTGGGTAAGCACTTGAAGAATCAAGGTTAAGTCTCATGAGTTGTACAAGAAAGGTTTATTCCAGTTCTAAGGTGGAGTCCATCCATCAGCTTCTTTCCAGCTCTGTGATCCTGCTAATGACTGCCTAGGTAACTGACAACCCTTACCAGAAAGTACACAGAACGTGAAACCACACTTAGAAGATGCACACCCTTAGAAACACAGATAGCGGAATACAGAATGCTTATGCTTCTTGAATACATAGAATGCAGAACAATGGAATACCACAAATGGATAGAGGCAAGCTTGGGCTTTACGCACCAAAAAGCGAGGGGAGGACAAAAGGAACTTTGATAGATGGATTGGTCATTAGGTGAATACTGAGATCTCCAGCTTTGTTCAAGCTTTTTGCACTGCTGTTTTGATTGTTTAAGAGCAGGAATGAACTAAGGTGCAGACACGTGAGTACAATGACATTTAATACTTTTTAAAAGAACCAATTGTCTAAGGAAATAGAAATTCAGGTATTGAAAGTATCAGCATTTACATTATTGCCACCAGAAAAAGAAGGAGGTTCTGAGGCAAGAACGATGGCAACTTTATAGAGTGATAGTTTTGAACAAGGTATGCATAACCAAAATGATGCAGGAATTATATGGAGGATCAAACTGATTGTTTTTAGGAGTGTAAAATTAATAGCAGCGTAGGCAATCCACAGAAATCGGAGACATGAAGTGAACATGACAATTCGATATCAAGTAAATATTATGTCACGTTTGTGACCTTTTGAATAACTGCTCATTAACCAATTGAGTGAGACTAAAGTTAAAGCAACCCTCAATGAATAGGCGAGCCTCATTATCAGTAGGAGAATCCTCATGAGGTATTAGGCTATTGTCGACATTCAATGATAAGGAGGAAACACATTTGGGGCACAAGGTGGTAAAATTAGTGTTTGATGGAGGAGGCTGGTATATTAGGAGTGTTTTATTAGCAAAGGAAGGGGGATTTGAGTTCCCAAGAGAAGAAGTTCAGCATTGCCCATATTTGGTGAAGTCAATATCTTAACTGAAAGGAAATCTTTGCAGACAATAGTGATGCCACAATGAATACGATCAGAGCTGTCCTGCTTCAAACAATTAAAACTATATGGCTGAGCCTGCTCGAGATCTGGATTAGAACATTCACTCATCCATATTTCTGACAAAAGAGCAATGTCTGACTTATCTTCTAACAAAAACTCATGGAAATTGATTGCATGTTTAACTAAGGATTTCACATTAATTAGAACACAGTTCGGCTAGCCTAGCTGAAAATTTGTATGAGGTTTTTGTGACATAGGCTTTTGAGGAGTGCAATGACCTTAGCATAACTAGAGGAACAAATGTAGGATTTCAGAGATAAAGTTTGTCAGCTCTGACTTGGCGAAACAGAGAGAGTCTCATCATAAGTAATAAGAGACTGTCCATTTACAGAGTTACAAGCACCCCTTTGCTCTGTGCCTATTCAGTGCATGGAAGGCAACAGATGGTCTTGACTTTGACACAACTTCAGTGCACCAGCCCATCCACTGCATGCCCCTGCTGCGCTGTTGCATAGGGCATCTATTTAAATAATGTTCTGGATCACTGTGCATGCTCACACTGGTCTGCAAACACCATACCAACAGGTCTGCAAACACCATACTGTCAAAGACAACTCTGTGCAGTGAAACCAGAAGAGGAAGCAAAAGCGTGAGGCAAAGGGGACGTGCTAAGAATAAGGACTTCACTAGTGCAAAGATAACAACAAGATCATGAAACTTTAATAAGTGAAAAGCAGATTTAATACAGTTACAATGATTAGGAGGTTATATGGTGCAGAGAGCAAGGAACATCATTTAAATAACAGAACAGAGAATTAGCCCACCCTAAAAAAAGTATGTCAACAAGGGGTAAACCAGCGTAAATGTTCATGCAATAAAAATCTAAAAGACAAAACAAAAATTACTTGAAGACTATAAGGACAAACTAAAAAACAGGCACCCAATTGTTTATGTTAGTGTGATGGTGAAATTAGAGTGAAGTCGGTAGATCTGAAGCACTTACAAATGAGTAAACAGATTTGAATGATTAGAAAATATGCTTTTGCACTTATAACATTTTATTTCTTTCTCCTGTGGAGAAATCAGTTTCCCTACAGCTCCGCCTGCTCGGGAAGTTACATCCTCATTCTCACCCTGGATATATATTTAATACTTCTCTTGATAGGTATACGTCTCTCATTGCATCCAGGGTGGAAATGTTCCTTAATTCGATTTGTTAATACCAACACGATTGCAAATTTACAGAATTGCCCTGCAATACAAGGAATCAGTTGAAACAAGGGGTCTCCAACTTTTACTGTAATAAGAACTATTTATTTTCAATGAAAATCATTTGGAGCTACTAATATTATTAGTGTTGTAATACTGACCCCATCAGCCAAGATTACATTAGGGGCCACCATAATTAAGATTACAACCAGCGCTCACCTTAGTGCATTAAGCATGGTTGCCAGCATAAGCATAAAAAATATGTTGTCAATTTTGAATGCCTCTACATGGGTAATACATAATAGCTATAGCTGCACTGCCTTTGCACAAATGAAATAACGTTTGTAGAAAGTCTTCCCAATGCCATGTTATTTGTCACTCAAATAACAGCTTTAAATAATATTTGGGGAGTCAGTCACTTTTCCTCCAAATATCAGCTTATGAGTTCTGAAAATAAACACATTTTCATTTTGAATATACACTTTCAATTTTGGTATAAATATAATAATTTAACCAAGCAAAGATTTCTAAGTTAATAGGCTGGGCTTCACAACGGAGTGCTACTTACAAGTAACTGGAAAACTACCAGTAGCTGTCGAGCTAATCATTAGAGAAGCCTGCTTTACACTCATGAAATTGTACACTTGAAGTACAATAACTCCACAATTATGTACACTCCCGGAAGCATGCAAAAAGCAGATACAAAGGAGTTCTTCTTGAAAAGTTTAGTTTTTTTGCTACTTGCCAGCATATGAATAGGTTTCCACACGCACAGTTTCAACTGTGTATGTGAAACTGCCTTGAAAATATTTCCCCCTGCAAAAATCAATCCTCTGCATCCCAGCCAATTCCTTGAGGTTCCTTGACCATTGTTACCCTCAAACGAGATTGATCTCTGCCCTAACAACAGTAAAATTCAGAATTTTTACACATATTGTTGGAATTTGAACTTAAACATGAAAATAGCTAGGGCAAGCCACGCCCATTCAATATAATGATTAATGGTTTAAGCACACCCCGTGCGGTAGTGTGGCATGCAAATTTAGAAGAAGGAATCACAAAGAATTATTTGCATGCACTGCAAACTTTTATTTCCTCTTGGAAACGACGGACCTCAAGACATGCCTTTTCACCAATGTATACAGAATAGAGGTGCACCATTATCAATATTATCCTATTAACACAGAGTTTCCATTAAAATTCCACAGTGTGTCCAGATCTTCACTTCATTGTCTTGTACTTATATCTTTAAAACATCACGTTTATTGCAAAAACAGCCAACGCGTTTCAATCATAAAAGTGAACTTCTTCAGCGCTGTAATACAATCAGTGCAAAAAACATATATAAAGGCAAATATATACAAAATTACAATCCATATTACAACATAAAATAAAAACAATAAAACACAAAACAGACAGACTCCTAATGTCATATTGACATACATTAGCATATAAAACGATACTGCAAATTGCATAACCCAAAGGACAAACGACATTCTTACCAATAAGTGACACATAAGAGAACATACAATATAGCATGCAACATAGACAGGCACACCTATATTTATTATAAAAATATGAATGCACACTCAATATGACTTCTTAATAGCAACACCAAATTTGACAAAAACACACAACTACCAAATAGTCTGATGCCACTTTATGTATATTAATTTCATTATGTTTTAGTGCCCAGCATCTCCTGCCCCTGAACATGAAGGGGCATAATATCAACAAATAGCGATATTTATCGCTAAGTAGGCTCAGCAGCAATTTTTTTATTGCTACCCGTGTGTTGGTAATAGGCGCGAGCGATTTTAGCGACTGCTTTCAGTCGCTAACAGGTTGGGGACGCCCACCTTACATGTCATTAGCGATAAATATCGATGACATTCAAAACGGGCCCCAAACCGCTCGCTATCGCCTACAAGCTGTCGCTAACTGCTGTTAGCGACAGCTTGCTAATAGGGCGATAGAATAATCGCTGCTTAGTGGCCGAAAACGGCCGCTAAAGCGGTGGTAATTTCCTATTGCCCCCCTTGATAATATGCCCCGAAGATACTTGAGAGGTCAGGGGAATCTGGAAAGGGCTTGAAAATAAACACATGAAGTAAATGGTCCCATCCACAATTCTATTGAAAATATTGGAATGAAAGATATTATGAAATTGGAAGGCTAAAGCGGCAAAGTCATGCACAATTGCAATGAGGAGCATTAGAGTCCCGAAAACGAGAGCATGTCATGATCATCTCAATCCATGGTGTGTTGCATACTTAATAAATACAACAGACAATCCAATGTAATTTATACCTACAACATTAGCTTCCAAACAAAGATCATCTACAAAATGCCACTTGTATTCTGAATATCAAAGTTGCGGATCAAATTTCGTCAAAAGACTGCGCCACTTATTTAAAGTTTCAACACGACTACTTTTTTACACCTTGCAACAAAAAATATATATAATCGAAAATCACCACCATGAGGACGAATTCATAACGTTCGAACTACAAAGCTTAATTAATTCAGAAGCCAATTACACTACCAACATGAAAAGGAAGAAGTGAAGGAAATCTCATCAATATTATTCAATAATGTTCGATCTGCTAATGGCATCCAACAACAATAATCTTTAGCCCCTAAATTAATTGAATAGTCTTGGTGAGTTTATCAATTATATGAATAGGAGGTACCCATCAGTCCCATTTTGGCACCTGTAAATGAAAGGACGAATATCATGAGGATCAACATGATACCTG
Source organism: Lissotriton helveticus (assembly GCF_964261635.1). Lineage (NCBI taxonomy): Eukaryota > Metazoa > Chordata > Amphibia > Caudata > Salamandridae > Lissotriton > Lissotriton helveticus. The sequence goes on along the minus strand of NC_136061.1, from coordinate 1,085,934,939 downwards.
ATTGTCACAGCTTCCACAACCAATTTTCTAATAATGGTTACACCTTGGGTCCAACACACAAAACGTGCATGTTATTAAACAGAGGCTGAGATATAGACTAATGTGATAATGGGAACTGGTATGGGGGCAAACCCAAGGCTGTGAAATCGACAGACGAAAAGGTGTGGAATCACCCAGGTATAACGACCGACATGTAGAAAAATATACCCATATTTGAATGGTTACAACAATAAGTAAACTTACTTAAACTGGGTCAAAAAAATATGCTACCCTGCAAATACTAGCCCAATACGCAAGGTCATCCAAGTAACAATAACATTTTGACCACTGACATGTCATAATATTGTCTAAAAATGAATATGCCCAAGTGGGCAATATTTCAGTACAAATGGCATGGAAATCCAATGTATGCAAAATATCATATCTATACTGACACAGTGACAAATACATTAATCTAACATCTTGACCAATAACAGAAAATAACATTTCATATGTCCAAGTGGGCAACAATTTAAAACAAATAATATGGAAAAATACCCAATATATGCCACATTTTATTTGACTAAAAGGTGTGTCTTTAAGCCCAAGTGGGCATAACTAGCATACATTGCCATAACGTCATGATATATTAACAACGAAATGCATTATTTAGAGCTTCAACAATACTTGTCCTCAGTAATAGTGAAGTGGAAGAGTAGGGTAGGGTAGGGAACCCCATCATGGACCACTGCTCGAAACTCACAGCAGATCTAAAGATTCCCTATTTATCCTACACTTCTCATACAAGAGGGCACCCATTATAATCCACATAACAGTATATGCAGTAAACATTAGAAAGAGTATCTTCACATTACATTTATACAGCTATCATGTGTACAAGACAACATAACATAAATGAGTCAACCAAGATGGACAATAAGCTTACAACTATACTGTACCATAAGCCCACGGCAGAGAATAGTTTACTACATGCCCTTAGTAGCCATCCATGCACCCTTAAATGGAGCATTCCTTATGGGGAATTGATTAGAGCCAAACACAATTTAAGTGATGAGAGAGATTTCATGCTTGAATAGCATACCATGGTCAAAAGATTTAGAGAATGTGGCTACCCTGAGTGGGTACTCAACAAAGTAAAGGATAGGGTAAAGCAAAAACCAAGAAATCAAACCTTATTTGGTCCAAGTCAGATAGACAAGCCAGCTGATGGTGAAGGACCAATTAGGTTGATTACTACTTACAACAGCAATCCAGGTCTGGTCCTGAACAAAAACTGGAACCTTTTAAAATGTGATAACTGCTTTGGTGAAGTAATCAGTGACCAACCAGCAATTACATATCATAGGGGCAGGTGACTTGGGGATGTTTTAGTACATAACAATGTGACAACAAAGAATACAGATCTTAAACTTGCCCTGAAGGGATTTTACGCCTGTGGCAAATGTAAAACTTGCAAGTACCCTAAAAGTGACAAGTTCTGTCAAGTTCCTTGCTCCAAAAAACCAGGGAAATATTCAAATTCATCACTTATGATTCAATCTATGAAGTCTATGTACTGTATTGTCCCTGTGAAGTACAATTCATCCTCTACGTAAGAGACCATTGGAACATATGAGGGCAATCGATAACTATGATTGCATATATACCTTGGCCATTTTGGTGTCCGAAAACTACTCACATTCTTTGGTATTGGGGAAATGAGAATGACCATCGTGGTGGAGAAGGAGTAAATATTGCAAGACTCCTTTTGGTTTGAATTCAGATATAGAGCTGGCAGTCCATCTTGGTTGACTCACATATGTTATGTTGTTTTGTACATATTGTTAGATCTGACATCCTTGGTGTGCCTTCCTCCTTACTAATTGAGTTCAGATATCCTGTCTTTGCTGACTTCGTTTTTTGCTGGCTTAGGACTCAAGGCACTTTACCACTACTAACCACCGCTAAACTGCATGAGCTCTCTACTTTAAACATTGTAACACTGTTTTATCCACAATTGGCATATTTAAGTTACCTATAGGTCCCTAATAAAGTGCACTACATCTGCCCAGGACCTATACATTAAGTGCCACTAGCGGGCCTGCAGCACTGATTGTGCCATCCACTTCAGTAGCCCTTTAAACATGTCTCTGGCCTGCCATTGCAGTACTTGTATTTGCAGTTTTAAATTGCCATGCCGACCTGGCAAGTTAAACATCTTGACAGGCCCAAACCTTCCTTTTTAATATATAAGCGTCACCCCTAAGGTAGGCCCTAAACAGCCCAAAGGCAGAGTGCAGTGTATTTAAAAAGTAGGAAATGTACTTTCATGTTTTACATGTGTTAGTAGTGAAAAACTCTTACATTTGTTTTTCACTACTTCAAGGCCTACCCCTATCCCATAGGTTCACATTGGGATTACACCTTATTACATCTTTTAACTGTAATTTCTACTTACTTGGGAAGAGATGAGACTCCCACATTTGGAATCTGAATTTGAAATCCCAGCTCATAATGAAGTTACATTTTAAATTGTAATTCTGAAAATGCCACTTTTAGAAAGTTGGTATTTTTTACTTTAAACATTGGTGCCTTCTGCCCACCTCTGAATACACGTCTGGGGTGGGTGACTGCTGTGCTTTGTGCATTCCCTCTAGACAATCACACACAAAGGGAACTTAGATGTGACTGATGGGCCTTGCCAGGACATTGGTAGGTTGCAGTATCAACTGAATCGGTTGGGTGCTTCTGGATGCACCTAGCGGCTTGAGGGTGGATATCATTTTGCCTGTAATATTGACGACGGTGGACCCTCTACACACAAGGGGCATTATCTCTGTGGCCGCTTTGACTTCTGAATGGCCAGTATATTTTGGACTCACAACACTGTAAGCAGAGTGACTATGACTTTGGGTCCTGGTGAATGCCCTGAAACCACATATGGGCAGAAACATAAACTCTATCTCAGTTGACCTAAGGAATACATTTATTTGGCCATCTGGAGGTAGTTTTAACTATCACTATATACTACACTGATTTGCCCTCTGTCCCTCACTGACCCTATTTCATCGCTCATCAAAAACTCTGCACTTCCCGATTTGTGGAGTTGTAGCCCACACCATGGACCTTGCTGTCCAAGTGTGAGGAGGGAACCCTATGATGAAGCATGTCGTCCTCTGGTGAGTGAGGGTTCTTGTCCTAAAATAGATTTATTTCTTAGCAGTTCCACGACAAGTACTTCTCTCAAAATACAGGACTACCACTGATAGTGTATCAGTTGTTAGTCCGTCCTTTTGTTGGAATACCAGGCGTACTTTGATGTGAGTTGTACTGATGGGCCATCCACATCCTGATGGGCCATTCTGGGCAGGATGGGAGTGAGGAGCTGACACCCACACCTGAATAGGCTGTGTTCTGTCCCCACACAATGGACTGCATACCCCCCTGCAGTGAGTCCGGAGTCAAGGCAGGAAGGACTCTCTTTGAAGACTGGTTATAAGTACTCGACCCCTGACACCACCAACGCAGCACACTTCTGGGCCTGTGGATACCCTGCCAGGAAAAAGAACTGTTGTGCTGCTGAAAGGACTACTACCGTGCTGGACAGCTACTCTGCTGGGTTCTTGCTTTGCTGTGCTGACATGCTGCCTACTTCCCTTTTGCCTGGGTGAGATAGACAGGACATGTACCTCTGGAACTCAGAATCCAGAGTGACTCTAAGGGCTGGTTGGCTTACCTCCTGATCTGAAGCTTCAGGGAAATATCAAGCTTTCAACAACCTTGCATCTCCACCTAGACACTGCCAGTTGTAAGTCTACGCTGCCAAGCCCCCTTCCAAGGGTCCTGTACCCTTGGAAGGGGGCTTAAGGTTCTTTGCCAGTATCTCTGGTTCCAGCGAAAGTGATGCAACACACCTGCTGCATGGTGCTAACCTGAGTAGAACCAATGTATCTCCACTGCTGCATGGATTGGACCCATCACAAAGGTTTGAATCAGTGACATGGTCCGCATCACCCTCGGAACTGCTACTACATGATGCCTCCTCGCCCCAGGCCCTTGCATATGTCATCTACACCAGGCTAGCCTACGACACCAGACTCCACATACCAGCCCTTCGGAACTGCCGTATCACCCTGACTGCTGGAACTGAAATATCATCAGTGATGTAATGAGTGATGTCACTGTCCATGCCATGAGTGATGTAATATGGGCGGTCCTAAACAGTGCATTGAGGGGACGTAAGTTATAGTTAGCTATACTTAGCTGTAACATCCCTGTAACCTCTGGATTTTTTCAATGAATTTCTAAGGTTTTTTAAATTAATTTTCCTAACTGTAACCTGTAACCTTTGAGAGTAGGTGTATAAGTGGCTGTATGGGTCAACGAGTGGCTGTATGGGTCTATGAGTGGTTTTGTGGGTGTGTGATTGGCTGTATGGGTCAGTGAGTGGGTGTGTGAATTAACTGTATACGCATGGTAGTGTGTGAGTGATTTTGTGTGTGTGTGTGAGTTGCTGTAAGGGTCAGTGAGTGGGTGTGTGAGTTTCTGTATGGGTATGTGAGTTTGTGTGAGAGTGGTTTTGTGTGTATGTAGCTGTATAGGTCTGTGAGTGTGTGTGTCATTGGTTATATGGGTGTGTGAGTGACTGTATGGATCTGTGAGTAGGTGTGTGAGTGGCTCTGTGGCTATGTGAGTGGGTGTGTGAGTGACTGTATGGGTGTGTGAATGGCTGTGTGGGTTTAGTATGGTCTAGAAGCTCCCTTCAAATAGCGTCATGAGTATACTTATACATCTAAATAGTTGTTCCATCTTTCCTTTTGAGCAGTTTGAAAATTAGGATTGTAAAATAGAACAGTGGTTAAATCATAAGCTGCTGAGATTTTTCTGCAGCCTTCGGATTTCCTTGTTCAGTTTCCTGGAACACAGACAGTGTGAGGAGGTTATACAGATGAATTACTTTAACCTTCAGAAGACCAAATGCTGCATCTTTGATGGCTACTAATGCTTAAGTAGCTGTTCCTATAGGCGATTGTGAAGAGCATGTTTTGCTATTTATGCCTGTGTCCTTTCCTGTTGTACAGAGCCCTGATTTTACTTTATTGGCTTATTTTACTGAATGTTTTTGAAAAGGCAGCCTGAAGGGGACAGTGAATGTTAAAAAAACAGCAACAAGATATACCTTAAAGTCTGATTACAAATTAGCTTCTGAAAATCAAAAGTTAAATCCATATATTGAGCACCACAGATGCTAAGTGTTGCAGTTTTGTATGTAGCACGAGTGTTTGGCCCAAGGGAATTTGGGTGTTTTGCAAAAGCATCAGATTACATTAGGAAAAGTCGGTTAATATTTGCTTTGTTTTTTATTTACAGGAAGATTAATGGACTTTCCCAGAATCACATGATTTTGGGCCAATGTCGGGACCCAAACTTAGTTTCCCAGTGTTAAAGTTGACAGCGCTGGTAGTTAGGCCACAGTTTTCTGTGATTCCTTGAAGCTGCTTTTCAAAATTCTCATTATCTTTTTGGCTATCAACTGTAGCTCACCTCCGATCAGGTGTGCTGGCTGCCATGTCCAGTCAACGTTATTCATAGTGGGTAGTATATTGATAGTTTCTAACCCACTTTGTATCAGGTGGCCTGTCCCAAAAATGTGTCAGAGTTCAGGATGGAAGGAGTCATTTAGGGCCATTTGCATATATCTTGTTAACCTCCACAACCACCTCTTGTCAACCACAAAACACATACAAGAGGGGCTGCAGCAACATTGCTTCACAGGGAGAAGGCTTGGTCTGGCATATCACAAACAACTTCAGGTTGAGATCGGAGTGATTTTTATTTGAGTGATATTTAATTTCAGTGTGGTGGCAGGTGCACATATGCATTACTTTAACCTCTGATGAGTGACGCTTGGCAGGGCAGCAAACAATTGACGTCTGTGGAGCTTGCGTAGGCAGCAACAGCTAAATATCAATCGACACAAAGTTGAAGGGAGATCCACTCAGCAAACAGAACCTCCACGCCTCTCTGGAGCATCACATTGCAGAGTGGTTAATCAATAAGGACTGCAGGTGACATTTCATCCAATATATTTATTTCATTATTTAAATGTTATTAAAAAGCAATCACGCTTCTCACAAATTTCCATGCTCACACATGTTTTGAGATTGGACATGTGGCGGCATCGCACCCTCAAAGGGCCCGAAGATAGGAGCGGACTGGTTGGACCCAACAATGGGCGCATAATTTCTATCTTTGTGGGTTTTACTGCAGGTCGCAACCATTGGCTGCCTGGGAGCAACGAGTCACCTGGAGAGTCAACAGGGGCAGAAATACAGGTTAAAAAGGGGCAACCTTTTCCTATTAGACACCTTTCTGCCTGAGGGCTGCCGACGCTTAGTGCTCGTGATTACCAAGGAGAGTTTATTTTGCTTGGACCACTTCATAGCGTTGCCCAACCCCTGCTCTCCCCAGGGACTGCCCTTGCTCTCGCTGGAATTGTTTCCTGTGCAACCGTGGATTTGCAGGACTGTAGCCTCAGCCTGGGGATTCCAGCAGTGGTGGTGGCATCTCTCCTCACCATAATTTGTAGAGGGATCTATGCGCACAGTTGGTCACATTGTTGGATTCTCAGGTGTGAGGCTGCTTTGCAAGAAAGTGAGGTAAGATGAGATGGGCCGGGGGAGCGGACGCAGCACTCCGTCCAGTATTTTGGCTTTTTTGAGTGGAAGGGGTGTGGGACAAGGCTTCCCATACAGGTGGCAATTTTTTATTATTCTGCTGTTATATGCACAGGCAGTTGGGCCTCGGAATAATTGCGAAAATCGTTTTAATGTTTGGGCGGTATTTCCTGTATTTGGGCAGCAGGTGGCACTGTGAATCTGGATCAATTGGAATTCAATGCATTTTTTATTGTACTCAGCTGATCTTTGCAAGTTTTGTTGTGCTGCAAGGGCTGTTCTACCAACATAATTATTGGGAAGTGCTGTCCATCCAAGGATTAAAGATCACAAATGCTCGGGCTCTAATCAGTGGTAAGATTGATTATTTTGTGTGCTGCTCTTGTTCCCATCTGTTCCGTTTGCAGTTCCTTTCATAGAGCTGAGGCTCAAGGAGCCTAAGGAGGGAGGCCCGTGCACCACCCCATCCTTTTAGAAACAAAAAATGCCCCAGGGACCTGGCCCACCAGGCCCTCCATTAAAACAAACGCAGAAACCCAAACTTGTTTTTTTTATTTTTGTCGCGTATTTGCAGCTTCATCATGTTTCTGCTGCAATTTGGTTTTTTTTGGCCCTGTCTGCAGCACAGTGGGACCCCAGGACCACAGTTAAGTGAATAGGTTATTCCTACACTGCCCCCCTTTTTTTTCCTTTTTAGCTGTGTCCCAAGATGGCTGCACACACTTCCTGGGTGAAGTGTTGTCAACCAATCAGATTTGAGCATGGGGACTGTTGGATCCTCAGAAGATCTGAGTCCCTATATATAAAAATTTCCTTTAAAAACTCCAAAACTACTGAACGGATTTACACCAAACAACAAAAAGGGTTCTTTCTGGACCAAGATCTACATTTCTGGCAAATTTGGTGTAATTCCGTCCAGCACTCCCACCCCAGGGAGGGGTGTGGTATGGACCCCTTCTGCTATTATAAATAAAAATTGTAAAAGGCCGGGCACTGTCGGATGGGTTTCCCATAGCCGAAATTGACCAGGGGAGTGGGCTGCCTGGCCCACCTCCACCATAGCAAAAAGGGGTAATATTGGTTGTCCTCTAATTTAATTAGGGCAGTTGATTCCCATTCAGCCAGGAATGTTCTGTATATCTCTGAGTGCTCTGGGATCAAGTCTAGATTTAGCAACCCTTCACACATAGACAATCTGTAAATGCTATAAACGTTGGGTGACAGATACTATAAACTAATACAACTAATTTCTGGTATAAAATATCCGTATTTATTCTCATTTGATACAGAAATGGACATAACGTAGTTTTAAAAACAGCAATAAAGACAAACATATATATAATCAGTCAACATAGTATTATACAAAATCATTAAAACAGAATAAAGTTTGGTACATAGCAGCAAAAATTCAGAAAAAATTCACAGTTTTAAGTCATAGCAGAAAGAATCACAATTCAAGTCGACGCGGCGTTTCGTTTTTTCTTATAAGACACCTTCTTCAGGACCGATTCTAGAAAGTATTTTTTTTTTAAAAACAGGATTACCCACTGTTGACTGTTTCAGCATTTAAAACATTACCATACATTGCTCATTAGTCCCTAGCTCTATGTCACCCTGACTTGCTTCAATTTCACATTTTTTGGAACAGATTTTCTATCATGTGGATCTAAAAAATAGACTTGTCATAATATAGAGACAATTGGAATTCTGGAATTTCCTTTCTATACAGGTCGTCTTTGTCTAACCGCTATAGGAAATCATTTAATGTTGCTGACTTGTCCTAAATTTCCTCAGAGGTATACAGATTCGAAGGTCATTCCATATTGCTTGGGATACATGGTTGGTTATCAGACACATCCTACAGTTATATAGACGTGTCCCTACCAGTTGTGTCTCAATTACCAGTGAAAGGTTATCTCATGCCAATCAAGGGGCCTGTACAGGTCACCTTACCTTTGACACTAGTCTTTATATTTGGGTCCACCCGGATAATTGGTGGTGTTTGGTGCCCCAGTCTTGTACGAGCTGTTGGCATCAGTTTGAATTTTTCGTTTCAGGCTATCTCTCTGATAGGAGAAAAAAAGGTATTCTATTGCATCGTATGACCTTTACTCTTCATTCTGTTATGATTATAACTTGATTTGTGTACCTTCTTTAATAGGATATCACGCCTTCCACACTGTGCGAGGAAGCCACCGTTGTAGTTCAGGAAGTGGAGAGTCCTTTTTTAAAAAAAAAGATAAGGTATTTGAGGAGTCTCTGAGTGAAGCAATGGCTATGAGTTCATGTTTTTTCTAAAGTAACACATACCCACTTAGAGTTTTTTGCAGTGGATAAAAGTATAGATTCTCTCCTAAATCAGAAAAACTGGATTAATTATAATCTGAGTAAAGTAGAAACCGAAGCTCTAAAAACTCTTGAACAGAGAGAAGATTTAACTATCAAGCCTGCCGATAAAGGCGGAAGCATTGTAATAATGTCTACCATAGACTATAAGAATAGGATGAATACGTTACTAGGTAAAACAGACCACTACTGCAGAACCAACAAAAATGAGTGGTCCACCTTACAGGATAACATCTTAAGACGTTTGAGACATGCCAAAGATGATGATGTCATCTGTGAAGATGAATTTGCCTTTCTAATGAATAATGATCCAATCATCCCAGCACTATATGGCCTTCCTAAGGTCCACAAAGACTTAGAAAACCCCCCCATGAGACCTATAGTATCGAGCATAGGATCACTCACTGAACCACTCAGCAAATATGCTGATGTGTTCCTACAACCTCTGGTTGTCAAACAAAAAGCCTACATCAAAGATACCACATCAATGATCAAAAAAATAGAGTGCCTTAATTTTAACCCTGATACCCACATTTTAGTAACTTTAGATATAGAGGCACTCTATACAAACATTCCACAAGATAGCACGATCACGATGATAATAGACCTGCTCCGTACTGAGGGACAAGATCTAACAGCACACCAACAGTTTATAGTACACTGTATTAGACTAGTCCTGAAAAACAACATTTTCCTCTTCGAAAAAGACCTCTACAAGCAGGTCAAGGGCACGAGCATGGGTGCTACCTGTGCTCCGAGCCTGGCCTGTTTGTATGTCTCCCGGTTCGAAGAACAGCACATATTCAACCCAGCTGCGCCCTTCTTCGAGAACATCAGTGAATGGTCCAGATATATAGATGATATCTTCTTTATATGGACGGGCGAAATGGACATGCTAATAGAATTTTGAGAATGGCTTAATTTAGGCGACATTAACCTTAAATTCACCTCACACATAAACCGTGAACAATGCAAATTTTTAGACATAATTATCAAACATACAGATGTCAGACTTAATGTGGAACTATTTACTAAAACAACAGATAGGAATACCATGCTCCACTACAACAGTAACCACCCACACTGTCAAAAAAATAACATCCCGTTCGGACAGTTTTTGAGGTTAAAAAGAAATTGTACTGCCATGAGAGACTACAAAAAACATGCCGAGGTGCTCACAAATTTTTTTTTAGAAAGAGGGTACCCAAGACGTATGATGCATCAAGCGTATAAAAGAGAAAAATATTTCAACCGCGACACTCTGTTTAATGAGAAAACTGCATCATCAGTAGAAACACAACCATTAATCTTTGTAACCAACTTTAGCCAAGCAAGCAATAAAATCAAAAATATAATAAATAGAAATTGGCATTAAATCTCCAATAAAACACAAGAGAAATTACCGAAACCCATGTTTTCTTTTCGAAGAAACAGGACGATTCGCAATAGGTTGGTACATACCTACAGAGAAACCACGAATCCAGTACAACCGTGCATAAACAATGCACCTCTGCCCATGGGAACGTTCCCATGCCAGGGATGTGTGAATTGTGGGAACATCATTAAAGGGAGCTCTATTACCACAACTAACACAACAGTAAAGATTAAGAGCTTCATGAACTGTAACACCAAGAATCTAATATACCTGATACAATGTCCGTGCAAATTATGTTACGTAGGCGAAACGTCCAGAGAGGTACGTATTCGCCTTAACGAACATAAATCTGCCATAAGAAATAATAAAAAAGGCGCCCCACTTACAGAACATTGGCGACAAGCAGGACATAAAATAGAAGATCTGTGACGGTGTGGCCTCGAAACTGTAATTCTGAACAATAGAGGAGGCAACACAAATGCAAAGAGGAAAAAGAGAGAACAGTTCTATATGTCGAAATTCAACAGTGTGAGATGTGGCTTAAACAGTAGAGAAGACTGGGAACAAATTGTGCATTAATTTAAAGTTAATCCCGCCTGAGATGCATTAATGAGATAATATAACTCTAATATAACTCTAATAAAAAAAAACTGGAGTCGCAAGGGCAATTCCTCCAATCGATCCCTGCCTAACATTCACGTGACCTCTACAAATATAACAGGACAACATCACGATATTACCTTTTACTTGATTATCACCTTTTTACTCATGATAACCAGGTAATCCAAAGGAATAAGTGTCCAAAACGAGCGATCGTGTGACACCAAGTCCGCAAATCAGTTTTATAGCTCCCAAAACTAGAGGGACAAGATACGCCCATTCTTTTGTGTATTGTCAGCCTCTTTTTATGAACTCTAATTAGTGAGAGTTATAGTACAGCTAGCTAAAATATTGAAGGCCATGTAACAATGTGAAAATACATAATAGGCGAATGCTATATCTCGTAAAACGCATGTAGTAGCGTCATTACAAACAGAAGTGGGTTCATTTGGCATGGCAACGGCAATCCAATTGGATAGTTTCTGTCCAATCGCAGAAGGATGTATACTTGCAACGACGCGGCAATTCAGGAAGTATAAGCCGTAGTAACCGCATTATATTTCCATAACAACCAACTCCTGATAGGCCAGAATTAGACCAACCAGCGCTCACAAAGGAAGATACCAATTAGAACGTTCGACATAAAAACGAGTTCCAGGAAACCAGCGAGTTATCAAGATTCGAACCGAACCGAAGCTGCGTACGAAACCGGCGATGCTGTGACGAGGAGCAGGGAGGCCGAAACTAATAAAATAGGTAAGCAAAACAACCAAAGCGCTTACCATTTAAGATAAATGAGAGACTTTTGAATCAGTTAATTTAGAAATAGTGGAGGTTCTTAAATACAAAAAGCTCCATAACTAACTGAAACAACACTGCCACCTGGGAAGGTGCCCCAAGGATCTGATATTAGTTTGTTCTGATTCTAACAATAATTATACCGTACTAGTCAGATTGATTCAAGTAAAAAACGATATTAAGTCTCTGACTTGAATAATAATCTTTACGTGCAAGTCAGACTCAGCAGAGTTATAGATGCTACCCATGCAAACGAATAATACTATGCAAAAATTCACTTATAGAGTACTTTGGGCAAAAAGAATTGAAACGGGAGAATAACCCCTAAACTTTCGACGCCAATCGCAATCAAGAGGCAAATCACTGCAGCGGTTTGGCCCCACGATATTAGGTGAGTGGGTATGTATTACTTTAGAAAAAACATGAACTCATAGCCATTGCTTCACTCAGAGACTCCTCAAATACCTTATCTTTTTTTTTTAAAAAAGGACTCTCCACTTCCTGAACTACAACGGTGGCTTCCTCGCACCTTAAAGAAGGTACACAAATCAAGTTATAACCATAACAGAATGAAGAGTAAAGGTCATACGATGCAATAGAATACCTTTTTTTCTCCTATCAGAGAGATAGCCTGAAACGAAAAATTCAAACTGATGCCAACAGCTCGTACAAGACTGGGGCACCAAACACCACCAATAATCCGGGTGGACCCAAATATAAAGACTAGTGTCAAAGGTAAGGTGACCTGTACAGGCCCCTTGATTGGCATGAGATAACCTTTCACTGGTAATTGAGACACAACTGGTAGGGACACGTCTATATAACTGTAGGATGTGTCTGATAACCAACCATGTATCCCGAGCAATATGGAATGACCTTCGAATCTGTATACCTCTGAGGAAATTTAGGACAAGTCAGCAACATTAAATGATTTCCTATAGCGGTTAGACAAAGACGACCTGTATAGAAAGGAAATTCCAGAATTCCAATTGTCTCTATATTATGACAAGTCTATTTTTTAGATCCACATGATAGAAAATCTGTTCCAAAAAATGTGAAATTTAAGCAAGTCAGGGTGACATAGAGCTAGGGACTAATGAGCAATGTATGGTAATGTTTTAAATGCTGAAACAGTCAACAGTGGGTAATCCTGTTTTTTTAAAAAAATACTTTCTAGAATCGGTCCTGAAGAAGGTGTCTTATAAGAAAAACCGAAACGCCGCGTCGACTTGAATTGTGATTCTTTCTGCTATGACTTAAAACTGTGAATTTTTTCTGAATTTTTGCTGCTATGTACCAAACTTTATTCTGTTTTAATGATTTTGTATAATACTATGTTGACTGATTATATATATGTTTGTTTTTATTGCTGTTTTTAAAACTACGTTATGTCCATTTCTGTATCAAATGAGAATAAATACGGATATTTTATACCAGAAATTAGTTGTATTAGTTTATAGTATCTGTCACCCAACGTTTATAGCATTTACAGATTGTCTATGTACGGGGCACACATTAAGGTTTTTTGTGTGAAGGGTTGCTAAATCTAGACTTGATCCCAGAGCACTCAGAGATATACAGAACATTCCTACTGAACAGCAGGTCCTTTAGGCTTGCACAAAAACGGGACACCCTATATTTGTAGCAATGTCCCCGAGGTCCCAGAAAATTACCAATAGGGGGCCTCCTAAAACTTTTTTTACTTGATTCCCATTCAGCCAACATGTCAAAATAGATCTATTTTGTCTGGTGTAGTGTGCAAAAAGTACTTGGTTCGTAACAAGCCCTATCCCTCACCTGTTGATATCCTTCAGTCAAGTATTGGTCTAGTGATTGAACCACCACTCCCCACCCCCTTATCTGACTGTGGGGAATTTCTTTGAAGTTCTCTGAGTGCTAAATATTGTTCTTTGGATAGATTGTATTTCTGGGTACTCTCAATAAATGTAAGTTTTCTCAACTCCTTGACTACTGCCTTTTTAAAAACAGCAATCGCTTTGTGTTGGTAAATTGGGGAGAAAAATGAACTTAGGTTTCAACCCAATAGTGCAACTCATGTCTAAAGGTATGTCCACATCATTCAAGTTCAAGATTGGATACGGGCTGTGACATGCATCCACAACCAATTCACTTAAAGTATGCAGAACCTCTATATCCCTAAAGGTTAGACTGGACGTTACCACATGCACACTTTACCAGCCGGTAAGTGCAGGTTCGAGTCGGTTCAGGGAAGTTCAGTTGAAATGGGTTTGGCATTAAAGGGAAATCAGAGTTCAGTCCAACAGGATTCATGGTAGAAAAATAGATAATGACAGCCAGCACCGACTCCTCCTCCAAGGAGCAATTATACTTCCAAAAGTAGGGCAGAAAGATAGTCATAAAGACAAAGCTTCAATTTGTAGTTCATTCAGAAGAAAGGAAAATTAAAATATGAAGTGACTTAACATGTTAATATTACATATGGCAGGAGAGAGCATGCACAATTGACCTTGGTCACAATGTATATGAATGAACGCTGCCCTATAATGGAATAGTGTCTGTTACATTGTTTAAATTTTGTTTTTGATTATGTTTATTACATGAAATACACATTCCAATATTGCATAGCTACTGAGTTGCATTTTCCTTTGTCTATTTTTACATGTATGCCCTTTTAAGTTTACGTCTATCAATGCTGCTGATAAAACATGTTATCCCGTGAAAGGGGAAATGTCCCCGAAACGGGCTGGGATGGTTACTGCAGGCGATATTTTCACCTTTAGTGACTGCATTGGCTTGTGGCTCCTGCCGTTCTGTTGGATCGAAGAAGGCAGGTGTTGTTGGGCATATATGACTGTGATCAAGGGCACCCGCCCGAAACGCGTCAGTTTTTTGCTTCTGCTTAGCTTTGCTCATTAAAATTCCAACTGCCTCACATCGGAGTCGTTTGTTCTGCCCTGGGGACCTGGGACTACAGTTTGGCTTTTGTTTTGAGTATATATATATATATATATATTCACTGAAAAAACCATAGGTTTCAGGAGTTATATAGTTAGGAATTAGCTTTTAAAAAACCTTTGAAATTCACTCAAAAAACTATAAGTTTTAGTGGTGTTATAGTTAGCTGGACATTTTACTCATACAAAACCATTGAAATTGCTCCTATATAGTTAGTTGTACTAACTATATTTCGCGCACCCGCAATCCACTGCTGATGATGTCACATATTAGATCATTCATGACATGGTCAGTGACATCACTGATGACATCTCAAATGACATCACTGATGACATCACTGATGACATCATCCAGTGAATGTGGTTTGCTTCGTTATTTCAATATGCATTATATATATATATAGCAATTTGCATTAAAGAATAAGTGGATATATATAAATAAATATTTGGATGGAGGATTTAGTAGCAGTGTAATTGACTGTTTACTTGACCAATTTATAATGTCTCACTAAATATAGTGGATAGTGACTAAACTGTGTGAATATCTGTATCACTTTGTCAGTTGTTGTGTAAACTGATTCTACAGTTGGTTACTAGCTATGTGAAAGTCTATATTAGTTATTGATTAGTTAACTGAGTATTTGTATGGGAGTGTGAAAGTGTGTGCGGTTCGGTGGGGGGAGTGTGACTGTCCAAAGATGTGTGAATAGTTGATTCAGTAGATATATGAAGTTAAAACTACATGTTCTAACAGTTGTTTGGGTGAGTGAATATCTTTATGGGTGTGGTGATGAGCAAATATATTTCTCAATGGTACAGGTCCAACAAACTAGAAAAATAAAAGGCAGTGTATGTGTCAGTTGTTGTATATAAATAAGTATACATAAGACACAATGATTGTGTGAGTGACTGTATGGATAACTGTATACTTGTAATAATGATTTTATAGTTCACTAAGTATGACTTACTATCTAAATGAATAGAAGAAGTGGTGTTTGTATAAGTGTTTTGCTAAGTAAATATGTAAGTATGATCCATTGTTTGCATAAGTGAGTAGGATGACTTCATATGTGAATAGGATGCGTGCTGTTGTTTAATGTCGATATAGATGTATAAGTATTTTTGATAGTGTTCTATTGTTCATTCACAGCATGTATGAGTGAATCCATAGGTAAGTGATTAGATGTGTGTATACATCTATGAATCACTGAGTGGATTTTAAGATACTTGTATTGCTGTGACAATGGATTTAAATATGATACTCTGTATTTTACAAAGAGTGATGAAAAATTGTAATAGTGTATGAAAAGGTGTTTGTGATTGTCACGTGGATGATGTCATCAGTGGTGTCATCAGTGATGTCATTTGAGATGTCATCAGTGATGTCACTGACCATGTCATGAATGATCTAATATGTGACATCATCAGCAGTGGATTGCGGGTGCGCGAAATATAGTTAGTACAACTAACTATATAGGAGCAATTTCAATGGTTTTGTATGAGTAAAATGTCCAGCTAACTATAACACCACTAAAACTTATAGTTTTTTGAGTGAATTTCAAAGGTTTTTTAAAAGCTAATTCCTAACTATATAACTCCTGAAACCTATGGTTTTTTCAGTGAATTTCAAAGGTTTTTTAAATACTAATTCCTAACTATATAAGGCCTGAAACCTATGGTTTTTTTCAGTGAATTTGCAAGGTTTTTTAAATGCTAATTCCTAACTATATAAGGCCTGAAACCTATGGTTTTTTCAGTGAATTTGCAAGGTTTTTTAAATGCTAATTCCTAACTATATAAGGCCTGAAACCTATGGTTTTTTCAGTGAATTTGCAAGGTTTTTTCAAATGCTAATTCCTAACTATATAAGGCCTGAAACCTATGGTTTTTTCAGTGAATTTCAAAGGTTTTTTAAATGCTAATTTCTAACTATATAAGGCCTGAAACCTATGGTTTTTTCAGTGAATTCGCAAGGTTTTTTAAATGCTAATTCCTAACTTTATAAGGCCAGAAACCTATGGTTTTTTCATTGAATTCGCAAGGTTTTTTAAATGCTAATTCTATTAGCGGATAACGTTTTTATATATTAAAATGTTTTTTAAATCTCAAATGCCTGCTTTGCTAACAGAGTTTTTAAGCACAGGCTCTTTTGTCTCTGGTGGCCATCTTGGGAGACTGCTTATCAGAATTTTTTTAATGAAATATAAGAGGATTTGAGAAGTCACTCAAAATGTACCCTAATTTTTCTTTCTTCAGCACTAATCATAATTTCTATAACAAAATGAACCCCCTCATTTTGTTCCTTTGCAAATTAAATGTTTTAAGTGTTAACACTTTATTCCAATCAAGATGACTTCAGGTGTGCCATACTTTTGTCATAAGTAAGACTGTTAGCGCTCTAGTTGTTCTTTAGAACACTCTGGGACATTCTGTCATTGGGCTATAGTTGGGCTACATCTGGCTGATATTTGGGCTACATTTGTTTTTTTTGTCTCTGGTGGCCATCTTTGGGCTACATTGGGCTACATTGGGCTACATTGGGCTACATTTGGGCTCTAACATATATATATAGCCTAATGTAGCCCAATATATATCCCCTTCGACGCTCATGACGAGCTGGGCTCGTCATGGCGTAGCCTCCTCGCACGCTCATGACGAGCCCAGCTCGTCACGTAAAGTGCGGTTTCGCAAAACCCAGCGTACGGGCGGAATTCCGCCCGCACGCATGCGGATATTTTTTCAAACTTAATTTTCGTAAAAACCACTGGAGCACATATCTTGAGACATAGCAAAGGCACATCGGGCTACCAGTCCCTACAATTTTGCCAAGTTTGGTGGAAAACCATTCAGCCGTTCGGGCTAAAAGTGAATCCAACCGCCCTATGGAAATTAACATGGGGAAAACACGTTTTGGGACCCCCCTTTTATCTCGGCCCCCGCTTGACGAATCCCCCCCAAACTTTCAGGGAAGGACCGGAGCGCCGCGAGGCAAAGTTAAGGAAAATTTCAGGAAGATTCCTCAACCGGCGCCAAAGTTATTCCCAATAGAATGTTGCGATTTCCCTACGGAAAACAATCCTAACTATATATACCTACTGGCGATATATATATTACTACTGGCGGTCGCCAGTAGGTAGTTATAGTTAGGATTGATTTCCATAGGGAAATCGCAACATTCTATTTGGAATAACTTTGGCACCGGTTGAGGAATCAGCCTGCATTTTTTAGCAACTTTGCCTCGCGGCTCTCCGCTCCTTCCCTGAAAGTTTGGGGGGGATTCGTCAAGCGGGGGCCGAGATAAAAGGGGGGTTCCAAAACGTGTTTTCCCCATGTTAATTTCCATAGGGCGGTCTGTCGCACTTTTAGCTCGAACGGCTGAATGGATTTTCACGAAACTTGGCAAAATTGTAGGGTCTGGTAGCCCGATGTGCCTTTGCTATGTCTCAAGATATGTGCTCCAGAGGATTTTGAGTAATTTAGGTTCCAAAAAAGTTATATATCTGTAAGCGCGCCCCGGTGCGCATACCGGGGAGCGCTCCGGGCGCGCCACGCGACTTGCGCACGGAAAGCTGATTGGCTCTCGGGTGTCTGTAAACATTTGAAACAGTCCGCAGCGGCTGTCATCTAGTGTCTCGGTAGGATCGAGACACAAGAGGTGGCAAAAAACAAAGGGGGAAATGACCAAAAGGGGGCAGGGTACACCCCCCTGACCCCCTAGGTTTGATGTGGGGGCCATAAAAGGGTCCCTCGGGGAAAAAAAACATAATCATTTTTTTTGATTTTCGCGGGGGAGCTCCCGGTACGCCCACCGGGGAGCGTACTTTGGTGAGAAATAGTGAAAATAATAGTGTAAAATAATCATTTTGAGTGATTACAGGTAGGGTAGCTCTGAAAAGAGCTTTTGGGTTCTGTGGCTGTTTTAGGTACCTACAAGTACATCCCACACACACCCACACGCACACAACCCCACACCCCCATACCCACACACTCCCCACACACACCTCACACACGCACACCTCCACCCACACCCAAACACCCCACACCCCCACACCAACACCTTACACATCCACACCCACACCCACACATCCCACACACCCACACACACACACCTCACCCCCCAGCACACACACGCACACACAGATACCTCACAGACACACCTCACACATCTCACACACACACCTCCCCCCCACACACACGCACACCTCACTGACACACCCACACATCCCACACATACACACATCCTACACAGATACTCCCCACACCCACACACACCCCACACACACCTCACACACCCACACTCCCACCTACACCCAAACACCCCACACACCCACACCCACACACCTTACACACCCACATCCCCACCCACACCCACATACCCCACACACCTATACACCTCATCCCCCCCAGACACACACACACACACATACACACCTCACAGACACACCCCGCACATCCCCCACACACACCTCCCCCACCCCCACAAATGGTGAAAACTCAGTGAAACACTAAAATAATAATTTAAAGTGCTTAGAGGTAGGGTATCTCTCAATAGAGTTGTTGTGTTGTGTGGGTGATTTAAGTACCAACATGTAGGTATCAATGCAGAGTCTTAAATTCAATGTACACCGTTTCTTCTGTAGATAATTTGCATGTTGTTATAGAAGTTATTGTGGTATATGGAATCCATACCATAGTCTGTCAGGAAAGCAGAAAGAACATGGAGGCAGGAGATGAAAAAGAGATGTCAAATACACATTGGAGATAATATAGTGGGAGAAAGGAAGTATCTATGAGCAAACTTACTATGTAAAACAAAAAAGTTGCACAGTATACTATAAGTCTGACTTTACATTATAATCAATTTGGTACTAGTTTAAGAATTACATATAAAAATGAATAATGTCTCAAACAATTGTAGAATTATTAATATACATTTATTTTTGTGATTCATTTTCAAAATTTGATAGAACGTCTAACATTTGACTGTCCGAAATGTCCTCTTTTTGAGTGAACATAACTTCCAACATTTGACTGTCAGAAACGTCCTCATATTGAATATACAAATCCACAGATTCTACACATTGTAGAAGTTCATGGTCCCGTGATTCATCCATGAATTCCAAGTCATTGGGTTCAATGATTTCTTCATTGTTCATCTCTAGGACAATTTCAAAGGAAACGTTCTGTTCTCCTTCCATTTTTTGCTGAAATTTGCATAAAAAAAAAAATCTGTAGAAATATGGCACTGTTGGGTTTAAGTTCAGACAGGTAGTTTTGAGTTTTTTAACAGTGAAGTTAACTTTGGGCAGTGTATGGTAACAGGCAGGAAGTAGAAATATAAAAAAGTGCCTGTGAAGAAACATAAGTAAATTCATAATTATGGCAGAGAAGCCTAAGTCAATCCATAAATATAACAGAGGAGCCTATCTCTATCTATAACTATAGCAGAGGGACAGTAAATAACTATCAGAAAACGTTTTTACAAATTAACTTAAAGTGCCCCTTACAAATTATCAACTTACTTTACAGAGAGGTGAAGAAGACAAAATGCGAAAATCCTTTCAAGATGTACCTCAAGTAGTTGTAGTCAAAATGGCCGTGTTTCCCTCTCATTTTTCATTTATATTCATGTACATAACCAATCAAATGTCAGGAAAAAAAGTAGAAAATGAAAGTAACATTTTAATTGGTTGTAAATTCTAACACTTCAGATGTGTTTTTGTGAAGTAATTTACCTCAGGGTATTTAGAGAGGTCTACAGGCTAAATGGCTCAATGGCATTCCATGGAATTTGGAAAAATGGTAGGGATTGTTATGTAGTATGAGCTATTCTATATGTGGTGAAAGTGTCTCCAGTGGTTTTTATGTAAATTAACTTTTAACATTTTTTTTAGAGCGCTTCCCGGTGCGCGCCCCGGTACGCGTACCGGCAGCGCTACGGCAGTCCTCCATTTTGTTTTCGGTAGATTTAAGACAGAAAATGGAGGACAAACAACATTGGGAATGGGTATAAGGGGGCATCGTAGGCACTCCTTGACCCTCTATGTTTTGTGAGGGGGTCTTAGAAGACCCAAATAGGCAACAAAAAACAAAACAAAAATGTTTTATTTTTCGCGGGGGAGCGCCCGGTACGCGCACCGGGAAGCGTACCGGGGAGCGTACTATGGTGAAAAATAGTGAAAAAAGTTTGAAAAAGATAATCATTTGGAGTGATCAGAGATAGGGTAGCCCTGAAAAGGGCTTTTGGGTTCTGTGGCTGATTTAGGTACCTACAAGTAGGTACCAATGCACAGTCTTAAATTCAAGAGGAATATTCTATTCCCCTCATCTGAAAAGTGCACACCATCTCCCCTGTAGATATCTTGCATGTTGTAACGCAAGTTATTATTGTATATTGAACCCATTCCATAGTCTCTCATGTAAACAGAAACAGATTTATTCACATGTTTCCGTGCTTTCTCAAATTGTGGACAAAATTGATTGGACCACTTCCATTTCTGTCTTTGGCATATATTGGAATATACCAAGGCAGTTTGAGGAAAAAGTGCCATCAATTGATCAAAGGTGTCCTTTAAAAGCATTTCCAGACCTACCCCAGTCAAAGTTCCCAAGTCATTTCCTCCACAGTGCACAATTAAAAGGTCAGGGTGTGGCAAATGCAAAAAGGTTTTCACCAATGGTATCAATTGGTGACATTTCAATCCTCTCTGGCCAATCCATTTAATCTTCACATTTGGTAAGTCAAGGTTGTGAAAATTTCTGGTAGCTGCATACCTTTGAGCCCAGTGGATATAGCTATGTCCAATAATCCAGACAGAATACATGGTGAGAGGAGATTCTGATGCAGTCAGATGAAGTGTGGAAAAGAAATGGCAGTTGGAACAATAGGAGTTTGCAGGTTTAAAAAGTGATGCATCTAACTACATGCGTCACTTTTTAATTATGGTGCAAAAAGGTACATGTTTGGGCTTTCCTGGGGAGCGTAGGTGGTGAGGCTTGTGTCTAAGAGTGCAGTGGACTAGGCTCCATGAAGCCTATCCCCGACTGCACTCTTAGACACAGGTGTCAATTTGACTCTTTACAATGATGTTACCTGTGTTAACTCAGTGTAGGAAGCATATTGAGTTTGTTTGCATAGAGGAATTGTATTTTGTAAAATTGTGAAGCTCCATGTGAAAGCTTTTGCCTCAGTCTTATCTCTGCTGTGAGGCAGATGCTTGTACATAGGACCTGTGCTGTGTTTACTAAATGTGATGTCATAAACGATTTTGGGAAAAAAAAAAATAGATGCGTCTGTTTTTAAACCTCTGCGCCACATTATACTCAAAAATGTAAAAGCCATTTATTTTCCCCAAAATCGTTTTTGACATCACATTTAGGAAACACAGCACAGGTCCTATGTACAAGCATAGGCTTCATGAAGCCTATCCCCGTCTGCATTTTTAGACACAGGTGTCAATTTGACTCTTTACAATGATGTTACCTGTGTTAACTCAGTGTATGAAGCATATTGAGTTTGTTTGCATAGAGGAATTGTATTTTGTAAAATTGTGAAGCTCCATGTGAAAGCGTTTGCCTCAGTCTTAACTCTGCTGTGAGGCAGATGCTTGTACATAGGACCTGTGCCGTGTTTACTAAATGTGATGTCATAAACGATTTTGGGGAAAATAAAAAAAAAATAGATGCGTCTGTTTTTAAACCTCTGCGCCACATTATACTCAAAAATGTAAAAGTAATTTATTTTCCCCAAAATCGTTTTTGACATCACATTTAGGAAACACAGCACAGGTCCTATGTGCAAGCATAGGCTTCATGAAGCCTAGTCCACTGCACTCTTAGACACAGGCCTCACCACCTACGCTTCCCAGGAAAGCCCAAATATGTACCTTTTTGCGCCATATTTAAAAAGTGACGCATGTAGGTAGATGCGTCTCTTTTTAAACCTCTGCGCCACATTATACTCAAAAATGTAAAAGCCATTAATTTTACCCAAAATCGTTTTTGACATCACATTTAAGAAACACAGCACAGGTCCTATGTACAAGCATAGGCTTCATGAAGCCTAGTCCACTGCACTCTTAGACACAAGCCTCACCACCGACGCTCCCCAGGAAAGCCCAAACATGTACCTTTTTGCGCCATATTTAAAAAGTGACGCATGTAGGTAGATGCGTCACTTTTTAAACCTCTGCGCCACATTATACTCAAAAATGTAAAAACCATTCATTTTCCCCAAAATCGTTTTTGACATCACATTTAGAAAACACAGCACAGGTCTTATGTACAAGCATTCCATGTCATTACTGAAACCTCACTATTTTACAAAATACAATTCCTCTATGCAAACAAACTGAATATGGTTCCTACACTGAGTTAACACAGGTAACATCATTGTAAAGAGTCAAATTGACGCCTGTGTCTAAGAGTGCAGTCAGGGATAGGCTTCATGAAGCCTAGTCCACTGCACTCTTAGACACAAGCTTCATCACCTACGCTCCCCAGGAAAGCCCAAACATGTACCTTTTTGCGCTATTTTTAAAAAGTGACGCATGTAGGTAGATGCGTCACTTTTTAAACCTCTGCGCCACATTATACTCAAAAATATAAAAGCCATTCATTTTCCTCAAAATCGTGTTTGACATCACATTTAGGAAACACAGCACAGGTCCTATGTACAAGCATTCCATGTCATTACTGAAACCTCACTATTTTACAAAATACAATTCCTCTATGCAAACAAACTCAATATGCTTCCTACACTGAGTTAACACAGGTAACATCATTGTAAAGTACATAACACTTGACAGAGGTATAATGTGGCGCAGAGGTTTAAAAAGTGACGCATCTACCTACATGCGTCACTTTTTCAATATGGTGCAACAAGGCACATGTTTTATACCGCCAATGCGTCACAAAAAGTGACGCATCAGTAGCGCAAAACTGACGCATGGCTTTATAAATGAGGCTCATCTTTTTCTTGCACACTACTCCAGTTTAGTCCTGTCCACTGCACTCTTGGACACAAGCCTCACGTTTTGTGCTCCCCTGGAGAGTCTTCATCTCATCTGCACTCCTGCTTAGGTGTGAGAATCGTATCACATGGGGAAAGCCCCATGTGAAAGCGTTTGCCTCAGTCTTATCCCTACTGTGAGGCAGGTGCAAGATTTTGACATAACAGTTTCCTAAAAGTGACGCAGTGAAGTTTTATAGATTTCACTGTGTCATTATTACGAGGCTTTTTGCAGAGAAATGACCCCTCTCTGTACATTACACTTGACAGAGGTATAATGTGGTGCAAAAGGTTTTAAAAATGACGCATCTACCTACATGTGTCACTTTTTAAATATGGTGCAACAAGGCACATGTTTTATGATGCCAATGCGTCACAAAAAGTGACGCTTCAGTAGCGCAAAACTGACGCATGGCTTTATAAATGAGGATCAATTATGTCATCTGTGTTACCTGAGATTAGGAAGTAGATTGTGCAGATGAGGTGAGACATGTCCAGAGGGACAGAGGAGGTGAGGTTTATTATCAAGACTGTAGTGGGAGAGAGGGCTTTCCCGGGAAGCATAGGTGGTGAAGCCTGTGTATAAGAGTGCAGTGGACTTAGACACAGGTCTCATCTTCTTTGTACCTGTGGACAGAGCTGTCTTCCACTATACTCTTCAATACAGGCCTCACCTTTTGTGTACC
This sequence comes from Lissotriton helveticus, assembly GCF_964261635.1. NCBI lineage: Eukaryota > Metazoa > Chordata > Amphibia > Caudata > Salamandridae > Lissotriton > Lissotriton helveticus. The sequence continues at coordinate 1,085,910,532 of NC_136061.1, read as the reverse complement.
CCTGGAGAATCCTCACCTGATCTGTAACCCTGAATAGATCGTTTGCTTTTTGTCATTGCTTTGTTGTTTGGTAATAGTGGTCTATAATGTGCTATTTTTTTCTTTAACACAGATTGAAATCAAGATTTCAAGAGTTAGCATACATGCCCACAAGGGAAAGGACAAGAAAACAACGTAACCGAGAAAAATCAAAAACAGCAACGGAATTACAGTACTCTTCCACAACAAATACTTCAAAAAACAGGAACCAAGCTCCTGGTAAGACAACTACGTCTTTTATTCAGAACATATGTACTTTAAAAAAAAATAATGGACAGCATGTAGAAAAAGAAAATGAGAGTGTAAATTTGAAAAGGAAGGAGAGAACCTCAAAGAATCCTACAACTGGAGCAGGAGAGAATAATATGTATAGGAATAGGAGGCAGAATCAGTTTAGAGACATTCGTAGACGAATGTTTCGCAATAGGGTGGTTTTAAATTTGTTAAAAAAATTAGGAACGGTAAACAGAGAGCTGCTTTTTATAAGAAAAAGAAAAGTGTAGAGAAGATTGTTGATCAGGCTTTTGAAGTTAAGAAAAAATTATTTATTTTAATAATCAATAGAATTAGGACACTTAAAAAGACAATTGATGTTTTCAAATCAAACAGTAGATGGAAAAGAGTAATTAATCGGACTAATTTTTGTAAAGTTTTTTCAGGAGAATGGATGCACAGTTCAAGTTGTGAGCCATTTTTTAATGAGGAGAGTTACTTCCAGGATAATGATTTAGTGCATGCAGTTGACACCTGTGGTCGAGCGTATGAAGTGAAAGATGGTTGTCCGATTGAAAAAGAGAAACTTGTGCCTAGAGAAACAGAAGAGGTGTTAACTGATGAAGTTTTAGGGAGACGTACTAAGGGTCCAGTGTACACTTGGAAGTGTAGTAGTATTTGTAGTGTGCGACAGGAATCAATTGATTTGTTTTGTAATTTCTTACGTACATATAGTAAGAAAAGTTTAAAGCAGAACGTGAAGTTGTTGCAAGACTTAGATCCTTGTAGAGTGAGAGAAACACAGGTTTGCAAGGGCATTCACTAGCTTGTCTTTCTAGAAAAGTCTGTCAGAGTGTTTTTCATCATTTTAGGATGTTAGCAGTGCATCATACCAAAATGAGGAAATTAGTGAGAATGTTGTATTATGCAAAAAGTCCAGCACTTAAGCTTAAACAATTAAACAGTGCTCTTTTGCATGGAACTGAATTAGATGTGAAGAAGATTTGTGAAGAAATTGAGATTTGTTATTTTGGTGAAAAAGAGGACAGTGTAGAAATTGACACAGCAATTCAAAGTAATGTGGAAGACAATGTACAGATTTCAAATCCAGAAAAGTTTGAGCAGGAAATTACCAGGTTTAAGGTGAAATCAAGTGAAAGGCCGAATTTTACTTGTGTGTGTTGTCGACGAAGTCATTATAAGCATCAAACTAGATTAGTTGATTTATATGTAAAAAGCGAAAAGATGAATATTTATGAGTGGAAAGATTATGCAACTTATTTGTGGGTGGAAAATTGTTTTGATTTGAGTTCTGATCAGCGTATTTGTAAATATTGTTATGATAAATTAAATCAAAACAGAATGCCTGCTAGAGATGTTCATAATAATCTGGAGTTGGTAGACATTCCCCCTGAATTGATGGATGTAAATACATATGAGTCTATTTTGATTCAATGTGTCCACCCTTTTCAGGCAATTGTTCGCATGGAGCCCAAGATAGGGAAATTGCCTCCTACAGATTTGCAGAGAGGATTAAAGGGAAGAGTTGTTTATTTGCCTCTAGATTTCAAAAAAAATATTGATACAATTGGTATAGAAAAAGAAGAAGAGGAACCTTTAGTTATTCTAGTTAATGGGGTTCCGACAAAGAATAAAGTCAAAAAGGCAACGTTGTATTTAGTCAAAAACAATGAGTATTATAAACATGTATGTGTTGCAGCAGAGGAAACAGCTGCAGATGAAGACAGTAATTGTTAAGTCGGCCAAATTGAAAAAGTTGATGTCTCTAGAAGTGAAGAATTATATGAACATTATACTGTTCATCCTTTGCATTCCAAAGAAGTAATTGGTAATGCAATTGAATTGTTTCAAATGAAAGCAGCAAAAAGAAGTCCCGTTAGTGTATGGGAAGAAAGTTTGGAGGCTTGTTGTTTTCCACAGCTATTTCCAACAGGTCGAGGTGGACGATATGACGATCAACCACTTCAAATTCCTGCATCTGAATATCGAACTGTAAGATTATATGCTGAAGATCCAAGGTTTCGCCAATGCATTCCCTATTTGTTTCATCTACTGTATGAAAGTGACTTGTCTGGGCTTTCTTATGCAGTAAACCATATACTGAAAAGTGGAGCACATCTGCAAAATGTTTCGGTGAGGGACTTTATGGAGAAAGTGAATCTGCAAGATAATATTTTGGAATCTCATCTTATCAATCTCATGGCATGTCAGCGTGGTACAAACGAGTATTGGTACCGTCGTCATGGAGAATTGAAATGTATGCTAAGAAACTTAGGAATTCCTACCTGGTTCCTCACTCTTAGCTGTGCCGAGTATGCATGGGATGACTTACTTCAATTTCTACGAGAGGCAAATGCAAATATACAAAATATAGAATTCGAAACACCTGGAGAACTGTGTTCTTTGGATCCAGTGAATGTATGCAGATATTTCAATCATAGATTTGAAGCTATGATGTCTTTTATTACCAACAAAAAAAATCCTCCCCTTGGAGAGGTTTTGGATTTCTTTTGGAGAAAGGAGTATCAAGCGAGAGGTGCTCCTCACATACATATGTTGTTGTGGATTAAAGATACACCCAAATTTGGAACAGATTCGGATGAGACAGTGATGAGCTTTATTGAAGAGTATTCAACATGTGCTGTTCCGAAAACTACTGAAGAAAACAGTTTAAGGCAACAAGTTTTACGCTTTCAATACCATCGTTGTGGAAAGTACTGTCGTCGAAAATTCAGAAACAAGGACAAGTTCTACACAAAATGTCGTTTCGCCTTTCCACGACCAGTGATTTCTAAAGGAAGAGTAAATAATTTGATGTCTTCTCTGCGACATACTGTGACGAGGAAATCACCATAAAATACATACAATTTAAAAAGAAACGAAGAGTCCAAGTACATCAACGACTACAACCCAGTGATTTTGTCCATGTGGAATGCTAACATGGATATTCAATTCGTTGCTGACAACTCTATTGCTGTGGCTCGATATGTGACGTCTTACATCACAAAAAAAGAAAAGACAGAACTGAAGGAAATGTGGGAGGACATTTCACATGAAAAGAGTCTAAGCAAGAAATTATACAGTTACCGTCTGAAGATGTTGTCGAATCGAGAAATTGGAGCATATGAATGTTCTGATCGATTGTCATCAGCAAGTCTATATGCCAAATCTAGAACCATCATTTGGGTGAGTCTAGGTCTTGCTGCAACACGAAATCGAGTTTTGAAATCTGTACAAGAAATAGAGTATTTAGCGGAGAAAGAACCAGAAAGTACAGATATTTTGAAGACCAACATGTTGGATACATACTATCCAAATAGAAGTAGTCATCTTGAGAACGTTTGTTTGTATGAAGTTCTGCAAAACTATATTCATAAGAGAACCATCAGAGAAGATATTAACAATGGAATATATGCTATCAGTGGGTGTGAAGGATGTCTAGTGAGACAGAAAAAAGGCCATTTGATTAATCATCGAAAATTGAGTTGCGAAAATCCAGAGAAAAGGGAATTTTACTATTTAGCTCTTTTGCAACTCTTTAAGCCATGGCGTACAGAAGAGGAACTACTTGGAGATTTTCTCTGTTACAAAGATTCTTTTAATGCAACCAAGGATACCATAGAATGTCCTGTTTTTCCAAATTATCTGCAAATGTTGAACAAAGAAATAGAGCAAGAAGCCACAATTGCTGCAGAGATTGCTAGAGACAGAGCATGATAACAAATTGGATTATCACAAGCTATCTGGAGATGCGTGTTCCGAAGTTTCGAGAGTCCTGAAGAAAATTAAACTTCTTATGATTGAGGAAGTAAGCATGGTGTCAAATATAATGCTTGCTTTTGTGCATTTGAGAATGCACGAAATTCTTAGAACAGACTATGATGTCTTATTTGGAGGAAAACATATTATTGTTTTTGGATATCTTCTGTAGTTGACTCCAGTGAAAGGACAACCTGCGTTCAAAATGCTCACGCATGAAGATACCAGGAAGTGCTTAGGGAGCATTGGAAACGTTAATATATGGTTAAACTTCAAATATGCAGAACTGCTTCAAAATATGCGGCAGGCAAAAGATGAAGATTATAAAAATATTTTACAAGATGTAAGAATCGGAAAACTAAGTGAGGAAGGGAAAGAAGCTTTACATGGACGATTAATTTCAAGTTTGCACCCAAATGAAAACATTCTTCCAGAGAATATTTTTAAGAAAATTAACGAGAGGAAATCTGCCATATGTTTGATGCCAACTCTGAAAGAATGTTCCATGTTCAACAACAAAATGTTAAATTTAGAAAATGAAGAGATATTGAAACTGGAAGCTACAGATAAAATAGAGCATATGGGAGCAACAATTGTTTTGTCTGAAAATTTGAAATCAAAATTGGATTAATTAGAGAAGAGTATATCTAAAACTGCTGGTTTTGAAAAGACTCTGAATGTGTGTTTGAATTGTCGTATCATTTTGAGAAGGAATTTAAATGTTGAAAGAGGTCTGGTAAATGGAGCAATGGGTCATGTTGTTGGTTTTGTGAATTACAAAAATAGAGATGGAAGTGAAATTTTAAAAATGAAATTTGATGGCATTGATGAAATAGAACAAATTTGTCGTTGTTCAGCTAGATTTTTGCTTGTGAAAGACTTATATGTTCACCGAAAACAGTTTCCTATTTGTTTGGCATATGCGGTGACAATTCATAAGTCTCAAGGTTTAAGTGTAGATAGCGCTTTGGTGAACATTGGAAGTTCTGTGTTTAAAGAGGGTATGGCATATGTGGCATTATCACGAGTCAGAACTTTATCAGGATTGTACTTGATTGAGTGTGATGAAACAAAGATTTGTGCAGATCTAGATTGTGTTAAAGAATACAATAGGTTAAGAAGAGAGTATGCTCCACATTTGCCTCAATATCCTCTGATTGATAAACGTGTGGTAGGCCGAAAAAGAAGAAATGAGAGTAATTGCAGTGAGCAAAAAGACAAAAAGTAGATGAAACTGTAATTGTAAGCAGAAGGAAAAAGGATTCTGTTGAGGATGTTGTTGGATTTCAGTTTGAAAACAGTTCTGGTGTCAACTGCTATGCTAATGTAGTAGTTAATGTTGTTTTTTTTCTTCAAAATTTACAAAAACAGATTGTCGAAAATCGGGAACAAACATTGTGCTGTTTATTGAATTCTGTGTTAGCGAAATGTAGTAGTGATAGAGCAAAAATAGAAAGTGTTTCAGAAATTAGAAATCTTCTAGACATATGTTCAGGTCAAAATCAATTTTCACAGAATATTCAGCAGGATTGTCAGGAATTTTTAATGTATATGTTTGATGTATTGCAAGATGAAGGAGTAGATATAAAAAATCTAACCTTTCTTATCAATGGCAACATGACTGTGATAACTGTGCTTCATCAAGTACTACTAGAATAGACTCTGAAAGATTTATATATTTGACTTTACCAGACTGCAAATCAGTGCCTTTTAATAATCTAGTTAAAGCAGCGGATCACAATATGGTGTGTACCCAATGTAAGTCTGCAATGCTGTCCACATTATTTCTACAAAATTATGGTCACTATGTCATTTTAATGTTCCAACGATGTAGACCTGATGGAACTAAATTGACAACTTCTATTAAAAATGTTGTGGCTTCTCAGTTATCGATATCAGGAAGAACCATTACAACTGTAGCTATTATTTTTCATGACGGTCCTTCTACAACATCAGGGCATTGCACATGCTATTTAAAAACTTCTAAAGGTTGGACCCAATGTAACGACACTCATTTGACTTTCAAACAACGTTTGCCTTTTGGTTTTATAAATTCATACCTAGTGTTTTTACAGCCAAAATTTAGGTAAAGGTAATTGGCCTATGAAGACGGGAGGAGTACTGATATATACTCATACATCTGACACTATTTGGCCAAATGGAAAGGTGCAGGAATGAGTAAAGAGTCATGACTGAAAAAAAGGAGTATATGAAAATATTGAAAATATTTCAGATGTTCTTGGAGTTTTTCTTCTAGAAAGTCGATGAAATGGATTTTTTACTGAACAGCAAAGTACTTTGCAACGAGAAAAGGACCTCCATGATATACTATTTGGCCTCAAGGAAAAGTAAGTCAATCAAAGATTAGTGTACATTTGTCATTTGTCAGTATCTAAGGTTTTTTTTAAAACACAATCTTTTAGATTGTGTTTTTTCCCCCGCTGTCATATGATGAGTAAGTTTAACTCACTGTTTTAAGTGAAATTCAATATATTCTGAGAACAGCAAAAATAAACTATGTAACATGTTGTACAAGTTATTGTATACTTTGGATTGTGTAAATTAAATTGTATTCCCATTGTCTGACACTCACTTTTCTTTTTCCGTCCTCTTTCAGCTCTTTTTACTCACTTATAATGTCTTTCTCTCACTGTCTGTAACCCCCGTTCCTTTACTCCACTTCTTTGACAACCCCTCATTCTCATTTCAACTGTGTGCATCCCCTCTCTCCCTTGCATAACTTTTCAGCTTTCAGTCTCTCTGCTTTACTTCCCTTTTCCGTATTTTACTCCTTTGCTCTTTTAGTAATTCCTCTTTAGTCACTCAGCAGTATTGTCGCACTCTATCACTATAAATCACCCACTTTTCCTCGCTTATCTTTGTTTAATCCTTACTTTTGACCTCTTCTCTCTATTTTTCGTTCACTACTTCTATGTCCTCAGTGCCTCACTGTCCTTGTCTTATGATCACTTGTGTTTATCTACCTTCTATCATTTCTTTTAGAACAACTTCACTGCTCTTCTCTCATCGTTCTTCATCCCATTTCTTTTACTCTGATTCTATTACTATCCCTGATTTTCTTTCTATAAATGTCCTTCTCTTTACTTTCATCACCAAATTATTTTCTCTCAGTACCACTGTTTTAGTCGCCTTCTCCTCTCTTTCCTTTTTTTGCTCCCTTACTCATTTCCTTTTCTCACTCATTGTACTCCACCTCACTCAGTTTTTCTCTTAGTGTGTCTGCCTTCTAACTTCCTCAGTCCATTTCCCTCAATCGTTGTATATTATCCTCTCTCCCTTCATCCTTTCACTCTATGACTATTCTTCACTTACTCTCAGTTATCTTCTATTCCTCATTCTTCTAAATGCATCCTTAATTAGACTGTTTTCTGTCTCAGTCATTATCTTTTTACTTACTACTGTTTCCTGATTTAGTTCTGCTAACTCACATTGTTTTAGTATCTTTCTTCCCTTCAGTTCATTTCTCTGTTCTTCTCTTCCTCTGTGTCAGTGAATCTATATGCCTTACTCTTAGTAATTTGCTCTCATTCTATTTCTTTTTCTCTCTTTTTGTCCTTCTACCTTAGTTTATTTCCCTTTCTGTGTCCTTCACTCTAACTTTATTTGTAAATACAGTGTTATGATTTTTAACCTCTTCATTTGTATCTTTTAATTTAAAATACATATTTTACTAATTATAACCTATTTTTTCTTCTCTCTTTCACAGATACAAACTGTAGTAAAAAAAATTAATTAAACTGACATTTATTATATGGTAAGTATAACTAAAAAAATGTAGTTTGTCATCACCCTTTGCTTTAAGGTCACTAACATTTTCTCAATCTACCTCACTCCTGTGTCTTTACTCTGCTTCTCTCACTTATTCTTATTCTACATGTTTACTCCCCTTTCCCTATTTACACTCTCATATTCAACTTCATTCGATCCCTATTCTTTACTTCACTTACCCTCTGTTCCCTTCCTTTGCTTCTTCACTCATTCTCTTTTTCTTAATTATTTACCTTACTCCTACACATACACCTCATCCCCCTCCCAACACATACAAACACCGCTAACATGCACCCCACACACACACACCTCATACACACAAAAAAACCTCTCACACACACTCCTCAAAAACACACACACATTCCATACACACACATACATCGAACACATATACACCCCACACTCATACACTTCTCACACATATTTCACACACCCTCACCTCCACCCACACCAAAACACTGCACACAACCACACCCACAGACACACCTTACACACCCACACTCCGACCTACACCCACTGACTCCCTATAAGTCACACACACTGCATTGCTTATCTTTTTTTACTGTTTTACTCAAGTCCATTCAGGTACTGTTTCCTTTACTCTCTTTGTCCTCTCTCTTTGTTACTCCCCATGTGTTATCCTAATTCAATTTTTCTCCCTCTTTCATCCCTCTTTACTTATACTACCTGGTCTTTTCTCACTTTCCCTCATCGTTCTACATTTATCGTGGTTCCGCCACTACCCTTCATTGTCCATTTTTTACAGTCCTTTTTTTTTCTTTTAACAGCCAATCACAGTCTCACACTATCTCTACTTTAGTGTTCTTCCTCTCTCTACCTTTCTTTCGCTCCTTTACTCATTTTACTTTTCTCACTTTCATCCAATTACACCTTCTCTATTTTTTACTATGTAATAAATAATCCCTCTGTGGTCATCTTGTAGCTCTTTTTCTCTTAACATAACTCTCTTTGTGTCCTTCCCTCATGCTAACTGCTTCATTAAAAAAAAAATCTATTTTTTTGCGGGGCGCGCCCCGGTACGCGTACCCTAAGGACAAAAAATCGACAGAGATCTGTGGTAAGTAATCACGAGGTCTGGAGACAGGATACTGGTAAAGGTCAGCTTTATTGCAGCACACAGAGTAGGTAGGACCATCCCCTATCTGACCAGAGCTCCAACTGCCAACAGGGCAGATGGAAGCTCCAGAACTAGGAACCCCATGATATTCTAGAGTGCTAGTCAGGTGAGCAAGAGAAGCACTGTACAACATATCTACCCCCCTTAACAGATAAGAGAAAACAGAAACCATAATAATCACTATGAGAACATAACAATAAATCAGTATATATAATCATCAAGATAAGTGGGTGGGCGCCGAGAGCGAGAACTCCTTATCATACTCTCCCTAGAGGGCGACTGAGAAGAAGAAGAAACTGAATCACCCAGGGCACCTCCATGTCCTGACATGGAAGTCAGAGCATCGCCACCACCCACCTCCCCCCTTCCGATGGAAACAGGAGGAAGCACCAACCCACCATCAGGAGCTAACAGGTAACCATTACAGCTCCCTGAACCACTACTCTCTGAACAATCAGAAGAACCACTCTCCTTTCTTTGGAACAGAGCCACCTTTCTATAATTCCAAGTTTCCCCATTGTCCAAAACAACAAAATGTGGAGAAGCTTTTTTGACTCTGAAAGGACCCCTGTATTTGCTAAGACCCTTAGAAAACCTTCCCGGTTTAACTTTAACCAGGTCACCCACTGCTATGGGCAGAGAATTGTCAGTAGGGGGTAAGGCCTCACTCCTCTCACATCTCAACCAAGCAGGAGTCAGTTTCGAAACTGGTGTACGACCGCGCATCAATTCGAACGGAGATTTCTCTCCTGTTCTATGAGGTGTTGACCGGTAGGCCCACACCAGCTCTTGCACCCGCTCATGTGAAAAACATCCACTCTGCACAAACATTTGAATCACCCCCTTCACTAGACGATTCACCCTCTCGCAGAGGCCATTTCCCTGCGGGTTGTACAAGCTTGTCCTCTGATGTCTGATGCCACACTCGCGCATAAATGAAGACATCTTCAAGGATGTCAACTGAGTGCCATTATCGGAGATAAGAACTGATGGGTAACCCTCATTCAAAAACACACCCTTCAGAAAAGCTATGGTTGTGTCAGTGTCGATCTCTTTCACGAATTGTACGCAGAGCCATTTTGAGAAGCAATCAATCACCACAATGGCAAACCGTTGATTGACGGGTAACTCACCCATAGGACCTATGAAATCTAGGCAGATGCTGTGCCAAGGTAAGTTCTCAAACCCTATTTTTTGAGGTGAGTGTGATCCCACAACCTTTAATCGTTTCTCTCCCTCCTTACAAAAGTTACACCTCACCACACAATCCACAGCATCATTATCCACTGTCGGCCACCAAAAGTTCTCCTTAACACGACGCTGAGTGAGGGTTTGGCCCAAATGACCGTCATGAGCCAAACCGAGAATCCTACCTCGTAATGAACTGGGAGGGATAAAACGGTCACCCCGCATCAACACATTCTCTCCCTCTAGAGAAAGTTCGTCCAAAATTCTCAAATAGGGGCTAACTTCAGGCATGACAGTGCTTTCCCTTCTAGTCCCTTTAGAAACAAGGTCAATTACAGATTGTAAAACTTGATCCTCCTCCATACCCCTCACCCAGTCAACACGAGTGAAAGAACCACCTCCCAAAAATAGCACATCCTCTACCACTGCTGCTACAGCAAAATCATCTAAGACATTGTTACTAATCTCGCTACACTCCTCTGAGTGTGCTGGAAGTCGGGACAAACAGTCCGCCTGGATGTTCTTCCAGTCGTGAACAAACTCAATCTCGTACTGGTAATCCTGCAAACGAGAAGCCAGCCTCGCCAACCTGGGAGACCCCTTCCCAGCACCACCCGGGGCTAACACGTTGACCAGTGGTTTATGGTCTGTGCGCAAAACAAATTTGTAGCCCCATAAATATGTTCTAAAATAGCTCGCGCCCCAAACGGCTGCAAGAGCCTCTCGCTCTATGACTGAATAATTAGATTCAGAAGCGGACAAGGGCCTGGAAGCAAAAGCTATGGTCTTTTCTTCTCCCCATGCTTCTGCAAAAGCACTGCACCGAGTCCCACTCCACTCGCATCAACCATCAAAACTGAGGAACGACCGGTATCAAAAGGGGCCAGTACACCAGCAGCTTTAAGCTCCTTTTTTATCAAGTTCACACACGATTCATGCTCAGTAGTCCAACTAAATTTGACGCCCTTTTTCAATAAACATCTCAAAGGTGCTGTCTTAGATGAAAAATCCCTCACAAATTTTGAATAAAATTCTATTAAGCCCATGAAGGACCGAAGTTGATCTTTGTCAACAGGTGAGGGGGCCAATTCGATAGCTTCTAATAGGTTCCTCTTTGGTCTTATCCCCTCTTCAGACAAAGAAAACCCTAAGTATTCAATCTCCCTCAAAAGAAAAGCACACTTCTCCTTCCTCAATGTGAGTCCAGCATCATCTATTCTGCGTAACACACTCTGCAAAATTCCATTATGTTCTTCAAGTGAATCACCATAGATTAAAACATCATCTTGAAAATATAAAACTTTGTCTAGACCCTTAAAAACTTCTGAGACCAGTCTCTGGAGCACGCTGGCCGCTGAGACAAGGCCAAACGGTAAACGCGTGAACTGGAAGGTTCCCTCACTAGTAATGAAAGCAGTTAAGTGCTTGGAAACGTCATCCAGACAAATCTGATGGTATGCATGTTTTAGGTCTAGTTTACTGAAAAACCTGGCTCCCTTAAGCGTTGACACTAGTTCACCAATATTAGGTAGCGGGAATACATCCGCCACCACACATTTGTTCAACGAGCGCAGGTCTACACAAAACCTAATCTTATTATCAGCTTTCTGGGAAATCACGACAGGCGAAACCCATGGAGACGCTTCAACGGGCTCGATGATGCCTCCTTGGAGCATTTCTTCTAACGTGGCTTTAACTTCCTCCCGCAAAGCAAAAGGAACACGTCTAACCTTGTGCTGAACGGGAATACTGCCTTCCTTGAGAATTATATGGTGAGAGTAGTCTACTAGTTCTCCTAACTGATCCCTAAAGACATTTTTGTATCTCTCTAGAATCTCATTCAATGAAGAATTGTCAACAATTGAAACAGGATCATCAGCCCTGGGATTGACTACAATGTGTAAGTTATATTGTTGGTAGCGTCCCAGAATGGCCGGTCCATCAATGGATATGTACACTTTACCCAATGCTGACCTATTCCTGAATTCAATTTTCCCATCAAAGTAACCCAAGAGATCTATTTTTTCACCTTGGTAGCCAGAGGGAAAAATGTCACACTCTCTCAAAGTTCTGTCACCCCACATTCTCTTCATCAAGGACATAGGAATTATAGTCCATTTTGAACCTGTATCAACCATTAGGTTGATAGACTTCCCATCAATGATAACATCTGTCTTCAAAATTCTCCCTCTCCGTTCTTCACAAGAACAAATGGAGTCACACAAGACCAAAATCTTATTCACATCACGTCTCAGTTCACCATACTCACTGACTACTGTCACTTTTGAACTATTTTTGTTTCTACACATTTTGGCGAAATGCCCTATCTTCCCACATCGCAAACACTCCTTATTACCGGCAAAACAAAATTTAGCATCGGAAGTATGTGAATAACTTCCACACTTCAAGCACATTTTAGAGCTGTTTTTGTTGTTAGACTGTACATTCTTCTTCTGGAGAACATAACCTTTTTTTCTGACAATAGCGATGGCTGCTGCCTCTTCTTCACTATTGTCACTATTTACAACCTTGCTGGAAATTTCTGCAATTCTTGGTTCTAGGCCACTCTTCTGCAACTCCTTCATGCATTTTTCGCTTTCCTCAACGACTTTGGCTAAGTCTATGGCTACTTTCAACGTTGGATTCTTTGCTGCCCACAATCGTTCTTGAACTTTCCTATTGTTCGCTTGAACAATAAGTTGGTCTCTAATGAGTTCGTCGGCCATCTGACCAAAACTGCACTTTATTGACAGTTCACGTAACCGCGCAACAAAGTCATCTATGCTTTCACCCTTCAACTGTTTATTTTTGTAAAATTTATATCTCTGTAAAACCAAATTTTCTTCTTTGCCAAATCTAGGGCCAGATGTAGGTAGCCAAATACCGGTCGGTAACGGCCGAATTCGGGCGTTACCGACCGGTATTTGGCTACCGAGATGTAGGAGGACAGAAACGGGGCAAATCGGTAATTTTACCGATTCTGTAAATATACTGGTCGGTAAATTTACCGACCGGTATTTTTACAGAATCGGTAAAATTGATATGTAGGTGGGACTCTTATGAGTCCCACAAGGCCTAAGAACTCGGTATTTTACCATCAAATTCAATTTGATGGTGAAATACCGATTGAGGTGTGCATGCACATGTGTGCATGCACACCTGTGCCATATGACAGGCAGACCTGCCCTTAGGGCAGGTATGCCTGCCACATGGCCCCCGTACCTTTTTTGGGGGTGCTAGAGGGTGTCAAAGTGACACCCCCTGCACCCTTGTCAAAATCGGTATTTACCGATTCGGTAAATACCGACCGGTAATGCCCCATTCATTCCTATGGGCTTCAAAGCCCATAGGAATGAATGGAGCATTACCGGTCGGTATTTACCGAATCGGTAAATACCGACTTTTAAAGATTCGGTAAATCCACATCTGGATTTACCTACATCTCGGTACTTCTATTTTACCGATTCATAAATACCGAATCGGTAAAATTCGGTATTTATGAGTCGGTAAAATAGAATTACCTACATCTGGCCCCTAGTCTCTAGTCTTGCTATTGCTTCCTTGAATTCGTCAAGTTGTGACGTGGAACCTGAAGATAGAACTTGCGGTATGAATTTGAATACACGTTGCCCCTCTTTTCCTAATGTAGTCATTAGAAGGGCTTTCTTCCTCTTAGGTGAGAAATCTTCCCCATCTAGAGCTTCTATGTAATTATGGAACATCACAATCCAATCTTCCCATGTCATATATGGATTTCCTGGTTCAGGTAAGAATTGGGGAGGGAGGGTAACATTGATTGGCTGTGACATGCTAATAATATACACTAAGAGGAGTCAGGTAATTTATTGTCCAATATGCTCTAATCCAGCGCGTACTGAGTGTAATGAATAACTGGGTAAATATAAATATAAATTAAAGAACAATTCTTTTAGCGCTTACTGCAAATGTTAATCACCTTCTGTGTGTGATTTTAACTGTCCAAGTATCGGCGTTATTAGAACACTCGATGCGCGACACAAACAGCTGATGTTGTAGCGCTGGGTCGCGTTCCTTACGCAACTACTTTTGTTTTGTACTCACAAAATGGCCGTCTGCGTCCTGCGTCAGTACGTCCAGGTGTGCACTGACGTACCCTGACGTATGCTCGTCTTAGAATCAGGAGCGCCGCGTAGTCTGGTGCCACGTACCTGCGTTGCGTTTCAGTAGTTGCTAGGGTGTTGACGCTGCACTTAGGTTGCTAGGCTACGCTGAAACGCTGTCACTGCCGCAGTTGCCTATACGTCATCGCAGGGCCTTTAGACTTCTCAAGCTAACGCCATACCTCTCAGCGACGGCACTTGACGAAATCCTGGGAGTCGACTACTCCCCTTGTAGGATAACGATACGCCGGAGGTTCGCTTTGCTCTGTCTCGATCACTGCACGGGTTCGAGGTTTGATGGAACTGCTACTTCTGTGTAAATCTTTCCGCTGCAAAGTTACAAGATAGAAGCTGTGGCCAGACGCATATCCTAGTCCAAGTCGCCAAATGTGGTAAGTAATCACGAGGTCTGGAGACAGGATACTGGTAAAGGTCAGCTTTATTGCAGCACACAGAGTAGGTAGGACCATCCCCTATCTGACCAGAGCTCCAACTGCCAACAGGGCAGATGGAAGCTCCAGAACTAGGAACCCCATGATATTCTAGAGTGCTAGTCAGGTGAGCAAGAGAAGCACTGTACAACAAGATCCTTTAAAAATATAGGTTTAATTTTATAAATGAAAGGTAGTTCTGAAAAGAACTTTTTTTTTTCTTTTTGTTGTTTTATATTTTTTTAATGTTTTTTGAACATTTTGTACTTTTTTTGGCTTTTCAAAACAGTTTTATATTTTTTTGTATTTTTTATGGGAAGAAACAAAGAGAAAGGGAATTGAAAATGGCTCAACTGGAGCAAAAAACGAAAAAAATTACTTCTTTTGTTTGGGGCAAATGTGATTCTGACCAGCAAGGACAATCAGCTTTACGCTCTTTTCACCATAGGCAATGAGCTTGCCACATTCAGTACAAGTGATTCTAAAAGTACCAAATTGTTGCTGAATGCAAGGCATCGTCTCCGTTGTTTCTGGGTCCGATTGACTGGGTTGCTTTCTTTTTGAGCTGGTCCTTGAACACTGGGGGAGGTGACTGGCCAGTTCCCTGATCTCTGCACGAGAATAGTTAGCAGGATGCTTCCGGGTCATATGCCGAATCATGGTATGATTACCAAATGAATATTTTTTATTTGGATTGCCCCTTGAGAGTTCTGCACCACAGATTCGACACGTTACCTTGGCCGCATTAACTTTTTTCTTGCCCTCTGGAAGAGAAAAAAACTCCCATAAAATGTGCTCTTTTGGCTTGTATGGGGTAATTTCTTCCGGCAGCCATCTGCTCCCCTCCTCCTCTTCCTCTTCCTCCTCCTCCTCTTCTCCACCAGCAATGTATTGTTGTGGTGGTCCTCTTGGTGGTTGTGGTGGTGGTGAAGATGCTCCAGCTGCTGCTACAGTAGCCATTTCAAAGTACAAAAGTATTGTCTCTGTAGATGAAACAGGTCTTCCTCAGTCAAAAGACAAAGTCAGAGTGATGAAGAAAGGTGGGGTTTTTTATCATTTGGAAAAAAAAACTGTGCTGAACCAATCAGAAGTGTTATTTTCAGGTCACAAGACCCAGGCTTTACTCATTTGGAAACCAAAACTGTTCTGCACCAATAGAAAGTGTTATTTTCAGGTCACAAGACCCAGGCTGGTCACAAGACCCAGGCTATACTCATTTGGAAACCAAAACTGTTCTGCACCAATAGAAAGTGTTATTTTCAAGTCACATGACCCGACAAGCTTACGCTACGCGCGCCGGGGCGCACCCGTAGTCGCGCTCCGCGGCGCGCCCGCGGGTGCGTAGCGTAAGTGCGTCAGGATGTTTTGCGATCGCGTGCTTTCGGTTGCGATTACGCTGTGCATCATATGAAGCATCACGCGAAACGTCACGATGTTGTTTTCGTTCGCGAGAATAGCGCTAACGGGACGCTCCCCGGTACGCGCCCCGGGGCACGCCATAACATTGCGCTTACCCGTGCGTTCACCGGTACGGCCCCGGGAGCGCCCCCGGGTTACAAATAAAAAAAAAAATAATGTTTTTTTACATGTTTATACAATATAAAATTATTTAGTATCTCGAACCTTGGCTTGAATGACTTATGGAGACAAAGAGCCGGCAAAACCATCGGAGTCTCTTTTCACAACTACAAATACAGACACAAATCACGAATCGACTATGCCTTATTCAGTATCTCCCTTAAAGACCAGGTCAAAAACATAACATATCTGCCACTACATCTTTCAGACCACTCTGCCATTCTTTTTTCGCTAAAACTTGAGCAGAAACCTACTCATCCATCTTGGTCTTTTGACCGAACAATTTTACTGGAGGAAGAGGAGAAAGACTACCTGATAAATGAAACTGCCTCCTTCTTAGAGCAAAACTTAGGCTCTGCCTCTTTGGTAATGGTATGGGAGGCCTGGAAAGCATTTATTAGGGGCAGCATTATTGGTAGGGCCTCTTATAGGAGAAAGAAATATGGGGAGGCAATTCTTCATATAGAGCAAGAACTGACCCGCTTGGAGTTATCAGATCAGGCCCCCTCGGATAATCAAGAGGAGAAAATAGAACTAAAGGGGAAGTTAGATACATTATTGCAAGAAAGGCTAAATAAAAGATGGCAGGCTAGCAAACTTGCGCATTTTGATTATGGAGAATCTGCTGGGAAATTGTTGGCCTGGAAAATAAAAGCCGACCAGTCCAGAAATTTTATTAAAGAAGTGAGGGTTCATGGGGAAGCCACTAGCAGACTAACAGATACGGACATTGGCGAAGCCTTTAGTGAGTTCTTCCGGTCTATATATACAGAGGAACTCAATGCTAATGCAGATGAAAGAAATGAATGGCTGGACAACATAACTCTTCCGGAACTGAATAACGCCCAAATTGAAAATATAGATAAAGAAATAACAGAACTAGAGGTCGTTAATAATATTAAACAATTGACACAGGGAAAGGCTGCGGGACCGGACGGTCTCCCAGGAGAATTATATAGGGCTCTCACTTCCATCCTCATTCCAGTCCTTACGAATCTTTTTAATGACATATTGATCAGAGGGGAGTTACCACCAAGCTCTTGGGGGGAAGCTAATATAGTCTTAATATTAAAACCAGGTAAGGACCCAGTCGAATGTGGATCATATCGCCCAATCTCGCTTCTCAATACTGACTATAAAATCTTCACTTCAATTTTGGCAGCGAGACTGGGAAGCGAGATTGGATCAATTATCCACCCTGATCAAAAGGGTTTCATTAGAGGACGGCAATTGGCCGACTTAACTTATGACCTGGTGGGAGCCGCGGATATCGCTTCAACCTTCGGCTTACCCTTAGCTATCATGACTCTAGACGCCACAAAAGCGTTTGATAGAGTAAATTGGGAATATTTAAACATAATAATGGAAAAATTTCATCTTGGTCCCAAAATTTGTAGGGCTATAGGCCTAATATACAATAACCCCAGAGCTTCCCTACTAATAAATGGTCTACGAACTACCCCGTTTAAAATTAGCCGAGGAACAAGGCAGGGTTGCCCCTTATCCCCCCTTCTTTTTAATTTATACGTAGAACCATTTGCACAATCCATCAGGGAGGATATTAACATTCCACACTTTACTTTTTCGGGCTGGGATAAGAAGCTCGGTCTTTATGCCGACGATATACTCATTTATACAACCGACCCTGCATTGGCATTTCCCATAATTAAAAAGAAAGCGGAGGAGTTTGGCAAATTCTCGGGGTATGAGATAAATGCAGCGAAAACGGAGATTATGGTCTGGAACATTCATAACCTTCAACTCCCGGTAAAATCTTCAATGAGGTATTTGGGAGTTACAATAACTAAAGACTTGGAACATCTGGCTCAAAACAACTTAGCCCGGATTACCCGCGAATCCCAATCCCGGATGAAGGCTTGGTCCTTTCTCCCACTTACCATCTATGGGAGAACCAGTTTGATAAAAATGACTATCCTCCCAAAATTTACATTCATTTTCAACTCCATCCCGCTGACTTTTGACACCAAGCAGCTTGCAAAATCTCAGCAATATATTAACTCATTTATTTGGGGGTATAAATCCAGCAGACTGGCCTGGAAAAAACTGAGAAGGAGAAGAGAAAAAAGGGGGGCTTGCACTGCCAGACCTTCAATACTATGCCTGGGCCTTTCATTTGACCCATTCCAGGATGCTACTCAAGACCCCCTTGGGAAATGCAAATGGTTTTATGTATAAAGCAATGCTATTGGGTTCGGACCTGCCAGTGAACGGTTTTCTTTTCAAGTTTGGCCACCAGAAGTTCTTTAAAAAAATTAGGCTGAAGTCACTATTGGGCACCATTAAAGAATGGACTCAAATTAAATCTAAGGCCGGGATAGGATATTTTTCTAAACATGCTCCGATTTGGGACTTACCTGGGCTATCATCACAAGAAGCCAGCGTGGTTAAAAGAGTCCTACTGGATGCCGGAATAACACAATGGGGGGAACTGCTGGTAGAAGGATCAATCTTGAAATGGGATACTTTTAAGCTTAGGGTAACATCACCACTTTCTTGGATTGTACACTTACAATTGGCCAGCTGGCTTCGGACTCAAACTAAGAAGAAAGCAATGATGGGAGAATATAGTACTCTAGAAAGCACCCTAGTGGAGAGACCTGTGGGAAGAAAGGAAATTGCACTCTTCTACTGGCACATCATAGAGGATGGAGAGCGTGACCTCAACTTCCCGGAAAAACTCTGGGGCGCAGAGGGAGAACTACATATGGAGGTTATTTGGGAGGAATCTTTTACCCTCCTTTATAAAATCGTCAAGCCAGCATGGCTGAGGCGCAATCACTTTTTCACGCTTCACCGAGCATACTACTCTCCCAAAAGGCTCTCGAAATTTCAACCCGGGAAGTGTTGTAGTAAATGCTCCTTTCCAGCTGCTTCAGACCTCCATATGTTCTGTGAGTGCCCGAACATAGCCACCTTTTGGCAAGAAGTCATGACAACACTTGAATCTATTCTCAGATCATCCATCCCGTTCACATGGTCTTTAATCATCTTCGGCCTAAATAATAACATCAAGGGATTAGAGAGAGAGTTCTTATTCTATGCCATCCTTCTAGCAAGAAGGGAAATCTGTAAAAACTGGGTTAACATAAACCCTCCAACCCATGCAGAGTGGCTATCTTCACTATATGCTACATCGAAGGTCGACCTATCCAGAACATGTAACCCCCGATCTTTGAGATTTTGGGACCTTTTGATTAATCGGAGAAAGGACAGTTAGCCAACCCGGGTTTTTTTTTTTTTTTTTTTTTTTTTTTCCCGGGTCCGATGATTAGGCCTAAAATCTCCTTGTCCACAGGGAAGCATCCCAGGTCGTATAGTCACTGGACAACTGGCCAAACTGGCCTGAAAGGAGAGTGCTCTTCCATGCTTGGCTGGGGACGTCGGACCCGAATCTCTGGGTACCGGGAGCCTAGGATTAGGCTTCTCGGTGCTACAGGGGGGGTCGGGCCTCGTGTCTATGCGGCTAAAAGCACACTCGGATCGACCACTTGGCTCATGAGGACAAAAAAAATTTTAGTTTCTATTTTTGAATATGTGTTTCAAGGGTTACATTACAGTGAAAGGAGGTCTCTCACTCTGTCACAAGGATGGTGTCATCAGTGATGTCATGAGTAATGTCACTGACCATGTCATGAGTGATGTAATATGTGACGTCATCAGCAGTGCATTGCACGCGCAAGTTATAGTGAGTCCAACTAACTATAACGTGGGAAGTTCAATGGTTTTATGCGAGTAAAATTTCCAGCTAACTATAACTGGTGTAAAACCTATGTTTTTTTCAGTGAATTTAATAGGTTTTTTTAAATGCTAATTCCTAACTATAACTGGTGTGAAACCTATGGTTTTTTCAGTGAATATATATATATATATTCCACAACATGTTGACGCATAGACGGACACCCAGCCTCTCAAGTTGGGGCCATTATTGTATTGTATTATTGTATTGTAATTGCATTTATATAGCTCTTACTACCCCAGACGAGGCGTCAAAGCACTTTTTCAGCAGGTAGCACGCTACTCCGGGACCCATAGAGGATTAGTGTTGAATTAGTATAGTGAAACATGCAAGTACATTTTAAGTGGTGGGTATTATTTGGATTTGGAATGATAGCAGAAGGACAGAGGAGGAAAAAAGGTTTGTATTTATAAAGCGTTTGTTAACCCTGATGGGGTATTGAAATATGCTTATCAGGAAGCCCATAAAGGATTAGTGGTGAATTAATATGGTGAAATATGAAAGTAATTTCAGTGGTGGATATTAGTCAGTTATTTGGAGTGAGAAGGATATCGGAGGGATAAAAGGGGAAGAAAGGTTTGCATTCATATAGCACTTGTTACCCCTGATGGATGTTGAAGCGCTTTTCTGGGGAGTAGCAAGCCATAAAGGGTTTGTGTTGAAAATTAGTATAGTAAAATATGAAGTAATTTGAGTAGTGGATATGTTATTCAGTTATTTGGGTAGGGAAGAGTAGGTGGCGGGATAGTGAAAGGAAAGAGGTTTGTATTTATATAGCGCTTACTACCCCTGATGGGGTTTTGAAGCGCAAGTAGCACGCTACTCTGGAACCCTTCAGGATTAAAGTTGAATTAGTATGGTGAAACATGAAAGTAATTTTAGTGGTGGATATGTTAATCATTTACTTGGATTGAGAAGGATTGGGGAGGGGTAGAAAAGAGAGAAGAGTTTAGAAAGGATTGTTTTGGGGGATTAGTATAGTAAAAGAGGTGTCAAACGATGCAAGCAGGGGTAGAGTAGGAGAGAGTCTAGAAAGGGTTATTTTGGGGATCATAGTAGTGGTATGGGGTTTGGGGTTAAATGAGAGGGTGGATATAGAGAATATATTGAGCGAAGAATATGCTGAGAAATAGGGAAGTGCATTGGAAATGTTAAATTAGAAGAAAGTGATAAATATATAGATCCATAAGTACATTGAGAGTACATAGATGCATAATGGAGGTATGTATATTGGGCAGAATGTCTGGCCCTGGACCCGACCAGTCTCGAACAGGCTCAAACAGGCAACTGCCCCTGTCCTCTCCGCCCTTAACAGGCTCAAACAGGCAATTGCCCTTATCCTCGCCACCCTTAACAGGCTCAAACAGGCAACTGCCCTTGTCCTCTCCACCCTTAACAGGCTCAAACAGGCAACTTCCCTTGTCCTCTCCGCCCTTAGCCTCGAAGCCCGGGCTGAGATGCCCTAAGCCTGGCCTTTTATAGCCCTAGTAATCAGGTGACCCCGTCAGCCAATGGGAACCCTAGCCCTAACACTATCCAATCACAACACTAGCCCTGAAAATCGAGAACCAATAGATGACCAAGACCTTACAGTCAATCTTAACCCTAGTCCAAGCACCCAATCAGTTCAAAAACCCTAACCTCTACGTACAATAGAGGCCCTTGCCCTACCAGTAGTCCCACCCTAGTCCCAACAACCAATAACACAGTAAACCCTAGTCTCTACTTCCAATAGAAATCCTAACCCTAGCCCTAGTCCCAACCCTACATTGATTGAATCACAGACCCATAAACCAATCAGAACACTCAAATACCCAACCAATGAGGACACTAACACTAATCCAATAGAAACATCAGATATAACCACCAATCAGTGTACACACGTAACAAACAATATCAGACCATATAAGGTCCCAGCGACCTCAGACAAGGTTTGCTGGCCAGGGAGTTGGAAGCTGCTTTTCCTGTTCAGAATCTCTTAGGAGACAGACAGGCTCAATCCACACTTTGGACTTCTGCAGGCAAAGGCCTCACTAACAATACTGTTTGAATAAAACTTTACTCCCTCTACTGGCCAAAAAAGCGAAGTGCACAGTCCCTAGTAAACACAGTTTAAACAGCTCACAGAAGCACCCTCTGATGTAGAATATCCCTGTTGCTGGGGGGGGGCAGGGGGCTGGTTTCACTGGCTTGTGAACACAAAATGGTGGCTGGGGGTGCATTGTTTTAACATACAGGTCTTAGCACAGAGCAAAGGAGACATTTGGAGGGAAAACTGAACGTCATCAGCAATGAGAGGGAAAAACTACAGAGTTTGGACTGCAAATTCAACAATTCAACAGGTTAAATGGAACCAATCATGGGCAGGAAAAAACAGGTGATAAAATATCCAATCACAGGCAGGTTTAAACTACAATTTTTAAACTGTAACAACCACAGGCAAAGACAGAAATCACAGAAAGGGAAAATCGTTTTTCTAAAAACTCTTGTTTTGGGGAAGAGACAGCACTACTCTGCCTCCTTATCACTTCCTGGACTCTGCTCACTGCAATCTGGGGCACAGGGAGGCTGCAACTCACAAGATGGAGGAGAATGATTTGGGGTGCCCCCAGCAAGGCCTTAAGGGGAATGGGCTAGTGTGAGGGGACGGTTCAGAGTTGCCTGGTATTTGAATAGCCAAGTCCCCGTCCTAGGTCTGCTGGCCGGGGGGGGGCTGAGGAGCTGCTTTTGCTGTTCAGAATCTCCTAGGGGACAGACAGGCTCAATCCACACTTTGGACTTCTGCAGGTAAAGGCCTCACTAGCTTGAAATCTAACAATACTGTTTGAATAAAACTTTACTCCCCCTACTGACTAAAAAACGAAGTGCACAGTCCCTAGTCCCTCCATCTGTTCCTAATTTGCGAGTCTATCTCCATAATGCGTTTCAACCCCTCCCGGGTCTTAGTCATATGGTAATTTGGAACAGGTAAGTTACTCTGATTTTTAAAAAGGGAGAAATGAACTATCAGTGAAAACATAGATGTTCCTGTGAACTGTGAATTAAATCAAAAGAAAATTACCATCTGTATTGAGATCAGTTTTTATATATATGCGCACTTTCACTGATTTTCTACATATGAATGTCACAAATATATATATATATATATATATATATATATATATATATATATATATATATATATATATATATATATATATATATATATTACCTACTGGCGGTCGCCAGTAGGTATATATAGTTAGGATTTTTTCCCTATGGGTTTTTTGAAAATTCTATGTCTAATAACTTTGGCGTTTGTGGACGGAATTGGCTGAAATTTTCAGGAAAATGGCACATTTTGTTTCTGAGCAGCCCCTGAAAATTTGGGGGGGTTTCGTCAAGGGGGGGCCGAGAAAAAAGGGGGGTCCCAAAACGTGTTTTTAACATTGATTTTTCCATAGGGCGGTTAGCCTCACTTTTAGCCCGAACGGCTGAATAGATTTGCACGAAACTTGGCAAAATTGTAGGGACTGGTAGCCCGATGTGCCTTTTGTAGGTCTCAATATATGTGCTCCAGTGGATTTTGAGAAATTAACGTTTAAAAAAAGATATATATCTGTAGCAGCGGACCGGGCAGCGCTCCAGGACGCGTACCTTTCGCGCAACGGAGCTTTGTGAAGCGAAGCTGATTGGTTCTCTGGCGTCTGTCAACATTCCAAAAAGTCCGTAGCTGCCGCCATCTTGTCTCTCGGTAGGATCGAGAGACAAGAGGAGGCCAAAACAAAGGGGCAAATAACCATAAGGGGGCATAGTAGATCCTCCCTGACCCCCTAGGTTTAATGTGGAGGCTTTAAAACGGCCCCGCGGGGCAAAAAAAAATAATTTTTTTTTTGTTTTTTTGCGTGGGTAGCGCCCGGTCCGGGAACCGGGAAGCTTTCTGGGCAGCGTACTGCAATGAAAAATGAATGATAGACTTGTATTTTTTAAGGATTGTTTATTGTGTTTAATAATTTATTAAACTTTCTAACGCGGCGCGTCATATGACGCATTACGCGACAACGCAGGTCCAGAATATAGTGAAAATGTCTCCACCAACCAGCGGACGGCACACAACCCCTTTCAGCAGGCTAAATAGTTCTGTTAAATGACAACAGAAGGGACAGGCAACAAGAACCATCAGTCAAAGAGGGGAGGGCAAGTTCTTCTCTACCGGGTCACGTTGGAGCGCTACCGGAACTGATCGAATTGGTAGTCTACAGTGTTTCTGGATGTTTCAGACTGAAGCTGGCGTTAGCATGAGAGCACCACCATTTCGTAGCTCCGTCGTGGCCATTCCACGAGCAATCATGCTAGGCGCTCCCCACCAGAAGCCTGCGGGAGTCGGGGGCCCCCCAAGACTTTTGTAGAATCTTCAAGGATGAGGGGACGCTTTCGAGAATGGAGCCCAAGCTCTAGCAGACAAGCGTCCGAGTTCCAAGGTGTCGCAGGCCCATTTTAGTGGACCACGCCCAAATCTGAAGAGATGGCCGCCATTTTGAGAGTCCTGTGGCAGCCGCCTATCGCTGCGCCGCAAGAGCGGGAGCAACTCAAGTACATGGTGAGCGAGACGCTGTAGTCGAAAGAGCGGGCGGTAAACAGCTGAATAGCGGAAGAGGCACAGTGTAGCAAAAGCGGGCTGAATGGCAAATGAAACGGAAAAGGGGTGCCCCACTACAGCGTGTCTTTAGGTGAAACGGATTGTGGGACAAGGTGAAGAATGGAAGAGTCACCAAAAGGAAAAAAGTTCCGCTTGACCCCGGGAGCCGGCCACCTATGTCGGGGGCGATCTCAGGCCACACCAGGGCAACACGACTTGGGGAGGGGGCCGGAGCCAAGCGCCCCCTCCGAGTCCGCGACATGACACCGTCCCTCGGGGGCCTCCGTCAAGCGGTTCAGGGTGGCACCGCATCACAACAGCCCCCACTTACTTTAAGAATAGTGAAGATGAAGCAATTGCAAATAGGCTTCAGACAATGTTACAAGCACTCCTCAAAACTTTGAACTTTCAGAGTGCATGAGTTGGGACAGCGAGGGGTGATTTGGTTTCTCGGATTTGGTTTCTCGGACTGTTTTTCTGGTCTCTCACCACTGGCATAGTTTAACGTTTTCTTGTTTCTAGGACATTAATAGGTTTTATCATTACGTTATGTTATCGTTTCTTTGTTTGTTGTTTAATAAAAGTTCATGTTCATCAGTGGCCTACTGATTTTCGTTTTCCTATTTTTTTCTTTCCAGGTTGTTTCATGGTAAAGTTTCTGTTAACAGGATACAGTGATCACTTCGTTATTATTGCATATGTCCTTTTCACTAGGGGTGCTCTCTGGTCGGGCCAGATGACGTATCTCTAGTAAATGGTCCGGGTGAAAAAGGTGCATCAATCAGTGGGGAGTAGATAGGCATGACAGATTACAACGGGGGAGAAAGGTCCGCATTACGTACCCTTTCACTACTTGCAAAGATTTTCCTACGTTTATATGCAAACAGGGAATACCTCCAAAAATAACTAATTCCCAAACAGTCAATGTTCGGACAATCAATCAATCAATGAGGAATGAAATAGGTACGACGTGTTAAAGGCTTGCGTTACCTACCCTTCACTATCTGCAAAGGGAGAGAGAATATTCCTATTCTTCCTCGTTTGCAGGTAGAGAAGATCCTTAAGAGAATTAACTTCGAACAATTCAATGCTCGATTGAAACAATCAACAAGGGGTACTGTGAACACAAATGAACGCCGCTTATGTACATACGCATTGCTATTTTCAACAGGTTGTTCCTAATGTTTCTATTTTAGCGAGGTCAAAAAGAGATCCCATTAGTGGCCTACTGATTTTGCTCGATTCCTTTTGTTTTTTTACACGATTTTTCGCTATCTGCAAAGACTAAACAGAGTATTGCGACTCTGTGCTTGTTTGTAAATAGAGAATGAACCAAAGAGAACAATCAATCAAATGGAGAGAGAAGCAGGCACGACGTATTACAAAGGGGGCAAAGGGCTGCGTTAACTACCCTTCACTATCTGCAAAGAGAGAGTACTCCTAATAGAAATGAGGGGTGGGGGGCAGTATTCAAAGCAGATCAGTGTGCATAAACACGAAAATGTTTTTACTTACCACGTACTTGACATTCGACAGCTTATGATATTTGCTATTAAAAAACCATTGAAATTCACTGAAAAAACCATAGGTTATAGACTATATATAGTTAGGAATTAGCATTTACAAAACCTTGAAAATTCACTGAAAAAACCATAGGTTATACACCATATATAGTTAGGAATTAGCATTTAAAAAACCTTATTTTACTCACACAAAACCATTGAAATTCCATATATAGTTAGTTGCACTAACTATATATCGCGCACCCGCAATCCACTGCTGATCATGTCACATATTACATCATTCATGACATGGTCAGTGACATCACTGATGACATCACTGATGACATCTCAAATGACATCACTGATGACATCACTGATGACATCTCATTTGACATCATTCTTGTGCTAATACGATAAACCTCTTCAGACTCTAATATAACCTTAGATACACTCAGTGTAAACAGACACTCACACACTGCCACTCATCCATGGAGTTACTCACACACCCAGTCAGTCATGCAAAGAAACAATCTCACCTCCATTTCTTCAACTATACAGTTAAACACACCTTACTTATTGAAACATATACTAACACATA
The DNA here is from genome assembly GCF_964261635.1 of Lissotriton helveticus. Classification (NCBI taxonomy): domain Eukaryota; kingdom Metazoa; phylum Chordata; class Amphibia; order Caudata; family Salamandridae; genus Lissotriton; species Lissotriton helveticus. The sequence continues at coordinate 1,085,883,762 of NC_136061.1, read as the reverse complement.
TTTACTCTCTTATACAATCCCTGATACAAGTTCACAATGATCGATACAACCACTCACTCATTCAGTGGCTCTCATGCACAGTTATTTATATATGCCAACTCTCACATGTACTGTGTTTTACATATGTACTTACTATGACATGTAGCATTGAGATATCCATTCACTCATCAATACACTCATGCACACAGTCAACTGCCCATGTAGCTGTTTCCACATGCACTCTTGAACTCATACACCTAGTGAATAAACTGCTCACACATCTATGCATAGAGTCACACACCTTCCAGCCACCCCCACACAAACTCAATCTCCCATAGAAATACTTGGGCAACCAATTAATAACACATATAGCCTCTCGTATAGCTAATGATCAACACATGCAGCAGTTTACAGAACAACAGTCATAATGATGCACAAATTAAGACAGTTTAGTCACTAACCCATGCATTCAGTGAGACACATTTAATCACTCACTCATACAGTCAGTCATGCACCTACTAAATCCTTCATCCAGACACTTATACATCCACTCAAGACATATTTTAACTTTACAGAAAAATACAGTCACTGCATGTTGTCATCAGTGATGTCATTTGAGATGTCATCAGTGATGTCATCAGTGATGTCACTGACCATGTCATGAATGATGTAATATGTGACATGATCAGCAGTGGATTGCGGGTGCGCGATATATAGTTAGTGCAACTAACTATATATGGAATTTCAATGGTTTTGTGTGAGTAAAATAAGGTTTTTTAAATGCTAATTCCTAACTATATATGGTGTATAACCTATGGTTTTTTCAGTGAATTTTCAAGGTTTTGTAAATGCTAATTCCTAACTATATATAGTCTATAACCTATGGTTTTTTCAGTGAATATATATATATATATATATATATATATATATATATATATATATATATATATATATATATGAATCACCATTTGCCCAGAAGCTTTCAGGAGGGCACACAGCTGGAAGCCCACCATCCGGTCTTGAACTGCGTCTCTCCGCAATGTGCCTCAATTATCCATTGTTAGCCTGACGCGTTTCGATGCCGCTTGCATCTCATCAGAGGCTGGCTTATTCCATTTCCTTCAGAACAGGCTCTCTTTTATTTCCATTAAAGTCATGCATTACCCGCATAGTGCTAAGATTGTGTTGCATGCCGGGAGGTGAAGTCCACTCCTGAGCCAAACTGTATACCCTAAGTGGGTTCTGTTGAAAATGTTTTATTAAAGGCAATAGTTCTCCTTGGTAGGATTTGGCACATGTTGGAGAGTCTCCGCATTTGGCTTCCAGCGCCGAACTGCCGCCGACCAGTTCCGCGGCACGGCCCCTCTTCAAACATAATCGAGATGGTGCACCTCCTGTGACGGAGGCCCTCCTGAAAGCTTCTGGGCAATTGGTGATTCATTTTTGAGCTGCACTTTTTTGAGTGGTACCTTTAGCCAAAACACCCAGGTTCTTAGTGCTGAAGCAACCATGCATAGAAAAATAAGGGTCTTGAAGCCTCAGTGGCAGGGTCCCAGCACTGTGTGATACTCAATTCAAACAAACCCCTACTATGGAATACACTCGACAGCGTGTCAACCTCAGGCTCCTCAGAGGACACACCAAATATTTCCTCTATAATCTGCTATCAGCAAGACAGTCGAATGTGAACATGATGTGCTCCAAAGACCTGTTTAAATATACTGCAGGCCTTTTGAGAAAAAATCTTCTCCCAAATTCTGCCTTACAGGCAATGTAGGTGCTCATGGGAAAAACAAAGAGGCGGAGCCATATGATGGCATCTGCGGTCAACGCATCGTAAGCAGCAGGTTGTCTTATTTTAAAAGCTTAGCTTAACCATAATGGAAAGGTAACAGAAACGGAGTGCAGATGGTGTTGTGTCAAAGATTTTTGGGAAACTAAAATATCGATAGAGTGCACTTTCGAAACAACATTCCAGCATTAGTGACTTACTATGACGTTGGCGGCTACAACACTTAGGTCGTCACACGTATTCAATGAGTCCACAAAGCATTCAAATTGCTTATTTTGCTAAATAAGGTTTTATCGCGTGGGGCCCACAGCTGCTGTTCTTCCGTCATTGCTGCTGGCTTTTTACTTTAAAAAAAGATTTTGGTGCAAAAGTTAAAAGCCAAAAGTATTTGAGGAAGAGTTGCAACCACGGGCCCCACACTATAAAACGTTCTTTAGCATAAAAATACATTAGAAGCGTACATTGCTGTCAAAAATAGCACTGGTGAAAAGGGCTTACTTACTGGCACTGCGGAAGTCGAGCCTTTTTAGTTTTAAGTAATGTGTGAGGGAGAAGACCTGCGCCACGACACGCTGATTGCCTCTGTCGTCAGATAATGATTAAGGTGGCAACTGTGCAGTATCCTGGGCGGGCCAGGGGGGCCGAGGGTGAAAACACTTCTGATTGGTCCAATTTGTGCCACAAACATGATGATTTGACAAGGAGGGACGGGGTCAGGCTACTAATACATTTTGCAATCGTTTATTGGTAGTGCACTATGCTGCGAGCTACCAATGAATGACTGCAAAATTGAAATGGGGTGTGACGCTGTTGGTGACCTACGCCGAGGCATGGAATCACCAGGTTTAGTTTCTGACGGTAATGTTCTGTGTGTGGCTCATATTTAGTTATGTGGCCGAGCAGCTGTATTCATGTGCGATATTATCAGCTCTTCACGGGCATGTTGGAGGGGAACAGTGGCAGTACTCAGAGCAGTGCGCAGCCAATAAAAGTATGATTCATTCATAATGCATGTGGACTCAACGAGCTGTAGACCCGGCCCTGAGAAATAAGTGCCGGTGCTTAGCACCGGAAAGCACCGGCACAAATTAAGCAGTATTCTCGTGTAATTTTACGTGAAAGCAAATTATGCCAATTTCGACTATCCCTAATCTTTACCACTTCCTCACGCACTGAAAAAACCTTGATAGAACATCCACAAATACTGAATTCGGGTGAGATGAGTCGGCGATGAGAGTTGGACAGTTTGTCTGGGCTGGCCTGGCACACATTTTTCAGAATATCTCTATTTTTCCGCGTGCAAAGCATGATCCCACGTGGCACTGTTTCAGTAAGTATTACTTATCGACAAGTGGCCTATGTCTGCTGAAAGACGTCTCTTCCACTTAAATGCAAATCCCCTGAAGCTGCTAATTTGCCTTGTAAATTTACATTACAATTCTTCTTTTCTTCAGCTCCTCTGTAATCTTGCAGTGTTATTCAGTATTTTTCCTTTCATTGTATGCTGCCTCAGCACAAAAGCTAACTGTATTTTAACACTACTCCAGGGCAAAATAACATGCAAGTAGCAGAGAATTGCAAGACTCTATTTCTTACATCAAGGTGGATGGATCCTCTTACAGTACAAATATTTACGCTGCGCCTGAATGATCATGTTTACATAGTGCTCATTTGAGTGCCTGACACAAGTTGGAACATTGCAAGTCAAGTACAATGAATGAACTATCTATGTGGTATCGAGAGAAAAGGGAACTGACATCTGTTCCCAACACCAAACTGCTGTGTTTCTCAAGAATAGTGGAATATTTGAAATAAAAACATCTTGTACATGCTTCCTAAGAAATCATAGTTCCATAAGCATTAATTAGTGGCAGATGGTTTCTCTAAAAACCGGTGAGGCACAAAAGTAGTTTCTCAATGTTATGGTTCGAGTGACAGAAGTGAGAGATCCCTACAGACTCAAGACGATTCAGGAGTTTTTGCTTGCCCATTATTCGAAAAGTCAGAGTCGAAAAGGTGCATTTCACAACAAATTTCAAGAAAGAATTTGCATAAAAAAGCTAAAGGTGGAACTGTAGGTAAAAAGGTAAAAAAAGGATTCCAGAAAGAAGACCATTAGTCATGTGCACTGACAAAGGAGGGGAAGACAATGCTTGTGATCGTACAGGGAGATGGTGTACTTTTGCAACTGTAATTTTGGAATTAGGCTTTCTGGGCCTTTTTTACCAGAGGCACTTTCCAACGTAAAACAGTTCCATCATATACATGTAGAGAAGGAGCTAGAAACTAGGCCTGGGTGGAGTTTGCGGAGTTACGCTATGCGGAATTCCACAAAGTGACCAATAACTCTGCTATGCTAGGCGGAGTTCTGCGAGCGGCAGAATGCATTTGGTTGTGCCATTTGCAATGATTTTTAGCGCCGGGTGTTTGCCCTGCACTGGAAAATCAGCATGAATGGTACCATGCGCAGCACAAGGAGATTTTCTACTCGAGCTGCAGCTTCCTCAATGCGAATGGATGGTTTCTCAACGCGACTGCTCACATTAAGGAATCTCGCTGGGAGGTGGTCTAGCTTTGGATTTTCCTCACTTGCGACTGAGAAAAAAAATTCGGAACTGGACTTGCTCCACAGAGCGCGGAGTGTGAAAACCTCTACAAACTTCCCCGAACAGAGCTGAGTTCACTGCCCAAGCCTACTAGAAACACACTATTTTACTCATACGCACCCTCACACAGTCACACACATTACCACCAGTCATCCCCTCATTACTGTACAGAAGGCAGTCTGAATGCAGTCTCTCTTTCTCCAGGGTGCAAAGTCATGCAATATTGGAATGAGGTGTATGGGGGCTCCTTTAACATCCAAGTCTGCAAGGTACTCACCCTAAAGTCCCTAAGGTTTCAATACATTTTTGACACACGTGTCGTGGTTTGCTTTCAAATTAAAATTAAATAAAGAAACTCAAATGTGTATGTCAATTCATCACTTGACCTTGAAAGTTAATCACAATAAACTCTTTGATAATCACAAATGTTCTTCAATAACATTAAAAAATGTAAATGCAAAGCAAACATATGTATAATGAACATGAATGCAACATTTTCAAAACTCCTCAACATAAAAAATCCACATCAAAAGCCCAATGCATTTCGGGTTGCGTTCAACCCTTTTTCAGGGGTTAATATACATTTCCATGTTTCATGAAGTTTTCTTATTGTTCCGTGGCAGGATCCTACAATGCAAACAGTGAGAATACCTTATAACTCACATACTACCATGGTCATGAACATAAGTGAGCTATATATAATTTGCACATATGTGAATCAGAGTGAAACGAAACGACGTGTAAAGAAATGAGCGTATAGTGAAAGAGAAAGAAAAAGACAGGAGCCCTAATATCCTGTTATGTGATTCATCTATCCTCACACTTAGTTGTGCACACCATGTGAGCCCAAGATAACTCTGCATGGAATCAAATGATGTGTTGCCAGCGTTGTCTGCTCTAGAGGGGAGGATCTGCATGGATACAAAGATTGTTCTGGAGCAGGACTGCCCCACCCAATGACTTCAATGTGTTCCCATGCGAAACTCGCCCTTTAAACTTACGAGACGAAAGCTTCATTCCTCAGCTGTTGGAAACTGAGCCTCTTCTGTTTATGCATGGGACTGACATGCCTTGGAACACTATTATGTTTCTCAGTGAGGTTTTTGTTACCTCACTGAATACAGAGTCCATCATGTGCTAATGCCCGGGAGTCCTCTGATTGCACTCCGACGCTTCAAGGGACACTTGCCTTGCCGGCCAGAAACCCCTAATGGCAAAGGATAAGGCATCACCTCACCCTCCCTATGTGGGGGAACACAGAGGTTTGAATGGGAGACACTCATCACCATATCAGGAAATCAAGGCAAAGAAAGACATGTTCAGGAGATTGAGCAAATGAGGATATGGAGCTGTGAAAGTGCTGTAGTGGCCATGCCATAGCATGTGGCAAACATGGGCAAAGAACCCAGGTAACAGGGCATTTGCACCCCACACCTGGGATTGCACAAGAAGAGACACATGAGTGCAGTGTCAGGCCAAAAATGGATCTGTGTTAATATTCAACGCTTTGTGGCAAAGTGGTACTGATGACTTTTCATATAGGCATTCCTGTGAAGCCTGTTTCAGATGTTCCCTGTGGGTGGTGAGACCAAAGGCAAAAGGGATCTGAGCAGGCATGTCAGTGGGACTCACTCAAAACACCTACCTGAATCACTTGAGTGAATCTATCTTCCAGTGCATGAGGTAGCCAAGCGTACACAAGCACATGCTCTGTAATACTCCAGGAAGTTCAGATTAGCAGTGACTCCTCCCAATCTCCTTGCAGTATCAAGCCACTGAATAATACATAGTGCCTATTAACTCCACCTTGTGTGCATAAATCAGCACTCCCAAGCAGAAAATAACATTGGGGAAAAAAAAGCCATGCGATTATCTGTTTGTGCGTTTCCATCTCTCTCCTATTCTTCTCCCATGGTAGGGCTTCACACCTCATGCCCATACACAGGAGCCTCCACAGGCACTAATGTTAGCCAACTGTTATTAAAATAGGCCCTATTTATAAATTATGTGGAATGAAATAAAGGCATGCTTTTGTGTTCTAATTTCATTATGCATAATTATGATTTCACTGTTTTAGTATCCACATAACCCAAAAATATATAAATTGCCATGGTGCGTATATGTGGCATTGTTTATACTTACTTATATATACTTAGCTACACAATATTTTGGTAGTAGACATATTAATGTTATAATATTTTTGCACAGCAATATTTCAAAGATATATTTATATAAATTATCAGATGTGTCTTTATTGATGGACCCATAAATTGAAAGAGATGGCTTTTTAGGCTTTACTGCCTAAAATTAGTCGGCTTGACAATCTTCATGTGAAAAATTTAAACTTTAACTGAATACAATTCTTGAAGTGTTAAAAATAGATTATGCTCTTTCAGACCCACAGTTAAAGCCCTGAGCTGATCACCACCGTTCCATGCTTTCAGTATGAGTAATTTAAATATAAGGAGGGGAACCCTGGAAGAAATTCCCAGTGTTCTTTGCGGGTCTTGAGAAAACCAAATACCAAATGTCGTGGCAGTTCTAAAAGACAATAACAAAAAAAGAAATCAGAAACCAATCTGCTACCCTACAGGCATCTCTACCTAATCGTGTATATTATTATATGAAGACACGAAAAGATGCAGGATATGAAATTTTGAAAAGCATTTAGTGAACATTTTCTTGAAAAAGTGACCGGTGAAGAAAAAGTGGGCTTAGCTTGTAATAGCATGCCATTTATGTAAGATAATGAAATATGAAGGTGGTTTAATTATGAGGTAGGCACCCTTTCCAGATCTGTTGCATTAGAGACTTTTCATAAATAGGAAACAAATAATAGATAAAAGAACGGATGATAGTTATTTATTGTGGACTTATTCTTAAGGTCTCAAAAAGGTGGCTTGTTTGGATTAAGGCTGATAAAATTATCAAGGCATGTATTTTGGTTGCCTGGCAGCATATATACAAGAATAAAATAAACGTCAGTGATTTATACAGAGATGTCAGGCTCAAATATATTGTATTAGAATTACATACAATACACAAAGGCTATGGTCTAGCATTCTTGCATATCTAATACATTTCACAGGCTTCCATATTTCCTAGAGACCCTAAAAAGTCTTCAGTATGCTTGCCCAATATCATAATGTAAATTAATTTTATGATTTTTAGCTTTTAAATATGCAGAAAATACCAAACAATTTCCTGAAAAGAAAATTGATTTTCCATGCATCAAACAGGCAGTTTAACTGCCTGGCCTAATAGACTGACACACATTATGACAAAATTCTTTACTTGCTGCAGTAGTTTGGTCCACAAAACTTTTATATAAATTATTGTTTCATAAAACAGGTTAGTATGTCAAATAAAGCAATGATGCAACCTTTTTTCTTAGCAGAGAGTGAAATCATGTCTATTACCTGTATTTCATTTGTGGGTATATTACTCACATTTTATAAAATCCTTCCCATATAAAAAGAAGGGACAATACATTGCTTACAGATTTATAGATTTAGATCTTTGCCAATGCTAGTGCATATTCAGCGCATATTCAGGAAATACAATGGCTAAATATTCTGTAATCTTTTATCTATCTAGGTCAAAGTTAATAGAACATTGAAAATACAGACACATATTTTTGAAAATATTGCTATAAAAGGACCCAAAATTAAAATTTTCTCTAAAATGCACATTCAATTTAGAAAAGAGAATTACTCCCAAAAACATACTCATAAAGCAAAAATCCTAAAGGCCCATTAGATGTTCTAAATTTGCACTGCGTTTATTCATGAAGCTTTTTCTGTTTCACCAAGGGCTCATGGCAAATCATCATTGATGATCTACATTTGGTCTCAACTCATTCATAAATAAATGAGTTAATAAATAATGCCCATTTTCAGCAGACTGTCCATCTCACAATGTTAACAAAACTAGTACTGTCCTAATGAAACAGACCACCAAATACAAAATGGCTCATTCAACAGACTTATCTCTTGACCTTTTCAACTCTATAGTTGTGGCCAGGACTAGCAACCTTTTTATGTATTCATGTACCTAACACCTTTGCAGAATTTCAGCAATCGTACTCTCCCTAAAAGGATTTTAAATTCTAAAACATAACTATTATCATGTGTTCTCTTAGTGGATCAAAGCAGGACATGATGGCCCACCTCTTAGTCTCAAAAAGTTTCAGCCCATACTGACTTCCAATGACACTTAAAATAGGTAATTCAAAAATCACCACTGTGTAGATATAGGTTAGTTCTCAGTTTCCATGAAGAGAGTTTATTGTTTTTCTAATAATTTTGGACCCATTTGAGGACTCTTCATAAAACTTTCCCCAAAAAAGTTCTTCCACCTCAACTCTTTTCTTGGAAAGTTTTGGCGTAAGTACTCAAGTGGGGGAGAGAAAAATGATTTCCTAATTATTCCCATATGAATTTTGCTGCACAGAATTACATAAAATTTGGCAGAAAGCTTGATCTCTACTCAGAAAGCATGCTTGTTGTGACTTGGTGTAAATCTGTTAATCCATTAATGAGAATTAGTGTTTAAATTAGAGTGATATTTGAACAGCTGATCCTGCATGGTACCGCAGCATATGCGGGGGACCATATATTTTAAATATAGAGCATACTTATTGGCAAAGAGGGCTCCTTTTTCTGTCACCCCTTCAGTCCAATAGGGACCACACTCCTGCCAACATTTGTTTTTTAAATTAGTGTTTTGGGTCTATAAATAAATATATATATATAATACTACTGGTGGTTAACATTACAATTATATTCTATATTAGTATTCAAAATTGACTCCCTATATACTGAATAAAAATATAATTTTAGAAACAAATTAGAAATGAAGAAATACTGTACCTATGCTTCTCAACATCAATATAGTTTCTACACCATAAAGAATAACCCATTTAAGATCCTCAAAGATTGTATGGGTCTGGCTCTGCCAATCCATCACTGGTCCATTTCTTTCTTGAACTTGATAACCAAAGTTCTATGACAAATTAACTCAAAACAGTATCAATGCTCTTACTCAGACATCTCTTTTGTCCCCAAAATCAGTCACCCATAATGTTTGACAGAATATACACAATCAGGTTAGAAACAACTGTTTATATTTGAAATCCACTGAAATATTTATTACTGTATTTATTACGGTAATCTGTTTAAAAGACCATGCTAAATAATTAAACATAACATTCTACTACATAATTACTTTACTATTCCCTTTCACCCAAGGATTTTGGCAAACAGATACTCTACATGTTAAATTCTGGTATCCAAATATCATTTGCTCAATATTTAAAAAGTCCATGGGCTCTCAGTCCCCTTGTACCATTCACCACAACTGTGACTCAAGCCCTGATAAGCACAACTCTCATTAAAAATCTATTTTTCCCAGGTTTATCGGAAACCTACTCAGATGTAATCCAATAGTTGTCATCTGAAGCAAAATATCTTCAACCTCTGCAATAGATAGATCTTCACATATGATATTAAAACTTCTATGTCCCACCTTTAGCAACCAATACCAGTACCCATATCAGTACCGGTAAAATTTATTTCGCTTATACTAATGTACAAGCCATCACCAAAAACAATGAAGATCGCCATTTACAGGTGAAAGGACTGCATGGTTTCAACCATTTAAGCATAAACTGACTCTGTTGGTGGAAACCTTTGTACTCATAGTTGTTCTGTCACAGGACTGCTGAGTCACAGAGACACTCACCCCACCTTTTTTAGTACAGGGTAAATTCTCCTGAATTCCCCTTACCCAGGACCCCCATGCAAGAGCCATATGCACTTCATGGTGGTGCCAGTCATGGAAAATAATTAAGGATCCTAACACACAGAGGCAACTTCATGTGCAACAAAGCCACTGATGATTTTGCATTTCAGATGCAAAATCCTTCTGTTAATATTGAAAAAGTTGATGTCAATATGAATAATGATAAATTAATGTTTAAAACGAAATTGCATCTTTACTGCCAACACAATAGTTCAGGGAGATTGGTTCCAATAAAGCACACAAGGCGGGAAGGGTGCGTGCATTCCCAAAACACCATAAAGTCAGATGCCACATGAATTTAGGAACACTTAGCCAATCAAGACACAGCACGCAGAGAATACTCAGTGATCACGCGCTCCCCATGCCGGACATCTGGACACGTTGCCCACGCCATATTGTGTCCACGCAAGGTCGAGACCCACCTGGATTCCTCATCCAATACCTTAATTTATGACTCCAAAGACAAAGGTACACATTCCTTACCAAAAAAGGATCACCAGAAACATTTAATTGCATTCAATGATTTGTATTAAATTCAATGTTAAACAAACTGTAAATAGAGACAGTCCTCATGCCTATGCCTGTGACTGTGCTCCCAGTCACATTGTTTAATTAAATGAGCTGTTCCTGTTTTGCCAAATGCCTCTTATCTCTTGTTTCTTCAATGTATTTCATGTTCCAGCAACACTTCTTTGGGAGTTTGTTTGTGAAAAATAAAAAATATATGTCTAGCATGAGAAGAAAAATATATGTGGCCTGTCTAGCATTTACTTCTGCTCATAAATGCATACACAACACCAGTGGATCACTTAAGATAGAGAGATCCATACTATTTACGTGTGGATCTTGCAATCTAATGGGTGGTCCTCAAGAACCACTTTTTTAACATCCCTAACTCCATGCCTCTTCTCTAACATAGAAGTGGAATGGCACCATCATATTATTAGAAGTGTGCATATGGTTAGAATGAAAAAGCTGTTTCTTATCAGCAAAGCTTAGTAACTGTGGAGCAATAAAAACGTTTAAAAAAATTAGCTCACAATCACATGGGTGAGAACTTTGGGGACTGCCTCTCCTAGGAAAACATATAACAATATAAATGCAATGAGTGAGGCTGTCTTCAGTGAGGATGTGGATCATAATCTTCTTAGCATCTCACTCTAAACTGGAGATAGCATCACAAAAAAGAAGGTGAAGCTGAATATAGAGGTTCCAGCAGTTTACTTGAAACAGTATCCCTTTGTTTCTCTGATGATCAAATTATTTATGAAAAATAGAGTTAAGGGTCCATACAAGTCATGTGTCCAGATTGAGTAAAGGGGGGTAGCATCTAAGAGTGAATTAGAGCAATTTAGTAGCAGTGTATTCCATTAAATGCACACAGCTTGGATTTTTAGCAGATTTGATTAGTTTACATAGTCCTTTCTGAAATGTCTATCATTGTGTCTTTTCTGACATCATTTCTGATTTCCTCTAGATTCTATTGGCTTCACTCCCTGTGATGTTGATGTCCCATTTTCTCAGTGTTATCCCACTTATTTTTAAGAGGTTTACGGACAACAACATTTTTATAATTTTCCCAATGCTTTTGGGTTACCTTTATAGCTCAAGCAATGTAGTTCACTTGTGTCTTATCTTATTCAAAGGTGTAGCTTATGTGTTTACACTCTTTCCATATATTGGTTTAAGAGCATGGAAATGCATACTGGTCAACTGATCAAGTTCTGGATACAAGTCTACATTGGTATTTCACATGGTATGTAATAACTGCATCCGTGTTTACATTAATATGTTTATAGTGCAACAATGATCAATTCTCTCCACTTTTATCTTCAAACTATACATGGATCAACTGAACGCCATATTTGCCAACCATGCATGCAACATTCACCACTATACAGATGACACAAAACTTTTTCGGAAATCATTCATAATTAAAGGCTTAAATGCTGAACAACAATTAAAATATCAAATCCAAGTGTCGTCGGCTGAACCCACCCAGTCCAGATTTCATCTTCATCCAGAACCACATCAGTAAAGGTCCAACACCTCCAACCTGAAACTAGATGGATTAACACAACATGAATATAACATCCCTGAGATTCTCCATTCACTCTGACCTCCTTCAAAACCCATGTGGCCAATTAAATAAAAAGCGGCCCTATCTACCCTAAACAGAAATCAATGATTCCCTCCACAACTCAGACTTTGGAACCAATATCCAGGCTCTTGTCCTCTTCTACCTGGATGGGGGCATAGTACAATGCACCAGCATTCTTCTTGTAGCTATGATTCCAATAAGGATTGTCAATCAAACCAATACACATCACAAAGAACTAAAGAAATATGATTGTGCATACCCTTTTTGTTCTATATTTGCTGCTCACATAATCGCTGAGGTGTTTTGAGTCACAAGCAGAGCAGTGCAATACAGATTAGAAGCTAACATTGTCTTTTATAATAAATTTAAATCTCCACAGGTCAACACAACACATTAAATCAGAAGACTGCTACAAAAAATGCAAGAATGCACCCACCAGTCTACAGTCAAACCTTCACATATGTGATCCATCTCTGGAACAATCAGTGGATGCATCAACTTTGGCTGATTAATGTATCTATTCTAACACCTATTTAACTAATAGGAATATTAAGAGATATTTTACCTTTTCATTGTTGAACACAATGATTATCTGGCCTATTGACCTATAGTGTATCCTAGCAGAATATACTTTATAGTTTGTGACACTGCTAATGTATTAATCAAAAAACACTTGGATTAAAAGGGCTTTCTCTTATATGTTCTAAAAAGGATAACTGCAGCGCATAAATAATTATTTGTTCACTTTGTGGCCTACTCACAAAGCTAATTTATGAGCGAGTAAATCTGTGTAAGTAAATTTAGTCTTACTGTTTGCAGTAAATTTAGTTATTTGACTATTCACCATTCCTGAGTGCACATTTACTACAAAGTGTAGACTTACATGTCTATGCCCTCTGAAACAGGGGGTGGAGCCATGTTTACAAGTGCAAAGTTACTACTAGTAACTTTTTACATGTTGGAGTTCTCCATCACCAGGGAAGGATCTGCCTAAGGAAAAATATAGGGAAAACTTTAAAAAGTGTATTAGCATTTAATGAGAATAGTAAAAAATGGATTAGATCTCAAATTTCCCTGCATAGAGTATCACTGAAATATCCTTGTCAGCAAGGCAGACGTTTGAGAGTAGAAGATGTTGTTTACAATACACACAGCCCTAAATAAAACACACAAACTGCACTGAAAGCTAGTGCATGCCCTTTCTGGGCTTCGTTATTCAGTTACCTTTTTCTAGCCTGTATATACAGTGTTCAGCTGCATCCTGAACATATTGAAGGTGAACTAGGAGGTTCCTAAAGGAGCCCCAATGCCTTAGCCAATTCTTGATTGCACAGTAGCTGTGACTACAGCAATTGCACTATAGGGTTCAGAAAAGGGAATATGTGTCAGATAGTTTTACATACGAAGAAGCATGATTTTGCAGAGTATGACAGATGCATTTCTGTCCCAAAGTTTGAGTCAATGTAGATGTCCAGACAGCATCCAGAATTTGTTGGGAGTGGACGTGATCTCATACAGCTAGGCCTGAGGAGGTCCCGAATGTTGACGTATGAAGAGGTGAGCAGAAACTCTATCTTACTTGGGTTTAATTTCAGGTTGTTGTAGGACATCCACCACCAAATGGCTGGAAGACTGCCAGATAGACAGAATTCAGAGTCCTTAAAAGAACGTTGGTCAGAGACAGGTGAGTGTTGTACGCTTACGTGAAATATTTAGTTTGCATGAGACTTAATAGCTGTGCTAGTTGACACATACAAATGCTAAAGACAAGCTGTATAAGAACAGAACCCTGAACTACTATAAACTGTGCAGTTATTTTGGATAAAAAAGGGCTTATGGACACTATTTTCCTCTTGTGTGTTAGAAAGATTCTAACAATGTTACAGCCACTTCTTCTATTCTGATGCCTGACAGCTTAGAAAGCAGGATGTCATGATCTATGGTGTCGACTGCTGCCAAGAGATCCAGGACCTACAGCAGCCATCCTTCTCTTGAGGTCATCCAGTACCAAAACAATGACTAGTTTGGTGTGACAGCCTAGATCATGGGTACTCACTAACTTTCTCTCGGGGGCCAAATTTACAGTGTGGTTTGTGGCCGAGGGCCGCACCGGTGGGGGCTGGGTTAGTGGGGAGGGGGATTATGAGGTTGAACACAGGCCCCAGCAGCGGATGCATTTGTCCACTGAGCCTCCAGACCCGGCATACACACATTTCTCTCTCTCCCTCTGTCTCCCTCCCTCTGTCTCCCTCTCTTTCTCTGTCTCCCTCCCTCTCTGTCTCCTTCTCTCTCTGTTTCCTTCCCTCTCTGTCTCCCTCCCTCTCTGTCTCCCACCCTCTCTGTCTCCCTCTGTCTCCCTCCCTCTCTGTCTCCCTCTATCTCCCTCCCTCTCTCTCTCTGTCTCCCTCTCTACCTCTCTGTCTCCCTCTCTCTGTCTCCCTCCATCTCTCTGTCTGTCTCCCTCTCGTTCTTTCCCTCTGTCTCCCTCCCTCTCGCTCCCTCCCTCTGTCTACCTCCCTCTCTCTCTCTACCTCTGTATGTCTCCCTCCTCCCTTTGTCTGTCTCCCTCTGTCTGTCTCCCTCCTCCCTCTGTCTCCCTGTGTCCATCTCCCTCTGTCTCCCTGCATCTGTGTCCCTCTGTCTGCCTCTGTCTCTCTCCCTCCTCCCTCTGTCTCCCTCTGTGTCCCTCCTCCCTCTGTCTCCAACCTCCCTCTTTCTTCCTCCTCCATCGGTCTTTCTCCCTCCCTCTCTCTCTCGTCATCTTCCTCTCTCCATTTCCCTCTCTCTTTGTCTGTTTCTCTGTCTCCCTCTCCGTCTCCCTCTCCGTCTGTCTATCTGTTCCTGTCTATGCCTCTATCTGTCTCTGCCTCTAACTGTCTCTGTCTCTATCTGTCTCTGCCTGTCCCTGTCTCTCTCTGTCTCTATCTGGCTCTGACTCTAGCTGTCCCTGTCTCTGTCTGTCCCCGTCTCTATCTCTGTCTGTCCCTGCCCCTATCTCTGTTTGTTTCTGTCGCTACCTCTATCAGTCTCTGTCTGTCTCTGCCTGTCTCTATATGTCTCTGCCTATCCATGTCTCTATCTGTCTCTCCCTGTCTCTATCTGTCTCTCATTGTCTCTATCTGTGTCTCTATCTGTGTCTCTATCTGTCTCTCTGTCTGTATCTGTCTCTGTGTCTATCTGTCTCTGCCGCTATCTATCTCTGCCTCTAACTGTCTCTGACTGCCCCTGTCTCTATCTGGCTCTGTCTCTAGCTGTCCCTGTCTCTGTCTGTCTCTGTCTCTATCTCTGTCTGTCCCTGTCTCTATCTCAGTCTGCTTCTGTCTCTATCTGTCTCCGCCTCTGCCTCTATCTGTCTCTGCCTCTATATATCTCTCTCTCTGTCTCTATCGGTCTCTTCCTGACTCTCTCTGTCTCAATCTGTCTGTATCTATCTCTGTCTCTGTTTCTATCTGTCTCTGGCTCTATCTGTATCTGCCTCTATCTGTCTCTCTCAGTCTCTATCTGTCTCTGTCTCTATCTGTCTCTGCCTGTCCCTGTCTCTATCTGTCTCTATCTGGCTCTGTCTCTAGCTGTCCCTGTCTCTAGCCGTCCCTGTCTGTCCCTGTCTCTATCTATGTCTGTTCCTGTCTCTATCTCTGTCTGTTTCTGTCTCTATCTCTGTCTGTTTCTGTCTCTATCTGTCTCTCTTCCTCTATCTGTCTCTCTGCCTCTATCTGTGTCTGTGTCTCTATCTGTATCTGTCCAAACAGAAAGCTTCTCAAAACGCCCTTAAAAGTCAGCTGGGAAAGCGCTTACAGCTGACTTTTAAAGGGCCTTTTGGGAAGCTTTCTGAAGGAGCCCTGACATCACAGAGGCCGGCAGAAAACACAGAAGATAGCCGAAGGAGCATACATAGTGAATACCTATTTAAAACGTATTCACTATGCATGCTCCTGCGGTCATCTACTGTGTTTAGTACCAGCCGTGGAAACTGCAAGGCAAGGTCCGCGGGCCGCCAGTGAAAGCATGTCGGGCCACTGGTGGCACGCGGGCCGTACTATGAGTACCTGTGGCCCAGATGGAAGACAGCTTGAGGATTGTTGAGCAGTACATTAAAGTTTGCATGTTCTTGTAGTTGGAGAAAAACAATTGTCTCTAGCAATTTGGACAGGAAGGGCAGAAGTAGAATGAAGTAAACATTTCCTGGCTCAGAAGAATCATTTTAGAATCAGGTGGACTGTTGCTTCTTTCCAGCCTAGGCAAACTAGCCTAGCATTAAGAGAATGTTGAAAAAATATCTCTCACACCTGAGCGCAGGTAAGGGGCCAGTTGTTTGAAATATTTGGTAGGATATGGGCGCTATCATAACCCTCAGGTTCAACTCTGTAAATTCAATGCAATAAGATGTGCTTCTAAAATTCTGGTAAACATTTTCAGTTTTGGTATTGCTTTCTCTACTGTGGACGGCTGGGCTTTGTTCTACTTGAGTGTATCTAAGGAATTTGGATGGGCAATACTATCATTTAATATTTTTGCTCTGATTTAGAACCAACTTTTTATGTACTCATTTGAGCCGGACCAAGCAAGTGTTAGAGTCTGTTAAAGGAGACAAGGTCTCCCAAGGTTGCAGAGTTGATAGAGAACAAAGAAAGACTGACAAGCTTTAGTATGGACTGTAACCAAAACATACAAAAATGTACAAACTTAGGAAAAGTTACAGAAGAAAACCTATTAAAATCAGCTAAAAATTAGATTGATAACATTATATTTTAAAGGCCCCTTGCAAGTTCCCCCCGGCTAAAAAAAATCACAATGAAAACAGCCTTTCCAAAATAGAGTAAGTTTTGAAGGATCAAAATGATAATTAGTTTGGTTGCTAAGAGCATGGTTTTTATGTCCCCCATACATTAAAGTAGTGTGATAGCCCATACCAGGAGAGTAAGTTTCCCAAGATGGCTGTGTTGGGAGAAAATAAACAAAGACTGACAAGTGGTAGCATGGAGTATACCCAAAACACAAAAAACTTGCAACGTTAGGCTAAGCACTGACATGTGTGAAAAACAGTGACATGTGAGTAAAGTAAAAAATAAAAATCATTTAAAAATAAATTTAGAAACAATCACTTTAAAAAGACCCTTTACAGTTTCCCCCTCCAAATTACATATAGAGAATCAGAATGGATACAGCCTTTCCAAAGTAGACTGAGATATGAGGGATCAGAATGACAAATCACACAGATGCTATACTACTGTAAGCCGTGATCTAAAGCCTTGAAAATCAGCAGGCAAAAGCGAATTTCCGCAACAAAAGTAGTCTTTAAATGTTTTATTATTTCATCAAAGAAAATACAGCCTTGTATAGATACCTAACAAACAATAATTTACACCTGATACTCTGTACACTCTTGAAGGTTTTATTCGCTGTGTGACACATATTCATTTTGCTAATATTAGGACCCAACATTTGGGTGGGCAATTTGATGACCAGTGCAGACCAAAATCACTTATACCAAAAGCCTTCTATTTCTGGCATTCCTCCATCTTCAGGCCAACAGGTCTTGGCCACTGTGGTAGAATGTTGCCATAACAAATTTAATTCCAAATATAATCATCAACTGTCAGTATCTTAATGTTCTGTCAAGGATGAGAGGTATGGAATAGTTTTAAAGCTTTATTTCTCATTAGGAGTTAAGCATTGTTTTTGTTGTCTATATTCATACTAGTTGATTTACAGAAATATCAAGAAAAGGTTTCATTAGAATTAGTATAATATAGACAGTGTGTTCCATAAAGGAAATAGTCCCTATCTTAGTCTAAGAGCCCTAACCTATGCAGAGGCGTAGCTAGAGCTTGTGGCGCCCGGGGCTATCCTTCAGATTGCCGCTCCACTGGGGGGGTGCTGGGGAAAAAGGACGGCTAGCACCTGAAAAAGGTCCAAGAGACACGTAGTATCGCCGCTAATAGTTACCTCGATCATGCAAGTTACATGCACATACATGACACGGTCCAGGTCTAGACAGCCCCGTCCCCAAAATAGTGCCGCCTGGGGCGGACCGCCCCACCTAGCTACGCCACCGAAGGAAAAGCAGAAGGAAACCCAATACTTACATCAGTTCTACCTACCCTGTTTGTGACCTCTCACTCATAACATCACAGCTTGTGCACAACCCTTGTCCCCTATCTGTGGCGCACTGCCAATAATTGTAGAATTTAATAGGAACGTAGACTTGTGTATTGCTGTGGAGAGATTGGTAAAAATGGGAAAGGGTTAACTAAAATAAATTGATAACATGCTATGGGTTTAAGTAAGGGACCATGAATCATCTGAGCTGAGCACATAGAGTTTTTAACGCCCTTTTTGTTTGTTCACCTATAAGCGCTAAGAGGTGGTTAAAGTTTAAGACAGGCTCCATTAAAGACAATGCTTCAAGTCATGTATTTCTGACCGGACCAGAAGATAGGGATGTGTTTCTCTCATTTCTATGCAAGGACGTGGTGGACGAAAGTGTATATTACTGTCATCTACGATAATCAACACAATTATTAGTGTTTCATCTGACCTTACAATTAAAATAAATAAAAAGTGTTTAAAAATCTTCAGCTAATTTGGCATGAGGTCCGAATGGAGTCAGACACCGGCTGTGAGTGACTGCAATACTACATCTAGAGCAGGCAGCTGAAGATACTAGGTGCTGCTAGTTTAAAAGGCAAGCACATCTTTAATTAAAAACTTGCAGAGTGAGAGATACAATTCAATTAAAACTATATGACCTCAAAAGTACAGACACAGTACACATCAATATATAAAAAATATACATCAAAGATCAAATGCATTAAAAATGAATAAAAAGCAATTTATAAACACTGTTGGCGCACATGTAAAGTAAATGAATTCCGTGCTCAGTTAAAATAATGCCTACAGTTCTTGTTTGTTTGCAAAGAGAGAACAAGGAGGAACAGAAATCACAGAGGGTTGTTTATGGCAAGGAACAAGGATTCACCTTTGGAAAGTGCAGCATAATGCAAATAAATAAAAAAATACTTAAATAAAGGATTTCTTAAAAAGGATGACCATATATTGTTATCGTGCTACAGATAATATCAAGAGATACAATTACCTCACTCTACATGGCCGCCAGGCCTCCTCTTGGCCCCACTGACTCCCGGGGCAAACCATGCCACCCGGGCATGATTAATTTCAGGTTCAGCAGCAAAGCTGAACACCGGTGTGCCCTAGGCTGCGAGGCCGCTGCGATCCTTGGGGTTAGCTTGGCGGTCCGGTGAGGTCACAGGATCACATTTTTAAAATGATTCCTTGGCGTGAGCCACAACTTTCTCTTCGCACTCGCATTACTCATCAGTAGCGTAGCAGGAAGTCACGTGACGCGCTGTCCGTGCACTTCTAGAATTTGCTGCTGGAGTCTGTTTATTTTGTTAAAATGGGATGAAATCCAAACATGGCTTTGTAGATGTCTTTAATTTATCGCATTTCAGACGGTGGCCGCGGTAGTCAGTGGCCCGTTGCTGCTGCCTTTATCATTTATTTTAGGACACTCACTGACAGTAGTGACCTCAAATAAATGATAAAGGCTGCTGCAACGGGCCACTGCCGCGGCCGCCGCCCTCAGAATAGTGCCGCCTGGGGCGGACCGCCCCCACTGCACCCCCCTAGCTACGCGGCTGAACCTAAGTAAGAATCCATAAAGAGTTCTCTTGGAAAAAAGCAAGATTCTGGAACATCTAGTTAGTAAAACACAACATTAAGAGTAGTTCAGGAAACTCAGCTGAGTTCCCCAACAAGTTGCAGTAGAAACTGTTAATTAAATCAAAGATAATTAATAACAGTAGTATCTATGATCATCTGTAGGAGAAAGTCTCCTCGCAAAAAGTATAATAGGAAATTGCTGTTAGCAGTATCACACAGAAATCTGGGCAAGAATAAGGAAGTAAATAATGCAGGAAGCATCAAAGGTAGGGTGACATGGAAAATGGGAAGAATGGTGTGAAATGGAATTGACTCTCTAACTAGGAACACATATATATAAAAACATAAAACATTTCAAACATCCAGCACAGTATGTCCAATGGAAGTGGGTCTTCAGATGGTCTGTCTTTACTCCTCCCATTTCCCACAGCAACCATTCATGCCAGCAAGCAGTAATCTAAAAGTTTCTAATATGTCTTGCACTAGATACATGAGGGAAGGTTCTCATGAGAAGCTTTGCAGGCCTATTGTGTTATCAGTTGTCAGTATCCCATAGTGTGGACAAAGGGCTAGTTAAAGAAATGAAACATTTCTATCAGTAACTCTTGATGAGACCATGCAAACAAATATCTTGAATAAGTTCAACATTGCCAATGCTCTAATCATTATAAAATATAGCAGGATACATTGTTTAGTGAAATGAAGGCTTAGTCATACAAGCACATTAGGTATGAGAGCCTACTACATTTTTAAGCTGCATTTTTTTACATGCTCAAAAAGCATCTTCTCCTATTGTGAAAACGACTTTATTCTCAGTTTCCTATGTTCTTTTCTATAGATACAATTACGTTAAACACATTTTTAATGTCTGGCTCATTTTCTTTATTGTAACAAAGGCACATTTTTATTAAAAAAATGTAAAAGTTGACAATAACAATTATGCACACGTCTGATTTTTCTGACCGTTCCTCGTTTATGCATGGAGAGACTCATGTGCCTTTCTCTATCTGTAAGATACAACCTCTCATGCCCTTATTAGCAGTATTCTTTGCTTCTTCGGAAAGATCAACATTACCACTAAATTAATTCCCAGGACATGGCGGTGTTATTTTTTCACAATATAATTATCTGATACCACACGGTACTTAATTGCTTGCAGAGGAATACATGACTGTACTTCTATAAATATTCAGAGCACGTTGAAAAGTTCAAAGATCTCTGCAACTCTGTAAATCAATATTAATCGTTTAACACTATATGGGCCGTATTACAAGCAGACTTCGTGTTTAAATCCACAGAATCAAGGGGAACAATGCTGGCTAGATTACACAACGTATTTTGATAATGCATCACAGTCGTCAGCCTAAAATTTCAGAAGTATCTTTAATTTCAGATGATTATTATTGCAGGACAGTGCATTTATTTCCACACATGCACTGACTGTCAGGCCTAGTGGAAATAAATGCAACAAGTGAATGTTCTACACAGTGAAACAGGGCGTGCAATTGTTTTTCAGAAACAGTAATACAATTTACCACCACATGGGCCATTTCCAAGTATGCACCAACAGTCCTTACTTATGTGGCCTTCGGTATTATCAGAGGCGGCTTGTACGGTAAGGGAGTGGTGACCCTCAGATGGGGAAAGGGAGTTTGGGCATGCTCTACACCCAAGCTGTAAATGCAGCCTGGGTAGAAAAAATGCAAGGTGCGCCCAGACGGCTGGCTAAACCATCATGTGCACTTTAGAGTGCAGCAACCACTCCTACTCCTGGACATCATGGGAGCCAAGCCAAGCCCTGCCCACCCTAACCTGGCAATACTAAAAATAAAATGATAATAACTTATGTTATTAACATTTTATTTTTTCTTTGACAGTGCTCTGTGAACAGTGTGGCTATGCTCCTCTGCCTTAGCCACTGGAGAATATCAATGTTGGCTGAAATGGGAGTCTCTGCCAGAAACGGGTTTTCAAGGTACGTGGTAAAAACCACACCCACCAAATTTTCTATGGACACATTTCATCAATGAAAACCTGCTGGTAAATGTTATTGGAAACGTGCCCAGAATAAGGAAAAACATGGATAATTTGGTGGCAAACAGTGTTTTCAGTGGTAATTTACAATTCTTTTAATTTTGAAAGCAGGAATGGTGCGAAAAAAATTTACCCAGGAGTTACTGCGAAGAGGAGAATCAATAATTCCTAGTATGGTATTACTTCATCAGGAGTACCTAGTGTTCTTCATGAGGGGCACATTATAACCTCTGTGTAGACTGTTTTTATTTG
Organism: Lissotriton helveticus; assembly: GCF_964261635.1. Taxonomy (NCBI): domain Eukaryota; kingdom Metazoa; phylum Chordata; class Amphibia; order Caudata; family Salamandridae; genus Lissotriton; species Lissotriton helveticus. The sequence continues at coordinate 1,085,861,513 of NC_136061.1, read as the reverse complement.
CTAGTAGACCGTACTCGGAACAATCTAGCTCAGACAAGGTAGTCAATTATTTCTGCTTGACCTCGATGAAACACAATAATGTGATTTCAGAAGTTAAAGCACTTATGAAATTATGACTTCCGGCAAATTTATAAGAAATCTAAATGGCACAATTTGAAGTTGTAAGAAACACACCAAATGCTGATACTCTTCACTATATATGAAAATATTTGTGGGAAAATATCAGCTAATGTTAAACGTCTGATGGATGGCTCCCTGAAATTGATGGTACCATCTGTTAAACTTTAACAAGTTTTTCTATTTTCAAAAACAAAATCGCAAAGAGTGATATTTTTTATGAAAATACATTAACTAATGACTCATGCCATGGGAGTTGTCTCTCATGGTGAAGGGTCGTTTTGGAGTTTCCGGTACCTCTTATCACCAGAATTTACCTGATGGGAAGGAGCCGTGAAATCTGGGCACTTTACCGTCCACTCTAAAGTGTGAGGGAGTTCGATGAGCCAAACCTCTGATGACCCTTACTGCATTAGGCTATCAGAGGAGTATGTCAGTACTGGAGACTCCATCACCAGCATACTTAAGGTCCACCTATCTGTAAATCATACGGACGGACGTTCAGTTTGGCAGAAATTGTACTCTCTATCTCATATCCCATTCCAAAATTATGGCAGATTGGTTTAGTACCAGAATGAAGTATCCATCTCATATTGTGAGACATACACAGCTGCATAAGTCACGTCATACAAATGTAAGGATTATAAGGCAAACATCAGTCCTAATTCATATGCAGTTGTGAAAAACACTATTTGCTAATACTAGGGGAGAATTGAGCTTCTCAATAGCTTGTTTGTCTCAAGAGGGAAAATCAGTAGAAGTGGAGTCTCCTGGTAGCAGTCACTTTGCCTCTACATTCAGGCAGAACTGTGTGAGCTCTCCAACAGATGTGGCTTAGGGACTCACAAAATATGAAAAAGAAAAATGACATTGATCAAAACATGAGGACTATGGTGTCGCTCAGGTGAGTCAGGTCAGCATTAAGCTCCGTCTCACAGCCCTAACACACCCATTTTTAGTTGAAATGACTACCTCTCTGGCACTACATAGCCAAGTGAATTCCATGTGTCATAAATATGTGAGAGTTGTACTCCCTAAATAAGTTTCAAATATGACCAACAGCTATGCAGCCTTCTTTCCTCTCAATTTTGTTCCGTTTTCTTTATGGTCTTTTGCACCAAAGGATTTCAAGGGTCCAGTTATTTTGTTTCGATGATAGAGGTGTAGCACAGGCTTCCGCAGCTCCTGTGGCACCAGGTGACAACAATCCTTTATGGGGCCAATATACAGTCTAGTTAGGGTTATCAGCTGGCCAGTTTTATGGAGGCATGACCGGTATTTTTCGTATGCTGCTGGTCCAAAAAACTGAAAACTTACCTAAAGCTGGTATGTTTTTCCCTTATCAGCAGCCGCGGCAGGTAGTGGGAGTATCGGCCGGGCGGTGACGTGAGGAGGGGGAGGGGCATGGTGGTGGGTAGTAATGTATGGATTACGGACTTTAAAAGGAAAGTAAACATAAAAATAAAGAAAACAAATATCGTTGCACACACTGCATCACCGAATGCGATGAGGTGTGTGAAACGAAATTCGTTTTATTTATTTTTATGTTTACTTACCTTTTAAAGTCCGTAATTCATACATTACTACCCCCCACCCTGCCCCTCCCCTTCCTCACGTCACCGCCCGGCCGGTACTCCCACTACTGGCCGCGGCTGCTTATCAGTACATACTTTAAGCAATACATGTTAAAATAAAATACTTTAATATATGTTCTATGGTTTCACGGATTACACCTGACTGATAATTAAAGTAAGCAAAGGCAGAAAAGGCATGTTAAAAAGGAATACAAACATTTAAAATCAAGTTCTTAAGAATCATGTCCGGGCATTTGCAAATCTTAAAATGTTAGTCTGGGAAGGTGGCAACCGATCCCTGGCTACAATCTATTTGGAAGCTATGAGGCCCCTCATCATATTCTACAGGGCAGCCCTTTCATTTTGCCTTATGCCACTGTTTCATAACTTATAATGTTCATAACTAACAGAAATGCAAGTGGAACCCAAAGCACAGGCCAGCGCTCACCCTGACACAAATGGAAAAACTGCTCTGACGTCTACTGTTTCTTTTCAATTATCCAATGAATAGGAAGGAAGCATATTGTAAGGACTCACATGTATTTCTGCTCTCCCATTAAAATAAACAACTGTAGTATAAATGACTTATGTGGGAGGACATTTTTTATTAACACATTTTGTGTGCTCAGTTGACATAAAGGAAATCACCAATAATGTAAATACATTGCATTTTTTTATAACAGAGCTGTTAACATTGACATAACTAGGCCTCAAATACATTTGCATGTGTTGCACTGCACATTTAAATATGGTTTATCATTTCGGTTTGTGCAGCTCATCTTAAAAAATGATATTCAGCATTAAGTCAAAATCCTTCTTAATTCAAGCAGTTTTACAATTTTGTTCTGGTGTATCTTTGTAATGTGTTGTTTTTGTGTTCCTGGTGTCCTGGAGGAAGAAGCTCTGATCTGCTCAACTTTTTCTTTTCAAAGCCATTTCTTCTAGCTGACAGAGGTTGCGTATGTAATTTCAAATATGCCGTTGTTTGCTATTCACTACTTTTTAGGGTAAAAATAATCACTCTACGCATACAGGAGGGCGTTTTTGAAGTAACTTTTATTTCACAACACAGTGACAATGGCGTTTCTCTATTATACTTTTTAACACACTGTTTCTGCGATGTAAACCAGGTCTTTTCGCTACTTCCTTTGAAAGTAGACTCCATTCCTATTGCCTTTTTACTAAGAGATTATTCAGAACATGTTTTTGCCATGTGATCCAGCGCTCTCACCAAAATATTGCACAAATGACACTATCTACTATCACAAAACTTACACTACAACACTAGGCCCATAACAACAATAGAGCGCTTGAATCATGAGGCGATAAGATCTAAATATAGTTGTTTAAACCATCTGCAATAATCAAGACCAGCTTGTCATTTTAGAAAGTTTATTTTAACACATCTATAAAAACTTAGGTTTTGGTATTTTATTAAACAAGCATTAGAAAAAGTCATAAAGAAAGATTTATTCAGTATTAATAAAAAGAGCATAAATCAAGAATTATTATTCATTAGCAAGAATAAGTAAAATTAAGCATTTTCCAAAATCCTAACTATATCTCTGTCTCTACCCTCATCACCTAGTAATAAAGTAATTAATAAAAACTCCTGTCCTCACGTGTAAAGTCCATCAGCATAACATCGTCCTCCAGATTTCTCGAGCGTAAGCCAACTATGTGTTCTCTGAACCTATTCTTATACCCTAATTTTAGCTGAGCTAACTATTTTTCACATTCCAGCAGACGAATTCTAGTTCTCCATTGGCTGAGCCACCTCGTACCACAGTAAACTGTGACACCTCCTTCTTACATGTCCGGGCAAATTCACTAGTCCATTGTTCATTTAGAAGTCTTGGCAGCTCTCCTTAGACTGCTACATTTTGTAGCGACAGCTTCCTTTTTAACCTTGAGCTTAGTCAGCTCTGAACTCCCGTGGCACGTTAGCAAACGTTAGCAAATTTCTCCAAAAAGTCATCTTTTTAGCAGTTCAATCCAAAACCTTTCAAAATAAAAGCTCAGAGGCCTTTTCCATCCTTTCAGAATTATTTTCACTTGAGCCATTTTCATCATTAGGCCTCTTTCAGAAAGCGTCAATTTTCTGCGCCACCGTCCCTGCGTCACTTTTAAAAGGGTACTATTTTCCTGCAGCCATCTCTAAGCTTCACTTGTAAAACTATTATATAAACAAACACAAAGAATAATTAATGCAAGAAATACAGTTTGTTCTGTTGCCTCCCATCATTGCTAATAATTAACCCATTAGTCTAAATTACCTAGCAGTAAAGCACAAATAAAGCAGCATTTTATATCTACCTGTCTTCATGAATCCATAAAGCCTTATGTGCACCTAGAATAGTAGAAATGACATCACATAGACAAGGGAAGCAATAAGCACATGCCATTATTTCAAAAACAGCTGCTATTAGTTATGACATGACAATAGACAAGATTAATTTATTATTTTCTACATACATAAGAATGCAACATAATGCACATTTATGAGCACACATGTTAGTTTCCCACATGTCTTTTGTGTATGCAACTTTAAACTAGGTTGAATTATTATACACACAGCACAAGTTGTTAGCATTATTAATTTATTTATGGAAGTGTGACTTCACGGGTTTAAACAAATTTTTGTTTTCTATCCCGCTCCATCAACTCCCTCATCTGGTGATTAACAAATCACCACACCAGCACCCAAAAATTTAGCAAAGATTTTATCTAAGATGAACATGATTCAATTTCACCTGTGTTAGTATTTCTAAAGACTTATCTCATCAGTTTATCTACAATTCTCATATTGAGTTTTAAGAAACCCCTCTAGTTCAATTTCATTCTCTGGTGTAACATACAACTAAGCTTCAATAAAAGTGTTGCAAAAACTATAACTAATAAATTGTCAGTATTATACTATGTTTGTCTTGACTAGCTGAAACTTTGTTTGTCCTATTGACCTCAAACTTCTCTTTGTTAATTTCTAAAGGAAAAGTAACCACCTAAATCAACCAAAGCTGAATTATTAGGAGCATATATATCAGAGACATCTTACAACATTTTTAAAATTAAGCATCTTGAGCTTGTAGAATGTATTTTCATTAAGTTTGCAAAGAAAAATAAAACAAAAATTTTAAAAATTTTACCTAAATTTTCTAAAAATTTCTAACACCCCCCTTTTTCAAAATATTTTTTTTTTTTTTTTTTTTTTTTATACTCCTTAAACCTACTAACAGTTTTTCTTCGACCTAATGTCACAAATTAATTTTTTCAGCTAACAGAATTTCTTCGACCTTGTGTCACCTAACAAGATTTCTTCAGCCTTATGCCAAAACAGAAAACCTAAATTTTAACAGGTATGTACTTCAATCATTGTCACTATTCTCTTCAATCTTTTTGACTGTGACTATTTATCTCCATTACAGGTATCACTTTTATTTTCTTTCCTGTCTCACTTTTCTTTTCAGAATCTTTTTGACTTGATTTTTCATCAATCTGTTCCTTTGATCTGTATCTCAATTTGAATTTTAGGCCTTCATTTTCTTCTGACCAGTTATCACTTTTTCTTAGTGATTTCTTCTTTTGCTTGGTCACATTACATTCTGTTCTCCAAGCTCCTTTTCTGAATTTTCTTATTTGAGAATCTTCATCATTCCCATCAGTTTCAGTGTCAGAAATTTTAACTTCAGACTCAGGTACTTCTTTACTCAGCAGCTTCACTCCATTAGGAACGTCATCTTTGTAGCTGGTACTTGGCAATTCATATTCTTCTTCAATTACCTTCAACTTCCCAGTTTCAGAATTCTTGTTCCTGCTTTCAGAGCTACTTTTCTGCTTTTCAATACTCTCCTGGTCTTGAATCACAATCTGATCACATTCTTCTTCTGCTTCTTTTTCTGGCAGATTTCCATCATTTTCTGAGTCTTCTGTCACAACTTTCAAGTCTTCTTCAATCAAGGCTTGTTTTCTCTTCATATTCTCCAGATGTCGACCAACTTGTCGATCTTCAAGATCTGGATTCTCTTCAGGCTCTTCTTCAGAATCTGAATCAACAGTTGTGACACTATCCTCATCAGGATTTTCAGGTGTAGTTACACGAAAAGTATGGCCAGTGTCAATCCACCTCTTCAGTCTTTTGCACTTCTCTGTATTTGTCGTGACAAGACTGACTGACCTCCTTTTCTGCCACCTTGGCACTAGAGAATTTCTTTTTAGACGAACCTTTTTCCTGATCCTTTTACCTGGTAACAGATCAAATACTTGCTCTTTTTCTCTTGTTTGCACTTCAGTTTCATCTTCATCAAACACAGAAATCATTTCATCTGATAAATTCCTTCAATTCTCCAAATTGATGCTATTATTGATAGGCATCATTCTTTTCTCTGGTATAAATGTCTGTCTCATGACCTTGTCCATCTTAATCTCACGTGGACTTAAATCTGTCTTTTTATCAGTAGTATTTCTCAAAAACATCAAAACAAGTGGAAGAATATTTGTCCACTTTGTACCTGCAGCTAGGCACATTTTTGCATTTCTGTCTTTTATAGTACCGTTCTCTTGCTCCTCAACATCTGAAATTTCTGTTCTATCTGTACATTGGAGCAATCTGTTTTCGATATGTTTTCTGTTATCTGATAACTTTGCAACAGTAATTTCATCATTACGTCGCATCTGAAATGTTTCAACCCATTTTGTAATCAAACAGTAAATCACAAAAATGTAGCACAGTTTTTCATGCAGTGCCATCTCACAGAAATCCATTTGTAATCTGGTAAATGAACCACTCTCCTGTAATTCTGTTCCCAATCTCATAATTGTTCTCTTAATTGTGTTCGCTTGCTGATAAGTCAGACACCTCTGGTAAAGAAATTCTGCAATTTTATGGTACATTCTGTCCATATCAGTAATCATGCTATTTAGCAAAACTACTCTGTCATCTTTGTATATCCAAATCTCATCCTCATCTCGCTGTCTAAAATTTGCTCTTAACCATGTGTTTCTCAACCATGTGTTTTTCTCCTCATGAGTTGCATCATCTCGTAAGTCTTTGATTACCTGCCATGTTTCAACTACAGATGTTAGTATTAGTGAACTCAAAGCATGTTCATCATTCATTTTGTATGCTGCACATATCATGACAGCAAACCTTTCTGCCAATTGAATATCATCAATCAATCTTTTAATTAAATTTGCATTTCTGGAAAGCGAACCTGTAAAAGTCAATGTTTCAATCTGTTGATCAATTGCATCCTTCACTTTGATGTCTTCACTTAAAAGAACATTATTTTCATACCAATATTCTGGAAGTGCATTTAATCCTTTTGGACTGTTTTCCTGTTCTTTATTTAATCCTGTATCTGATTTCTCTGTCTGTTCATTAACAAAATTTTGCAATGGCAATGAAGCCATGTCATTCTGCTGAACCAGCTCATTTATCTCAGTTTCCTTTTTAATTGACCAGAATTTTGACTCGTCTGACTGTGTCAATTCAATTAGGTCAATGTCAGACTTCTCACTTACCAGAACTGAAGTCATCTCTGTTTCTTGCTGAGTTGTAGTCCCTACTAATTCAATCTCAAGTACAATAGAATAAACCTTTTCAGTTAATGGGACCTTTAAATTTGCGGAATTAATTTCATATTTTCTAAGTACAGGAACTATCTCTGTTTCCATATATTTCATGGACTCCTTTAAATCATTTGATGAATTTACATAATCAGGAATATTAATTCCAGATGTACCAAGCATTTCATCATGTTTTTCTATCGCATCAATTTTAGAAAAAGTCTGAGCTGGCACTTTATCAATCTGATCTGATACCTTTGGCGTTGCATTAATCTGCTCTAGGGGTCTTCGTGAATTCCTGTTCTCATCCATATTTACAACATCAATTTTATACTGCTCTATATTTTCTACTCTGACACTTTTATTATTTATTTTCGCTAATTTTTGAATCTTTAATTTATTCTCGCATTTGGCAACAACTTTTTTCATTTTCTTGTATAAGGAAGACATTTTCTTAAATTAATTTGGTAAAAGTACTCTTTTAATTTGCCTTGCAGTGTTTGCTGATCAATTAATTAATTAATTTAATTTAACACTATCAAATATTGAAAACCTTATAATTTGGTCAATTTAATGTATCTCCTAATTTACCTGTATCACTAAATTTAATTAACCTGTAAAGAAAAATTAATTCGCAAAAACAGTAGCAATGCAAAATATTTATTTATAACAATAATACCAACATATAATCACATGTGTTTTAAATGTACTTAATTTTCACTTACACACCTTCTGCAACATATACCTGTGAAAAAAGAAAAACCTAATTTGCCTTAATTTACATAAAATTTCTAGTTGCCACCTTGAACACAGCGCATTTTTCTTAATTACACCAGTAAATACAGTAAAATTTGCTTAGAAATAATTATTTATTTAATTATATTGCACAATCTTTTTACTAATTAATTTGTCAATCAACTTCTTAATTTTGTTTATACCACGGTAGTTGCTGTGGTAACTTACACCTAATCGTCCTTAATACTTAATTCCTAACGTTCCAAATTGTATAATCTATTTGCTTGCTTAAAATTATTATTTTATATTAACTTTGATCACCTACACTAAAGTACTTTTAATGTAATATTCTAAATACTCCACTCAGGAGCCACCCAAACAATATAATCTACTCGGAAGCATTAGCCCGCCCCAGCCAATCACAGCAAGTCTGCAGCCACAACGCTATGCCACTATTGCAGTCCTTCTCTCCCCTTGCGCCCAACACCTCACCTACAATACTAGCTCAACATTCAATGTGAGGCTGAAACGCACACTCCTGTTAATACAGTCTCCCTCACACTCGTCACACATCAGCTGTGACACAAAAAGAATAGCGCGTCTACAATGAATTTAAAGCATGAACAATTGTAAACAGCCCCAGCCAATCAGAGAGCTGCTCCACGATAACGTTCTTGGTATTTTGCTCAATCAAAACACAGCTGCTTTAAAACACAGAACTTCTGTTGCTTCTAGTTCTCTACAATTTGCCTCAATAGAGTAAACCAAATTGGGGACATTTATAATTAAATTTGACAGCTCTAGTCAATTACAATGTTTTATTTATAATTTTACACATCAGCTGTTGGAATGAACAATAACGCAGGTAAAAAGGAAAACAAAGCGGCAATATTTAATTTATCTATTTAATTTTTATTTAGAGTGTACTTGCATTATCTACTAAAGGCTTCTCTTTTATAACATTAGCGCGTGGAAGAAAAGTAGCTAAAACGGTGTTTTATTTATTTAATCAATTACAAGATACTTCCTCGGCAGGCAGCAGTCACAAAGCCCACACTCGAGCCTCAACCAATCAGGTCGCGGCTCCCTTATGACGCTGCGCGTCATCAGCCAATGGGTGCGCGGCCTTTGTATGACGCTGCGGGGCTTCAACGAATCGAAGCGCGGCCCCTTCGTTATCTCTTCAAGCTCAAGGGAGGCAAGTACGCTAAGGAGACACAGCGTATTTAGACGCTCAGGTCTCACAAAAACCCCGCTCAATGAGAGTGCTAATCTCCTATTCGATCTACATTAGATGCCTATTTTACCAAATAACACACGGAGCTCTGCCCAATCAGCGCGAGGCTCCGTGTATGACGCGTCGTCACCCCAGCCAATAGCAGCGCGGTTTTGGCTATGACGCGACGGCGTCTCAACGAATGGGAGCGCGGCGGCTGACGCAAGCAGCCGCTGCAGCTCGCAGCTCTCCCACTCGCTCTCTACTCACTCCTCAACAGCCCCCCTCCTTCACAAAATGTACTACACTTACAAAGGACAGCGCTATTTCATTGGAAAGGAAAGCTAATCATTTAATACACTGGGGACACTTACAGAATACAAGATACTAACAATGTGCTTAAGCAAATTTTTGCACCACGCTCTAGTTAATTAGCGCACTGTCCCTGTAAGCTCAGCCAATTACTACACGGCTGCAGCTAATTTTATCACTGTTGCTACTGTAGTCTCTCCTCGCGCTCTCACTCGCAAGCAGCCCCTCCCTTACGAAATATATTCGCAATACAGCGTGTTACGCTTGTGGCATATCATTAGCTTTGTTTTTAGACTTTTGCGCGCATCTAGCAACCCAATTTGAAAGACAGGGATATTTACAGTTATAACCCAATGAGCCCACAAAATCAATAGCGCGATCTACAAGAGAAAGATAGTAATAAAAAAAGGGAACACTTGTAAAATAAACAATATTTCGAGCATTAATCACGCTTCAGCCAATAAAAGCGCTGTATTGCTCTGACACTCCGGGAAACTTGAACCAATCAGAGCACTAGTCAATGATGACGCTCCAGACAGTTCTACCAACCAGAGCGCGGCAAGCTCTGACGTAGGCAGCTGCTGCAGCTGCAGGCTCTCTCCTCACACGTTCTCACTCCTAAAACCAGCCCCTCCCTTACAATTTTCGATCGGGGCACATTTTAATGGTTTTAAACTACGGAGAACAGTATAATACTATATTTAAAGTGTGGAATGTTTATAAAATGAATACTAATCGCTTTTTACTTATTTTAATGAGTTTAATAACGTGGAATACCTTAATTATTGCCTAATTAACACAAAACATTCTAAAATGCTCCTGAATGTTTTAAAATAGCATAGTTCACCTTTTTATACTTTTCAACTATGCTTAACACTTTTGAATTGAATTTTATTAACGTGCAGAGCTTTTAAATGTATTTAAACACTGCACAATACTTTTAGAAAGTCTTAGAATGGTACAGACTTTAACTAAACTTTCCTAAGTACCTAAGAATTACTTTTGGTACATTTTAGTGAATATATAAAACGAAACACATCTGTCTGCTTCTCTAATTAGGATAGTTTACATACATTCAAGTATCCACACTTCGGAATAGACGGCGCTATTCACACTAAGGATAATTTCCATTTGCCAGTAGAGCAACTCTTACCCTACCCTTCTAACACGTAAGAATATGAACTCATTTTGCTCTGAACCCACCGCGAAGTGAAAGTTCTAAGAGTTCCACTTGAACATACCTTACAAAACAATCACGCACTTTCACACTGAAAATTCCCTAACTTCAGACACACATGAAATCCGTACAGGACTCTCACCTGTTTATAGAAATCATGCACCGTTAGCAAAATAACACCGTTATCCGTACAGGGCTCTCACCTGTTTATAGATATAAAACATGTACCCGTACAGGACTCTAACCTGTTTATAGATAATCATGCACCGACATTACCCTACCCTTCACTCAAGCTCGAATATAACTAATACTCTTATCACAGTGAGTTTTATGGAAGGCGCTTTGTCCCTATTCTCATGCTGCTCTAATTTCTTAGAAAACCCTCACTATTACAAGATTCACACCTAGCCCTAAAACTGTGTTGCACGGCGACAACACTGTATTGCACGGCGACAATACTTCTGGTACACGGCGATACCAACAGTGATACTCGGCGATATCACAGAAACAGATCAGATATTCTGCATGACTACTTTCTCATCACACAGTTTTTGTACCGGTACACACATAGCACAAATTAAACAAACTCAACATGTGTTAAAACTTAATCCTATGAATTTACCAACATATATGTATCATGCATGTAACATGTATGTCAAAAACAACATATATAAACCGTCCGATGGCTACCAGAAATTGATCCAGCGCTCTCACCAAAATATTGCACAAATGACACTATCTACTATCACAAAACTTACACTACAACACTAGGCCCATAACAACAATAGAGCGCTTGAATCATGAGGCGATAAGATCTAAATATAGTTGTTTAAACCATCTGCAATAATCAAGACCAGCTTGTCATTTTAGAAAGTTTATTTTAACACATCTATAAAAACTTAGGTTTTGGTATTTTATTAAACAAGCATTAGAAAAAGTCATAAAGAAAGATTTATTCAGTATTAATAAAAAGAGCATAAATCAAGAATTATTATTCATTAGCAAGAATAAGTAAAATTAAGCATTTTCCAAAATCCTAACTATATCTCTGTCTCTACCCTCATCACCTAGTAATAAAGTAATTAATAAAAACTCCTGTCCTCACGTGTAAAGTCCATCAGCATAACATCGTCCTCCAGATTTCTCGAGCGTAAGCCAACTATGTGTTCTCTGAACCTATTCTTATACCCTAATTTTAGCTGAGCTAACTATTTTTCACATTCCAGCAGACGAATTCTAGTTCTCCATTGGCTGAGCCACCTCGTACCACAGTAAACTGTGACACCTCCTTCTTACATGTCCGGGCAAATTCACTAGTCCATTGTTCATTTAGAAGTCTTGGCAGCTCTCCTTAGACTGCTACATTTTGTAGCGACAGCTTCCTTTTTAACCTTGAGCTTAGTCAGCTCTGAACTCCCGTGGCACGTTAGCAAACGTTAGCAAATTTCTCCAAAAAGTCATCTTTTTAGCAGTTCAATCCAAAACCTTTCAAAATAAAAGCTCAGAGGCCTTTTCCATCCTTTCAGAATTATTTTCACTTGAGCCATTTTCATCATTAGGCCTCTTTCAGAAAGCGTCAATTTTCTGCGCCACCGTCCCTGCGTCACTTTTAAAAGGGTACTATTTTCCTGCAGCCATCTCTAAGCTTCACTTGTAAAACTATTATATAAACAAACACAAAGAATAATTAATGCAAGAAATACAGTTTGTTCTGTTGCCTCCCATCATTGCTAATAATTAACCCATTAGTCTAAATTACCTAGCAGTAAAGCACAAATAAAGCAGCATTTTATATCTACCTGTCTTCATGAATCCATAAAGCCTTATGTGCACCTAGAATAGTAGAAATGACATCACATAGACAAGGGAAGCAATAAGCACATGCCATTATTTCAAAAACAGCTGCTATTAGTTATGACATGACAATAGACAAGATTAATTTATTATTTTCTACATACATAAGAATGCAACATAATGCACATTTATGAGCACACATGTTAGTTTCCCACATGTCTTTTGTGTATGCAACTTTAAACTAGGTTGAATTATTATACACACAGCACAAGTTGTTAGCATTATTAATTTATTTATGGAAGTGTGACTTCACGGGTTTAAACAAATTTTTGTTTTCTATCCCGCTCCATCACATGCTAGCTTTATGAATTTCTCGTGTATTTGCATTTTACATAGGGAGCATTTGTTGATAGTTTGAAGTGAACTGCCTAAGCCGCTATACTTGCCTTCTGTAACGATATTACATTTTAAATAAACCTTCATGGTTTGTATTTGAATGACGATCAGAGTGGATTTTCCTTTGTAGAGTTTTCTACATGTGTGTCTCTGAAATTTAGTGCCTAGGGCCTTCCTACCATGAGATTGACATGGCCCAATCCATCTAATCTGGCCTTATAATGGTAAAAAGTGCTGACATATTCTGGATAGCTGAGCTCTGTTCCCACAGACATGCAGCCGCGGTTCGTTGCGCGCACTGCATTGCATTTGGGGATGTAGTGCGCGCAACGAAATTCGTTTGATTTATTTAAATGTTTACTTAACTGCAAACCTCCATTATCCATACGTTACTAACCCCCACCCTGCCTCTCCCCCTCCCCACGTCACTGCCCCGGCAGGTACTCCCCTACCGACCGCGGTTGCAGACATGGTACTTTAACATTTAGGCCCTAATTCGAGTTACATTGTACTGGGAGCACAATAAAATTGCATACAATTGCATCATTACTGTGCGGTAAATCTGCTCATTACCAAGCAATTATTAGTTGAACCCTTACAGTGGGGAACTACCTTGCATGGTCGATATTTATGGATGTAAACCTACACAGAATTCCCAATTCCATGGGGATTAATGAGGTTTGGCTGCAGTCACAGACTCATGAGGTTATATTCATGTGGAATTACCGCACAGTACAATTGAGTCTGGTTCTCCAAAGTCTGGAAAAACAAGTGTGTACCACCTGAGCTACTTGGACTTAGGTGGAGTGGAATTGCATGAGGTAATTCCACTCCACCTGACTCATAATGATAACCTAAGTCTGGAAAAAGGTAGCAAATGTGTGCTTCCTGGACAAATACGGCATTAGTCTGAGTGCCCAGCAATAATTTATTAGCGCTCCTGAGGTTTATTCTTCATAAATATGAGATGAGGTAATCTTTACTTGTTCCCTATTATCCTGTGGTCTCTTCCAGACTGCTAAAAAATAAACTATTTTGATTATTTTACACCACGCCGAGCAGCAGTGACAACAGAAAATTAATTCCACCATGCTGGCGAATTCTAACTTTAGTTCCTAAATAAAGCAACTATAATTAGTTAATGCGGTATAATTTATACAGTAAGACTGCTTATATTTTGTAGACTATCTAGATTGATTTAAATTTTAAACCCACGCATTGTGAAATGTGTGATGGCAGAGCTCCTTGGAAATAAAGGGCTTTGAAAAAGAAACCTCCATATGGCTACTTGCACAATAAAACAAAGCTTGTTTGAAATTAATTAAAAGCTTATCACGATCCACCAGCTGGGTCTAGCAGACTGAATTTGAAAATTGTGAAAGGAAACAGATCATGTATGTGGGGTATGCTAAATCATGCATGTCAAAAACGATGATATCATCCTCTCATTTTTTTTTTTTTGTCACTGCACATGATAGATTTCAGACCTGCCTGCTGCCATGTCCTTGGTAAAGAGAGAGCAATTTCGACCCTATTGCCCTAGTAATTTGCCTGCACGCTGTATTGGGCTAGCTCTTTGGATAAAAAATCCCCCATATGTGTGCTGATTCCTTGAGCAGAGAGCTTGTGGGGCTTGAACCTGTGTTAATTGCTTATTTGTTACTGCTCTACCTTATCTTTGCACAATGGTCTATAATTGTTTAGCTTCAATGACACATTTAGTAACAGAACGTTATATAAATGATCTGGCCACTTTAATTGAAGTTAGTTGGTGTTCAATATATTATACCGATATGGGTTAATTTCTGAGGTATTGGCGAATCAGCAGATGCTTAGACAAAGCAATAAAAACAAGCGCACACATTCTTCCTGCAAATGTATCTTTAATAATATGAATTGTAATGCATCTGATTCTGGTGTATTTTTACTTGAAATCCAGAAAAGGACTGCTAGCCAGGGATTTTAATTTACCACTTTAAAAAATTACCCTTTGCTAAGATCTTTTATGATACCATTGCTTTGTAGTCATTACTCTCCTAAGCGCATGCACATGTGGGGAATGCAACATCTGGCAACCAACAAGACATACTCTACTATTTGCAAAAATGAACTTCCCAGAAATGACCATTATGCTGAGCAGATACTATTGGCAGGATATTGGGCCCCATGACTCAAGCCGCACTCAATGATGATATCTCGCTCGGGGATACCAAACCTCACTCGTACTTGCATTTCTGGAGCCTTGCAGTAAAAAATTCTGCCACCCGGTGATTGGCGGAATTTTCCCACAACTCTGCTTTACAAGAGTAACATGGACTCATCAAATTCCACAAATTTGGCACTCGTAGCATGGCGAGGCCCTAAGTAAGAGGAATGACCACAGTTTAATGACAGACGCTCCCACCAGCAATTTTTTTATCCTATCTGAGCCAAACTGTCAGGGTTTTATATGGTTGGCTTCAGGTGGTTTCAACTTGAAAACAGTTGCTTGTTGTCTGCTTAGGAGTAACGGTCACCAAATATGCCAATAAACTGATCCAGACGGAGAAGATGGTTGGTAAATAATATACGATTATGTGGAATCTCAAGGAACCCCACAGTTTGTGATTGTAAAAGCAACCTAAAAGGTGGCATAACTACCCTACTGGTCAGAAAATACTCATTTTGGGTGAGCACAAAGTGACAGACACAATTTTGAGACCCTACATTAATGTCTGCCCTCAGGTGACCCACGATGTACTAGTGGTAAATATTTGATGGTATAAATCTTGAGTCCATTATTTTCTCCCCAAATTTCTGTTTTCCTGTAGTGAAACGTAGTATATACACTGTTCACATTCAGAGGAGTGCATTTCAAACCAACTCAAAGTTGTATCAAAACAATTTGCTGCAATGTATTTAACAAACAATTCATATGACCAAAAGGAAAACTCTAACACAATTCTGGTGGATGAAATCATTTGAAACATGAAAATATTTTCTTGATGATAGAAGCAAAGTTATTGCTAACCATGATAACGATAAAAAAATGCCATAAAATGAGTTATCTAAGAAAAAAGATAAAACCTCTGAAGACTGGAACAATCGTGTTTTTATGGAACACCTAACTTCACGTAGCCAAGCATAGCGAGAGACCTAATGTAATGAATAAAAATACCATCAGAAACACTGATTTTTGAGAGGTCAGATCACAACAGGCAACATCAATATAGTGCTGTAGTCAGAGCTCTAAATGATGTGTTAAATGTTTAGCTTACAGCAGGGGACACTACAATCATCACCCTTTCATGTTCAGCCGGTCATCAGACTCTAGCAATCTCATCTGTGGGCATAACTCACTTCAATTGGTGCCCACATCAATTTATGGAGGGAGTGATTTTAGAAATTGGCAACTCAGCTCAGGGTAACTGGAGAGGTATGGTACTCCTAACACTGCCTAATGTGCCAACGGAACAGGTTACTGGTTTCCTCCAAGACACAAGTAGTAGTGTAGAATCAAATAATATTCCAAAGGTTACACTAGTTTCAACGCTCAGAATACTGAAAAATATAATTTAGAATATTTAAAAATGCAGCTGCAGTAGTCTGAATAGAGATTCCAAATCTGAACGTTGTGTGATTTGGTGCTGCATTTTTAGACTGATCTCTCTGTCATAAAACATGTATTGGAAAAGCTAAAAGGTCTTGCTTTTTTAAAGATCATCTTCACATGCAAAAGAGAAGCTGCAAAAGCCACTTTCTCAAGTGAGGCTTCAGAACCTTGTGCTGTGGGATGGTAAGGGGATGGGGCAAGACGGCCATGGCTGTGGCAGTGACAGTGATGGAGGGGTTAATTATGGAAAGAGGGATGATTGTGAGGGTGTGGGGCAAGATGATGATGATGGTGGGGAGTGATGGCAAGGATGAAGAGTGAATTAACCAGGGACGTAACACAGGCCCCCGCAGCCCACGCAATGTGGGGCCCCCTCAGCACAGCACTTCGGCAGGAGACACCCTGATAGAGTCCAGAGGGGGGCCCTTCACGTACATTCCAGGGGCGCCCCCTCGAGTTTCGTTACACCACTGGAATTAACAGGGGAATCAGAGATGGCAGCAAGGGGCAAAGCTAGATATCGATGGTGGAATGAACGGTGTGGGAGATGTGGTGGAAATGAAGAGGAGGCAAGCCATAACGAGGAGGAGAAAGGACAAGATGATGATAGTGATGGAGAATTGGCAGGAATGAACAAGGTATAAAAGAATGGGAAGGAGTGATGACAGCAAGGGGTAGAGCAAGGTGGCAATTGCAGGTGACTACTTGAAGCTGGTCATCTCACCAAAACCACCAAAACTCAATGAGAAAATTAATGGGAAAATGCAACCCTCCACAAAATTCAGAGGACTTGAAAAACAATGCACCCTACCAGTAGCAATACTTGAAAATTCAGGGAGAGCCAGTGGCTGAATGGGGGGTGACCTGAAGCCCATACTCCATGTGTTATGTGTATGTGTAATCTATTAAAGTACGTTTAACATGAGATCATCCAGGAAGCTAAAACTGTCTGTAGTGAGGCTATCCTTGGACCTAATGTTATTTACTTGCATAACTATATAGTATAATGACATATATAAAGGTGCCACATAAAAAGATGTGCCATTCTGTTCAGTCTGGAATCATCAAAACTTTTTAAAGCTGAAGTATATTCTTCATGTCATTTTTGTCTTTCAAGTTTCTGAAGTTTACAGCCACGTTTAAAGGGTCATACTGAGTCACACAGAGTTGGAAAGGGATGCCTGCTGGATGAAGTGTCACCAGCCGCGGCCCGTGGAGGGAGTTGCGGTGGGGGAGGCCGGCGGGGCGGGGGAGGGACAGGGTGGGGGGTAATAAACACCGGAATCTGGATGATTACAGGAAAGTAAACAATTAAATTAATAAAACGAATTTCGTTCCGTGCCCTGCATCGCAAAATGCATACATGGCCATCTGATGTTCCAGATGAAAATATGGTTGAGGGAAAGCTCTGTATTTTGCAGATACTATTAAGTCTGTAGCGCCTTTGGTTCAGTTATTCATGTTTTATGTTGCCACGTGATTGACATTATTTTTTACAGACTTCCAGCTACTTAATGGGAGTTAATGAAATTATTTTCTTCAACCTCAGTATTCATCTACGTAGGTTATTCAATAGAGTGCAAGATTTAGTTTATTTTTATTTAGTAACAGAGAGTAACTGATTTTTTCCAAACAAGAGTTCTAACTGACATCAAACAGGCAACACGAGCCAGGTGAAAAACATATCCACTATTCACATTTTAACCATCTATTATTTTATATTATGTATGGTTCCCAAAATAATGTGTCTCTGATTGAAGCTGCCATAAGGGGACAGAGGAGTAATGGGACAGTCAATCATAACATAACCTCTCCTCCCTATTCCAAATGTTTAAAAAAACTGCCTCCTGCCACTCACCTCCAGCACTATCTCTGCTTTCC